>NC_044278.2:66428922-67166422 GCF_004027225.2 Strigops habroptila | reverse complement strand
CTTCCATGCCAAAGAGATCATGCTTCATTATGTGTGCTTCATCACTGTCTTATCTGCAGTGATTTTTAACAGTAATCACAGTTCTGATTTTGGACTGTCTTCATGATGGGACCTCACAAGTCTTCCTGTTAGCAGGTTAGAAAGGTTCTTTTGGGGATGATTTTACCTTGTGTCTGCGGTTAGTCATATTGTATGTACTGAGGTGACCACTGGTCCTAAAGGCTGTTCTCCCACTATTACCAAACATAAATCACACACCAAAACTCCAGGTACAGCATCCTAGGGCAAATGAGATGCACATCCCTCCAGCAAATAATATTCTATGCACGTACAGGACTTTTTAGCAATGGTAAGAATACCTGAGACGGTTGGAAAAAAAAAAAAATCCATTTCTTAACACCAGATAGGTATGTGGCAGGTGCGTCTTATCAGGGAAAAGCCAGAGCAGGGCTGTTCCACAAAGGGTGACAAGCTGGGGGCTGAAACAAGGCAACCTTTGCTCAACAGCTACCCGCCCCAGCAGTGTGCAGTCCCACAGCACCTGCACAGGGTGAGCAGTGCCAGGATGGTCACAGTAACAGATCCCACCACAGGCCCAAAATCAGCAAAGGCAAGGAGAGCGGAGAGGTCCTAGGTCATGCTGGGTTGCCCAGCCAAGTCAGGAGTGACAGGGGATGAGACTGGGTGCTGCCCTGCCTGTGGTATGGTTCAGACCTTGAATGGGTGCCCTAGGCTGACATAGAATCATAGAATCATAGAATGGTTAGGGTTGGAAAGGAACTTAAAGACCTACCTTAAGATCACGTAGTTCCAACCCCCCTGCCATGCACAGTGATGCCTCACACCAGACCATGTCGCACAAGGATCTGCCCCACCTGGCCTTGAACACTGCCAGGGATGGGGCATTTACCACTTCTCTGGGCAATTTTCTCAGCCTGTCTTCATATGGAAGGTGCTCCAGCTCCCTGATGGTCTCTGTGGCCCTCCTCTGGACTTGCTCCAACAGCTCCATGTCCTTCTTATGTTGAGAACACCAGAACTGTACATAGTACTCCAAGTGAGGTCTCACAAGAGCAGAGTATCACCTCCTTCAACTTGCTGGTCACTCTCCTTTTGATGCAGCCCAGGATACGGTCAGTTTCTGGGCTGTGAGAGCACATTTGGCTCATGTTCAGTTTCTCATTGACCAACACCCTCAAGTCTTTCTCCACAGGGCTGCTTTGAATCTCTTCTCTGCCTGACCTGTAGCTGTGCCTGAGATTGCACCAACTCGGGTGTAGGGCCTTTTTTGAACTTCATGAGGTTGGCATTGGCCCACCTCTCAAGTCTACCAAGGTCCCTCCGGAAGCAATAGAGTTCCTGAGCAATGAGTGCCAGGTGAGGCTGGGCAAAGGCATTGGGGTTTGTGGGTGTACTCAGGGCCCTATATCCAGTACTCATAATTGGCATGAAGCTTATTCCTGATAAAAATGTGATGCTGTCTTACGGTCCTCAAGCCATAGTGGAATACGGCAAATCACACCCTAGTCCCTCTCTCTTTGTGCCACCCAAGTCGCTAAAGATGTATCCATATATTGTAGTAGGAACCATTGTAGGACTAATGTTTTATTTTCTACAGGCCATACAAAGACCCAATAAGCCTGGGAAAGAGAGTTTGTTATGAATTTACCATAAATTTAAATGAATAAGTTTGAGAAAAACTTATACTGAACTACTATTCCCTTAAGCCACCAAATATTTTTTGTAGTCTTATAAGGATTCATAGGGCATTATCTAAGATTAAGAGCAAAGTAAACAAGAGCTTTAAATGAGCTTATTTTGAAAACAATATTCCATTTTTATTCCCTCTGTCATCTCTCTGAAAATGTATATGATTATTAACTATAAAAGAAGTATATAATGGAAAAAGTTTAGGTTTTTTTAACTTCATTGTTTTGTTTTTCTTTTTGTTTTTGGTTTCATTTGGTTTATTTTGTACAGCCAGCTAGTAAGACACTAGTGACAAATTGGTGGTTGCTGACACTCTAATTCGAATGTACTACATGAGTAACAGCAATCGGCTTTTAAGTATTCTAAGATTGCAGTATCTCCCTGTAGCTTAGTGATAATAACTTAGTCATGTATGGTAAGCTGTAATTCAGGCACAGTTCAGGATAATGTAATAAGATTTGCTTTTACTGACCAGCATTTTCTTCAACAATTTCTTTGTTGTTAATTGACATTCCCTATTTCCTCACCACAGATGAGTTTAATTTTAAAAAGTAATGAGAAATTAGATATTTTTTCATCTCTTTCTCTTCCTCTGATATTTATTTAATATTTCCTACTTCCTTACATGCTCTTTTGTGGTTGAGAAGTAGCTCATTTAAGGACATTATGATAAAGGAGCCCCAAAACCTAAGGAGAAAGTAGAACTTGTCGTAAGAACATCCAGGCAAATCAACAACTTGTGACTAATTTTGTTAATGGGACTTCCACAGTCTTCACAGAAAACTGAAAGCTTTCCAGAGATCATGGAAACATGGATTCAGCAGCATTGCAAGTCTGTAATTTATTTTTAACCATTAGGTAAATAGCATTATCATGATGGCTATGATGATTTCAGTGAGATCATTTACATTCTATCTTCTTGTTTGTCATCCGTCACCTGAAATATAGGCAGTATAATGCATAATAGCACTGCCTAGGAGCCTCAAACCCAGAACTGACAAAGCCATCAAAGTACTCTGTATTTTACATAATAATATGCAGGAACCTCTCAACTGTGGGTGTATGCAGGAGGAATATTATTTTCAGAAGACTATGAATTTCAGAGGACCTTCAAAGAGGATGAGTATGGTGCCAGAGGATGCATCAGTTCTAAATGAAAGTACTATTTCAATGAAAACCTACATCCCTTTTTTATACTTTATTGTTGTCAGGTATAAAATCTTTTGTTGGTTATGACCTTACCTGGGGAAGGACGGGGCTTTCCCAACAAGTTTAGCTGAGATTAGGTACAGTCATGTTTCACAGCATTGGTCCACTCTCACTTTCTGGGGCTGTCTGGGACTTCTCAAAAGCCATTCAGCCTTCTTTAGACTGTGGCTTTGGGGCAAATTCCTCAGAGGAAGACAGACCTGTCTTCCTTACAGTGTAGCTGTAAATCATACTGTGCTTTACCACTTAGAAGTGCCTGAGAAATCAAAAGTACTTCAACAGGTATGCTTAGACCAACAATAAGCAAAACAGAGCCACTGACACCTCTCTCCCAGTTTGAAAACTACTGTAGAAATTTTATGTAAGGTGGCATTGCAGAGCTATAAGATTCATACTTCTTTACAGGGTCAAAATAGTCTCACGATGCTTAAATTTTTAAAGATTTGAGGAGTGAATGCCTGTAGGTATAACTGACCTCGTAACTCCTAAATTGCTGTGTAATTACTGGTAAAGAGTCCACTCTGAGCTTTGCAAGTGATTTACCTCTGTTTACCAGCTACCAAGTACTCCAGAGATGGGTCTATCCTACAGTGAATTTGCTGGAGGATTTGGGGGAAGGAAGAAGGACACAAAGACAATATGACTTTGTCTCTTGCTTGCTGATTTGCTCACAGATGAAATTTCAGCCAGTATTTGAATAATGGTCCTGGTCAATTAAAATCCTAAGGCCCCCAAAGAAAATGCTTAAGAGACAAAAGCATAGACATGATTTTGCCCGCCACACTGTCAAAGGACGGAGCAGTGAAGGGTTTCTCCTGATTTTCTGAAAAGATATTACCAATATAATCATATTGCATCTAGAAATTTCCTGAGATAGGGGTCATCTACCTAAAGGCTTCAACTGTATCATTGCCTTTTATGCATAACTCAAGTTTTGGCATATTTACACAGTCCAATCTCCTAGCATAATTCTGATGAAGATAACTGAGTTAAGCCAACAAGAAACATGACATCTCTTTTGTGTTATGCATTTACTAATAGAATCATAGATCTGCATTACCTATTCACTCGGTGTAAGTAAGTCTGCATTACAACACACTTGTTTGGAAATATATTTCAGAAGCAGTAAAGGTATCAACTGTTTCTGAAAAGTAATTTGCAATAGTGGGGCACTACAGAAATGAACACTTTTTGGAGGAAATCTTAGCATAATTTACCAGTATTTTCAGCAAATGCATCTTGCCATTACTGTTGTGGTATACATGAAAAGCAGGACTGTGACAGTTTAATGCAAAAGCAATTATACTCTATGCTAGAAGTACTATGAGTGTTTTCCAGTGGAGGAGGAAATAGTAAAAATCCCAGCATTTTAATAACTCTGCTGCATTTTTTTCCTTAGACCTTCAATATCATGTGTCAAAAAAGCACAAGAAACCAACCATATCATTTGGTTATTCGTAAAACGTGTGAGTTATACATAGAAATTTAGCTTGTAAACCTCTGATTTCTTTTCTTACAACAATGCAGACTCCAAAGGTAATTTGAAGCTTGTAACAGTAGATCTGGTTTTAGTTACTTGTCTCTCATGGACCTTTTTAAAAACATCCTACAGACTCTGAAGACAACCTGTACAGCAAAAGGCTTTTTGCACCCACAGGCCAGTTCTCATGCTTTCTGATTTCCTTCATTTCTTTTCACTCACCATTCTACCAAGTTTATTCTCGTTGGTAACAAAACAGTCACTATCTTATTTCCAAATCTCAGCTATTACTGTGCTAATTGTCTGTAGTCCAACACTTGAACATCAAAAATGCGTTTAAACAACCTTAAAAGACCAAGCTTTACTTCATATTTATATAGACACAATTGGTTAACTTTTCAGCAACAAAAATTGACAGAAGAAATTCAAAGCACCATTAAGCACGTAAACATCAGCAATTTTACCTGAATGTGAAATGAATTCCATAATTTTTTCCCCATTCTTCAACTCACCTACTCAAAGTAATTAGATACAGCCTTTTCACTTCTGAAATTTCAGTGGCACTATGTTTCTAGCACATGTATTAAAAAAGATAAGGTTTTTTTTTAATTTATTGATATTGGTTTTCTTCCTTTCTTCCTCTTTCTCTGTCAATTTAATCTCTGCTCTTTCATTGCTAAAGGAGTATCTGCAAGCTGAGAGTTATGAGCAAGCAGAGATGTAGCAATTCCAGTTACATTAATAGCCTTCTGAGACAGAAACTGCTTTAACAGAATATCTGGGGTACTTTAACAATTTTCTCTGCTTTCACTGTGGCTTTTTGTAAAATAAAGCTTCAGGATAAGAGAATTACACTAATTACTACACACTGAAATATTGGAATGCTATTTTCAACCACCACCCTAGTCTACTGTAAAATGACCACCATTAAGAAAAAATGGAAAGAATAGTTAAATTGCATAATAGAGTAATGACAATATGTCAGGTCTCTCTTTTTCCTTCATGATGGTTGTATTTGTTTACAGATATAAAAGCTCTTAAATATATATGTGTTGGGGGTGATGTTCTGTTCTAACACAGTCCAAAAAAAATTGCTGATGCTGTTGCTCCACCTGTGATAGACAAGAAATCACAGTAGCTGATACTTTAATAAGTGCACAGTGCTCATCTCTGGATGTTTGGGGGTTTTTTTTCAAATATTATATGTGAATTCTAAGTGCTAATGTTGTAAATTGAAATCAAAAGAGTTCAGCTAAGTTCACGCATAGGTGTTCCAAGACAGATCAAGAGAGTGGCAAATATTTCATTGTACTCAATTGCACTACTTCTTTTCTGTGAATGTTTAGATTTATTTTTTTTATAACATTCTTAATTTATCTTGCAATTTTGTTATCACTTCTCTTTTATGAGCTTTTAGATATTTGACGTGTATGACAGATCATACCACAAAAGCTTTATTACTTGAAAATTTGTATTTGTTTCATTAAACTACTTTCATAGCTGTCTTCATAAACTAATTAAAAGTTTCAGACAACATGTGGAAGCTTAGGCATTGTGCTATTTGACTGCTCTGCTCGGGCAGATAAATACCTAACTGACTAACAGTAAATACCTAACTGACTTGGCCATTACATGAAGTCAGCAGCATTATTCTTACAGTCATGTTTGTAATATTCCTTTCCAATATTTTCATAACAAATAGAAACTTCTATAAGGAGTAGTGACCCTGCAAACTCTTACTAATCAGGATATGAGTAGGTACATGTAAATGTTACAAGGCAATTTTTTTTCTCACATTGCTGCTCAGTTCATCTCAATTAACTATTATAAAGTTGGAAAAAACCTTTTGCTGTCTTCTTTTTTAGGCATTTCCTTCCACTCAGAACTTCTTGATAAAATATCTCCACCTTAAAATCTTATTCTGTTTGATAATTGAGTTCATTTACTTTAATAGAGAGTAATGACCAAACTTAACTTTCAGCATTTCTCTGAATAGAAGGTAGTGTGGAACAATTTATTAAATCTTATTACAATTTCATTTCCATCTGGAACAACTTGTGCTTCTTCTAAACCATCTTTGTAGGTGCTGAAGGAATAGTATCTAGATATTATATTGTGAATATGAACCAGTAATTATACCTACCAACCGGAAAATTTATCTGTGCAATGTAAATTTTGTATTATGTAAGTTTTAATCTCAAACTTCTACATCAATACATGAATACTATGAACAAGCAAAAAATTGATTATGAGAAGAACATAAACCTTATTGGGAAATTCGTCTCCTCAGGACTTGCCATTTAGAAATCAAAATCTGAAAGTTAAGTAATATGGTATGTTTCATGTTCATTAGCTTGAACATGGGAAGGCAAAACACCTTTAAATATCAAGGACCAAACGCGCCCATACAGAGGAAGATTTAAATCATTGAAAGTAAACCAACACCTTTCAGGGAAAGACAAATTCCTTGAGAAGAATTCATGCAGATTATACATTTACAACTGTAAATGTTGTAAATTCTGGAAAACATAAATTGCTTAAATTCAGCAATTTAAGTTTTCCTGAATGTCTTTGGATGTGGAGCAATGGGTAGACTTCAAATGAGCAATTGCACAAGACACCTGGCAGGTACTAAGGAATTAAACATTTCTTTTCTCCATACTATTCCAGACTTATGAGCTAGTCAGTTTAACCTTTACACTATGAGCAGTTGACCTGACTATGACCAGTACTGCATTGTCAGGATTCCTGAAAGAAACCATTCTGGGACAGGTAGTGGCATAAAGAACTTTCTTTTTTTTTTTTCATGTGACTAAGAATTTTGAATTCCTTGGGTTTTCATTGCTCATCTAAAGACACCTTGAATCTGTTTCCACTGCCTCGAAAATCAAACTGCTTAAAAATGCCTGAAGCCACACATAAAATACTGGAAGCATTAAAAAAACACTAGACACTGAAAAATTCAGGCACAGTCTACAATAGGCAATCTGGGCTCTCAGGAGTATCTTAAACTCACAACATGTATTTATTTATTTAATATAACATGTTAAATAAGCAAAGATTGCAGTGTCTCCCTTAACCTTTTTCTATATCCCAGAATGCAAGAAAAACAAATAAAGAAAAATTTCAGTGAGATAATGTGGCTGTAATAAGCATTATTGACATTCTTTCTCTAAGTACCTTTTTACTATAGTTGTAGTGAGTCATTTGCCACAGTGGGCATGTGATATTTAGGTCTCATGTTAACTGCTGTTCATCCATTAGCCTTTCAATGAAGACAGAACCTGAAAAAAACTACTGAGAGGCAGCACTGAGCCACAGGGAAATTCAAACTGCTCTGCATGCTGGGGATAACAGAGCTGCTAAAATCAAAGGATAAACTTTAAAATGAGATCATTTGAGTGCAGTCTCCTTCAGAATGTGATTTATTCTGTTTAGTTTTGTAAAGATTTGCTGTCTAGTTTTTTTCTAAAACAGATTGCTATAAATGTGAACAAAGGTTTGAGAATCTCCGGGTTTTGTGATAAAGAGAAAGTAACAACTTTGATAAAATAAAATTGGAAAGAATGCTTTCCAGATATGTTGCTTTCCATCTTGACGTCCCAAAGTCCATCACTAGGATTTTTGTTGAACTGATTCTTACAGCAATCTTAATAAGCAGGCATCGTCCCATTTTATATACAAGAGCATTAAAACCAAATTCCTATATAAACTAGTCTAAGTTGGCGCTCTGCAGTCACATTCAGACTCCAGCTCTACATGGCAGCACCGTTCCTTTGTGCCTCAACCAGATGCATGTCAGACACTAAATGAGAAATGAGCTAGTTTAGAGAGAAACATAGAAAAGGAATCACATTTTTGTAGACTCAGTTTACAGACACATCGTTTCATCCAGTGCAGTCACTGCACTCCTAAACTTGTCAAATCATGGTTAAGGCAAAAGGGAGTCTAGGAGAGGAGGTTAGAGCAGGACTGCAATGACCTTCTTTTATATAAGTTTAAATTGTTAAGTCACTATGACAACTGTGTGCTGAGGCACAAAGGCATATGTCCCAGAGTAATTAAACAGACCTCCTCCTTCTGTGTCTGGTACAGAGCAATTGCATGAATTGCCCATGTTCAGGTTAAAAATCTGCAGTCAACCTTGGAGGTGTTGCCATGCATGCACGCTGTGTGCTCTCTCGAGGGACAATGTAAGCTCCCAAAGGATTGCTTCCACCCAGTTTTCAGCCTTGTATTTTTAATTTTTTGCTAGTACTAACACATTTTAAGACCCTTGGTGGGATTAAACCCAGCTGAAAACTAATTATAAGAAAGGCATGTGAGACCTTGACCAGGAATCAGATGGAGAAGGGACCAAGGCTCCTCTATTTTTCTTCTTTTTTTCTTTTTTTCTTTTTTATTTTTTTCTACTTTTTTTATTGACACCCACATTTAAACTGATTTAAAGCAGTTCAAATGCCAGTATCAGGATTCTGTTTTGCTCCTGAATTAAGACTGAGGATGAAGTGGACAATTAAATACAGTTTTTATTCTTTAAGCTTTAAAGAATCACATTTGTCTGTCATGAAGTGTATGCGTCTCATCTTCGTATATGTTAGGAATTTCCATTACTTTCATGCCTAATTTTAGATCACCAATTTGGACTGGGGCTGAATAGTAGTCAGATTGCCTCCATATGACAACAGGATATTACCCCCTGCCGGGGACACTCTGTCAACCTGGCTGTCTTCCATCCTAACAGTCCGGTATCCTCTACTTCCATAAAAGTTAAATAAAGGAAATGATTGCTAGTTTCAGGATGAATATGAGACACTCAGTAGAAAACAATCTAGTAATAAATTTTCTCCTTTTCATTTTCAGGAATGAAGATGAAACCCTCTACTGCTGAAGTTCAGGAAGACCGTTATTTTAACATGGAGGTCCTTTATGAAGCATAACTCATTCTAGGGAAAAAGCAGAGGATAAATATAACCATAGAATCATAGAATCATCTAGGTTGGAAAAGGCCTTTAAGATCATCAAGTCCAACCTTTACCCCAGGACTGCAAGATCCACCACTAAACCGTGACACTAAGGACCTCATCTACACATTTTTTGAACACTTCCAGGGACAGTAATTCCACCACTTCCCTGGGAAGCCTATTACAAAACCTGATCACCCTTTCGGTGAAGAAACTTTTCCTAATATCCAATCTAAACCTCCCCCGGTGCAGCTTGAGGCTGTTACCTTTTGTCCTATCACTTGTTACTTGGGAGAAAAGACCAGCTACCTCCTTGCTCCATTCTCCTTTCAGGCAATTGTAGAGCTGAAAGCTGAAAGACAAGTATTGTCTAGTAGCACTAAAAGTTTGCTGACCCCAAAAAGTTTTAACATGCATCTGGATAGTTATAATAGATTTAGACTAGGTATTAGGAAAAAATTCTTCACTGTGAAAGATGTGAGGCACTGGAACAGGTTGCCCAGAGAATTTGTGGCTGCCCCACCTCTGCAAGTGTTCAAGGTCAGGTTGGACAGGGCTTTGAGCAACCTGGTCTACTCGAAGATGTCCTTGCCTATGGCAGTGGGGTTGGAACTTTAAGGTTCCTTCCAGCACTTACCATTCTGTGATTCTACTATGTCGTGGTTTGAGCCCAGTCGGTAACTCAGAACCACACAGCCGCTCGCTCACTCTCCCTTCTTTCTCCCCGAGCTCCCGGAGGGATGGGGAGGAGAATGGGAAGAATGTAACTCCCACGGGTTGAGATAAGAGCAGTCCTGCAACTAAGGTATAATACAAAACCACTACTGCTACCACCAATGATAATAACAATTAGTGAAATAACAAGGGGAGAGGATACAATTGCTCACCACTCGCCGACCGATACCCAGCCCGACCCGAGCAGTGATCAGGGCCTTCCGGGTAACTCCCCCCGGTTTATATACTGGGCATGACGTGCTGTGGTATGGAATACCCCTTTGGCTAGTTTGGGTCAGGTGTCCTGTCTCTCCTTCCTCCCGGCTTCCCCTCCTCCCTGGCAAAGCATGAGACTGAGAAAGTCCTTGGTTGGAATAAACATTACTTAGCAACAACTAAAAACATTGGTGTTATCAGTGCTGTTCCCAGGCTGAAAGTTAAAAACACAGCACTGCACCAGCTACTAAGAAGGAGAAAAATGACTGCTATAGCTGAACCCAGGACATACGATAATGAAACAATTTAGGAAAGTATGGATTTGAGGTAAGTGTAAACCATCAGTGTCTTCTGAAACATTTAAACCTACTGAAATCCCTCTTTTTTAGATTCTCCAATGTTCTCAATTTCAAATACAAACTCTCTTGTGTTACCCTTCTACCTTTTTATCTTAGGAACAACAACTTCTCTCCAACCCCCCTTTTCTGTACATATGCAAACATGTAGTGATAGTTTTGAATGTGGCAGAGATTCTGCCAAGCTGAGGCTGTTTGTTAAAGAGTTTAACAAAAATTTTTATGGTTCAGTTTTCTATTCACTCCAATAAAGCATAATGACTGAGGAAGTGTTTGTATTGCTAAGACTAAAGGTTTGGTCTCAAAACCATTTCAGTAAACGTCTTCAGACTGTGAGAAAGAAGAATTTAAATAAAGGCATAATGGTTAAAATTTTGAATATTTTCATATATTTTTCTGTTTTTCCTAGGCAAAGAATAATCTTGGAAAGATGATAGAAAAGCAACAAAAATAAATAAGATGTCCTTTAACTGTTGATTTTAAAGCTCTGATCTCTAACATGAAGCTCACTGGCAACATACTGTTGCAAGATCCTCTAATATTGCTTTCAGCCTCAGGAAACTGTCACTGGTCACAGACTGACAGGCAAGTAAAGAATGATATTGCCTGAAGTATATTTCTTTCTTTCCACTTTTGTCCACACTGCCAGTGAGAATTGAAAGTCACAGTTCTAGCAAATAAATTCAAGATGTGGCTTTGCAAAAGTTGTCTTCTGAACCAAGTCTTCCATAACTCAGAAGCAAGCAGAGGACAATTAAGATCGATGTCCAATGCATGTGTGACATGGTTTCAGAAATTCAGAAGACCGTATTAGTCAAGAAGACTCTAAATTCAAATCAAATAAATTGAAGATCACCAGATACTTCCCCTTGCTGAACGACCATTTGGCAAGAATGATTTTAGAATTAAAACAAGCCAAAACAAACAAGCAAACAAAAATCCCAAACAATTTATTTCTATACACAAAAATATTGTTATAGTTAAAGGCTTATTAAAAAGGAAAAAAATATTACTGCTATCAAATTGGTATTCTTCAAAAAACAATAATTTGTCTTTTCATATCTTTGTTGGAAATCTAGCTTGCTATAAGGCTTTTATATAACAATGATGTTATTATATTGTTTTGCATTGTAATGATGTTATGTTGTAATGAATTTTGATGTCATTACAGCAAGGGAACAGATGTTGCAATTGAGGACACTAAATGAAATACAGTCCTTAAAGATTTGTATATCTTCTGTGAAATTTTAGTATCTTGTATGTAGAAGATCATTGTTCAGAAGAAGATCGATTAATGGTGCAAAGAACAAATCTTCAGAGAAATTAAGACATCCTTTTCTCTTTTCAAAATGTAAAGTGAAATGGTGCTGGTTTCCCCTAGAATTTTTATGATGAAAAGTGGAACTGCAGCTAAATCAGACTCCTAGAATTTTTCACCCACACTTTTCAGATGCCAGTGACAAGGTAGGGAGAGTAGACAACCAGGTGTATTAATTTAAATTACTTCCGTGACACTTTACATATAGTGCAGAAAAGATTATTTTTTTTTCTCTAAATCGAAGGAATCTTGGTAAAATAACTATTTGAATGCTATTCACATAAAGCACTTAATTAGTGTGTTCGGGTGTTTTTGGTTTTGTTTTGTTTTGTTTCTGCAACAATTGATTACCATAAAGCTCTATTTGCTAGAATACTCAACAATTTGTTTAAAGCGGTTTCAGTTTCTGCCTAAACACAAAAATAAAAATAAAACCCTCTTCTTTCACTAGTGTTTGGTCTCAAAGATGACTTCAGGGTTCTTTCTAATTCTACCTGTGTTTATCCAACTTTGTTTTTGTATCCCACAAAAGTTGTATTCTTTAACAAGCAGTTAAGTTTTAGGGGTAAAGCTGAAGCTAGACTCTTTTGCTCTTGTATTCTCAAACTATGGAAATTACATATAAGTTTTTGATTAATTTCTAAGGCAATTTAGAATGATTTTAGAATGAATCATTAAATGTTTCTGAACATTTTGTCAATGACTACTGAAAGCAACTATTACGACTGTTGCTACACCTACAGGACTTTAAACTTGTGGGCCACAGGGAAGTATTTTTAAATAGTGACACAAGAAATAAAGACAATTTTTTTTTTTTTAATAACTTGCACCACTACTAGTAAGCTTTCAGTTTAGACAATTACTGCTGTGAGATAGAAATGTCAATTTATCTTGAGTGAATTAAGGCTTAATTAACCTTACTTTCCCTCAAGGCCATTGATCTGGAAACAGCAAGTCAGTAATTGAATGTTGTAGCTACCAGAACCCCTGGTTTCTTAAAACATGTGGTTCATTTTCCTGAACTACCATGAGAGCAAGTGTGTTCTGGCTCTTAACAGCCCTTTTGCTATAGTTTTCAATCCATAAAAAGAAGATTCAAGTTTGTGATGGTGCTGGTATGAAAACATTCTGTTCATTTTACATAGTGACATTATAGTAAAAGTTTATTTTTTTTTCTGTAATTTAGTGGAGTTGAATAAATTTAATAGTTATATTAGTATAGATGAAGATGACAATTTCTGTTATTGGATGTGCTAATGTGTCGAAAGTGAATAAACTACATTTATCTGGTTTGTACTATCATATTTGAATCATAAAATCATGGAATCACAGAATCATAGAAGAGATCTCAAGGATCATCTGCTCCAAACATTCTTGGCAAAAGAACAGTCTAGACAAGATAGCTCAGCACCTTGTCCAGCTGAACCCTGTTCAGCTGAATTAAATTTCCAATGTTGGGGACTCCACCACTTTCCTGGGAAGATTATTCCAAAGGCTGATTGTTCTCATTGTGAAAATTTTTTCTCATGTCAAGAATCTCCCCAGAGGTAACTTGTACCCATTACCCCTCATATTTTCCATTTGACTCCTCATAAAAAGAGAGTCTTGGCCTTCTTTGTAGCCACCCTTTAAATACTGGTACATGGTGATGAGGTCTTTCCTAAGCCTTCTTTTCTCAAGGTTGAACAAACCCAGTTCTCCCAGCTTTTCCTCATACAGCAGGCTTCCTGGCTTGTCAGCCAGTTCCCCACCTACTACACAGACCACTTGTCTAGGCCGTTACATGTCAATTTCTCTGGGCAGAGGCTGTGGGTAACTGTAATGAAAGCCACCGCTTGCCCCACAGCAGGTTACTTTGTTACAGAATGCCATCAGGCTTGTCAAGCACAATTTGCCTTTGCTAAATCCATGCTGGCCTTTCCCAAAGACATGCTCCATTTCAGCTGTGATAGCCCCCGGGAGGATTTATTCCACAACTTTCCTGGGGACTGAAGTAAGACTTCTAATTTCCTGGATTTTGCTTTATCAGTACAGCTGATAACTTTATTCAGTACAGAGAAACACAAACTTCTGTATAACTAAGGCTGCCAGGCCTAAATGCATGTATAAGAATCTGCTGAAGTCATTTCACTACAGATGAAACCACTTCTCTGTTTTTCAGTCCTTTCTTACTAGATTTTATTAGTATAACCATTTGGATCTTGAAATAATCTCAGACTTTATGTATCTTCCTTTAAACATTTCCTGTATCCTTTTTTGCCATTTGTCCTGAAAAGAAAAAATCAGATTTTCTTTGAATCTTCATAGATATGTTCCTAGATCTCTGTTTCAATAGATTCATGCAATTTGCAAGCCATCCACTATAGGTATGTACTTCACTGAAGAACTGCACTCTGAATTTCTAAAAAGCTTCCATTCAGTTTCATCAACATTGCTTGGTTTCTTTTGGAAAGGACATTTGTCAAATTAGATTTTTATGATGACTCAGATTACAATTCTTTCTGGGACTAGGAAAGATTCAATGTATG
Organism: Strigops habroptila; assembly: GCF_004027225.2. Lineage (NCBI taxonomy): Eukaryota > Metazoa > Chordata > Aves > Psittaciformes > Psittacidae > Strigops > Strigops habroptila. The sequence goes on along the minus strand of NC_044278.2, from coordinate 67,151,927 downwards.
TTTCACTTTTTCTGCCCTGAAGATCTTTCTTTTCCTCTTTGAATCACCATTTTAGGAATCCCTATTTTGTTAACTGCTCCCAAAACTGGACATGGAGAGAGACTGAGGCTGTGTCTATACTATTAAATATACCAGGACTGATGTTTGCCCTGAAGGCCAGAAGACGTGGACCTTTCCATAACCTGCTGGATTGCTCGATTTCCGTCCAAGACAGAGCTCCTGGATGTGAAAGCGGGATTTGGCCTGTGACGACTCTTGAGCTAAGCCCTGGTATGGGTTGGGATCATGCTAGCTGTAAGGACTAGAATTGTCCTAGGGTTGTTCTGACTATGTAAGTAACACCAGACACAAGGACCTGTACCTGGAAAGTTTCCTGACACTGTCTAGTTTACTGCTGTAGATGTTACCTGCACTCAGCAACAGTTGAATGGCAGATCTATTGCCTCTGCCAGGCCTTCTTCTCCTACAACCTGGATGGCCCAAACATGCTAGCTGGACTGAGACATCGGCCTTTATGCTGGGGACAGAGACGCTGCTGATGTTTTTGAAGGTTGCTATTGAACTGCAACAACAGCAAAATCCTTTCATAGCTTTCTTGTTTAAATAACTGCAAAAATGTTCTCTACTCTTTATGGCTTTGTAGAAGAATTAAAATTTGTTATGAACTTTTCAGTTTGGCAGATTGGTAAGTGAAGAGATTCTAAAGGTAACACAGAGATTTTGCCAGCCTGTAAAATGCTTCTGAATCTATTGAATACATTCCTCCTAATTTCATTTGGGGTTTTTTTTGGGTTTTTTTCCTAAGATAGGAATTATCAAGAGCTATTAAAACCCACTGAAAGTGACTCCATGTAGAAAGTGATTTTTTAATCTATGTTCCAATATTTCTTTTTTGTGAACAGTGTCGAAAAGGCATGTGCGCAAAGGTAAGAATTTTCAAACCACTGTACAGATCTGAGAAGCAACATTGCTCTTTGTATGAAAGATGTACTAGCTAAAATTATGGGTATCATAAATCCATTGAAAATTTCATGACAAATCCAAGAAACTATTTTCAACAGATCAGAGCACAGACTGAGAAGTCATAAATAAAATGTTCCAACAGTACTGAAGCTCCAGGCAAAAACTGTAGTATTATGTGAACACAAAACTTTACTAGAACAGAACATCAAAATGAAGATATCCTAAGTGTAGCAATAGGACAGTGAGATGTCACAGTGACTTCTTGAATAAAAGACTTCTTGAATGAAGACAGCTTTGCTCTCCTAACACAGAGGCTTTAATTCATTACAGTTTCAACATGCACACTGATGTTACAGATATGTGATTGACATCAGGTTAAAATTAACATTCAAATATCAAAGTTCTTTCTATTTTGGTTCGAGACCCAAAGAGACAGGCAGTGCCAATTTCAACAGTTAGATTTTCTGCAAACCTTATGAGTTTTATCACTAGGGTCGGATTTTTTTATTCCAAAGTATCTTCCCAATGTGGTTCAAAGGGAACCTGCACAGACACTATTTGCATTCTTATCTGAAGGCAGACCTGGCTTCAGCTAGGTCACATGTTTCTCTCCATTACTTTTACTACCCACAGTATGAATGTGGCATTTCAAGTTTCAGGGATTTTAGAGACATATAGAATCAATCCACTCTCTTCCAGCCTTTACTGGTGGCATAGCAAAGCGTAATGTAGCAAATTCGCTCTCTTTCAAACATATACAAACTCATAAAACTGAAGGATTTTCAGTACTTTGGATTTATAAGTTTGTGTCATCTCTGAAACACTCTTACTGCCTGGCTGCTAGTAAGTAATTAATTCCAAAATGTAAGCTGTTTTTCAAAGTTTATGTAACTAACTAACTGAGATAAAATTGTTGTGCCTTGGTCTCCATTTCCTAGTAACAAACTCAGATACCCTGCTGGACATCTAAAAAGTCATCAGGAATGAATGTTTAGCATTTAGTACACAGAAGTTTATAGATGACATGCTTCCCTGTTAGGAAAGTGCCTGCATGAAAATGCCTACTAGCCAGTTTCAGGTTCTGTTTGTTCTCTGTGAGAGTAATTGCTTTCACCATTGGCCTTTTATTTCTGCCAGGACCGGCTGATGATCTGACAGACCACTGTGATCCATGGTACAGAAGAGTCCTCATAAATACAGTGACATTGGCCTGAAAGTCTGCATTATGTATGCAGGCAAGAGTAGATAATGAATAATAATAAATGTTCATCAAGGAACACTTGAGTAAAGAATTACTTCAGTTTATGTGTATGTCAAAATAACTTCTCTGCATGGCAAAGTCCATCTCCTTCACCGCCAGTTTCTGGTCTCAAACTTTGTATGCGTATTCTCAATGCTGTGTTGCTAGTGCAACACTTTTTATTTAGCAGGTGGCTGACTAATGAAAAGAAATTTACAGCAGATGCAGACTGGCATTTACAGATGCAGACTGTAATACTGGAAAAATCTTTAAAATGGATTCAGCTTTCTACTTTGCAACACAACACGTTCTATGTAGGAGTCTTCTTGCTGTCTTTGGTGTGAGGTGTGGGTGGCCTTAGACTTTTTGCATGTGGGTGTGTGGACATAGGAAGTCTGTTTCAGCATATCATTACAGAGACAACTTTTAGCTAGACTGAAGCTTCATTTCTGAGGCTTGGGTTACAATGGGTTTAATCACTAAATTTCAAAGAAAGAAAGGTGATTCTGCTTGCTAGCTTTCTGAGAAAACTGAAGAAAATGAACTCACTAGAAATTTAGTTGAAACTTCTCTTTCTTCTGCTATGTTCCTCTCCATGGCAGCCAGGAGCTCCAGACTATTACTTCTTACAAACCATTTTAGTAAGATAGTTAATCAAAAGCAAAAGGAATACTATTTAATGTTATTTTACCTCCTAAAAATGAAAACAAAATAAAGAAAACCTAAACCTATTCAAAAACACATGTAAGGAATTTAAACACACAAAGCATCTCAGACTTGCTTGCTGTTAAAACATGTGGGTCCAGCAAGATCTGCCTGGAAAATTTAGGTATTATTTGAAAAGTTTTGGTTAAAGCTGTACTATTTTGAGGTTCATATTAAGTTCTCTCAGTTTGATGAAGACTTTTGATGTCACTGCCAAATATACTTCCTTTGTGGGCAGTGCAAAAAATAAGATGAAATTATATAACAGAAGGTAAAATAAACCAAAATAAAATAAATAAAATAAAATATAATAAAATAAAATAAAATAAAATTAAATTAAATTAAATTAAATTAGTGCTTTTTCTTTGTCCATTTTCTTTCAATAACTGCATGAATATGCTGCATAAGTAATGGACATGTATTTTCTCAGTTATGTTAGACTTGCTGGACTTACAATACATGTACACACACATTCACTTAAACAGAGATTTTCTTGTTGATTTCTCAATCCAAAAAATACAGTGAACACCACCAGAGAACTGACAAGTTATTTAAAGGGAGATCAATTACTCAGCATTGCACAGATAGATCCTGGATTAGGTACACTGCTAGAATAACAGAGTAGATAGAGTCCACAAAATGAAGCAGAGAGCAGCCTAAAGAAGAGGAATGATGTCTGGGAAAAGTTCAGTGTAAATATAAGGAGAGAAATCCAGACATGAAAAGTAAATTGAAGCCCTTCCTGAGAGTTCTCTCAGCTGAGAATAACATTTGTATGTGTTGTACATATTTTTTTTTCTATACGTTCATAGATTAAAAATATTCTCATTGAAGACAAATGGCTATGCAAAGAGTAGACATTTATGCTGGTTGCCTCTGTTAAGCTTTGATCTGAATAAGCAGGACAGTTAGCATTTTAAGGTTTTAAATAATCAGAAAGTTTCTTTGGTTCACTGGGAATTTCACAGTGAAATGTTCTCTAATGTTAGCTGCCTATGTTTACATTGACTCCAATGACACTTACAGTTGTCACCGGTAAAACCACATAGGTTTGATTCAGGCAAGTCCTCCCGCTCACTGCACAGGTTTTGGATCATGGTTCATATGCACAGACTGTTTTCTGATTTTATTTTACTTTCTGTTTAACTTTTCTTGTTCTAATAGATTTGTGGCATGCTTCATCTTTTCTGCTTTTACATGTACTGCTTTTGGAAATTTTGACTTAAAGTAGTTTTTTAACTATTATCACAGTTTAAGAAATGGTGTGGAGACAAAATGGAGACTCAGGTACCAAAACACTTGAAATACAGATATATGAAAATTCACAAATTATACAAATTAACTGTTCTATGAGAGAGATGATGCAGTCCAGAAGATTTAGGCAGGCATGCTTTGTCATATCCAATATATGCTGTGCAATGCAATGCCTTAGTGTGATACCCCTGAGCCATCTCTAGATGGATTACTCTATCTTCATGGCAGAAAGTAGTATAAAATGAGGCTAACTCAGGTCCCAGTTAGAAAACATGAGATCCTCATGATTTCCTCATCCATTTTGTTATTACCTTTGGCTAAACAGTGGCAAGTGCCATCACAGCTTGAGAGCCTGGTGCTTCTGCTGGGAAATTGAATTGCAAGGTTGCAAGAGAAGACATTCATGTGGCTATGACTGCTATAAAAAGAAAATACTTTATGCACAAATAATGAGTGTTCATAGAAAATCAATTAATCAGGTTTATAACCGGAGAACTATGTCTTATGAGAGAATCAAAGAAAGAAAACATTTAGTCATCTAAAATCATCTACAATTTCTATGATTGTGCAGCAGGAAATGAACTAAATCCAACTGAAAAATCCTAAACCTGATCAGCTTTGCTTTGTATCAGCCTACCTGTTGACATAATTTTTACTTTTTAATGTGTTTACAATCAATTTGAAATCAAGCTGGAATAGCTTGGTTGTTATAATATTTTTATGAAGTAATCATTCAGAAATGCCATTAACACTTGAGGAAGCATACCCACAGAAGTTTTGAAAATCAGTCCCCATGTTCATCACCAGAAAGTCCAGTGAAACACCGACACCGAGGGGACTATGTAGTTTCTAGACAACTTCTTTTATGCCTGCACTGACCTTCACTGTGTGGCATAGGCACATTCTTAAACTCAGTGTGTGCTGGAAACCTATTTCTTTTCTCAGAAATCAAACTGGAAGTTGATGAAGTTTCTGGACTGAAGTATTGATCATATACTATTTTGAAATTACTGGTCTACTTGAATGGTACTGTAATAGCAAAGCAGCATACACTTTAAATATTTCATTATATTTGATTTCCCTTCCATTAGGCAGTTGTATGAGATCCCATAATTCTGCTGCACTCAGTAGATTGTAGTGGTATATGACATTTAAAATTATTATCCTGGACAAGAGATGGGTGGTTGCAATGTACCATATCATTGTCAACAGTTAACTGGATGATATTTCAATGTACAGGTGTCAGCAACAGGATAGTAGGACAATAGTAAGAGCTAAATAGTTATATTTCTGCCAAAATATGTTTACAAACAAAGGAGAATTTCAAAGAAATCTGTGTAACCATATGCACAGAATTGAATTAAGTGCAACAAGCACTCAAGAGAGGTGAAAAATATGAGCCAGTTTTTTTATATCTTAGTTTTATTTCATCTTAAACTCTTACCTTTAAAAGAATTTTCATCATTTTTCAGAGAAATATTACAATTTACAAGATAACTGAATTACTTTTGAGCTGGAAAAGCATATTTTCTTTCTTCATTTATGTGCAGACACAGATCCTTTGTCAGTGAAGCCAATAGAAATGTTGTTCATATAAAACTAAACTATATTTTTCCATTTGGAAAATTGATTACAAATATGGGTGAATGATATTCTGTTCAGGGGAGTGGAATTATCCTGTTCTTGACATAAGCAGAATTAACAGCACAGCTTTGCCACAGCTGGTACCATACTTATGTCAGTGTCCTTCTCTTACTTGATGTGATGCACCAGTTACGGCCATTGAACTCCACTAATTTGACAGCGACAAAAGTTCATTGTACACCTAGTTAAAAAGAAAACTTCAAATTGGCAGATGTCCGTATCTTGAACCTCACTTAGCATCATTCATTTGATAGAGCTAGCTTGTTAGTTAAACTACACAGAACTTTCCACCAGTGTCAAATATACTAAGCTGTTAGTATACCCTATGACTTAAGTCAGAATTTACTGGCAAGACACAGTAACACGTATTTATTTAGTGCTCAGCCAATGCAACTGGCATTGAAAAGCTTTTTTTTTTTCATCAGCTTTCCTTACCTGCTAAAACAGGTACTTGTTATCAAAGGATATAATGACAAGAAAAAAATATGGAATGCTAGGATATCATTCAAGACACAAGAACTTCTGGGACATTAAAATCTAAACTGCACACACATATCGTTTGAGAAGAAACTGCCATCCAGGAACTGCTGAAAAGTAAGAGAAGGTATGGATCTTGCCTGCAAAGAAGTGAAATAATCCAGACAGCCATGGCTAATGTTGAGATAAAACACTCATTCAATTAAAAGATTTAAGGAAGGAAAACTGCTTCGTATCCTGTACCTGGTCCAAATATTTTCTCTGTCTCTCATGCTCCCCTTGAGATTTCCCTTGTCTAGGAGCCCTTCCAAAGCAGTCTACCCCTTGTTAGAATACAAAAACATAGTATTCCCAAAGCAACAGAGAGAATCTTTCTGCATTCCTAGCATGGCTGGTAAACAATGTGACTCAGCAACCAGAGAGAAATTGTACTAGAGATCAGAACAATAAGGATTCTCTTACCTTCAGACCTTGAGAATATCCCAAGTCTAATAGAAAGCAAATAAATAAAAATTTGAATAGTATAGCAGAAGTTATTATTTTGGGCATAAAAGTAACTTAGTGCTTTATTATACACATTCTGTACAGCTCCAAGTAATCAGACCACCAGTGTTACTTCAAACGGCAAGTACATTTGTTTTTTACAACCGCAGGGCAAGATTTATCAGTTAATATTTCTACTCATGCCTACTACTGAAAAAAAAAAAAAAGAAGAAAAAAATCAAAGAAGACATAAAATGGTATATTATTAAATTCCTTTTTATTTTTATAGACCATGTTAAAAGTCTTAAATGTTTAAATGGTATCAGTGTTCATATGCAAAAACAAAGTAAAAAAATACGGTAGTGAAATAACAGCAGTTTAAAGGGGCCAGATGTCACACTGTAGGTATCACTTTCTTCAAGTGGTGTTCAGCAGCTACTTGTACAAGCCTGGATGTGTCTGGGGAGATAATATAAATAGATGCCAAGCCTTAAATTCTCCTACTGACTGACATTTTGGCAGTTACCAGTAGATGGCTGCAATTTCTAGTTGCTGAAATGGCTCACTCAGAACTATTCTGTTCCAAACAGCTGCTGGAAGTGAACCAACCACTAGCTGTATCTTGAAGACTGTTGCTGCTGGGCTTGTCCTGCCTACGTAACAGAAAAATATGTATCTGAAGAAAACAGAATTTTATAGACCGCATCCATGTCATTCAGTACTTGTAGGATTCAGCAGATATTCACAGCTTCCGGCTCTCAAAGGCCCCTCTATGTCTCGTCTTATGTTAGTCATAAAGTCCATCAGGCATACACACAGTTGAAAAATCTGTGTGACACCCTCAAACAATGTACTTCCTCCACCCCCAAACAATCCAATATGCAGCTTTCTTTGGAAAATATGTGCAGAAATTGATATTGCAGGAGAAAACATGTTTTTCATTATTTCATTTTATAAGAATTAGTTGTTTGGTTTTGGGGTTTTTTTTGGGTTTTTTTTATAACCAATTCCCTCAGCTGATGTGCTTTATATTCAGTTTTTGAAACAAATTTCAGTCTGGGGACTTCTCTTAATTTTTGTCTGGGTCTGAAATTAATGAGTTTATTTTTATTTTAACAGCATGACTATTTAACGGTATGATTATCTACAGTCCTATCTTGACACAATACATTTTTAGGGTGTTTTACCTATATCTGTGCCTCAGTATCACTTAACCTGCTGCAAAGATGTGAACGATGTATGCGATACACATCAAGCAGCATACTGTGTAACGGTAAAGATCAAAGAAAAAGACAGAGGACACAGACTGCAAGAAGTACAATGAAGTACAATAAACACTGTATCAGTAGGCAGTGACATGACCACTTCATATTTTGGGAATTTTTGAAGGGAGAGGAAAAAAATACTGAGAGAAATAGTGTCTTAAGGCCACAGAGATACCACATGACATCTAAAGGAGATCTTGGTTAACTCCTATGGGTTATAGACTGTCGTGGTTTGAGCCCAGCCGGTAACTCAGAACCACACAGCCGCTCGCTCACTCCCCCCCCCACCCTTCTTCCTCCCCCCGCTCCCGGAGGGATGGGGAGGAGAATGGGAAGAATGTAACTCCCACGGGTTGAGATAAGAGCAGTCCCGCAACTAAGGCATAATACAAAACCACTACTGCTACCACCAATGATAATAACGATTAGTGAAATAACAAGGGGAGAGGATACAATTGCTCACCACCCGCCGACCGATACCCAGCCCGACCCGAGCAGTGATCAGGCCTCCCGGGTAACTCCCCCCGGTTTATATACTGGGCATGACGTGCTGTGGTATGGAATACCCCTTTGGCTAGTTTGGGTCAGGTGTCCTGTCTCTGCTTCCGCCCGGCTTCCCCTCCTCCCTGGCAAAGCATGAGACTGAGAAAGTCCTTGGTCAGAGTAAACATTACTTAGCAACAACTAAAAACATCAGTGTTATCAGTATTGTTCCCAGGCTGAAAGTTAAAAAACACAGCACTGCACCAGCTACTAAGAAGGAGAAAAATGACTGCTATAGCTGAACCCAGGACAGTATCCACCCCTTCTTCCATACCATTCATGTCATGCTCAGATCCCACATCTCTCAGCACACCATCACCCCTGTCCCATATATACACATATATATATACACCCACACCCACACACAGAGAAAGATATCATTCCCTAGTCCATGGACCAATCCCTGTAAAATTGCTGAACTCATCCAGTCCATGATGTCAGGCTCCATCTCTTGTAATAGTCTTTCAGGGCAGGAGGGACGGTATGTAGTGTTGGGTTGTGGCCTGCTGATGATACCGCCAAACTCGTCTGGTCACTGCTGAGCTCATCTGGTTTCCTCAAAATTCATTCTTTGTTGAGGTGATGGTCGGAGGGAAGTCAGGGTCAATTGCTGGCGACCTGAAGATATCTAGCTGGTGGGCTATAAAAGTGTTATAGAGCAGGCAACAGCGTACAATTGAGTTCATTGGCTGTTTTCCCCCAAAATCAAATCCCCTTGAGGTACACATCGGACTTCCCCATCTTCCCGCATTACCCACCAAGTATATGCAGGTCCCTGAGCAAAAGCAACCCCACGAGTGGGTTTGCCTTTACCTGAAGCAGGAATAACCCAGACTGTCTTCCCCAACAAATTCTTTATGTGCACCACAGGAACTTTATCCCCCTCTACGGTACGTAAAAGTTCTGATTGGGCTGGGCCAGCCCTGTTGGCAGATCCCCTACTGTTAACCAACCAGGTGGCTTTTGGTAAATGTGTATCCCAGTGTTTGAAAGTCCCACCACCCATTGCTCTCAGCGTAGTTTTTAACAGCCCATTGTACCGTTCGATTTTCCCAGAGGCTGGTGCATGGTAGGGGATGTGATATACCCACTCAATGCCATGCTCTTTGGCCCAAGTGTCTATGAGGTTGTTCCGGAAATGAGTCCCATTGTCTGACTCAATTCTCTCTGGGGTGCCGTGTCGCCACAAGACTTGTTTCTCAAGGCCCAGGATAGTGTTCCGGGCAGTGGCGTGGGACACAGCGTATGTTTCCAGCCAGCCGGTGGTTGCTTCCACCATGGTAAGCACATAGCGCTTGCCTTGGCGGGTTGGTGGGAGTGTGATATAGTCAATCTGCCAGGCCTCCCCATACTTGTACTTCAGCCATCGTCCTCCATACCAGAGAGGCTTTAACCGCTTGGCTTGCTTAATTGCAGCACATGTTTCACATTCGTGAATAACCTGGGCAATAGTGTCCATCGTTAAGTCCACCCCTCGATCACGAGCCCATCTATATGTTGCATCTCTGCCTTGATGGCCTGAGGTGTCATGGGCCCACGGGGCTAAAAATAATTCACCCTTATGTTGCCAATCCAAGTCCATTTGAGCCACTTTAATCTTAGCAGCTTTATCCACTTGCTGGTTGTTCTGGTGTTCCTCAGTGGCCCGACTCTTGGGTACATGAGCATCTACGTGGCGTACCTTCACCACCAGGTTCTGCACCCGAGCAGCGATATCTTGCCACAATGCAGCAGCCCAGATGGGTTTACTTCTGCGTTGCCAGTTGCTCTGCTTCCATTGCTGCAACCACCCCCACAGGGCATTTGCCACCATCCCTGAGTCAGTGTAGAGATAAAGCACTGGCCATTTTTCTCGTTCAGCAACGTCCAAGGCCAGCTGGATGGCTTTCACCTCTGCAAACTGACTCGATTCACCCTCTCCCTCAGCAGTTTCTGCAACTTGTCGCAGGGGACTCCACACAGCTGCCTTCCATCTCCGATGCTTTCCCACAATACGGCAGGACCCATCAGTAAACAAGGCATATTGCTTTTCACTCTCTGACAGTTCATTATATGGTGGGGCCTCTTCAGCACGCGTCACCTCCTCTTCTGGTGACATCCCAAAATCTTTGCCCTCTGGCCAGTCCATGATGACTTCTAGAATTCCTGGACGACTGGGATTTCCTATTCGAGCTCGTTGTGTAATTAGTGCGGCCCACTTACTCCATGTAGCATCCGTTGCATGATGTGTAGAGGAGACCCTGCCTTTGAACATCCAGCCTAGCACAGGCAACCGGGGTGCCAGGAGGAGCTGCGCTTCAGTTCCTATCACTTCTGAGGCAGCTCGAACCCCTTCATAGGCTGCCAGTATCTCTTTTTCAGTGGGAGTATAGCTGGCCTCGGATCCTTTATATCCCTGACTCCAAAAGCCGAGGGGTCGACCTCGAGTCTCCCCTGGAGCTTTCTGCCAGAGGCTCCAAGTAGGACCATTCTCCCCAGCTGCGGTATAGAGCACATTTTTCACATCTGGCCCGGCCCGGACTGGTCCAAGGGCTACTGCATGAACTATTTCTCGTTTAATTTGTTCAAAGGCTTGTTGTTGCTCAGGGCCCCATTTGAAATCATTCTTCTTCCGGGTCACGTGGTAGAGAGGGCTTACAATCAGACTGTAATTTGGGATGTGCATTCTCCAGAACCCCACAACACCTAAGAAAGCTTGTGTTTCTTTCTTGTTAGTTGGTGGAGACATTGCTGTTATCTTGTTGATCACGTCTGTGGGGATCTGGTGGTGTCCATCTTGCCATTTTATTCCCAAAAATTGAATCTCCTGTGCAGGTCCCTTGACCTTATTCCGTTTTATGGCAAAACCGGCCTTCAGCAGGATTTGGATTATCTTCCTCCCTTTCTCAAAAACTTCTTCCGCTGTATCACCCCACACGATGATGTCATCAATGTAGTGCAGGTGTTCTGGAGCTTGCCCCTGTTCCAGTGCAGTCTGGATCAATCCATGGCAGATGGTAGGGCTGTGTTTCCACCCCTGGGGCAGTCGGTTCCAAGGGTACTGGACGCCCCTCCAAGTGAAAGCAAACTGTGGCCTGCATTCTGCTGCCAAAGGGATTGAGAAAAATGCATTGGCAATGTCAATTGTGGCATACCACTTGGCTGCCTTTGACTCCAGTTCATACTGAAGTTCTAACATGTCCGGTACGGCAGCACTCAATGGTGGTGTGACTTCGTTCAGGCCACGATAGTCTACTGTTAATCTCCACTCTCCATTAGACTTTTGCACTGGCCATATGGGGCTATTAAAGGGTGAGCGGGTCCTGCTGATCACTCCTTGGCTCTCCAGTCTGCGGATCAGCTTACGGATGGGAATCAAGGAGTCTCGGTTGGTGCGATATTGCCGCCGGTGCACTGTTGTGGTCGCAATTGGCACTTGTTGTTCTTCGACCTTCAGCAACCCCACAACAGAAGGATCCTCTGAGAGACCGGGTAAGGTGGACAGCTGCTTAATTTCCTCTGTCTCCAAGGCAGCGATACCAAAAGCCCATCTATACCCTTTTGGGTCTTTGAAGTACCCTCTCCTGAGATAGTCTATGCCAAGGATGCATGGAGCCCCTGGACCAGTTACAATGGGGTGCTTTTGCCACTTCCTCCCAGTCAGGCTGATTTCAGCTTCCAGCATAGTTAACGCTTGGGATCCTCCTGTCACTCCAGAAATAGAAATGGGTTTCACCCCTTGATACCTTGATGGCATCAGAGTACACTGTGCACCGGTATCTACTAGAGCCTTATACTTCTGTGGGACTGATGTGCCAGGCCATCTGATCCACACAGTCCAGTAAACCCGATTATCCCTCTCCTCCACCTGGCTGGAGGCAGGGCCCCTCTAATAGTGATCACAAAATTCTCCACTTCTGTCTTGTAGAAAGGGATTAGTATTCCTTACCACAGGAGCTGGAGTAAAATCAGCTCTTTCGCTCCATCTGGGAAACTGCTCGCCAGAGACTGAAGCAGCAGCTTTCCTGGGAGGATCATCCTTGACCATTGTTCTCCTCTTCAGTTCACGCACCCGTTGCTCCAGAGCTGAAGTAGGTTTTCCATCCCACTTTCTCATGTCTTCTCCATGATCCCGCAGGTAAAACCATAGGGTGGCCCGTGGCGTGTACCTCCTATATTTTCTTTCTCGAGCAGTAGGGCGCCTTCTGTTAATAGCTGAGACATGGGCTGGTACGCGTGGAGAGCTGGATAGATCGGATAAATCGTCTCTCAATTGTTTGAACTCCTGGGACAGTTTTTCCACAGCTGAAATGATGCAAGGGGTGAGATTGTCTTCGAACTCTCGGAGTTGACGAATCAGGCAATCCACTGTTGGTGATATTCCATCATTCCAGGTCATTGATGCCAATGTGTGGGCATACGATGATGGCGCACTCCGTGTAAGTTTCCGCCACATGGGTCGTGTACATTCGACTTCATCTGGGTCTACGGATGTGTTCCTGGAATCCGGCCTACGATAGATCATCTCTATAATGGCTGATTCCCTCAGGGACTGGATGCCTTTCTCTATCGTGGTCCAGTTGGCTGAGCGATTCGTAATATCGTCTTTGTAGGGAAACCTTTCCTTCACAGCTGCCAGGAGCCGCCTCCAAAGACTGAGGGCTTGCTTCTCTCTTGCAATCACTTTGTCAATTCCTCCTTCCTTAGCAAGTGATCCCAGCTGCTTGGCTTCCCTACCTTCTAGTTCATGACCGTCGGCCCCATTGTCCCAGCACCGGAGCAACCAGGTGACAATGTGCTTCCCTGGAAGACGGGTGAAATCTTTTCGCATATTCCGCAGTTCGGTTGAGGTCCGGGGTCGAGAAGTGACCTCTTCTTCTTCTTCTTCCTCTTCCTCTGACCCACGTAGTAGTAACTCTTGTTCAGGTGCTGTTGCATGTAGTAATGGCACTGGGTCTTCATCTTTCTTCACTTCGCGGGTTGCTCTTTGTGCCTTTCGTCTGCTTTTGCTTACAGGGGCAACAGACATTGTCACAAACTGGACATTTGGTTTAGCTGCAGTGTTTGTCACTGTGGTTGGAGTGGCTGCAGTGTCTGCCACTAGGATTGGAGTGGTTGCAATGTCTATTGCTGGGGTTGGTGCAGCTGTTGTGCTTGGGAGTTGAGTAACACCAACAGCTGCATTATCTGTTGCTGTCGGGGTTTGAATAGCTACTGTGCTTGTCACTGGGGTTGGTGAAGCTGCGGTGCTTGGAGTAGCCATATTGTCTGTTGCTGTCGGGGTTTGAATAGCTACTGTGCATGTTACTGGGGTTGGTGTAGCTGTGGTGCTTGGAGTAGCTATATTGTCTTTTGCTGTCGGGGTTTGAGTAGCTACTGTGCTTGTCACTGGGGTTGGTGTGGCTGCGGTGCTTGGAGTAGCCACATTGTCTGTTGCTGTCGGGGTTTGAGTAGCTGTTGTGCTTGTCACTGGGGTTGGTGTAACTGCTGTATTTGAAGTTGGAGTAGTTGCGTTGTCTGTTGTGGTCAGGGTTTGAGTAGCTGTTGTGCTTGTCACTGGGGTTGATGTAGCTGCTGTACTTGGAGTAGCTGTGTTGACTGTTGTGGTCAGGGTCTGGGTAGCTGCTGTGCTTGTAGTTGGCATAGCTGCGTTGTCTGTTGCTTTGCCATCAGATCCAGAGACATTTTTTTCCCTTTGAAGGTGCTGGATAGTGTTGAGCAGGGCTCTGTAGGCATAGGCCAAGCCCCAGCACGTTGCCAAGATTTGTCCCTCTCTGGTATAACCAGGACGACAGCACACCTCGTTTAAGAGTTTTACTAGTTTTTCCGGATGTTGCACTTGTTCAGTGGTGAAGTTCCAAAGCACTGGAGGGGCCCACTGGCCTAGGTACTTGCCCATACTATCCCACACACCCTGCCACTCATAACTGTCCAGCCTCAGGGAAAATCTCCTGGTGGTCCTCCTATATCGTCCTCTAACCCTAGACCAGATTCGAACCTGATACTGCTGAATTTTTGAGATTAAACAAAATAGGATGTTCCTACGACGGGATGGCCGTGGGTAAAACACACTCCGTATGTTTGCCAACATGCTGATCCCCAGCACAATCAGCAGGCAGGTTTCAAGGGTACTCAAAGGCCATCTAAAACCTTCAGAACTCTCAACTGCTGTTGCAAATAGGCTGGTGGGGGAACGGGGGGTGAAAGAGAATGCTTCCTTCGTAAGTTTACCCCCCGAGGAGAAAAAAAAAAGATATGCAATTGCTAAAATATTTCATTATATACCTCCCAATGTATAGTGGTGATGGCCACGCTGGAAGCACAAACCAGACCAGTTTCATGATCAATGAGTCTATTGTATTACAAGTCATTACCATGAAGTACAGTGAAACAAGAACCTTAGCCCAGGCCCCCCAGCCGATAAACGCTAAAACAGCAAATAGTGGCTGTAAGTAAGGTACAACATGCTGAAACTCTGAGATCAAGCGCAACAAGTCTGAGGGCCAAATAATCACCATTGTGATGAGTAGTAACAATGAATGCTTATCACAAATATGATTAAACACACTCTGGTCAGATCTGTCGTTATCTCAACCTTTCGTGCCCCACGTTGGGCGCCAAAAAAAAGAACTGTCATGGTTTGAGCCCAGCCGGTAACTCAGAACCACACAGCCGCTCGCTCACTCCCCCCCCCCGCTTCTTCCTCCCCCCGCTCCCGGAGGGATGGGGAGGAGAATGGGAAGAATGTAACTCCCACGGGTTGAGATAAGAGCAGTCCCGCAACTAAGGTATAATACAAAACCACTACTGCTACCACCAATGATAATAACGATTAGTGAAATAACAAGGGGAGAGGATACAATTGCTCACCACCCGCCGACCGATACCCAGCCCGACCCGAGCAGTGATCAGGCCTCCCGGGTAACTCCCCCCGGTTTATATACTGGGCATGACGTGCTGTGGTATGGAATACCCCTTTGGCCAGTTTGGGTCAGGTGTCCTGTCTCTGCTTCCGCCCGGCTTCCCCTCCTCCCTGGCAAAGCATGAGACTGAGAAAGTCCTTGGTTGGAATAAACATTACTTAGCAACAACTAAAAACATCAGTGTTATCAGCGTTGTTCCCAGGCTGAAAGTTAAAAAACACAGCACTGCACCAGCTACTAAGAAGGAGAAAAATGACTGCTATATCTGAACCCAGGACATAGACGTGGTGTCATGAGTGTGTGTTACATAACAGAGCTGGACAACATCCGAGCTGGCAGTGAGCAGTCAAACTCCTAGGAGTGGGGCAAAGAGGTTGCAGAGCCTGTGGGTGTACACAAGACACTGAAATCTTGTTATTTTGTGAACCGAAAGCCCTCTTCCCTCCTCTAAATGAATAAACCAGTAGTCATCCAAATCTGATTTTCAAAAGACATTTTAGAAACACAGTCTTAATGAGACCAAGCTCACATGTGAATGTCCTGAAATAGTTAGGAAGGGGATGTCATATTATCTTCCTGCTTTCCTCAACTGGCAATTCAGTGCCACATTAAAGCAGCACCATGTTTTGTTGATGTATCTAGTGAGTATATTGGGGGATAGTCAAGAAGCATACGGCTGCCTCCATATTTTGTGGAATATCAAGAGAACAGCTTGCTTTCTCGTAATAACTGATATAGCATAGCTCCTGTTCAGTGCATTTCAGGTAACACTCCTAGGTAGATTCAACAGGTTACAAATCCTTCAGTTTTCTGCAAGGAGCACTAAAAATTGATAATGGTAAATAAAATAAGCCCAGCACATTTCAGTTCTTTACCAACATACTCTTGAAACAGGGTTCAAAAAGAAATGTAAAGAAAGAATATACATTATATCTGCAAAAAATTGGACATTTTTGAAATTGTTCTTGCTCCGTGTGATCACTATTCTAGTTTTCTTACATAATTGCTGGCAGTATGCCTTATATCCATTAAGACGTTTGTTTTCCGAGTCTTCTGACTCTTGTATGTGTTCTATGTCACTTTCTCTCTTCCAGAGGAGCCAGCTCATGTACACACACATTTTGAGAAGCTGTGTATTAGTATAGAAGTATAGAAAAAGAAATAATTAATGGTGATGCAAAATATGCTTACTGGTATGGACACACATATCTGTGTACCAAAACTATTGTATCATACAAAGTGCCACTTCCATGCTATCAGGATGGCTAGACTCTGGATGTTCTCTGTGATAACTATAAAACAGAATGAGCAGTGTAATACAAGTGGATTAAAATAAGAATAATGTGTGTGTGTACATGTCTTAAAAGGGGGTAAGTTTTCCCCTTCTGCACTTTTTCAGATAAATGCTTTGAAGAACTAGTTCTGATGCTACTGGAATGCTTTTCTTAGCTGAGAAAACATGGATTGAGAGCAACTTTGATAAATGCACATCAGTTCTTAACAGTACATTTCAGAGTATTGATTTTTATTATTAAAGTGTGTTTTAATATTGTCATAGATAGAAACAAGTGTCTGCAGTATACGCTGCATCACAAAGATTTCAAATTGATGCAGTGCCACTGTCTATCACAAATTTAAGGTGCTAGTGATTATTAAAGGAAACTTAAAAAAAAAAAAGTAAAAACACTCCTTGTAGTAAGCTTCATTATTCATTGATAGTTTTTGCTGATGAAAGATTGCATGATACAATTTTTTACAGCTGAAGGATAAAAGGATGACTCATTTCAATGGAGAAAAGGTCTCAAAAATAACAACTTAGCAGGACTGGGAAAGTAATTTGCTCAGGAACATTGAATATTTAGAGCATATTTAGAGTCCCATCCTCTTTAGATTTAAAGGCGAAACTTTAAAAACTGCTGGTTTTTGTCATTAGTGTTAGGACTTGCAGTATCATCTTCAGATGAAGGTCAGAAAAAATTTGTAAGTCTTTTAGAGTGATTTATTATCCCTTTTTCGAACTCATGCAAGAAACTTTCTGAGAGGAATGGGCTAAGTTTTATATTCATTTGTGGGGCGCATAGTACAATAATGAGTATCTTTGACTATAACCTTCAGATGATACCATAATGCAAATAAATATCAGTGCAGTTTTTGATTAATGTAAATTAAAAAAATCAGATAACCAAATCTGACTTTAGAAGTTCTACTTGGTTGTGACTTATTGACTTCATTCTCTTTTCTGCCTGGTCTGTGTAATTCTACTACCAAAATCAGAGAAATAGATCAGATCAGGATTTCTTTCATTTAAGGAGATGGAATTATCTGTAGAAGGTTCTTTGTGAAAGACTCAACACTTGGAATAAGCTGAACATTCAATTCTGACTTTCAAGTTTACCTGTGAAGTAGCTTGAAAAAAGAAGTGGGCTGTCATGTCCCAAGCATGACAGAGCATGCAATTTTACTGGCTATAATGTGTGGGGAAGAGGATGACTGTGGTGAAGCAGTAGTTAAACTGTTATTTAGTTTTCGCTTGCTCTTAGAACTTGCATAAGGACACCTGGAGCTTTGCAAAGCTGCTTTTTTTTTTCGTTTTCTTTTTTCCCCTCTTGTGTCTGTTTTAATAAAATAATTACATTAAGAATACTGAATTAAATAGCAGAATCAGTAGACAGTACATGGTGCATGGTCAGCAAATTAAAATATAAGGATACCTTGTGAAAGCAAAAAAAAAAAAAACTCCAATAAAAATAAAAAATACAGCCACCAACCCTCTCTTTTATGCAGAACACCACTGGCAAACATAAAACAGTGACAATATTGTCACATTTCCCAAAAGAATGTGAAGTAGGAACCCTCTAGTGCTTTTTTTTAAAATCAGATGCTAACAAATAATCTGTGAAATTGCATAAAGTTTTCATTAATTCTGGACAAGTTTGTTTTCTGCTAACGGAATTATTGAGAAAGAAAGGTAACACTTGTTCTTACTCATCCCCCACAATCCTCTGATCACTTTTCAAAACATGCATGTCAATTATTCTACTAAGTGTGGAAAAAGCAGTCTGAAACATTGTTAAATGAAGTAGATGAAGCCTTGTGGAGACACAGTAGGTGGCTGAAGTGAGAATTAAAAATGCCATGTTCCTGAAGCTCACATTTTTAATATTACCCTTCAAAGCTAGCAAAGATGGCAAGATCATTCCAGCCTCATGATATAATTAATTGCTGCAATTTCAGACATTTCCAAAGTGAACAAGACTTTCATACTATGTTAATGAGAAGGAGCGTGACGGAGCTAAACATTTGTTTTTCTACAGGTCTGGAAAGAATTGCTAGTGATGAGAGCGTAGGTTGACTCTACTTCTGAATTTTAACGTATAGAACAAATTTTTACTGTTACTTACAATTAAGCAGCACCCCAACTGCAAGACTATTGATTATTTTACATGATTCTCACATTACTCTTTCTCTCCATCTGAACTACTCCAATTCAGAAGTTTCTTGGTTCTGTTTCTCTTCAATCTGCCTACAGATAAAAGCTCCTTTTCTACCTAAGACAATCTGTAGTGTCATTTCATTAATGTAAATTAATTCTTTTTTCTTCTCATCAAAAGACTTTGAGCATGCCATAGCTGCTCTGAATTTCCTCACTATTCAGCTTGCTTTCTCAAGTTTTCCCTGGAAAATGTTGATCACAAAGGATTTGATACTCATAGTTTGAAACTAAAGCAACATTTTGCTGAGTGCTGCAGTATCATTTGGTGAAAGTTATGATGTACTTCCCATTCTTGATAGGATGGGCAAGTCTACACTGGGGAACCTTCAAAGAAGTTAAAGAGGTTCCAAAACTCCGAGAGAGAAAAAGAGGAGTTTAAGATTGGCAGAAGATTAGTAGCTTTTGCAACATTTAAAAGATTTTTCTTTCTGAGCAAGTCATGTCTTGGGTGAGGTGTTATTGCAAGAGAAAACAGGCTACTGCAAGATTTACTGTCTGGGTACACTGTTAAAATTTTATTTTCTCTTGTCACAATCATACTCTCTCATGCACAATCATACACATAATTGTGAAGGTAATAGTGGCTTTGAAAAGGTGAGGTCAGATTCTCATCTGCCTCATGTATTTGCCTCTGTGCCAGGGCTAAGCCAGAAGTTTGGGGAATGTCGTGCAAGTAGTATCCCATTCCAAGTAAAATATACCAAGTGCACTGCATTTACTGCTCTGTAACTTTCTGTCATCACTGCAGTCATTAACACAAAGTAACACTTGTTTATACATGGTCCTGTTCTGAAGGCCTTAGTCATGTACTTTGATATATTTACTTGCATCTGTGCCAAGGTGTGTAGGAGATGTGGTATTAGGAATTTGCTCCTTTCACGTACTTTATAATCACAGAAATGATAGTTGACTCCAACTGTCTGTGGGCCTGGTGGATGAACCTGGTGATTGCTATAATAATAAGGCAAGCTGAAAGGGCTAAGAGTTAGCTGATTTTCAAGACAGTATTTGCATACTGACACTAGCATTTTAAATCTCAAGCAGTATTCCTTTATGTGGCCCCAATGGCAAATCTAATGGTGTTCAGGTTCTCGACAAATAATCTTGTACTAGAAGTGAGTGTGCTTGTGTGTGTCCTTTTGTATGTGTAACTTGAGGGAGGTTGAAGAGAACAACATGAAAGAAAACAGGAACAGTAGGCCTGTCTGATTTGAAGAACGGTCAGTGAGCTCCTTTCTTAGAGCTACTGTGCAGGTACCATGTATTCCCTGTTCCTCTGTGCTGTGGTGTAAGGCGTGGTGTTCACATAGTCCATCTGCCTTCAGCAGCTCACATTTGCTGATATCTCTGTGCTTTATACCAGTCTCATAGTGTAAGTAAAAGACATCAAACCCTAATTTTTCTGTGATCTTTCTGACAATTACTACAGAACATTTGGCTAAACAAGGTTGTGAAGGTGACATCTAGCCAGCTCTGACTGGGGTATGCCTTCCCTAAGGTTAATCTGCACTCATCTGAAACGCAAGTCAATGTATCAGGCAGGGCTTTACACTTGCATTTCAAAGAACCACCTCATCTGCTCTAATTTATTATTTTGAGTTCTAATAAAGCCTATCTTCAGAGATAATGTATCTTTAGTGTCTTTTGGTGTGTCCACTTATGGTAAGAATTTGGATAACCCAACTGCACAGCTTTGGCCAATAAAAGGCAACTAGCAAACTAAAAAAAAAAAAAAGAAAAAAGAAAAAAGTGAGCAATCTGCTCCACAGGAACAATAATTTTACCTTTGATTTAGTAATTTTAAACTGTTGAAGTCCTAAATAATCCTAGATGCTTCAGTTAACAGCAATAGACAAAAATATTTTCTTACCTTGGTCAGAATTAAAATGTTTCTTCTAGGATGGGACCAAGCTCTATCATTTATTCTTATTTTTCTTTGCATCTTGTGTCTGTATCTGGAATTAACTCCATCTATGGTTGATGAAAGTTATAAAAACATCAATTTACATCTAACAAATACTGGTTCATTATATAAGTATTTTGGGCTTCACCCAGATATAATTCAAAAAGTGCACAGTTTGACTTCTTACTCCATAAACTCCAACATTTATGACAGATTTCAGAAATAAAATGTCTTGCAACATTTTCTGTAGGACAATGTGTGAAATTTCATAAAAATCTAGTTCAGAATATATCAAGATGATATTTGGATGAGATTTTAAAATTTCAGATCAGCTTTATATTTTACTAGTGGGGTTTTTTTCATTTGTAATGGCACATCATGCAGAAAGCTTGAATTTATATTGAAGTTAGGGAATGTTAACCTTACATTTTCTCAAAACAGAAGAAGAACAATAAAATAATGAAATAAATCCACATATATCAATTCATTCTAGAATTTATTTTTCTTTAAAAACTGAATTAGTGTCAGAGTAAGTGTCAGTTTAGGCAAGAATGAATAGCATGCAATTCTTTTAACATCATTTTACAGTTGTTATTTTAGATTGCTGTGTTCTCTGTAATTTTTTTCAGGGTATGCCCTGAGAATGTGAATAAAGATAAAATATAAAACCAAAAAAAGTAAGCAAATGTTTCCAAATATATTGAAAATTAAAAAAAAATGAAGGGAAATATGCCTTTTCAGAACATTAAAAAAAAAAAAAAAAGAAACCTAATATTACGAGTGGGCTAGATATTATAGAAGAAAACAAACAAACGAAAACAACAACAAAACAAAACCCAAACCGTCTAAACACAGTTTCTGCATTAGACAATGCTACCAGGATTAATGGCTGAGACCTGTGAGCCAGAGAGCACAAGAAAATATGAATAAAATTTGCATCTATGTTTCATAGTTCAAAAGTTATTTAAAAAGTCAAAAAAATATCCATCAGATAGTTGGTTGGGGGGGGCGGGAGGTTCCTGTTATTAAAAAAAAAAAAAAACCAACAAAAAAATCCACACTTTCAGGCTCAAGGCTTATGAAAATGTGGGAAATAATCAATATAAAATGTTCAGCATACGGCTTGATCATGTAAGATCAGTTTCTGTTTTCCTATGCAATGCAGAAATCTCAAGGACAGCAGTTCCTCAGTTGTTGTCTAAGAATTTGTAATTATCACTGCAAATCTGAGTGGTCACAGACTGCTAACCCGTCATGAAGTCCTGCATACCTTTGTTATATATGGAGTTATTCTGAGTTTTGACAACAACCAGCTTTCTAACTTCTCTCTGTAGTAAGTAAGTGAAGAGAGACTGGGTACTCCAGATGCACCTGTTTTCAGGCATCTTTTACCCTGTGAAAAAAGACTCTGTAAAGAGAATATATAAAAAAATACACAGGATCTATTGGCTAATACACACAGTATGCATGAGTATTAGATTATTATGCTACTCAGATAATCAGGCTTGCAGTATCAGTAGAGATTCTCTGTGAATTTTTGCTGTCCAGACAGTTATTAGCCAAGTAGGGAATATTTTCCTCCAGTGCTTCGTGAAAAGGTCTGGTCTGATCCTTGTTGCTCCTGGATTGCTACTTCTGACTCTACTTTTTTTCTTGGGCTTTTACACTCTTTCATGTCAGCATTTTTCTTTTGAGTCTTGAAGTACTATTAGTCTCAAGAGTTTCACTTCTGCCTATGTTTTTATCTTCTTTATCTTGCAAGGTCTTAGCTAGCATAGTCTTTTACAGTTCAGCATTTATTCTCATTAATGCTAAGCCAAGGTCACACAGCTGGGCTGCACCAAAATGCATAAAGAAAGGTCATAGGTAATTGAACCCTAGTACTGTGGATTACACAGAAGGCAGACCAGGTACCAAAGGCTGTAATGTCCTCTGGAAATGTCTCTTTCCCTAATTAAAGAGGAAGGTGAGAGGAGGTAATGTCCTACCTTATGGACCTATTAAACACATGATATTGAGGGGGATTAATTCAGGTCTTAATATGACTTCTTTTTTTCTTCATCTGTCAAGCCACATTCAAAGAAATCCACAGGCATAGGAAATATGGTCTTAATAACGCAAGAAAGAATATTGCAAGAAGCGATGGTGCTATGTGCAAGGGAAAATTAGAGGAGAAATGATAAATCTATCTCCTAATTAAATTCTGACCCATGCTGTGAAAACATAAGGCTCCATGTTCCAGGAGAATATAGGGTTGACAGGAAGCTTGCCTTTCTTAAACTTTAGGATGTCATGAGGCATTCTGGCCTATACAGGAAATAGGAAATTTATAGAAAGTGTATGTAAAATGAAAGAAAATAGGCTTTATAACTACACTCACTTACTAAAACTAGTACTAACTTTTATTGTCTCATGAATATAGAACTTAAAAAATTCAATTTTGCAAAGGTTTACATTTCAATTTCTAAAAGTAACAATTAATTTTGAAGCACTCTACTATGTCATTTGGGAAAACAGCTAAGACTTTCCAAATCCTTGTTCAAAGTTCCTTGAATAGACAACATGGTGAGGCTTAATTGGAAGGTCAGATAAGAAAATAGCAGAGACATACTTAATGCAATGTATCAAAAATTTTTTAGTTTGGTTTTGTTCTATCAGAAAATCAAAAACATTTATTATGAAGATATTTTTAGATATTGTACTTTTAAGATAATATTCCTTTTCTGATAATAAATTGGTAAAAATAATGTTTCAGACAAAAATAAAAAATAACCTGCTAGCTAAATTCAACTATTTTTGATTTTTAAATAATTTCTAGTCTTATTACATCCTGGTGTGTGTAGTCTTCATGATCCTCCAGCTTTCCATAAAACTCAGAAAACTGGGATAGTCCCTCAGATATCCTCAAATACTTGTACTTTATACGCTGACTCAGTGACACTATACACCTAAAATTTAGATGCCTGCATTACATGAGTTAGAGCATGTCCTGTGTTATCTTTATAACCCAAAATCTTTACTTAATCTTTCTCAATTAAATGTTTTCCCAGCACTATTAGCAGTCACGAGTGTTATCAGTGTAATTGTTCCTTGCTTTTTTCATCCAGATTCAGTGGGTGAAATGTCTGGAAGCTTTAATAACTGGGAACTATTGTTTCCATATCAAAAATGGCATATATGTTACATAGTATGTAATTTAAAAACTTGGGTTTAGACTATAGAAAAAATGAGTGTGAAGATGGAGGAATCACATCTTTTATTACTTTTCATCTCAGTATTGGAAGCTACGTTTTGGTTGTAAACTTGTCAGTCATGGGGCCACATGTACTCACCTAAAACATAGCCAACTACATTTCATATAGTTATTTTCTCTGATCTCTTTATCACCAATGGAAAGTATTTTTTGGACTGTTTCAGATGTCTGGAGTAAGATGGTAGACAAATAACTACCATAAATATGATTCTATTGACAAGGAATATGAACATTTATAGGCAAAATGACTGTTACTTTTTGCCATTAAAGTTACATTTTGTCATTTACAGGCAAAAGGTAAGTTACTCGGTCTGTAGAACAATGGTAAAAGTCTAAGCCCAATGCCTTCTAAAAATCTAGCAAAAATCTATTGGAGGGGAGCACTGCAAATAGCAGGTCATTCTTTAACTTCTGGTCTGTGACTGACCAATAAATCCCTAAAATGAAAGTACTCAGTGGAGATGGGCAAGGGTGACATGCCCATGAAGCTCAGGAAATCAGACAGATTGTGCCTGACCAAAGCTGTTGCAAAAAGCTGGCAACACAGAGGGGACTGGATGTTAGGCTTTGCTTTAGATTAACAGCTGTGTCAGTTGAGTGTTTCAGCTGGTGATGTAAATGTTTCTTCCTGAGTTCATTCAAAGACTGCGAATGCCTCCCTGAGTTAGCCAGGACAGCATAGGTGGAGTGAATATGTGGCTCAGCCCGACACAGATGATGACAACTAAGCAACTAACAAAAGAATTTCAGAGAAAGCATCAGGCTTAATCAAGCTTCAAAACACGTGTTACTTCCTGGTAACTGGGGATATCCAGCATCATGATGATGAGTATGTTACAGAGGCCTGTAATAGAAATCATATTGTAACTGAACTGTGTATTACAATTGTTTTATTTTGTTAAGTATAACTTATGTTTTTATTGTGTTTTCAGCGTATTTTTCTCCACTCTCCTAAATCAGAAATCCTGTGTAACATCAAATATGTCCAGTTAAGTAAATTTGATATTAAAGATTATACCCTCTGTATGTGGAATATCTAAAAGAACCTGATCAGAAAGTGTGGGACTGACACATTCTCCCAGAAATTCTGAAGGCTGCTGTGTATGATGGTTGACACTTTCATAAGGCTCTGTAACCTTAATTTATTGACAGGCATTCTTAATATATTTTTAATAAAGCTTTTCCTTAGTGCTAATGAATAGAAAGATGCCTAATTAATCAGATTAAAGTATACAGAAAAGGAAAAAATTCAGATGTATATCTACAAATTTAAACAGTTTCTCTCAGCACCTATCTGTATGTAACTGCTGAATTCCTTAATTTTTTGGGTCTTTCCTGATATTCCTACTCAAAAGGATACACATAAACATGTGTACAAGACAAAGATAACTAGTAAAAAGTGTAAGAAATTCTTTGCCAGTTACTCTTTCAGCTAAGCTTCTACATGAGGGTTTGTAGTTCTTGTGGGATCAGCTCCGTGTATGAATATTTTCCTTTATAATGCTATCTTTTCAACACTGAGCTAGTCATACTGAGTGCATTTTCTTGTGGGAGCAATCTTTCTCTCTTCTTCGTATACCTTACTTTTACACGTGGAAATCTTATGGATATTGTTCAGTTTGACCCTAGAAAGAAGACAGCAACAAACATGACTCCCTCCAGGCAGCCTTGTATTTAATATTTAGACAAAACTGCATTTTCTTAGTCTTGCAGTTTGAATTGGGAGCCATGAAAAAGAGAATTATTTCTAATCATCATTTATCATAGTGTCATGGTTTGAGCCCAGCTGGTAACTCAGAACCACGCAGATGCTCGCTCACTCCCTCCCTTCTTCCTCCCCCCTCTTCCAGAGGGATGGGGAGGAGAATCGGAAGAATGTAACTCCCACGGGTTGAGATAAGAATAGTCCAGTAACTAAGGTATAATACAAAACCACTACTGCTACCACCAATGATAATAATGATAAGGGAAACAACAAGGGGAGAGGATACAATTGCCCACCACCCGCCAACTGATACCCAGCCCGACCCGAGCAGTGATCTCCGCCTTCCTGGTAACTACCCCCGGTTTATACACTGGGCATGACGTGCTGTGGTATGGAATACCCCTTTGGCTAGTTTGGGTCAGGTGTCCTGTCTCTGCTTCCGCCCGGCTTCCCCTCCTCCCTGGCAAAGCATGAGACTGAGAAAGTCCTTGGTCAGAGTAAACATTACTTAGCAACAACTAAAAACATCGGTGTTATCAGTATTGTTCCCAGGCTGAAAGTTAAAAAACACAGCACTGCACCAGCTACTAAGAAGGAGAAAAATGACTGCCATAGCTGAACCCAGCACACATAGGGTAAGTTAATCTATCTCTATGAATAATAAGGCAAAAAAAAAAAAAAGAAAAAAGATACAACACTGCACTGTATCTTGTTACTTTCTTAAAGACAGGAGTCTGAATTAAGGTATCCATCTTCTTAGACAGTTCAGAGAACTGCAAACATGTGACAGAACTAAGAATAAATAAACTGAAAGTGTTTCAAATCATAGTATGTTTACGATGCAGCACAGTTTATGTTTACCTCTGCAGATTCTGAATACAAGCTTCAAGCATTAACATAATTTTTTTTTTAATGTTTCTGATTAAACTTTTGAAGTCCTATAACTTCTTAGCATTTTACTGGATAAATTATCAATAAGTGTGCCATTATAAGTGTGAGAGAATAACAAATTCTCAGATTTTTGCAATCTTTTACAAAACTCTCAAGGAAGAAAGAAAAATCACATAACTGAAATACGTTTAGAAGTGAAATCTTCTGCAGAAGCATAGGTATATGCATAGCAGTAAGATTTTGTATCTGTGATACTTATGAATTTTTCAGTTAGCAATCTTAGAAAAATTTCATAACAAAGTGTTTTGAAGAAATTCTGGACCTTTGACAGTGGGGAAAAAAGAAGGAGATGACACTAGAACACAGGTTGAAGAGAGAAAAAATAATAACAATAACAATAATAATAACAATAGTAATACAAACTAAAGGAGTTCTTCATAGGATTTCAGCACATGATTTGATTAGTCTTGTGCCCTCTAACCTTCTAAGTCCATGTAGGGTTTTCTGCTGATATCCCCTTCCCAATCACTCACATAACATATATTCAAACAAATAAGATGTTCTGCATGGCCAAGTAGCTCTAGAACCTTGAAGAATCTGGATCCTTATTTTCATAGGTCTTGTTCAACAAACTCAGAATATTTAGTCAATCAATTTTAGATACTTTAAAAACCCTAAACAATCACTGTGTCATCTTCTTGTGGTTGTTAGAATTATTATATTTCCAATATGTTCAGTAAAGATGAGCATGTAGGTATGTATAAACATCTCAGATTTTTTTTTTTAATATGCTTTGTTTTGCAAAACTGACCACATTAAGAAAGTTTATTTTGTCTCTTTACAGGGTATCCTTTCAGAATTGAATAATATTTTCCTTTTAAAACACAGAAGAGTTCAAAATCACGCAAAAAAGTTCAAAATCATGCAGAAAAGTTCAAAACAAACTACTGAAAATTTTGATAAGTCAGGACAGTAATGGACAAAGACCAGCCTTAGAGGCTTACCATGTATCTTATCATATAACATAAAAGCATGTGCTGTGCCTAATGGCAGTCACATTTTATGTTGCAGGTTATGACATTGGATCAGACAGAAAATACTGCACTTTTGGAACCTCTTCTATCCCTTGTGGCAAGCAGTCTTTCTTCCTTCAAGTACGCTCATAAGATCAGTAACATATTCTTCTGAGCATGCATCAGGAGATAGTGCAAGGGTCAGACGAAGGAATGTCTGAATGTAGGTTTTGGGGAAGGTGACAATGACAACATTCTTCAAGACTGTAGCATTTCTGTCATTTAGAATCAATAGATGCATCACTGTTGGTAGTGTTGTGTTCTGATCTTCTTGTCTGTTCGTGTAAACATGTTCTATAATTACCAGGAAGAGCTGTACCCGTTTTAAATGTATGTGTGTGTGTGTGTACATATATATATAGTTGACAACTTTATGTAAACAAAATTCAAGATCTCATGTATGCTGACACATCTAAAACCTCAATCTGACTTTTTTGTTTTTAGGGCCCCTCAATGGGATATCACTGATTCTTAACACTGTGAGTTTAACATATAAGTGTTGCCTAGTAGCCTTGGCTGATGCCTAATCTTGGAGACAGTTTGCAGAGTTAAGGATCAGTGACATTACAGCAAAATGAAAAAAACCATATGTCTGGCCCCATTTGTCCTGCATGTTGCTTTTCTAACATATAATCTGCTTTTGGCACCTTAGCTAGCTCAGTTACTCAGTATGACACTGCATTTTGGATGAAAAAAGCCTATTCTTTTATAATGTTTTGACTTTTACTATCGCATGTAAGTACATGTCTGTCCTCAGCAAAAAATGGTTGCTTTTTTACGTTTTATTCTTTTTTTTCTTTTTTCTTCCTGATTGAATATGTTTATGGACTATTTTTTTTCACTGATAGGATTTGAGGGTGCTGTTTGCTTGCTTGCTTGCTTTTGTGAATCTTCTTTCTACATCAGTTTGAAGGAAGAAGTTGAGCCAGACTGTTTATAGGGATCTCTCACTATTAGTCTGGTGGCCAAGAATATTGTCTGGTCTGCAGAGGAAGAAAAATATTATTAGCATTATAGACCAGCCAGCTTGTTGGCTGCTGTGAAACATGGTTTTAAATGTTTGGTTTTCTATATGTATTTTATGCTTTGCAGATGGTACAGCTAACCTACTTCCAGTACCTTAGGTAAGTAAACAGCATGGCATTCCTAGGTTACCCAAAATCTGCGTATTTCACAGGTCACTGGGCACCTGAACACAGAATCATAGACTCATAGAATCGTAAGGGTTGGAAAGGACCTTAAGATCATCTAGTTCCAACCCCCCTGCCATGGGCAGGGACACCTTGCCCTAAACCGTGTGGTCCAAGGCTCTGTCCAACCTGGCCTTGAACACCTCCAGGGATGGAGCATCCACAACCTCCCTGGGCAACCCATTCCAGTGCTTCACCACCCTCACTGTAAAGAACTTCTTCCTTATATCTAATCTAAACTTCCCCTGTTTAAGTTTGAACCCATTACCCTGTGTCCTACCACTACAGTCCCTAAGGAAGAGTCCCTCCCCAGCATCCTTGTAGACCCCCTTCAGATACTGGAAGGCTGCTATGAGGTCTCCACGCTGCCTTCTCTGCTCCAGGCTGAACAGCCCCAACTCTCTCAGCCTGTCTTCATATGGGAGGTGCTCCAGCCCTCTTATCATCCTTGTGGCCCTCCTCTGGACTCGCTCCAACAGCTCCATGTCCTTTTTATGTTGAGGACACCAGAACTGTATGCAGTACTCCAAGTGAGGTCTCACAAGAGCAGAGTAGAGGGGCAGGATCACCTCCTTTGACCTGCTGGTCACGCTTCTTTTGATGCAGCCCAGGATACGGCTGGCTTTCTGGGCTGCAAGTGCACACTGCCTGCTCATGTTAAGCTTCTCGTCAACCAACACTCCCAAGTCCTTTTCTGCAGGGCTGCTCTGAATCTCTTCTCCGCCCAACCTGTAGCAGTGCCTGGGGTTGCCCCGACCCAGGTGTAGGACCTTGCACTTGGCTTGGTGAAACTTCATGAGGCTGGCATCGGCCCACCTCACAAGCGTGTCAAGGTCCCTCTGGATGGCATCCCTTCCCTCCAGCGTATCAACCGAACCACACAGCTTGGTGTCGTCGGCAAACTTGCTGAGGGCGCACTCAATCCCACTGTCCATGTCACCGACAAAGATGTTGAACAGGACCGGTCCCAACACCGATCCCTGAGGGACACCACTCGTTACAGGTTTCCAACTGGACATCGAGCCATTTACCACAACTCTTTGCGTGCAGCCATGTCCATCTATCAAATTGATGTCTCTCCAATTTAGAGACAAGGATGTCGTGCGGGACAGTGTCGAATGCTTTGCACAAGTCCAGGTAGATGACGTCAACTGCTCTGCCGCTGTCCATCAGTTCCGTGGCTCCATCATAGAAGGCCACCAAATTGGTCAGACAGGATTTCCCCTTAGTGAAGCCATGTTGGCTGTCAGCAACCACCTCGTTGTTTTTCATGTGCCTTAGCATGTTTTCCAGGAGAAACTGTTCCAAGATTTTGCCAGGCACAGAGGCAAGACTGACTGGTTTGTAGTTTCCTGGTTCTTCCACCTTCCCCTTCTTGAAAATGGGGGTTATATTACCCTTCTCGCAGTCATCGGGAACTTCACCTGACTGCCACGATTTTTCAAATATGATGGACAGTGGTTTAGTAGCTTCATTTGCCAGCTCCTTCAGGACCCGTGGATGGATTTCATCAGGTCCCATGGACTTGTGCATGTTCAGGTTCTTAAGATGGCCTTGAACCTGATCCTCTCCTACAGTGGGCCTAAGGTCTTCAATCTCACAGTCCCTCAGTGCTGTAGTCCCTTTGCAAATTATTCTAATCCATTATTTCCCATAATGGAACTATCTAAATAACCACTTTTTTTTACTTTATGTAGTAAAATGTACTTTATGTGGGCATTTTGCTAAATTTTATAAAATTCAATTACACAAGTTTGCCAGAAGGTTTCTTGTAGCATGTGTAAATAAGAACGAACTAGATTTTACTGTAGCCTTCATCTCTTACTGTAAAATTACTACTAATGTGACTGTTTTAATAACAAATCTATATAATTTACCAATACTTTCAATGTACATATAGGATACATGTTACCACATGTAATATATATCCTACTATTTTAAGTACTCCTGTTTTCATTTGTAGGAAATATTTATATTATCTAAGTTTGAGCCTCCAACATGAAGAGGTGCAGATGTACTCTACACACTAATTAAATCAATAAAATCTCCATAGGGATATGTTAATTCACAAATAATTTGTTTTAAAATGAACACAAATATTTCCTTTTATTAAGCAAGTACATTTGTTCTGTCAGAAAAAGAATTTCCCTAACATTTTTATTATGTTACTTATTTTAATAGGGAAGTAACAGTTTCTCTGCTACTTAGGGTCATTATTAGTATTTCACTTTACGGAGTCTTTTTTGGATAAACATAGGTTCGGTCATAGCTGAACACTTCACTGGAGATTAGGATGCATAAAAAGAAAAACATTTTGTTTTGCCATATTTACGTGTTAATTTTGTGTAACCATGCTTACATTTTGAAGTTTCTACTTAAGAAACAAAATATCCCTAATAAATTTTGGATTTGCCTAAGTTTTCCTGATTGCATACATCTGTGTAATTTTTGGTTTTCTTGATTCTATTAAATATGGTATTTCTGTAAAATAGGAGCCACCAGCTTTTCATTTATAAATATGTTAACAAACCACCAGAGATATTTCAAGTTTCTAGGAAACATATTTTCAATATCATTTATCTATGCATTAAGTGAATTTCCTTTTTCCATCTGGATAATAGTGTGACGGGTTGACCTTGGCTGCCTACCAGGTGCCCACCTAGCTGCTCTATCATTCCCCCTCTTCTACAGGACAGAGGAAGAAAATATGGTGAAAAGCTGACAGGTTGAGGTAAGGACAGGAAAATCACTTGTCAATCACCATCGTGGGCAAAACAGACTTCACTTGGGGAAATTAATTTAATTTCTTGCCAATTAATAGCAGATGAGTATTCCCCCTACCTCTCCATTCTTCTTGGGCTCAACTGCACTCTCAACTCTTCCACCTCCTCCCCCAGAATGGCACAGGGGTCAGAAAATGGGGGTTATGGTCAGTTCATAATGTTTTCCCTCTTCTGGTCCTTTCTCTTCTCACCCTTCCTCTGCACCAGCTTGGGATCCCTCCCACGGGATACAATCCTTCATTAATTTCTGCAACATGGGTCCTTTCCAAAGGCTGTAGTTCTTCACTACAGTGCTCTAGCATGGGTCCCTTCCATGGGAGACAGTCCTCCATGAATTTCTCCAACATGGGTCCTTCCCAGGGTCTGTAGTTCTTCATGAACTGCTCCAGTGTGGGTCCCTTCCACGGGGTGCAGTCCTTCAGGAACAGGCAGCTCCAGCGTGGGTCCCCTGTGGGTTCACAAGTCTTGCAGCAAACCTGCTCCAGCATGAGTTTCTCTCTCTTGGGGACCACAGGAGCCTGCTCCAGCACGGGCTTCCCTTAGGGTCATAGCCTCTTTCAGGCATCTTCCTGCTCCAGTGTGGGGTCCTCCACTGGCTGCAGATGGATATCTGCTGCACTGTGGACCTCCATAGGCTGCAGGGGGACAGCCTGCCTCACTAAGGTCTTCTCCACAGGCTGCTGGGAACCTCTGCCTCCATGTCTTGAAGACCTCCTCCCCCTCCTTGGTGTCTGCAGGGCTGTTTCTCTCATGTGTTCTCACTCCTCTCTCCCCGCTGCTGTGCAGCAGTTTTTGCACATTGTCAAATACATTATCAGGGAGGTGTTATCAACAGGGTTGGTTGGCCTGGCATTGGCCAACAGGAGATCCATCCTGGAGCTGGCTGAAACTGACTCTATTTGACATGGGGCCAGCTTCTGGTGTCTTCTCACAGAAACCATGCCTGTAGTCCCACAGCTACGAAAACCTTGCCATGTAAACCCAATGCAAATAGCCAGATATGCTTATGACAGAAAGTGTTTGTATTGTTTTGTCTGTGAAGCACAAAAATATTCCATTCTGTATTAACCAAGCCTTTCCCATACTTGAGGAGGATGTTAGTGGTGGTTTCTGGGGGTTTGGTTTGTTTTTTTTTCTTTCTCCCCATACTTCACAGAGTGTATAAAGTGTTTCTTTTTTCAATAATGCAGCCTCAGCCAATATTCACCTTGTTGTAGATCTACACTGAGTATGTGGTCATGCTATGAGCCCGCTTGAGAACTGTCCCAGGATGTGTCCTGATGTGGACAAAAGAGTAGCAGTTCCATGAATTCAGCAGGTCATCAATTCAGTACAGGGGGTTCTTTTTTTTTTTTTTTTTTTTGTCATATGACAAAAAAAGGCAACTCTAGGAATTAAAAAAATAAAGCCACAAAGAGAGCTATAATAAGGGGCTGGGAGTAGTAGCCAAGTGCTGAAGAGGAATATTACCAAGAGTCATTAAATAAATAAAATAAAATTACAATACTTTAAGCTGAACTATTATGTCTACTTTACAGCTTATTTAAAACTGTGTCCTATTCAGCTCTTCTTCAGATACAAAAATCTATTTATATTCTGCCATAGAATCTTTGCAGATATAATTAAGGTTCCTTTTAAAATACAATAAAGAAAAATGTATCTAAATTAAAAAAAAAAGAAAAAAAGACAATAGTACTATTAAAAACATTACAAAAACTGAAGTTAAACGTACACACAAATGTCATGCTAGAAAAGCACAACTTTTTTACAAAATGGAAAAATGCAATTAATCTTTAATTAAACTGGGTTTCTGAGTTTGGGGAAACTTTTAAGGCAAAAGGAAGATTTGCTGGGTTTTATTTGTTTTATTTACCTGTCTAACAGCTATGGCAGGTGAGAAGTCACAGTTTCACTAACTTTCATACAAGTACAATTTAATGTAATCAGTTCATATATCCAGAAGCAATAATTCTGATAGATTTTGCACAAATCATAAGATAAAAGATAAAATAATTACATGGCACTTTTGAAATCTGGCAAGCCTTTGCACTTAACAACAGACAACAATAACAACAGCAACAACAAAGAAAAGAAGAAGTAAAAGGAGAAGAAGAAGCAGCCCCATCCCTGGAAGTGTTCAAGGTCATGTTGGATGGAGCTTACAGCAACCTGGTCTAATGGAAGGTTCCCTGGTTGGGTGGTTGGACATAGATGATCATTAAGGTCCCTTCCAACCCAAACCTTTCTGTGATTCTATGCTCATTCTATGAAGAAGAAGGAAAAATGACCAGCTTAAAGAAGTATAATCATGGTGAATAACAAATTCACTGTCTTAAGTGGAAAAGAAAGGTCCCAAAGAAAGAGCTGTGACTATAGCTTGTTCAGTGAGCAGGACTGAGCAGATTTTCAGGCTCATGGCACAGGTAGTCATTCCTTTTTTGTGTTTGCTTTCTGTCCTCAGAGGGAAAGGCAAGGCAGATGACAAGGTACCCAGGACAGAAAGTGAAGAGACAGGTGGAACTCAAGGCTGACTTTGCTCCCTCATTTGTATTTTTAGCTTTGTCTTCCCTGGTGAGATGTGATTCTTCAGCTTGAGTAGGTCTGGCTATGTCCCTCAAGTCGAACACTGGGGAACAGGCTGCTAGATGGAAAGCAGGATTGTGGGACCTTGAGTTTTCGTTGCAGGATGCATGCAATCCACTGAGGATGGGTACCCCAGATTTCTCATGGTCGCAGTGCGTGAGGGATCTGTCTGCGGTCTTCGTGTGAGTATAGAGCCATAGGCATTGAAAGGATACCTGGGAATTTCAAACCAGCCCTTTAATAGCGATATTCAATATTTATTCTACCAGTGCAAGTGCTACACAGTGTTTCTGATACTGTCACGTCTCTGTTAGACTGTGGGTGCTGTTCTGAGCAGTTTAAGGAGTATATGAAAGAACTAATTCACAGTTTCTTGAGATGAAAATCATAGTGCAATAGAAGGAAAGGATATGTTTATATATTCTGCTTTAAGGCATAATTTCTAATCTTAAATTAAATATTAAAAAAATGACAAAAGGTAAAGGAAAATAATTCTGATATCTAGAGTCATCTCTGTAAGCAGTATCAAAATTGGCATGTGATCTGTATTTACCTAAGCTACTAAATGAAATGGTTATGAGTAAACATATTCCTTATCAAATTGCATTTATTGTACTGTAAATCAGATTATAGGATAGCTATATATGTTTTGAAAACTTGCTACTGATCTTTTCCAACCTTTTTACAATGCATCACTTGAACATATTTTAGTATTCAGCTTTCAAAATCTAATTTTAGTTGTCAGTGGTATGCAGAACCAGCTCATTGTTACTACGGAAGTGTAACTAAGGAAGAAAAAAATCTGAAGTTAGAATAGGGGAAACCATGTTATAAAGTAAGCATGTTCTTAAATTTAAGCACTTTGACCTTAGATCAGGTAGTCCAATTTTTAGATTTTTTTTTTTTTTGAGAAAGATAATGCAGCTTTTTTTCCCAAGTCTCAATAAATTAAGTTTTTTTAATATGCTATAGATAGATTAGACACTGAGACAGAGAAATACAATCAATACACTGAAAGTAGAAGTAGAAATTTTATTTTTTGCTAAATATTTAGACTGAGCAAATTTTTGACCAAGCGGTAATTTTGATAACTGTGAATGGATATTAGAATTATAAACTTTTAGAAAAACAGAAAACGTTTTCATTAATACCGTCAGATAGTGAGTTCTCACAATAATAAAGACGGGCAGAAAATTCAGGAAGAACAAACATATGTGTGTCCAGATTTATCTTTTATTTCAGATCCCTCTTGATCAATTTCAGAATTTGTATCAACTGGTTGTACTTGACCAGTTGCTACTCCACAGGAAAAGCAAGAAATTCATTGCTTCATAATCACTAACTGATACAACCTGTACACCTTGCAATAATCCAATATTCTTCAAAGTCTTCAAGTTCACACTAGACCCAGGGATAAAGCTGTAAATAACTTTCAAATAGGTAAAATTAACTCTAAAGATTCATGTGGCTCAGATGTTATGTAGTCTATTGGTTTTTTTTGAACCTTCTTGTTCTTTTATGACTATTTTGCTTAGCAAAAGATTATACTGATTTATACCTATACACATATACATATATAGTGATTTTCAGGAAGGAAATTCATTGTACGTCTTATGAAATCAACTTTTAAATCAACTTTTTTTTCTTTAGCAGTCAATGTTTTTTCTAAGTTTTGTTGATCTTTTTCTGACATGAGTCAGCTGAAATTCACAGCCAATGTATATAACTTCTTCTTTTATATAGTTCGAACTATAGAGTTTTCTTTAAGAAATGCTTGCTGATGTTAAAGTTTCAAAGAGCACCCATGAATTTTCCAGCTATAAAGCAAGGAACTTCTCTTTACAATGAGTACAACTTACTATTCTAATACTATCACTTCATCTCTGACCTAATTAAATTCCATCGTATAATACTTAACAGCTGCATAACCCTCATGTAAAGTGCTAACATAAAAATCTATCCTTTGAGATTATGATGTTCACTATTACAGTTGGCTGGAAATTTAAACAACGTATTTCAAAGACTAATGCTTCAATAGAATGGGAACATTTTTAATGTTGATTCTGTTGACTATTGCAAGACAATAGTTTCCTAGCCTTGAGAAATGAGAGAATAGGTCTCAAACAGATCTAATCAGGGACACCAGAAGAGGAGAATAAGAAAAACAGATTGGGTAAGTAAGAGTGAAACAAATTGTTGTCTGTTACAAGTGAAAAAGGTCTTTCAACACTGTTTTGCTTTTCAAAACCCTGTAAAAAGTTTTGTCTTTATTCCAAAAAAGAACAAAACCAAATGTCTAAACCATGGAAGCTGTTGAGTTTCCATCAGCTCCATTCACAGCTCCTGTACAAAAAAGATTATTAGCAAGGTCCAGACACAGCAGTTTTCTATTACAGACGATAACTGGTTAAAACCGGAGGATATTCAAGGGGCATGTCAAATATTGATGTTTATTAAATCTTCCAGCAGAAACTTTGGGAATCTGCAGATTTTCATTCCAGACTGGCTATTCTGAAGCTGTTGAGGCCTCCAGAATATTACTGATCTCTAGCCTTGCTGTTTCACTGGAGATTCTGATAATTTGAAACTCTTGGAGAGCTCCACTGTTCTGAGGATTGTAAAACTGCTGCTCCACCAAAAAAACCAGTCAATCCTGGAAGTCCTAGGCTGAATGTGAAGGTGTTCAAGCTTCTTAGTAGTTATCCATAAAATTTAGAATCATATAAGGGAAATTCTTGCTTCTGACCAACCCTAACCTCTGTGGCTGAACAGTAGCTTTCAAGAAAATCAAAGGCAGGTAATGTACCACAACATCTAGTCTTTCATGATGCTTGACATCTTTTCTAACTTTAGCCTATGACTTTGTATCCCTACTTAGTACCAACAAGAGATCTGTGCAGTGAAACAGTTGCTGCTGAGGATCTCACACCATATTACATTAATAGCAAAGAAAGACAGCTACTTATCAGACTAGATAATCTCATCTAAGCTCCTTTTTGCATGAAAGGTTGGACTAGATGATCTTTCAGGGTCCCATTCCCACCTGGAATATTCTATGATTCTAATTATCTAAGAGTTATTCCAATTGGAATAGGTTTGGAAGTATCTTTCTCTCCTTTCTCTCATCTATCTAGCATCAGACACAGACCAGCCTGTAATAAGGCTAAGTTTACCAACAGCCATTTGAACAAATTTCTGTTTGGAATGAAGAAGAAATTCAGAAGTAAGATACAAGGATTATTTTTGTTCTTAAACTGGCAAAATGTGCCATCTTACCTTCAACATATATCAATGACACAAAAGAATCACATAATTTACTGCCTCAGTTGTGTCCTTTCTTATTCCCTAATTTAAAGCCTTTCTTTTTATTCTTTTCTGCAATGATGATCATAGACAAAAGGAAGTATGAAACCAGGGCAGAGTAAAGATCCTGCATGATTTAGTCTGAAAGAAGTATGGTCAAATTCTAGAACTGTATTAAGTATTTAAATGCCAGAGAAAGATATATTTGTTACATAAAAGAATGGATATGAACTACGAACATGAATAGCTGAAAATAAGTAAAAAGATTTCTTACCATGACAGCTTTTTGCTGTTTAGCTTGTTTGCTCTTCCAACCAGAGAACACACAAATGACAAACCAAACCAAGCCAAAAAAAAAACCCTCAAAAAAGCCCCAACCAAACAAAAAACCTCCAAATATCTTTTAAAATAAAAACCAATATGGTTGTGAAAGGGATAAAATAATGTAGTGCTTAAAGTAAGAGACGAGTCAAAATATTTCAGCTACATATTGCAGTCATGTAAATATTTCAAGTTGGAGACTATTTTGCTAAATTAATTTTATATAATCTACATTGATATATTGTTATTATTGTTGCTACAAATAATCTGCTGTTAGTCTGCTTCTGTATCACAAAAAATCATGATCCGTCAAGCTACTGGAAGCTGAAGACACATTTGTAGACATATTCAAATTACCATTGCCTATAAAAGCATTGCTCTGTAAGTAAATGGAAGATTTCACCTTTCAGGTATGTCAACTTGACATCTCTTATGAGCATTAAACTCAACTAAAGAGAAAGGTAAAAAACCCCAACATACCAGTAAATAAACCAAAGTGATAAAAGGTGTTCTTGAGTTTTATGTAAGACATAAAAAGGATAAAAAAGGACTTAATGTCTGTATTTTGTTTGCTCCAATATCCTCAGATTTAGTTCAAACATACACTTTAATGGTTTTGTGGGGAGGAAAAATCAGCTCTGTTTTATAGCCTTCACTGCCAACTTTGAGCCTGAAGGAAAGTTTTATAGCTGAGTTATAAACTCCTAAATATCGGCATTTATAATGGCAAGGTTGACAGACCTTTAATTTCAACACTAGCCAGTGTCAGTATAATAATTTTAAAAAGATAATAATTTCAGTGAGGTCAAATCAAAGTTTAAAAAGTGTGCCTGGATCTTGCTAGCCCACAAGTACACATATATCCTTAATTGCACCCTTACCTAATTTAGGACTACCTAGAAAAATGTAATATTTTGATTTTTTAACTGTATCTTTATTCTTAAATATTTCCATGTCCTGACATTTTCTAGCCAGACTGTAGTCAAAATCCTGAATGCATTTTTTATGCAATCTTGACTACTTGGTCTTGGATCTCCAACTATTTTTTTTTCTTCTGCTTCCTCTCTGTATAAATAGAACATATGGTAATTTATTGAGTAATTAAGAGTTATAAAACATGTAAGTCACACACACATTTAGTCATAAAAACACTCTCTTCTTAACTACATCATGTGGCATAATCTTATTGATGTTATTCCCATTTTTCCTTCTACAGTTCCCACACAACTTTCTTGTTTCCCCCTCACTTCATCACCTCCAGGGTAGCTAGCCTGAAAAAAGCTTGGGTAAGGCAATGTCCTGTCTGGCTTTTGGAGAATTGTAATGCTTTTCCGAATGCTGGAGAGAAATAACAACTATAATTCTTACTAATAACCTTTAGACCTCTGAGATCCAGACATGCCCCCCCCTCCAATATCCAAGGAAGCTTTCATAGCTGTCCCTAGCCATAGCAAACCTTTTCCACCTACACAACCAAATCTTAGACCTACTCTCCTCTTTGAGTGTCTGTGCATTTTTCTAGGGGCTGGGTTATATTTAAGGAGTCCTAGTGTACTGATTAGGAATGACATTTCTGACTATGGACTGCCTTGATGCTACTAGTCTCAGCTATGAAAAAATAAAATGCAGAGAAATCTTTTTATTTTAAATAACCTAAATACAAAGAACCCTCATATATTTATGAAAGGCATATGTGAGTAAATGAAATAAAAACTTGCCTAGCTAACTCATACAAAAATCTTATCTAAAAGACACATTCCTCTGCGTGTATTCATCTGCCTTGTCACACAGCTTCCTGGCCTCTGTAGTCATGGACTCCTCCTCTGTCTCACTTCATATTTCAAGTTGTATTTATCAAAGGATAAAGACAACATTAATATTGAAGTAGGCAGAGAGTAATTTTTGTCTCCTGACGAGTATTGTCCATACTGTTTACCTGGTAGTTTAAATACTGCATCCATTTGTTCTTTGCCAGGAAAATATATATAAAAAAGGTTAGTCTTATGCACTGTGGACCTGACAGCACCATTTGGTCTCACTTCCCTAAAGATCACTCCCTGCCCTCTTTTTATAGAACCATAGAATAGGTTGGGTTACAAGGGACCTTAAAGATAATCAAGTTCAAACTCCCCTGTCAAGGGCAGGGACAGCTGCCACCAGACCAGGTTGCTCAGAGCACCATCCAAACTGGTCTCGAACACTTTTAGGGATGGGGCAGCCACAGCTTCTCTTGGCAACCTGTACCAGTGTCTCATGACACTTGTAGCAAAAATTTTTTCCAATATCTAATTTAAATCTCCCCTCTTTCAGTTTAAAGCCATTCTCCCTTGTCCTATCACTCCATGCCCTTGCAAAAAGTCTCTTTCCAGATTTCTCATAGACACTGTTTGTGGCATATGTAAGGCACGGACTCAGAGCATCTTCATGCAGTGAATCACTTTATTGCCTATTGCTCTAGATTTTATACCATTCTAGTAAAGCTATCTTTAGCCTATTGCTCTAACTCTCATGCCAAACTATTTTATCACATCATGTTTAGTTCCTGGTTTACAGTTCTGTTTTTTTCAACATTCTTCGTCATTTCACAAACAGTCCCAAAATAACCAGTTCCTTATCTTTCTGTTCTCCTGCTCCTGGACAACTGGGTTGCTCTGCTTAATCACACAGTGTACTTCATTTCTTCTTTAACTCTTTCTTCTCTAGACAAGCAGTTACTTCTCTTTGGCAATAACGAAATAGTCTCCATCCTCTCCCACAACCCTTTAGGTACTG
Source organism: Strigops habroptila (assembly GCF_004027225.2). Classification (NCBI taxonomy): domain Eukaryota; kingdom Metazoa; phylum Chordata; class Aves; order Psittaciformes; family Psittacidae; genus Strigops; species Strigops habroptila. Next base: position 67,111,181 of record NC_044278.2, on the reverse strand, counting down.
AAAGACTCTTATAAGGTCTCTCCAGAGCCTTCTCTTCTTTAGGCTGAGCAAGCCCAACTCTCGCAGCTTTTCTTCATAGGAGAGGTGCTCCAGCCCTCTGATCATGTTTACGGCCCTCCTCTGGAAGCACTTAAACAGGTCTATGTCCCTTTTGTGCTGGGGGCTCCAGAGATGAACTCAGTACTCCAGGCGGGGTTTAATGAGAACTGAAGAGAGGAGCAGAATCACCTCCCTTGACCTGCTGGCCATGCTTCTTTTAATGCAGCCCAGCATATGGTTGGCCTTCTGGGCTGCAAATGCACACTGCTGGCTCATGTTGAGCTTCTTCAATGAACACTCCCAAGTCCTTTTCCTCAAGGCTGCTCTCAGGAACAGTCTCCGCTCAGCCTGTAGTTGTATTTGGGACTGCCCTGACCCAGGGCAGTGCAGGACCTTGTAATTGGCCTTGTTAAACTTCATGAGGCCCACTTCTTGAGCCTGTCAGAGTCCCCCTGGATAACATCCCTTCCCTCCAGCGTGTCGACTGCACGACACAGCTTGGTGTCATCTGCAAACTTGCTGAGGGCGCACTCAATCCCACTGTCTCTGCCATCTACAAAGATGTTAAACAGCACCAGTCCCAATACCTACCCCTGAGGAATACCACTCATCACTGATCTCTGCTTGGACATCAAGTGTTTGCCCATTCAGACAATTCCTTTTCCGTCGAGTGGTCCCTTCATTAAATTCATGCTTTTCTACTTTAGAGATAAGGATGTCATGGAGGACAGTGTCAAATGCCTAGCACAAGTCCAGGCAGATGTAGTTTGCTTGTATGTATAGACATAGGCAAAGACAATCATACCAGCCATTATGGCCAACCTCTTAGGCTCCCCTTGTGAGTTTCTTCCCTTGTGAGTTTCTCCTCTTGTGAGTTTCCATCAACTTATTGTGTCTCTCCTTCAAAGCCACTTCAAGAGTCAGTACTGATTCTTTTTTCAACTAAGTTATGACATGTCTCATCTCACTGAAGATGTACGTATTGCTTTCTAAGTACAGGTGTCACATCCTATGCACAATATGTCTATTAAAGTTTCCTTGACTCAATGAGTTAAAATGCACAGTTTTATGTGAAGTGTCTCTACTTACTGCACATTATGTTTTGTATCTGCCAATAATTGATAATGTATACACAACAGCTCTTGATTTAAATCAAACACTGAAAGAGTAATTCATTTTTATACCTACAACCTATATATATATCTATCTAACAATCTATCCACAAAGTGACTGATATCCAAAACTTAACTTAACTTTATGGAAATCATAAAAATTATCATAAACATAAAATGCAATATAGACTAAACATTTTGTGCCCTGAAAGTCAATGGCAAAACTTCTTTTGATTGTAGTCACAAAGCCATTAACCATTGTACTTGTTGAACAAAAAAATATTATTTTTGTTGTTTTATGAACAACATTGTTATAAGAGTTGTGTAAAAACCCCGGGTTTAACTCCTTTCTTTGTTCATGTCCTCTTTGACCCATGAAATCACTTGCATTTTCTCATCCAACAGAAACAGCATTGCAGACTATTAGAAGATGTATTGGAAAATATATTGGAAGCACATGAAAGAACACAAGTTGAAATTTAGAGACAGATGCAGTTTAGCTCAAAAATAAATGTCCATCTCACACATGGACATCATATGTCCACAAAATAAACACTGGTTATCCAAAGCTAGATCTACTTCACGTAGTGAATTGCAAAATTGCCATTTATGTGCCTACCATCTGAGAACCTTTAATCAAAAGCAAACTTAAAGGATGAATAGTTCACAGTCCAAAGAACTAAGGCAACGGAAACACATGTCATTATTGTTAATATTTTTAATCCTTTTCGTCTTTTTTTGGTTTGAATTTCTTATGCTAGTTTGTGAACAGGTTTTGAGTTTTGATTTGGAGGTTTGGGGTTTTTTTGGGGGGGGGTGTCTTTTTCTTTCTTTTCATGGAAGTTTTGTTTCTAAATCAAATCTTTCTACGAAGAAGCAGATATCAAAGAGTCATGCTGAGGTAAGTGGAAATTTAACATGCCTGTCTTAAAAAGCTTTTCAGCATTCAAATATATCAGAAGGCTTCAAAGTTACCAGAACTATCTGCTTTTATAAACTTAGTCAGTCTGGTTTGATGTTTGGAGGGAGGCTATCTATCTGGTTTGAAAAACCTAAAATGCATATCAACTTCTTAAACATCTTGTCAGTTGTATTTATTTATAACAGTTAAAGTGGTGAGCAGAGTGGTTTTTGCTATTTTTAAGTGAATTTTTTTTTTAGTTATTATATATATGACAGGGAAATTCAAGTTTCCCACTAACACAATTTAGATAGAGTAGATCTAGACTTCAAACAAGTCAGATGGAAACTACAAATTTTATTATGCTGAGTTAGACCAGTAGTAATACAATGAGACAGCAAAATATGAATCTAGACTACAAGAAATATTCAGAATTAGGCTACATATCTCCCAGAATGTTTCCACCTCTGTGGTCAGTGAATGAAAAATTAAATTCATTTGCTTGGAGACAATCAATCACCTCCAATGTCCGTAAGATTTAGGTGAATGTCTAAGAAATGGAACAAACTCTTCAATGGCATAAACCTAAAGAGTTGGCATTGATAGACCTACATAAACTTAAGACACTGTAAAATTTGATTAATAAGGACATTGTTTTTAGGAAGAACTGTGTTTCTATTCATTCAATTACTATTGAGAATTACAAAAGCTTCTGTAATATTTAAGAAAAGATCGGATGCCCAAAACCCCAAACTTTTTTCAGGATAGATTTAAAAGATAGTGTTGCATAATGGAACTTAAATACCAAAAGAGATTATCAAATACCAATGACAAAGATATTGACTGTGGTCTCAAAAATAAGCCTCTTTCTTTCGAATAAGCAGGCTAGGGAAATCAGATACGTACAGATTTGCCTTAGATTCAGGGACAGTTAAAAATACACAGTCAAGTAATTTTAACTTTCAGCACTTTGATTTTTATAATAGAGCTATTTTAAGCATAAAAACGTCCTTTGAAAGTTTTTAGGTAGCTTCTATAACATTATTGTCCTGGGTTCAGCTATAGCAGTCATTTTTTCTCCTGCTTAGTAGCTGGTGCAGTGCTGTGTTTTTTAACTTTCAGCCTGGGAACAACGCTGATAACACCGATGTTTTTAGTTGTTGCTAAGTAATGTTTATTCCAACCAAGGACTTTCTCAGTCTCATGCTTTGCCAGGGAGGAGGGGAAGCCGGGAGGAAGCAGAGACAGGACACCTGACCCAAACTAGCCAAAGGGGTATTCCATACCACAGCACGTCATGCCCAGTATATAAACCGGGGGGAGTTACCCGGAAGGCCCAGATCACTGCTCGGGTCGGGCTGGGTATCGGTCGGCGGGTGGTGAGCAATTGTATCCTCTCCCCTTGTTATTTCACTAATCGTTATTATCATTGGTGGTAGCAGTAGTGGTTTTGTGTTATACCTTAGTTGCGGAACTGCTCTTATCTCAACCCGTGGGAGTTACATTCTTCCCATTCTCCTCCCCATCCCTCCGGGAGCGGGGGGAGGAAGAAGCGGGGGGGGGGAGTGAGCGAGCGGCTGTGTGGTTCTGAGTTACCGGCTGGGCTCAAACCACGATAGTTCTTTTTGGCGCCCAACGTGGGGCACGAAAGGTTGAGATAACGACAGATCTGACCAGAGTGTGTTTAATCATATTTGTGATAAGCATTCATTGTTACTACTCGTCACAATGGTGATTATTTGGCTCTCAGACTTGTTGCGCTTGATCTCAGAGTTTCAGCATGTTGTACCTTACTTACAGCCACTATTTGCTGTTTTAGTGTTTATCGGCTGGGGGGCCTGGGCTAAGGTTCTTGTTTCACTGTACTTCATGGTAATGACTTGTAATACAATAGACTCATTGATCATGAAACTGGTCTGGTTTGTGCTTCCAGCGTGGCCATCACCACTATACATTGGGAGGTATATAATGAAATATTTTAGCAATTGCATATCTTTTTTTTTCTCCTCGGGGGGTAAACTTACGAAGGAAGCATTCTCTTTCACCCCCCGTTCCCCCACCAGCCTATTTGCAACAGCAGTTGAGAGTTCTGAAGGTTTTAGATGGCCTTTGAGTACCCTTGAAACCTGCCTGCTGATTGTGCTGGGGATCAGCATGTTGGCAAACATACGGAGTGTGTTTTACCCACGGCCATCCCGTCATAGGAACATCCTATTTTGTTTAATCTCAAAAATTCAGCAGTATCAGGTTCGAATCTGGTCTAGGGTTAGAGGACGATATAGGAGGACCACCAGGAGATTTTCCCTGAGGCTGGACAGTTATGAGTGGCAGGGTGTGTGGGATAGTATGGGCAAGTACCTAGGCCAGTGGGCCCCTCCAGTGCTTTGGAACTTCACCACTGAACAAGTGCAACATCCGGAAAAACTAGTAAAACACTTAAACGAGGTGTGCTGTCGTCCTGGTTATACCAGAGAGGGACAAATTTTGGCAACGTGCTGGGGCTTGGCCTATGCCTACAGAGCCCTGCTCAACACTATCCAGCACCTTCAAAGGGAAAAAAATGTCTCTGGATCTGATGGCAAAGCAACAGACAACGCAGCTATGCCAACTACAAGCACAGCAGCTACTCAGACCCTGACCACAACAGTCAACACAGCTACTCCAAGTACAGCAGCTACATCAACCCCAGTGACAAGCACAACAGCTACTCAAACCCTGACCACAACAGACAACGCAACTACTCCAACTTCAAATACAGCAGTTACACCAACCCCAGTGACAAGCACAACAGCTACTCAAACCCCGACAGCAACAGATAATGCAGCTGTTGGTGTTACTCAACTCCCAAGCACAACAGCTGCACCAACCCCAGCAATAGACATTGCAACCACTCCAATCCTAGTGGCAGACACTGCAGCCACTCCAACCACAGTGACAAACACTGCAGCTAAACCAAATGTCCAGTTTGTGACAATGTCTGTTGCCCCTGTAAGCAAAAGCAAACGAAAGGCACAAAGAGCAACCCGTGAAGCGAAGAAAGATGAAGACCCAGTGCCATTACTATATGCAACAGCACCTGAACAAGAGTTACTACTACGTGGGTCAGAGGAAGAGGAAGAAGAAGAAGAGGTCACTTCTCGACCCCGGACCTCAACCGAACTACGGAATATGCGAAAAGATTTCACCCGTCTTCCAGGGAAGCACATTGTCACCTGGTTGCTCCGGTGCTGGGACAATGGGGCCGACGGTCATGAACTAGAAGGTAGGGAAGCCAAGCAGCTGGGATCACTTGCTAAGGAAGGAGGAATTGACAAAGCGATTGCAAGAGAGAAGCGAGCCCTCAGTCTTTGGAGGCGGCTCCTGGCAGCTGTGAAGGAAAGGTTTCCCTACAAAGACGATATTACGAATCGCTCAGCCAACTGGACCACGATAGAGAAAGGCATCCAGTCCCTGAGGGAATCAGCCATTATAGAGATGATCTATCGTAGGCCGGATTCCAGGAACACATCCGTAGACCCAGATGAAGTCGAATGTACACGACCCATGTGGCGGAAACTTACACGGAGTGCGCCATCATCGTATGCCCACACATTGGCATCAATGACCTGGAATGACGGAGTATCACCAACAGTGGATTTCCTGATTCGTCAACTCCGAGAGTTCGAAGACAATCTCACCCCTTCCATCATTTCAGCTGTGGAAAAACTGTCCCAGGAGTTCAAACAATTGAGAGACGATTTATCCGATCTATCCAGCTCTCCACGCGTACCAACCCATGTCTCAGCTATTAACAGAAGGCGCCCTACTGCTCGAGAAAGAAAATATACGAGGTACACGCCACGGGCCACCCTATGGTTTTACCTGCGGGATCATGGAGAAGACATGAGAAAGTGGGATGGAAAACCTACTTCAGCTCTGGAGCAACGGGTGCGTGAACTGAAGAGGAGAACAATGGTCAAGGATGATCCTCCCAGGAAAGCTGCTGCTCCAGTCTCTGGCGAGCAGTTTCCCAGATGGAGCGAAAGAGCTGATTTTACTCCAGCTCCTGTGATAAGGAATACTAATCCCTTTCTACAAGACAGAAGTGGAGAATTTTGTGATCACTATTAGAGGGGCCCTGCCTCCAGCCAGGTGGAGGAGAGGGATAATCGGGTTTACTGGACTGTGTGGATCAGATGGCCTGGCACATCAGTCCCACAGAAGTATAAGGCTCTAGTAGATACCGGTGCACAGTGTACTCTGATGCCATCAAGGTATCAAGGGGTGAAACCCATTTCTATTTCTGGAGTGACAGGAGGATCCCAAGCGTTAACTATGCTGGAAGCTGAAATCAGCCTGACTGGGAGGAAGTGGCAAAAGCACCCCATTGTAACTGGTCCAGGGGCTCCATGCATCCTTGGCATAGACTATCTCAGGAGAGGGTACTTCAAAGACCCAAAAGGGTATAGATGGGCTTTTGGTATCGCTGCCTTGGAGACAGAGGAAATTAAGCAGCTGTCCACCTTACCCGGTCTCTCAGAGGATCCTTCTGTTGTGGGGTTGCTGAAGGTCGAAGAACAACAAGTGCCAATTGCGACCACAACAGTGCACCGGCAGCAATATCGCACCAACCGAGACTCCTTGATTCCCATCCATAAGCTGATCCGCAGACTGGAGAGCCAAGGAGTGATCAGCAGGACCCGCTCACCCTTTAATAGCCCCATATGGCCAGTGCAAAAGTCTAATGGAGAGTGGAGATTAACAGTAGACTATCGTGGCCTGAACGAAGTCACACCACCATTGAGTGCTGCCGTACCGGACATGTTAGAACTTCAGTATGAACTGGAGTCAAAGGCAGCCAAGTGGTATGCCACAATTGACATTGCCAATGCATTTTTCTCAATCCCTTTGGCAGCAGAATGCAGGCCACAGTTTGCTTTCACTTGGAGGGGCGTCCAGTACCCTTGGAACCGACTGCCCCAGGGGTGGAAACACAGCCCTACCATCTGCCATGGATTGATCCAGACTGCACTGGAACAGGGGCAAGCTCCAGAACACCTGCACTACATTGATGACATCATCGTGTGGGGTGATACAGCGGAAGAAGTTTTTGAGAAAGGGAGGCAAATAATCCAAATCCTGCTGAAGGCCGGTTTTGCCATAAAACGGAATAAGGTCAAGGGACCTGCACAGGAGATTCAATTTTTGGGAATAAAATGGCAAGATGGACACCACCAGATCCCCACAGACGTGATCAACAAGATAACAGCAATGTCTCCACCAACTAACAAGAAAGAAACACAAGCTTTCTTAGGTGTTGTGGGGTTCTGGAGAATGCACATCCCAAATTACAGTCTGATTGTAAGCCCTCTCTACCACGTGACCCGGAAGAAGAATGATTTCAAATGGGGCCCTGAGCAACAACAAGCCTTTGAACAAATTAAACGAGAAATAGTTCATGCAGTAGCCCTTGGACCAGTCCGGGCCGGGCCAGATGTGAAAAATGTGCTCTATACCGCAGCTGGGGAGAATGGTCCTACCTGGAGCCTCTGGCAGAAAGCTCCAGGGGAGACTCGAGGTCGACCCCTTGGCTTTTGGAGTCGGGGATATAAAGGATCCGAGGCCAGCTACACTCCCACTGAAAAAGAGATACTGGCAGCCTATGAAGGGGTTCGAGCTGCCTCAGAAGTGATAGGAACTGAAGCGCAGCTCCTCCTGGCACCCCGGTTGCCTGTGCTGGGCTGGATGTTCAAAGGCAGGGTCTCCTCTACACATCATGCAACTGATGCTACATGGAGTAAGTGGGCCGCACTAATTACACAACGAGCTCGAATAGGAAATCCCAGTCGTCCAGGAATTCTAGAAGTCATCATGGACTGGCCAGAGGGCAAAGATTTTGGGATGTCACCAGAAGAGGAGGTGACGCGTGCTGAAGAGGCCCCACCATATAATGAACTGTCAGAGAGTGAAAAGCAATATGCCTTGTTTACTGATGGGTCCTGCCGTATTGTGGGAAAGCATCGGAGATGGAAGGCAGCTGTGTGGAGTCCCCTGCGACAAGTTGCAGAAACTGCTGAGGGAGAGGGTGAATCGAGTCAATTTGCAGAGGTGAAAGCCATCCAGCTGGCCTTGGACATTGCTGAACGAGAAAAATGGCCAGTACTTTATCTCTATATTGAATCATGGATGGTGGCAAACGCCCTGTGGGGGTGGTTGCAGCAATGGAAGCAGAGCAACTGGCAACGCAGAAGTAAACCCATCTGGGCTGCTGCATTGTGGCAAGATATCGCTGCTCGGGTGCAGAACCTGGTGGTGAAGGTACGCCACGTAGATGCTCATGTACCCAAGAGTCGGGCCACTGAGGAACACCAGAATAACCAGCAAGTGGATAAAGCTGCTAAGATTAAAGTGGCTCAGATGGACTTGGATTGGCAACATAAGGGTGAATTATTTTTAGCCCGGTGGGCCCATGACACCTCAGGCCATCAAGGCAGAGATGCAACATATAGATGGGCTCGTGATCGAGGGGTGGACTTAACGATGGACACTATTGCCCAGGTTATTCACGAATGTGAAACATGTGCTGCAATTAAGCAAGCCAAGCGGTTAAAGCCTCTCTGGTATGGAGGACGATGGCTGAAGTACAAGTATGGGGAGGCCTGGCAGATTGACTATATCACACTCCCACCAACCCGCCAGGGCAAGCGCTATGTGCTTACCATGGTGGAAGCAACCACCGGCTGGCTGGAAACATACGCTGTGTCCCATGCCACTGCCCGGAACACTATTCTGGGCCTTGAGAAACAAGTCTTGTGGCGACATGGCACCCCAGAGAGAATTGAGTCAGACAATGGGACTCATTTCCGGAACAACCTCATAGACACTTGGGCCAAAGAGCATGGCATTGAGTGGATATACCACATCCCCTACCATGCACCAGCCTCCGGGAAAATCGAACGGTACAATGGGCTATTAAAAACTACACTGAGAGCAATGGGTGGTGGGACTTTCAAACACTGGGATACACATTTACCAAAAGCCACCTGGTTGGTCAACAGTAGGGGATTTGCCAACAGGGCTGGCCCAGCCCAATCAGAACTTTTACGTACCGTAGAGGGGGATAAAGTTCCTGTGGTGCACATAAAGAATTTGTTGGGGAAGTCAGTCTGGGTTATTCCTGCTTCAGGTAAAGGCAAACCCACTCGTGGGGTTGCTTTTGCTCAGGGACCTGGATATACTTGGTGGGTAATGCGGGAAGATGGGGAAGTCCGATGTGTACCTCAAGGGGATTTGATTTTGGGGGAAAACAGCCAATGAACTCAATTGTACGCTGTTGCCTGCTCTATAACACTTTTATAGCCCACCAGCTAGATATCTTCAGGTCACCAGCCATTGACCCTGACTTCCCTCCGATCATCACCTCAACAAAGAATGAATTTTGAGGAAACCAGATGAGCTCAGCAGTGACCAGATGAGTTTGGCGGTATCATCAGCAGGCAACAACCCAACACTACATACCGTCTCTCCTGCCCTGAAAGACTATTACAAGAGATGGAGCCTGACATCATGGACTGGATGAGTTCAGCAATTTTACAGGGATTGGTCCATGGACTAGGGAACGATATCTTTCTCTGTGTGTGGGTGTGGGTGTATATATATATGTGTATATATGGGACAGGGGTGATGGTGTGCTGAGAGATGTGGGATCTGAGCATGACGTGAATGGTATGGAATAAGGGGTGGATACTGTCCTGGGTTCAGCTATAGCAGTCATTTTTTCTCCTGCTTAGTAGCTGGTGCAGTGCTGTGTTTTTTAACTTTCAGCCTGGGAACAATACTGATAACACCGATGTTTTTAGTTGTTGCTAAGTAATGTTTATTCCAACCACGGACTTTCTCAGTCTCATGCTTTGCCAGGGAGGAGGGGAAGCCGGGAGGAAGCAGAGACAGGACACCTGACCCAAACTAGCCAAAGGGGTATTCCATACCACAGCACGTCATGCCCAGTATATAAACCGTGGGGAGTTACCCGGAAGGCCCAGATCACTGCTCGGGTCGGGCTGGGTATCGGTCGGCGGGTGGTGAGCAATTGTATCCTCTCCCCTTGTTATTTCACTAATCGTTATTATCATTGGTGGTAGCAGTAGTGGTTTTGTGTTATACCTTAGTTGCGGGACTGCTCTTATCTCAACCCGTGGGAGTTGCATTCTTCCCATTCTCCTCCCCATCCCTCCGGGAGCGGGGGGAGGAAGAAGAGGGGGGGGGGAGTGAGCGAGCGGCTGTGTGGTTCTGAGTTACCGGCTGGGCTCAAACCACGACAATTATGAACTTGGGCAGAGTGTAGGTTCTCTCCATCTTCGGAACAGATATGCTTTCTCAAACAGTGTATATTTTTAAGATAAGAGAATTGACAGTAGATAGCAGAATACAGTTACTGAATCATTTTTTTTTATCCATAAACAATAAAGCCAATTTGATTTTTTTTTTACATTTCTAGGTGATGTGTTTCTCATTTAGAAAATGTCTGTTCCACAGTTCATTCCCGGCTTTCCTTCCACCCTTTGTCCACATTGTACTGAATTTAAACAAACAAACAAAAAAAATCCAAACCAAAAACAAACAACAAAACAAAGAAAAAAAAACCCCAAAACAAAAAAAAAAAACCTCACCACAAAACCAAAATCAAACAATGAAACAACCCAATCAAAAATAAAAAAAACCCCAAAGTACAAAGCAAACAAAACCAAAGTCCCCACGTGAACAGATCATAAATATCTGTATGTCCTTATTTGTAGTATTTTATTTATTAATTTAATGTGGTTCCTAGCTGACAGCTTATTTATCCAAAAGAATTAAACATGTAAGCTGAATTCTTTCTCATCAAGGTCAATTTTTTCGTTACAAACCTATTGGAAGTAAGAAAGAATAAAATAAACGAAATACATACCTTTCAATCACTTATGCGTGTTAGTACCTCTAACTTACACCAAAGGGATTATTCTATCTTGCAAAAATCTTTCAGGAAAGTATCTGTACTGAAGACACTATTAACAAGTGTAAACATGAGGAGGAAGTGGTCACTTCTGTTCATCAAAGAATATCATTCCTACATCCTTAGCCAATACTGGTCAATTTCTATTTTTAAAAATCTATCACCTTTCAAGTGTACTAAACACACATTTAGGAAGGGAAGAAGAAGCTATTCAGAAAATTCCTACTGAAAATAGCAATTGCATTAATATAAAAACTCTATGATATTTGCCAACATTTTCCAAAGTGCAGGTTTTCTTCTCACTAAGAGAATTAAATACACACTTCAAACTAGAATCACTTCAAAAGCCTTAACTGTTTGTTTGAACTGTCTCCATACCAGCTGTTAATACCTAAATAACTTCTTAAACCATGTACAGCATCTCAGCTCTGAGCATATAGCCTTCAGTTTCACTCTAAAATCCTGAAAGGAGGGTGTAGTGAGTTGGGGGTCGATCTCTTTTCCCAAGTAACAAGTGATAGGATGAGAGGTAATGGCCTCAAGCTGCACCAGGGGAGGTTTATATTGGATATTAAGAAAAATTTCTTTACAGGTAAGGTGATCAGGTATTGGAACAGGCTACCCAGGGAAGTGGTGGATCACTATCCCTGGAAGTGTTAAAAAAAAATGTAGATGAGGCCTTCAGTGTCTTGGTTTAGTGGCGGACTTGCAGTCTTGGGGTAAAGGTTGGACTTGATGATCTTAAAGGTCTTTCCCAACCTAGCTGACTCTATGATTCTATAATTATTTTCGTGTGATTTTAATGCAGTCCTTTTGTGACACAGAATGCTATGTTGGATCCAATCAGTGTAACTTAAAATTAAATGGAATATTTATGGATTTTAGTTATTTATTTTATAAATAGAAAGTGTCAATGATTTGGAAGGACAAAAATGTCTCTAATGTATTCAGGTTCAGACAAATGCCATGTACTTACAGCATAATAGTTTCCATAGCCAGTGTCATTTCAAGGCATAACATTAACAGGTTTGGGCTCCAGCTACTTTAACAAGGACAGTGGGCTTGAGTGCAACTTCAGAAAGTTTGCTGACGATCGACGCCTCTGGAGGGGTGCTATCCAGAGGGACCTTGACAGGCTTGAGAGGTGGGCCCATGCAAACATGCGTTGCAATAAGGCCAAGTGCAATGTCCTGCATGTGATCAGGGCAATCCCAAGCACAAATTCAGATTGGGTGGAGAATAGATTGAGAGAAACCCTGAGGAGAAAGACTTGGCAGTGTTGGTTGATTGGAAGTTCATGAGCCAGCAGTGTGCACTTGCAGCCCAGAAAGCCAACCATATGCTGGTCTGCATCAAAAAGGAGCATGACCAGCAGGTAGAGGTTCACCCCCTCTATTCCATTCTGGTGAGACAACACCTGGAGTATTATGTGCAGATCTGGGGGTGCCAACATAAGAAGGACATGGTAGATTTAGATTAGGAAGAAGTTCTTTATTGTGAGGGTGGTGAGGTACTAGTACAGGTTGCCCAGAGAAGCCATGGATGCCCCAACACTGCAAGGCCAGGTTGGATGGGACTTTGAGCAATGTGGTCCAGTAAAAGGTATTCCTGCCTGTGGCAGGGGGGATTGAATTAGATGAACTTTAAGGTCAGTTCCAACCCAAACCATTCTATGATTCCATTCTATGATTTTATGATTAGCATGGATTGTAGCTCAACTAAAGTCAATGGATCTTAAGCACATTATACAAGCATGGAAGTTCACCACATATTTTTCTTCATTTCTTTGACAAAAGAAACCCTTCAAAATAAAGGAAAAAGAAACTTGCCATTAATTTATTAAAAAAAGAAAAAGAAAAAAACCACAATATCTCCAAACAACAAAACCCAAACCTATTTAGTTCTCTTGAGTGTAATACACATTTAAGGCCCACTTCAAAGCATGTTTGATAGCCAAATGAACATAAAATTCATGCATGTATTTTCCTTTAAAGCAGGCATCTAACTTCCCTACTGAATTGTAATCAAAATCGTGAAATGTCTATTCCAAGCAAGGATATGATTATTGTTTTCTAACACCTAAAAGGCATTTTATACGTTATGATTTGTAGACCTAGCAGGGTTTTTGTTTTAAATAACAGATTTTCTCGTTTTCCTTTTTTTTAAAATTTGTGTGATGTCATGTCTGAAAGAAATTAGTCAATGAAATCTTAGCTGTGAAATTTAAATAAATTCTGTTGTGAAAGGAATACGTTCGGTTTAGGTGTTCTGAATCAGATCTTAGTTGCTGCATTTGATATTATTTGAGCTCATAGTGCAATATCAAGATCCCTGTTACACTCAGCTATAATTGATGTTGTTCATCTATATATATAGTTAATCAACAATTTGATTCATCAGTCTAAAAAAGTATTTGCATACCAAATGACAGGCAAACAAATGCAATATTTGGGACAATAGATAATTAACTGAGAATGAACATTAAAGAAAACAGGCTTTTTCACCTATGCCTAGGACTGTATTACACAGGTTCATATTTGGGATTATTCCTATTTATAAGAGATTGTAAGTCCTCATGAGATTTCAGAAGCCAAAAATATGCACTTCTCCACAGCTGCCATCTTGTATACTATTATTTATTTCAAATAATTAACATAATATTTATATTATATTATATACAATTGCCAAGGTGAGTATCTCAATTGCCGAGGTGAGTATCTCCTCGAGGATGCCTTTAACACCGGAGCGGGGGGAAGCACAGCGTCCCGGAGCCTCAGTTCGGAGCGGCAAGAGCGACCGAGGGAGCCTCAAGTCCTCGACAGGACTTGCCCAGGAGCCGGCAGCTCAGCTCACGCGAGCAGCTGACTCACAGGGGGCGGTGCCAGGAGTGACGGCACCAGCCCTCAGTGGGTAAAAACCCATCCCAGGGAGCGCGAGCGACCAGGGGCGTGGAGCTGCAATTTGCGCGGGCGGCAAGTGGGATGGTGAGCACTCGCCTCAGGAGCGGGGCCCGCTCAGGGAGCTCTGCCCCGGCGGTTGCCAGCGTAGGCACCCAGACAGAGCCGATCAGAGGGGAGGCTGCGGCGCAGACCTCGAGGTGTAGAAGGTGCCTCGGCTGGTCTCTTGAGGCGAGGGTGCACAATGGGCAGGGCTGCACTCGGTGCGCCCTGGCGGAGGTCCTCCTGCAGCAGGTGGCTGAGCTGCGGGAGGCTGTTGGAGAGCTAAAAGATGCCAGGGAAGCTGAGAGGAAGCTGGGCTGCTTGCTCCAGGCCCAAACTGTACAGGGGCCGCAAATGTCCAGCATTGCTCATATAGGAAAGAAGGAGGGCAGCAACCCAGGAAGCTGGGAATTAGTTATGAGAAAAACTAACAAAAAAAGGAGGAAGAGGACAATTAACGATAAGGGAATTCCTCCTAAATCTGATGTCCCCACCCAGAACCGCTTCGCGGTTCTGCAGGAGGCTAATGAGAAAGCACCCACCACACCTAATGAGCATCCTGCTGAGGGTCATAAAGAGGGTCACTACTGGTGCCTGCAGGAAAAAGCGGTGGGTCATAGTAGTAGAGGACTCTACTTTGAAAGGCACAGAGGCACCCATCTGCCAGCCTGATCCAGTCTCGAGGGAGGTGTGTTGCCTGCCAGGGGCTCGGATCAGGGATGTTGCTGAGAGGCTGCCTGCTCTAGTAAGTCCTGCTGACTATTACCCCCTTCTAGTGGTCCATGTGGGTGCTAGAGATATAGATAGCAGTAGCCTGGAGAACATTAAGAAAGACTACAGAGCCCTGGGAGAGGTGGTTAGGGGCTCTGAAGCTCAGATAGTTTTTTCATCGATCCTCCAGGACAAAGGGAAGGACCTTAAAAAAGCTAGGCGTGTCTGGCAGGTTAATAAATGGTTAGAATGGTGGTGCCATAGTCAGGGGTTTGGCTATGTAGAACATGGGGCTCCATTTGTGAGGCCAGGTCTACTGGAGGCTGGTGGAGCTGGTCTGACAAGGGGAAGAGCTGTTTTGGTAGGAGGCTTGCCAGGCTGGTCAGGAAAGCTTTAAACAAGATGTGTTGGGGGAGGGGAGCATTGATCCATCCCAACACTCCTGGTCAGTTGCCAGCACCTGTAATAAGTGCTTGGAGTGATGTAGAGATGTTCCAGCTGCCCCAGCCGTTGAGTTGGCTGCATTTGGAGCTCGGCGAATGTGCCTCCATACAAAAGCATGGGGAACAAGCAAGAGGAATTAGAGATGTGTGCAAGGCTACGGGAATATGATGTCATTGATATCACAGAAACATGGTGGGATGGCTTCTATGATTGGAGTGTCGGAATGGAAGGTTACAGGCTGTTTAGAAAAGACAGGCCAGGCAGACGGGAGGGGGTGTTGCTATCCATGTCAGTGATAGGGTAGAGAGTATGGAACTCTATCTGGGGATGGGTGATGAGGTAACAGAGTGTTTGTGGGTCAGGATCAAAGGGAAAACAGCAATGGGGGACATTATGGTGGGGATCTGTTACAGGCTGCCTGATCAAGAGGACTCTGTGGATGAAGCGCTCTACAGACAGATAGGAGCAGCCTCACGCTCTTAGGCCCTTGTCCTCATGGGGGACTTCAACCATCCTGACATCTGTTGGAGGGATGGTACGGCCCGGCGCAAGCAATCCAGGAGTTTCCTTGATTGTGTAGAAGACAACTTCCTCTTTCAAGTAATCGAGGAGCCGACAAGGAGAGGTGCCATGCTTGACCTCGTGCTCACCAACAGGGAGGGACTGGTTGGAAATGTGATGCTCCAGGGCAGCCTTGGCTCTAGTGATCACGAGATGGTTGAGTTTGAGATCCTCAGGACAGTGAGAAGAGCATGCAGCAAGCTCACTGCCCTGGACTTCAAGAAAGCAGACTTTGGCCTCTTCAGGAACCTCCTTAGTAAGGTTTCATGGGATACAGTCCTAGAGGGCAGGGGGGCCCAAGACTGCTGGTCGGTATTCAAGGATCACCTGCTACGTGCTCAAGAGTGTTGCATCCCGACTAGAAGAAAGTGCAGCAGGAGGGCCAGGAGGCCTCCATGGATGGACAAGGAGCTGCTGAGGAAACTTAGAGGGAAAAAAGAAGCTTACAGAAGGTGGAAGCGAGGACAGGCAGCCTGGGAAGAATATAGGAGCATTGCCTGGGAAGCTAGGGACTGTCCTGGGTTCAGCTATAGCAGTCATTTTTCTCCTTCTTAGTAGCTGGTGCAGTGCTGTGTTTTTTAACTTTCAGCCTGGGAACAACGCTGATAACACTGATGTTTTTAGTTGTTGCTAAGTAATGTTTACTCTGACCAAGGACTTTCTCAGTCTCATGCTTTGCCAGGGAGGAGGGGAAGCCGGGCGGAAGCAGAGACAGGACACCTGACCCAAACTAGCCAAAGGGGTATTCCATACCACAGCACGTCATGCCCAGTATATAAACCGGGGGGAGTTACCCGGGAGGCCTGATCACTGCTCGGGTCGGGCTGGGTATCGGTCGGCGGGTGGTGAGCAATTGTATCCTCTCCCCTTGTTATTTCACTAATCGTTATTATCATTGGTGGTAGCAGTAGTGGTTTTGTGTTATACCTTAGTTGCGGGACTGCTCTTATCTCAACCCGTGGGAGTTACATTCTTCCCATTCTCCTCCCCATCCCTCCGGGAGCGGGGGGAGGAAGAAGCGGGGCGGGGAGTGAGCGAGCGGCTGTGTGGTTCTGAGTTACCGGCTGGGCTCAAACCACGACAGTTCTTTTTGGCGCCCAACGTGGGGCTCGAAAGGTTGAGATAACGACAGATCTGACCAGAGTGTGTTTAATCATATTTGTGATAAGCATTCATTGTTACTACTCGTCACAATGGTGATTATTTGGCTCTCAGACTTGTTGCGCTTGATCTCAGAGTTTCAGCATGTTGTACCTTACTTACAGCCACTATTTGCTGTTTTAGCGTTTATCGGCTGGGGGGCCTGGGCTAAGGTTCTTGTTTCACTGTACTTCATGGTAATGACTTGTAATACAATAGACTCATTGATCATGAAACTGGTCTGGTTTGTGCTTCCAGCGTGGCCATCACCACTATACATTGGGAGGTATATAATGAAATATTTTAGCAATTGCATATCTTTTTTTTTCTCCTCGGGGGGTAAACTTACGAAGGAAGCATTCTCTTTCACCCCCCGTTCCCCCACCAGCCTATTTGCAACAGCAGTTGAGAGTTCTGAAGGTTTTAGATGGCCTTTGAGTACCCTTGAAACCTGCCTGCTGATTGTGCTGGGGATCAGCATGTTGGCAAACATACGGAGTGTGTTTTACCCACGGCCATCCCGTCATAGGAACATCCTATTTTGTTTAATCTCAAAAATTCAGCAGTATCAGGTTCGAATCTGGTCTAGGGTTAGAGGACGATATAGGAGGACCACCAGGAGATTTTCCCTGAGGCTGGACAGTTATGAGTGGCAGGGTGTGTGGGATAGTATGGGCAAGTACCTAGGCCAGTGGGCCCCTCCAGTGCTTTGGAACTTCACCACTGAACAAGTGCAACATCCGGAAAAACTAGTAAAACTCTTAAACGAGGTGTGCTGTCGTCCTGGTTATACCAGAGAGGGACAAATCTTGGCAACGTGCTGGGGCTTGGCCTATGCCTACAGAGCCCTGCTCAACACTATCCAGCACCTTCAAAGGGAAAAAAATGTCTCTGGATCTGATGGCAAAGCAACAGACAACGCAGCTATGCCAACTACAAGCACAGCAGCTACTCAGACCCTGACCACAACAGACAACGCAACTACTCCAAGCACCGCAGCTACACCAACCCCAGTGACATGCACAGTAGCTATTCAAACCCCAACAGCAACAGACAATGCAGCTGTTGGTGTTACTCAACTCCCAAGCACAACAGCTGCACCAACCCCAGCAATAGACATTGCAACCACTCCAATCCTAGTGGCAGACACTGCAGCCACTCCAACCACAGTGACAAACACTGCAGCTAAACCAAATGTCCAGTTTGTGACAATGTCTGTTGCCCCTGTAAGCAAAAGCAGACGAAAGGCACAAAGAGCAACCCGCGAAGTGAAGAAAGATGAAGACCTAGTGCCATTACTACATGCAACAGCATCTGAACAAGAGTTACTACTACGTGGGTCAGAGGAAGAGGAAGAAGAAGAAGAGGTCACTTCTCGACCCCGGACCTCAACCGAACTGCGGAATATGTGAAAAGATTTCACCCGTCTTCCAGGGAAGCACATTGTCACCTGGTTGCTCCGGTGCTGGGACAATGGGGCCGACGGTCACGAACTAGAAGGTAGGGAAGCCAAGCAGCTGGGATCACTTGCTAAGGAAGGAGGAATTGACAAAGCGATTGCAAGAGAGAAGCAAGCCCTCAGTCTTTGGAGGCGGCTCCTGGCAGCTGTGAAGGAAAGGTTTCCCTACAAAGACGATATTACGAATCGCTCAGCCAACTGGACCACGATAGAGAAAGGCATCCAGTCCCTGAGGGAATCAGCCATTATAGAGATGATCTATCGTAGGCCGGATTCCAGGAACACATCCATAGATCCAGATGAAGTCGAATGTACACGACCCATGTGGCGGAAACTTACACGGAGTGCGCCATCATCGTATGCCCACACATTGGCATCAATGACCTGGAATGACGGAATATCACCAACAGTGGATTTCCGGATTCGTCAACTCCGAGAGTTCGAAGACAATCTCACCCCTTCCATCATTTCAGCTGTGGAAAAACTGTCCCAGGAGTTCAAACAATTGAGAGACGATTTATCCGATCTATCCAGCTCCCCACGCGTACCAACCCATGTCTCAGCTATTAACAGAAGGCGCCCTACTGCTCGAGAAAGAAAATATAGGAGGTACACGCCACGGGCCACCCTATGGTTTTACCTGCGGGATCATGGAGAAGACATGAGAAAGTGGGATGGAAAACCTACTTCAGCTCTGGAGCAACGGGTGCGTGAACTGAAGAGGAGAACAATGGTCAAGGATGATCCTCCCAGGAAAGCTGCTGCTTCAGTCTCTGGCGAGCAGTTTCCCAGATGGAGCGAAAGAGCTGATTTTACTCCAGCTCCTGTGGTAAGGAATACTAATCCCTTTCTACAAGACAGAAGTGGAGAATTTTGTGATCACTATTAGAGGGGCCCTGCCTCCAGCCAGGTGGAGGAGAGGGATAATCGGGTTTACTGGACTGTGTGGATCAGATGGCCTGGCACATCAGTCCCACAGAAGTATAAGGCTCTAGTAGATACCGGTGCACAGTGTACTCTGATGCCATCAAGGTATCAAGGGGTGAAACCCATTTCTATTTCTGGAGTGACAGGAGGATCCCAAGCGTTAACTATGCTGGAAGCTGAAATCAGCCTGACTGGGAGGAAGTGGCAAAAGCACCCCATTGTAACTGGTCCAGGGGCTCCATGCATCCTTGGCATAGACTATCTCAGGAGAGGGTACTTCAAAGACCCAAAAGGGTATAGATGGGCTTTTGGTATCACTGCCTTGGAGACAGAGGAAATTAAGCAGCTGTCCACCTTACCCGGTCTCTCAGAGGATCCTTCTGTTGTGGGGTTGCTGAAGGTCGAAGAACAACAAGTGCCAATTGCGACCACAACAGTGCACCGGCGGCAATATCGCACCAACCGAGACTCCTTGATTCCCATCCATAAGCTGATCCGCAGACTGGAGAGCCAAGGAGTGATCAGCAGGACCCGCTCACCCTTTAATAGCCCCATATGGCCAGTGCAAAAGTCTAATGGAGAGTGGAGATTAACAGTAGACTATCGTGGCCTGAACGAAGTCACACCACCATTGAGTGCTGCCGTACCGGACATGTTAGAACTTCAGTATGAACTGGAGTCAAAGGCAGCCAAGTGGTATGCCACAATTGACATTGCCAATGCATTTTTCTCAATCCCTTTGGCAGCAGAATGCAGGCCACAGTTTGCTTTCACTTGGAGGGGCGTCCAGTACCCTTGGAACCGACTGCCCCAGGGGTGGAAACACAGCCCTACCATCTGCCATGGATTGATCCAGACTGCACTGGAACAGGGGCAAGCTCCAGAACACCTGCACTACATTGATGACATCATCGTGTGGGGTGATACAGCGGAAGAAGTTTTTGAGAAAGGGAGGCAAATAATCCAAATCCTGCTGAAGGCCGGTTTTGCCATAAAACGGAATAAGGTCAAGGGACCTGCACAGGAGATTCAATTTTTGGGAATAAAATGGCAAGATGGACACCACCAGATCCCCACAGACGTGATCAACAAGATAACAGCAATGTCTCCACCAACTAACAAGAAAGAAACACAAGCTTTCTTAGGTGTTGTGGGGTTCTGGAGAATGCACATCCCAAATTACAGTCTGATTGTAAGCCCTCTCTACCACGTGACCCGGAAGAAGAATGATTTCAAATGGGGCCCTGAGCAACAACAAGCCTTTGAACAAATTAAACGAGAAATAGTTCATGCAGTAGCCCTTGGACCAGTCCGGGCCGGGCCAGATGTGAAAAATGTGCTCTATACCGCAGCTGGGGAGAATGGTCCTACTTGGAGCCTCTGGCAGAAAGCTCCAGGGGAGACTCGAGGTCGACCCCTCGGCTTTTGGAGTCAGGGATATAAAGGATCCGAGGCCAGCTATACTCCCACTGAAAAAGAGATACTGGCAGCCTATGAAGGGGTTCGAGCTGCCTCAGAAGTGATAGGAACTGAAGCGCAGCTCCTCCTGGCACCCCGGTTGCCTGTGCTAGGCTGGATGTTCAAAGGCAGGGTCTCCTCTACACATCATGCAACGGATGCTACATGGAGTAAGTGGGCCGCACTAATTACACAACGAGCTCGAATAGGAAATCCCAGTCGTCCAGGAATTCTAGAAGTCATCATGGACTGGCCAGAGGGCAAAGATTTTGGGATGTCACCAGAAGAGGAGGTGACGCGTGCTGAAGAGGCCCCACCATATAATGAACTGTCAGAGAGTGAAAAGCAATATGCCTTGTTTACTGATGGGTCCTGCCGTATTGTGGGAAAGCATCGGAGATGGAAGGCAGCTGTGTGGAGTCCCCTGCGACAAGTTGCAGAAACTGCTGAGGGAGAGGGTGAATCGAGTCAGTTTGCAGAGGTGAAAGCCATCCAGCTGGCCTTGGACGTTGCTGAACGAGAAAAATGGCCAGTGCTTTATCTCTACACTGACTCAGGGATGGTGGCAAATGCCCTGTGGGGGTGGTTGCAGCAATGGAAGCAGAGCAACTGGCAACGCAGAAGTAAACCCATCTGGGCTGCTGCATTGTGGCAAGATATCGCTGCTCGGGTGCAGAACCTGGTGGTGAAGGTACGCCACGTAGATGCTCATGTACCCAAGAGTCGGGCCACTGAGGAACACCAGAACAACCAGCAAGTGGATAAAGCTGCTAAGATTAAAGTGGCTCAAATGGACTTGGATTGGCAACATAAGGGTGAATTATTTTTAGCCCCGTGGGCCCATGACACCTCAGGCCATCAAGGCAGAGATGCAACATATAGATGGGCTCGTGATCGAGGGGTGGACTTAACGATGGACACTATTGCCCAGGTTATTCACGAATGTGAAACATGTGCTGCAATTAAGCAAGCCAAGCGGTTAAAGCCTCTCTGGTATGGAGGACGATGGCTGAAGTACAAGTATGGGGAGGCCTGGCAGATTGACTATATCACACTCCCACCAACCCGCCAAGGCAAGCGCTATGTGCTTACCATGGTGGAAGCAACCACCGGCTGGCTGGAAACATACGCTGTGTCCCACGCCACTGCCCGGAACACTATCCTGGGCCTTGAGAAACAAGTCTTGTGGCGACACGGCACCCCAGAGAGAATTGAGTCAGACAATGGGACTCATTTCCGGAACAACCTCATAGACACTTGGGCCAAAGAGCATGGCATTGAGTGGGTATATCACATCCCCTACCATGCACCAGCCTCTGGGAAAATCGAACGGTACAATGGGCTGTTAAAAACTACACTGAGAGCAATGGGTGGTGGGACTTTCAAACACTGGGATACACATTTACCAAAAGCCACCTGGTTGGTTAACAGTAGGGGATCTGCCAACAGGGCTGGCCCAGCCCAATCAGAACTTTTACGTACCGTAGAGGGGGATAAAGTTCCTGTGGTGCACATAAAGAATTTGTTGGGGAAGACAGTCTGGGTTATTCCTGCTTCAGGTAAAGGCAAACCCACTCGTGGGGTTGCTTTTGCTCAGGGACCTGCATATACTTGGTGGGTAATGCGGGAAGATGGGGAAGTCCGATGTGTACCTCAAGGGGATTTGATTTTGGGGGAAAACAGCCAATGAACTCAATTGTACGCTGTTGCCTGCTCTATAACACTTTTATAGCCCACCAGCTAGATATCTTCAGGTCGCCAGCAATTGACCCTGACTTCCCTCCGACCATCACCTCAACAAAGAATGAATTTTGAGGAAACCAGATGAGCTCAGCAGTGACCAGACGAGTTTGGCAGTATCATCAGCAGGCCACAACCCAACACTACATACCGTCCCTCCTGCCCTGAAAGACTATTACAAGAGATGGAGCCTGACATCATGGACTGGATGAGTTCAGCAATTTTACAGGGATTGGTCCATGGACTAGGGAATGATATCTTTCTCTGTGTGTGGGTGTGGGTGTATATATATATGTGTATATATGGGACAGGGGTGATGGTGTGCTGAGAGATGTGGGATCTGAGCATGACATGAATGGTATGGAAGAAGGGGTGGATACTGTCCTGGGTTCAGCTATAGCAGTCATTTTTCTCCTTCTTAGTAGCTGGTGCAGTGCTGTGTTTTTTAACTTTCAGCCTGGGAACAATACTGATAACACCGATGTTTTTAGTTGTTGCTAAGTAATGTTTACTCTGACCAAGGACTTTCTCAGTCTCATGCTTTGCCAGGGAGGAGGGGAAGCCGGGCGGAAGCAGAGACAGGACACCTGACCCAAACTAGCCAAAGGGGTATTCCATACCACAGCACGTCATGCCCAGTATATAAACCGGGGGGAGTTACCCGGGAGGCCTGATCACTGCTCGGGTCGGGCTGGGTATCGGTCGGCAGGTGGTGAGCAATTGTATCCTCTCCCCTTGTTATTTCACTAATCGTTATTATCATTGGTGGTAGCAGTAGTGGTTTTGTGTTATACCTTAGTTGCGGGACTGCTCTTATCTCAACCCGTGGGAGTTACATTCTTCCCATTCTCCTCCCCATCCCTCCGGGAGCGGGGGGAGGAAGAAGCGGGGGGGGGAGTGAGCGAGCGGCTGTGTGGTTCTGAGTTACCGGCTGGGCTCAAACCACGACATGTTAGGAAAGCCAAGGCCCAGCTAGAATTAAGTTTAGCAAGGGATGTAAAAGATAACAGGAAAGGATTCTATAGATACGTAGCAAATAAAAGACAGATTAGGGACAACGTGAGCCCTCTCCAGAAGCTATCAGGAGAACTGGCTACCACGGATTTGGAGAAGGCTGAGGTTTTTAATGACTTCTTTGCCTCCATCTTCACCAGCAAATGCTCTGACAGCCAACATGGCTTCACCAAAGGGAAATCCTATCTGACCAATTTGGCGGCCTTTTATGATGGAGCCACGGGTCTGATGGACAGGGACAGAGCAGTGGATGTCATCTACCTGGACTTGTGCAAAGCGTTCGACACTGTCCCGCATGACATCCTTGTCTCTAAATTGGAGAGACATCAATTTGATAGATGGACCACTCAGTGGATAAAGAACTGGCTCGATGGCCACACGCAAAGAGTTGTGGTAAATGGCTCGATGTCCACTTGGAAACCTGTAACGAGTGGTGTCCCTCAGGGATCGGTGTTGGGACCGGTCCTGTTCAACATCTTTGTCGGCGACATGGACAGTGAGATTGAGTGCGCCCTCAGCAAGTTTGCCGACAACACCAAGTTGTGTGGTTTGGTTGATATGCTGGAGGGAAGGGATGCCATCCAGAGGGACCTTGACACGCTTGTGAGGTGGGCCAATGCCAACCTTATGAAGTTTAACCAAGCCAAGTGTAAGGTCCTACACCTGGGTCAGGGCAATCCCAGGCACTGCTGCAGGCTGGGCAGAGAAGAGATTCAGAGCAGCCCTGCAGAGAAGGACTTGGGGGTGTTGGTTGACGGGAGGCTTAGCATGAGCCGGCAGTGTGCGCTTGCAGCCCAGAAAGCCAACCGTATCCTGGGCTGCATCAAAAGAAGCATGAGCAGCAGGTCGAAGGAGGTGATCCTGCCCCTCTACTCTGCTCTCGTGAGACCTCACTTGGAGTACTGCATACAGTTCTGGTGTCCTCAACATAAAAAGGACATGGAGCTGTTGGAGCAAGTCCAGAGGAGGGCCATGAGGATGATAAGAGGGCTGGAGCACCTCCCGTATGAAGACAGGCTGAGAGAGTTGGGGCTGTTCAGCCTGGAGCAGAGAAGGCAGCCTGGAGACCTCATAGCAGCCTTCCAGTATCTGAAGGGGGTCTACAAGGATGCTGGGGAGGGAATCTTCCTTGTGGACTGTAGTGGTAGGACACGGGGTAATGGGTTCAAACTTAAACAGGGGAAGTTTAGATTAGATATAAGGAAGAAGTTCTTTACAGTGAGGATGGTGAAGCACTGGAATGAGTTGCTCAGGGAGGTTGTGGATGCTCCATCCCTGGCGGTGTTCAAGGCCAGGTTGGACAGAGCCTTGGCCCACGTGGTTTAGTGCAAGGTGTCCCTGCCCATGGCAGGGGGGTTGGAACTAGATGATCTTAAGGTCCTTTCCAACCCTTGCTATTCTATGATTCTATGATTCTATGAATATGGTAAATTTATTACCACATCTTTATAGAAAATCAAGTTTGAAGCCAATTTTATTAAGCTTATGATAAAGCAGCTAAAGAGATAAAAATATATTAACTTGTCTAATATGTAAGGGAAATTTATGCAGCCACAAGCTGTCTGTAATAAATGTTAACTGATAAAAATTTGTATTTCTGGTCTTCTTCCCAGAGAATCCTAGCTGACTTAAAGACAGTCAGAATACTGTAAGAATTCCTAGTCACTAAAAGCCTTAAGAGAAATTGTGTAGCTTTATCCAACTTAAAGAAGGGAGTAAGGCAAAGAGGGAAAGGAAACAAACAAAACAAAACATACGAAATGTATTATTTATATTTACAGAATTTTAATAAAAACCTGTTAGCTTGAATTTGAGATATATATATCTTCATCTTTTTAAAGTGATGAGAATGTACCTTTTTTACTGTGCTGCTAACGTAGAGTTAGATGCAAGAGTTTCTGAAAGTAAGGGGCTGTATATCAAACAAATGGCTACCTACTGTTATTATTTAAAATTATATAAAGTATTCATATACAGTATTACAGATTATTTTAAGCTCTATTTAGTCAATTTCAAATGTCAAAATATCCTCCTTGGTGTACAGTCCTTGGTATGTCTGATAGGCTAGAGATACCTGACATAACAAAGTGCCTAGTTCATCACACACTCATATACTCTCTTTTGCAGCCACAGCTGTAGAATAGCACCAGTGATGATGAAATCACATATATCATGGAATCATAGAATGGTTTGGGCTGGAAGAGACCTTAAACATTGCCTAGCCCCAATCCCCTTGCCACAGCCATATAATCACATCATATTCTTCCTTTTCTTCCTTTTCAGGAAGAAAGAGTTCTTCCTTTTCAGCAGTAATTTACTCACTTTCCCCTTTAGCTTTATTTTTTCTTTTATCTGATGCTATGTATTTTAGAGTATCTTTGTCAAACCTAGCTTTTTATGCCCATGGCAGGGGGGTTGGAACTAGATGATCTTAAGGTCCTTTGCCACCCGAACTATTCTATGATTCTATGCCTCAAGGCTCTCAAACTTTTAAAAGGCAACCAGGTGACAGAAATAATTATAATCTGATCTTATCGAAAGGCTTGGGTTTCTTCGGGGGTTTTGTTTGTTTGTTTTAAGATTTTCATAAAGATTTCCACTCTGAAGCAACATGATCAATTATATTTATTGCAAATTAAACTAAATGTTACCTTTACCTTTTCACATTTTGTATCTGTAGATTTCTTGCCAGCAACTATAATTTTATTTATCACATATAAATTTTATTTTCTTTTTAAATACAAGTGAAAAGTACAGTACCTCACTGAAAAATTAGCAGCGACATCTCTGCTTCTCTTTGTTCACAGGCATTACACTAAACAGTAAGTTCAGACCTGCACTTGATACCAACATTCAGAAAAAAAAAAAAAAAAAAAGTCTAGTTTTCATTATCTGTACGAAGAAGGAGGATAGGATGTTCTCTCTCATAAAACCTAAGAAAACAGTACAGATGAAAGAGCACAGGTCTCACAGAGTATTCAGGGATGAGGTACAGAGTCCCAGAGGAAACAATTATAAGGAACAGGAGTCCCCATATGCTTACTCTGGGGTGTTAACAGGCCCTGGCTCCAGCCACAGCAGTCAGGTAACTAAAATCCTTCTGCCAAGCATTAGATGAGTGTAACACCCCCAGAGGGGTATCTGATGGAAAGCAAGAAGCCTGTTGGTTTTGTCATCAGGAAACAGCTGAAAATAAAGATCTGCATGAAATACCAACTTTGTCCAAGGGATAGCCATGGTGCTACTAGCATTAATTTCACTCACTTGAATTTTCTTTTGAGTAACAAAAACCTCTCAGCTTGTGTAGTTTACATTTGCCCAGTGCAACAGTGAGAAAGCCCCCACAATGCCCCTATCCTGGGGTCCCTGTTCCCCTGGGCTGTGGCAGGATTATCATGTAAGGGACTTCTATCAGGCTGGGATGGCTGACCTCTTACCTCTTCTCATTACAAGGCCTCTCCCTGCAGCTGCACATCCCAAGCACATATACATGCTAGGCAGAGAATGGATTGAGAGCAGGGCTGAGAAGGACTTGGGGTGTTGGTTAATGGGGAACTCAGCATGACCAGGCAATGTAGCCCAGAAGGTCAACTGTATCCTGGGCTGCATCAAAAGGAGTGTGGCCAGCAGGTCGAGAGAGGGGATTCTCCCCTTTTACTCTGCTCTCATGAGACCCCACCTGAAGTACTGTGTTCGGCTCTGGGGCTGCCAGCATAAGAAGGACTTGGACCTGTTGGAATGCTTCTGGAGGAGGGCCATGAAGATGATCAGAGGGCTGGAGCACCCTTCCTATGAAGAAAGGCTGAAAGAGTTGGACATGTTCAGCCTGGAGAAGAGAAGGCACCAAGGATTACTTAGAGCAGCTTCCTGTCCCTAAAGGACGCCTACAAGAAATCTGGAGAGGAACTTTTTACAAGGGCATGGAGTGATAGGAAAAGGGGGAATGGCTTTAAACTGAAAGATGGGAGATTTAGATTAGACATCAGGAAGAAATTTTTTGCCAGTGGATTGAGACACTGGCACAGGTTGCCCAGAGAAGCTGTGACTGCCCCATCCCTGGAAGTGTTCAAGGCCAGGTTGGATAGGGTTTTGAACACTGGTCTAGTGGCAGGGGCTTGGAACTTTTAGGTCTTTAATCTAAATCTTTAAGGTCCCTTCCACCACAAATCATTCTGTGATTCTGTGATTTTCCCTTGTTGATAGCCAGCCTAAACAACCTTCACCACCTTATCAGAAGGGCAAATCCCCTTTCAGAATGAACAGTTTGGGGCATTATGCTCACACACAGTGTTTGGGCTCTCTCTCATTTGTAGTTACTCAAGTCATGTTACCAAGAGGAGGCCATGCAGATTCCTTAAAGTTCATTTTTCAGAACTGATATAAAATTCAGTTGTTTCTTTACAATTAAGCAAAGAAACAGAGGCGACTAGTCTTCTGTTCCAATTAGTCATACTACTTGGGTAGTAATCTGAGGTAAATTCCCTTCTTACGCTGACAGTTTTAACATTTGTCTTTTTTATCTTATAAAAGAATTGTTGATCTGCTTCTTATGTGTTCTTTGGTTTGTAGTGGTCAGGGTAAAAGACAAATTAGCTGGCTGTTAAATTTGTCCCAATCTGTAGAGAGGAATGTGAGAAGAATTTGAAGAGAAAGAGACAGAGCGAGAGAACAAAAGAATATAAGCATGGGCTTGACAAACCAAGATAATTATGGCATTTGCTTTAGAGAGGGAGCAGTTTGCAGAACCTGTAGTCAAGGTACCATCCATCACAACTGGTCCCTGGTCCTCAGAGATGATCAAGAGCAGCACACACAGTCAGTGGCTATCTGAGCTCTCCTGGAAGCTTCAGCAGGTGTCCTAGGAAAGGCAGGATGCCTCTCAGACTTTCTAGTGAGAAGTTACTCATTATATACTTATGGTGCAAAGCAGAAAATCTAAGTGAAGTTAATGAAATTTCATCACAATGTAAGCTTCAAGAACTACATTGTTTTTCCTAAAAAGATAAGTTGAAAAGAGAGAAATTTTGAAAAGTGAAGAATGAAAAAAAAACCCCAACCCAACATATGAACATATAAGCCTTTAATTGAGTAGAAAAACTTCAATGTTTTATAATTCAGACAGGAATTCTTTTACCTGTTTAACTTGCCAGCTGAATTTTAGGTTTCATCTCATACACTGTAGATCTGCTGTTTCTGACGTGTGAATGGACTAACTTTGCTCCTAGCATGTGTTGTCTTATTATTAGAGATCACATATACCTACATTTTTCTAAAGAGTAATGAGAAATTGTGACAGTTTTTGCCAACTTTCTTAAGATTCCAGTCTAGCAATTAATTATAAAGACTCATGTTCAACACAGCAATGACAATGGTTTTAAAGAATCTGGAAAAATGTGTCACAGGGAGGTTGCTCACAGAATCATTAAACATGAATCATCCTTGGGTGCCTACTCAAAGGTAATTAGTGGAATGTAATTAGCATCTCATTATAATATCCCATATGAAAAATCTTGGCTGCCTTTTGCCATCTTCTAGCCAAAATGTGGCAGGAAGTACCCTGAATCTTAAAGACACTCTTTTTTTGGCCAAAGAAAACACATTCTAACCTTCAGAAATGTGCTTGTTTTCTTGTTGTTATCTGAGGAATCAATGGGTGATAGCAAGAATCCAAAGTGGTTAAATAAATAATTACTAGAGTAAAGCAATAAGGACAGCCCTATCAATGAAAGGGTGACATGAAGTCAGCCAGCGATATGGAGACACCCCCCCTGTAGGTGTCACTGTGGAGACAGACCGCAGTTATATGACTGCCTGGCTAAGGGAAGCCTTTCTGTGAGGTAACTTGATAAGCAGTGTAACATATACTAAAAATAAGATCAACCTAGTAAGTGCCAAAGTGTTTATCATTAAATAAGATTATTTGATGGGTTTGGGTAATTTTATCTAATAAACCAGCCATGCTGTTGATTTCTCACCATGCTGAGATGGGCCGAAGGAATAGGAAATTAATTTGAAGGTAGTTTAGAAGAAAAGGAAAAGGCAAGAAAATAAACAGACATGGTGGGTAACAATGAGAAAAAGGAAAATACATTAATAAAATAAACTTGTTTGATTATTTCCATTAAAATGAAGTCTTAAAGAGCAGAGTTTAATAAATGCTCTCTGCTTTATATATAGGAAAACAAATATCATCCTTCTAAAATGAAAACAATATAGTCTCAGATAATGAACAACTGCAATTCAATTCAAATGAAAATGAAAATATTTTCCCACAAACCTGCATTTAACTGTATGCATGTCTATCTCCCCATTTCTAGAATCTGGCTTATGGCTTTGGTCATGAGTTATCATTGCTTCTGGCTTAAGGATTTTGTTTGGTTTTGGGGGGTGGAGGGAGTGGGGGAGGTGTGTGTGTGTGTAACAGATTTCATTTGCTACAAGTAACAACACTGAAAAAATGCTGTATCACAGTAATATCTATGTTTAAATTATACAGTTATGAAAACAACATTATGCATACTCTATATTTTTTATAGAATTACAGATTTTAAATGGTATAATTTGGAAAAAGTGTTCATTTTTCTTATAAATTTATGAACCAGCATAAACCTAGAGTTTGTACACCAATAGCTTAGTTACCTCTTTTTGAATAAAAAACACCTCTTCTCTTAAATGAGAGCTAGCACACTAGTGCCAAATCTCATGTAGTCTTTTTTTTTAGATTAAAATCATAAAAATATATATATTTTTATGCCATCTTCCTCCTTTTGTTTTGTTTACAAGTTTTAGAATGCTACCAAGCAATTTCATGAAGCATGATAAGAAGGGGTGTTTTGTATAATTTCTATTTTCTAAAGATAAGAAAGGACAATTGTTATGAAAAATAAAGCAACACTGACTGTTTTGTTATATTTTAAATTGATTGTATTTAACTACATTTAATTTGCATAGTTAAAACATTTTTGCTTATTACAATAATGAATAACAAAATGCTGTGTAACATACTTCGATTATACCATGTATATGTAATTAAATCATCTCGAGCATTTAAGTTCAAATTAAAATTATTTGCTTTCAAAAGAGATAGTTTGTCTGTCTGATAGTAAGATGCAATGCAAATTTTACGAAATGTTATTTCCTGAATTTTTTTCCAAATACCTTGTTTTCAGATTACACTTCTTTTTTTTTTTTTTTTTTTTTTTTAAGATAGTATCTTCCTCAGTTACCAATAGGGCACAAAATAAACAAGCATGTGTGCATCTTTAAGATTACTAGACATGACCACCTGTTTTATTTCTCAATGCCCACTCAAATTCAAACTTAAGGTGTAGCACAAAAGACATTAGAAAATCATGATGCTGTTATAGATATAGTATAGGTACTATTCATGATGCATAAACTATTATTAGATAAGCATATGGCTTATATATGTCTAGGTCTTATTTTGGAAAACTTGTATGATACATAAAAAATGAAGGAAATAATAATTACTTACCTCCATTTGCCGTGTCCCTTTTGCTCATAAAAGATTTATTTCTTTTACTTTGTTCACTGGTAATTATTCTCAAATATAGAAACTGTCATGGACTTTATGGCCTAAAAGGCTATACTACCAGAACAGTGGAAGCAGAATTTTAAAGTCATTTTAAGATTTTACAGTAACTCTAGTGCCATGTATTTTACTGACAATCCAATGAGAAAAATAACTCTTCTCTTAGCCCTCAGTCCAGTACTTCCATTTCAAATCTGAGCTTGCTAGACTGGAAAGTCTTTTTGGACATGTTTTAAGAACTTGATGAAAATTGAGACATAATCTCTTCATGCATGGTCAAATTAAGTTTGGGGTGATTCTTCTCAAAAAGTGCATGTAAGGTCAAGCCTGATAGTCACCGACACTGAGAGAAGTTAACTCTGGTCTGAGCCCTTAAGAGCTATGTAGCCATCCAGCTTCAGAGAGTACCCTCTGCTGAGGACCAGCTATTTCTGTATCTGGGTAGTGGAGGGGAATGCTAGTGTTACCAAGACAAAGAACATGTACTTCTATGGGCAGCTGTCCATAGAAGACTCACAGAGAGGATAAATGAAGACTGCATGGCTAAAGAGGGAGCTTATAACATATCCTAGCAGCTAAGAAACAGCGCATCATGGACCTGTTTGTTTTATATTATGAAGATTTTAAATAGTTCACATTTTTTTGGAAAGAATGTAAAAGTCTTTTCTCAATAGGTGTAGCAATTTCCATGACTAGTTTTCATTACTTCTTCATATGCAAGTTCAAACAGCTCAGAAAATTTCTTCCTTTGGTTTGGTAAAAAACACACATGTGCAGTTAGTTTCTTCTGTGGTGAACCTGAATTAGTCTTGTAAATGTTTCTGGTTTTCTCTTTAGGGTTTAATGCAAATAATAAATAAATAGCAGGTTTCCAATTGCACATGTTAGATATGCTCTGACATAATAGCATTAGCCTGGAAAATAATGTTATTAGCATTAGATAATGTCAGTATGTTTAAAGAGTGTGGCTCCAAGCTCCCGTGATTTTTCATTATTAACGTTCTGCTAAAATAATTGTGTCTGGTAGCAAATACTTTTCCATTCAGCAGATGTTTCTCTGTGTTGGCCAAAATGAAGAGCTCATAAATAGAATGGCACATCACCATAAACCAACTATAACCCAAGCTTCTGTGAGTGTTTGTTAGTGCTACAATGCCTGCAGTAGAATTAAAAGCCTCTGACAAGATTCTTAGTGCTACAATGCCTGCAGTAGAATTAAAAGCCTCTGACAAGATTCTTCTTTGAGGACTTAAATACCAATTTTTCTAACAGAATGCCACTGGACCCTGGCAGAGACTGTCATTCAATTCCTTGACCTCTTTGGAGAGTTAAGTTAGGAGATAAATTCAATTATGCCACCATCTCTGTCTTCCTGACAACACTGAAAATCACCTCAGCTCTGAAATCCAGACAAAGGTCAAAAAAGAGGAAAATACTAAAATTTCTCTTTGAGCAGTTCAGGTGTAATTCCCTCCAGCTGCAATATCAACCACGCTGCATTTTCTGAGGATGATGCTATGTGTGCTCAATACTCAGTTTTAGCTGTAGCTTGAGTCCTGTAACACCTAAAAGAGCTCAGTCCTAGGTGTAAGTAAGCAGGAGAATGATGTAGCTCAGCTTCAAACGCCCCAAAACAAACAAGTTAATTTTAGTAGAAATTCCACTATAGTCCCTCCTCATTAGGTTTTTCTAGAAAACAAAAATTGTCCCATAATGTCTAAACATATTCCATGTGGTCTGGAATGATAGGCAATTAAAACAATCTCATGAAATACCCACTAACAAGTTGTAACAAAGATGTAGATAGACCCATGAAGCTAAATGGAGACTGAATCTGTGTTTAAATACAGACGTGGCTGAGAATGATAGAAGCTTGTCATCGCAAAATAGGTAACTGTTTTCTTTATTTCACTCTATTGCATTGCTGGGTTTTAGTTTGGTTGGGGGTTTTTTTCGGGGGTGGTTTTTTTTTTTTTTTCATTTGGAATCAGCCCTTTAAACATATTTTAAAGAAAATTTCCAGTCCTTTCAGACCTGAACACCATCTTTCAGTCCAATAAAGCAGTTGCTGTTTTACTGGGGTTTGGTGAGAAACACATGCATACTTTTTAGAAAAACAACTGGTTAAAAAATAAGCTGCTACGTTTTTTAAAAAGTTCTGTCAGCGTTTAAGGGAGAGATAGTTAGAAACATTGTCATCTCTAATTAAAATGGTTATCTATATTGAAAAATTATGGCTATGTTACCTAAAACCATGCTAAAAGAGCTTGAAAATGCAAAAATATCCTATACTACAGGAAAACAAACAAAGAAACAAACTCCAAGTTTCCAGTAGTCTCTTTTAAAAACTGCCATGAATTTTGTAAATCAGGATACAG
Organism: Strigops habroptila; assembly: GCF_004027225.2. Classification (NCBI taxonomy): domain Eukaryota; kingdom Metazoa; phylum Chordata; class Aves; order Psittaciformes; family Psittacidae; genus Strigops; species Strigops habroptila. Next base: position 67,077,835 of record NC_044278.2, on the reverse strand, counting down.
AGGCCTGTAAGTCAAACTAGGGTAATGAATTTCATCAAATGAGATAGTTATGAAACATTGACTTTTTGTTGCTTCGCAAATCTTTAAGAGTGACTTGGAATACTTCAGATTGTTTTCCAAACAAAACAAACCCCTCAAAGTTATCAAAGAGACTCTGCTTGGAGCTTAGTAGCTGTGCACCTTGCGTTTTCTGAACCTCAATGGAATTGATCTTTGTCTTCTCATAAACAGAATCCAAGACCCAATGAATTCAATCATTCTACAATTGTCATTTAACAATCATCATTGTCATTATTATTTGTCTTTGGTTTTGCATGTCATTATTATTTGTCTTTGTTTTTGCAGTGTGCTTTGAAGGAAAAGAAAGAAAGTGGCTTTTTGCCTACATTAATTCACCTTTGAAAAAAACTTATAAAAATTAAGTGCTTTGGTCAAATTCAACAGAAAGGCGTAAATAGAAGAGTGTCATGTCAGCATACTCGTACTCAGAAGAAGAGATGAAGTGTTGCATAAACCTAGAAAGCATTTTCATCTGGAATTGTAAATTTTTGCCAGATTATTTATTGATATGCAATATTTTCTAGATTTTAAAAGAATTTGTTGTTTAGGTGGGAATATATATCAAATTATGTTTTGGTAAATATAGAGTATTTTGCTTTCCTGATTAAATATTTTTAGGGTTAATTGTTATTATTGGGGAGTAATAAATAGGAAATAAGCAAAACAAAATTAAGAAATGAAATCTTGCATAATTTAAAACTTTTCTCAAATGTCATTATTCTGTTCCATTTTCTTCTGACATTTTTTTAGAAGATGTAGGAGCAGTAGTGAATTGTACTGTTCTAGTCTTGTTCCAGGTGGTGAATGGAGCCTTATACAAAAAATAAATAACAGTTGTTATTGCTAACATTCACTGCTAACTAACAGTGACTTTTAGGAAATATAGTTTAATATATATTTTCGTTTTATTTCTTTGCCCTACCTTTAGCTATTTCTCTCACAACCCTAGCACTGACCCGATTGCCAATGTATAAAAAACCAATTAGCTCCCAATTAGTCCACTGTTTGTTAGTTGTTCAAGTACACATCTTTTACTTTGAAAATATTATATAAATTGCAACAAAAATAGGCAATGGTATCACCTAATAATTTTTTTCTTCTTAAACAAAAATGACCCTCCTGAATGAGTCAGGGAATCTGTGAATCTTCCAAATCAGTTTTCAGCATTTGTCATGCTCCAACTACAAAGCTCTTCAGCAACTTGTAGTCTGCCACAAGTAGCTGAGTGAAGGCTTTTATCCAGTTTAGTAGTACTACTACTAATATAACCTGGACTCCCTGCAATTTTTCTGCAAGATTTACATCTACTAAGGGTTTGTTTACTACAGTATAATAAACCCTTTAACAACAAAAGCACCAATCCTGATCCCAGTCACATTACTCACAGAAGGTTGTTTTTCTAGTGCAGGGTAAGGTGAGGACCTATGGACTCCTGTGGTTACTTTTGCATTTCCAAGAAAACTGAATTTAAACTCTTCTATAGTTTTCCAGTGAACTGATCACTATAGAGAGTTGTTGTATGACTTTGAGTTCAAAAAAAGCAGGTGAAAGCTGGTAGTACTCAGATTAATTTGAAGCCAAAGCAAGCACACACACACACGCCAAAAAAAAAAAAAAAAGAAAAAAGCTCCAGGGATGAAAAGCTGTATGGTCCAAAACTAAAACAAAGATTTTTTTTTACTCTTATGAGTCTGTATAAAACTCTGACGAATCAAGCAGCTCTAACACACCCAACAACTTCTGAATGTCTAAAAAGACTCTCTTCTCCTTTTGTGGCAAAAAAAAGTCACTTCACAGCTGTTGTCTCTTATCTTAGAGACAATGCTAACAGTTAAGATAGATACAATAAAATACTGATAAATAAAGGACATAAGTGTTATCACTTCTAACTATAATAGTGTGAATGGTCCAACTATAAACGAGCAAATGACCTGACAGCTTCTACACACTGAGCATTACTGCTCATCACTACTTCACCAGCAGCAGACTAAGGGGCAAGAAAATTCTCGTTCTTCATTCAGTGCCCCTTGGGAAAAGAACAGTCCTATTAATTTACTGGTGGCAGTGAGAGAACAGTTGTCAAAGAGCCTGGAAGCAAACCAGCAGACTGTTGACTTAATTATGCCAGACAACAGAGCCAACATTTTAAAGCTGCGAAAGATGGCAATTTTTCACACTTTACCTTCCCGCATTTTTTTTCCTGATAGCTAGACTTAACCAATTCAATTCAAAATATTAAATATAGAAATTAACCTTGTGCCTCTTCCAAATGCAAAAGAAAGTGAACCCTCACAACTAGAGTTAAGTCATTCAATAGTAACTTTCCTGTTAGGATTCACTGTGAAATCATAATGCTACTGATCAAACAATTATTTCATATTAAGTTTAAAGAATAATGTAAAACATGGTCTACCTTTTTTTTTTTTTGAGTGTTATAGGAAAATGCAGTTTGATAGATGCTAACTGGAAAGTAAAATGTTCACTCATTTTGATCTCATACGTCCACATTTTCCAGAATTTTGTTGCAGTTATGTAAACCTTCAATAATGACTTCTAATATATGCTTTCCACATATAAAGGCTGAGAGCTTCATCTTTTCCTCTGTAACTAGACCCATATAAGTTTTACTTCAGTTGTGTGGAGTGCCTTGTGCTCAAAGGGCTATGCTACCAGACCATACTTCAGATTTGTCTATAATTTGCCTCAAATTTTTTTCTGCATAATGACTCTTTTCAGTGTTATGTCTGCATGACTAAAGCATTTATAAAACTCATTAACTCTAGTATACACTTGCATCATACTTTCCATCAGCATCTCTATTTTCCACCCCCCCCCCCCACAAAAATGCCTATCAGTACCTCAGTGCTATAATGGGAAAATAAAATTAGATACCAATCTTGTGACTTATTCTGGTTCCATAAATCTACAATAACCTGTACATAAATCCATCTGCAAGACATTATGATATGATATTTTGTTAATGAGAGTTAAAAATACACTGTTTAAGCTATTTAAAGTGTTTCATAATATATGTGTCACTTTTCTGAAGTCTACTTTGGAATCAGATTTTTGGTGTAAACAATCATAGTAATGATTTTTTTTACCATTGATACACATAATTATTTCTATGAGTTTAACTATTTTCAAGAATCTTGACTTTGTTAAAGCCATCAGCTTGTACTCAGAATATTTCCAACACAGGTTCAACAACCCAGACAAATGTTTTTCAGGGCTTCTTCAGCTATAATACATTGGAATTTAAAATACATGTTTAATGATTTCATATCTAAGTATGGAAACAGCGAAGGGCTACTGGATCAAAGTAGGAGGTGCTGACTGCCACTTGCCTTATTATACTTTTGCCAATTCCAGCTAAGGCTGGAGGCAGATTTCATTATAAAGGGTGCATCTAACCACACTTTGAAGCAAGAAACAAATGGATCACCAGTGGACAGCATTTTCACTACACTGACTTCTTATAAAGAACCTGTTTCATACAACTCTTAACTCTATGTTCTTGTTTCTAAAGTAATGATATTTCATTAATTTTGGATCAGAGGTGACACCCAAAAACACAGCACAGCTGAAGCACAGATGTCCTTATAAAAGTATAGTGAACACGATTTATTCATATTCTAGTTTTCTGAGCTGTGATGTTTTGTTGAGGTCTACAGAAAGAGAGAGGAATAAGACTTAGAAATGAATAGAATTTGAATTTACATTGGTTAGTAGATTCTGTTCACGGAAATCTCAGACCAAGTAGACTGTTCAAATCTACTGCATAGTTGAAACATATCATTCAGTGCTCTTTAGCATTGCTTCCTGAATCTCTCCTCTCTCTCTTCCCAAACTTACCTGTTACTTCAGAAAAGGTATGCTTAAATCATTATGGATCCTTTATACCCTGCTCAAACTATGTTTCACTGTAAAATGGATAGAAGACTTGTTATAAAATATGTTAAGTACTGAATTGTACTGGGCTTTAAAGGGATCTATAACAGAGATTTAACTCTGCATAAAATCTAAAAGCAAATAAAATACTTCTATGGACCATTATTATTATTAATTCTCCTTGGGGAAGATGTCTGTCCTTGAAAAAGTAGCTTTGATTTCTCCCAGAACACTATTTTGTGTAAATCACCATGTGTTTAAAACATCAGTGTCTGTTGCCATGGAATTTATTTCCCTGTTGGATAAAGCACAAAAAGAAAGATTAGTTTAAATACCTAGATCTGAAATCTAGAAAAATGTTGAATACTATGTATGGAAAATAAATGGGGAAAAGAATTGTCTAAAGAACTAAAAATGTTTCTTGGAATACAAAAAATACGCAAGACAAAATTCTCCCAAAATCTCAGCTTCTGAGAAAAGTTTGCAAGTCATCCATTTACACTGAAAAATCCTGCTTCATGCATGTTTGAGCCATGAATGTTTATACTATCTCTGATTTCTTTTACCTTCACAAAATTCCAAGAGAATTAAAGCGGCAATTAGCATTTACCTTTTATTCCTGTAATGAAAGGCAAAATGAGGGACAAAAAGACAAAAAAAAAAAAAAAAGTCATAAATAGAATGCAACAACATAGACTCTACTTCACACTTCCACATCATTAATGGTAACATCAATGAAAAGATATGAGAGTTAAATAGCAAAGTTTCACCATGTAATTTTTTTTTCCCCTGAAACAAGCTCCATGAAATTGTATACTTATAAACAGGAATGTTAAGATTTGAAATTTCAAGGCATTATTTGGAATATAAATATTTTAAAGTTAAATAGGTGTGGTATTTGGTCTCCATATATTTGAAGATGTGACACCAGGTAATTGCGAAATAGTACGAAGTAGGAAATAAACAGGGAAGTTGCGCTGGGATAAGTATCAAGAAATGTAATAAACTTTCAATAATGTAATGTTCAATTTAATAAAGGCTAAGATTTATGTCTAATGAAGCTTGTAATTATTTCTAGTGGGTAAATAGTAGAAAGAAGGGAAAACTGTGTAGTTGAAAATAAAAAAAGTGAATTACATCTGGTGTATGGCTTGCGGTTCCTGTAAAACTGCAGGTGGATGCGAAAGCTAAATGTTAAGACATCTGTTAAGATGTTAGAATTTGGGCTTAAAGTAATGGTAGGGCTAGACAATAGCAAAAAAAGTGTGAAGAAACATCATAAATAATGATAAATCATAATTATAGATAAGTGAAACAAAAAAAAACCAACCCACAACAACCCTTCCTGCTAGTGTAGTTTTGTCTGACATTTGTTTTAATCATGCCTTCATTCTTAAATAAATGTGGGGTTTATGTTCACTGCTTGTTAGGTTTCTTTTACTGGATGTCTGCATTGCAACAGAGACCAGTAACTTTTCTTTCCTTTTTTTTTTTCCCTCCACAAGAAGAAAACTTTTCCAGTTAATCATCTGTTGCTTAGTCAGGTCACACCCAGATTATTACAATAACATTTTGGTGTCCTAGTGTAGCATGCAGCTGTAAGCAAACATCAGGCAGTACTTGTGTCTCCATACTGGAACTCTTTCCCGCACAAAGGTCTGGCACGGAGATTAGGCAAAACCTAAATTTATTTAACTGTATTCTGAGGACTTTAAGACGTTTTGCATGTTTTATGAAGCTGGTACTGGCTGTCTGCACAGGAAGGAACTTCACAAGGAAACCATCTGACATCTGTGCTCCAGAAATTATTGGGCATCATTCAGAATGCTATTTCTCTCTTTAAAGCATGTCATGTTTAGTTTCTGTACATTTTCCAGTCTCTCTTTCCTGTGGCCTGTACTCAGACAACCTGAGAAAACCTGAGAACTAGGATGTCAATGCTGACAGTGCCTGATATAGTCTATGAGGCACAGGAGATAATGACTGTGTGTGCACAGTCTTAGAAGCATGCTTATCCCCTAATCCTATGCTGCATGCTTAGAAAAAGCATGCAGCATAGGGTTAGGGGATAAACGGAAAGCCAAGGGTTTAGACGTCAGTGAGGGACACCATTCTCAAGCTAGATGACTAGTCGTACATGACACATAACCATACTTTATTCTGCTCTTAAGCTCCTTGTGTTCAGCACATGAGGCTGAACATTCATTTCTTAGTAACAGCGCTGGGACACCTTCAAAAATCTATGCATGTTCCCTAAGTCTCAGGTATGAGCGATAAGAGATAAATTTGAGTCTGTCCGGTCTAGTAACTGAGAGTTGGTACTACCTCTATTACAGCATTAAAAACATGTAAAACTAATGCTTTTAATTCAAAGTATTCTGGCACCAGAATACAGTATAATTGCCAATTATATAACATTCATAAATCATTTTATTTCTTTTTCTTCCTGTAGTACGTATTGGTAGCATGTCCTGAGATTTTATATGCTCTTTTTTTTCCAGTAATGAAACAGGAATTCTTGCTATTTGTCAGTTAAACAGCAAAAGGTCTGCTGTTGTTCTGTAACAGCAGATTTATGTCTTCTTTTTTAATGAAGACAAAACATAGTTTTTGGTAAAAGTAAAATGTTCACAATCACAACTCTTAAATTGCAAATCAGAGTAAGACATCATCAAGTAAACAGTTAATTTTCCTAGATTCTTTTTCCATTCTGATCCTGGTAGTTTCAGAATATTAATTTAGGAAGAGCTCTAGAACTGAACATAGAACATGAATGTAACTAAACGCACTGAGAATGAAAAGTCACTCTATTTCACAATATCGGAAATTATAAGAAAGGATTAGGAAGCTAGAAAAAATTTATGTAACTTATACTGGTACTGAAGTCCAAAGCAAGATCCACTATTCTGAAGTTAAATACTCTAAAGCAGTTCTAAAGCAGTATTTTCCTAGAGGATTCCTTTAACTGAAGTTCAAATGGTTCTGCTTTATGTACTGTGGGGCCAATGAGACCATGCAGACAGACTTTGATTATTTTGATTAATGGTCATTTTTATTGCTGTTTTTGGAAGCAAAATAAACCAAAGTACTATGCCAACTCTCACAATCTTTTTCCTAGTTTCATGATATGTGATGTTTTTCTAGTAGGCCCAGTTCCCATAGTCATGTGACTACACTAGACTGCACTTTCATTAAAAATAAGCACATTTCTGCTCCACATTGTTGCTGAGAATGTTTGAAAATATGACTCTTACAGGATTAACATCAAAAAGACAACTACCTCAAATACAACATAAAAAAATCAAACCAACCAACCAACAATCTTGTGATACTGACATAATTAATTCTTAGGACTGGTAATGTTTCATAGTTAAAACCAAACAAAAATAACCTATGAAATAAGTTTAAGTGAGCAGTGAGAAGCATAGAAAAGAGTGCAACTAGCTTCTTTACTAAAGCTTTTGCTGATGCAATAGTATTGTAGCTGCCCAGCTTATCCTCCTACTACTCAATAACCTCCACCCAATGTTTTCAAATTCTTGTGCCATCTTCCTGTTTCTAGTCTGCCACACAATGTACTTGCTCTCACATTGATCTGAACTATTTTCCTCTAACTCATATTATTATTACCCTTCTACTTCTTCCTTTTATTGAAGTTTAGATATTATTTTTAAAGATTTTTTTTTTCTTAAATTTTCGCTGAATTTTAAACCAAATCCACTTACTGATATCAAATACCAATTTGCCTAAAAACTTCCATGGTACAGCAAAAAAAAAAAAGAAAAAAAAAGTCCTTTTAAACAGATTTTTTACAGCCTACATTTATCATTGATTATCTTTGGTTCACTGTTTTATTATTTCAGTTTATTTATTATTTTCTGTATCATCTTGTTTTCACTAGTAGACTGTTAACGGACATTGAATAAAATAATCATGATAGTGACTATCTGGAAACAGCTTGCAGCTTTAGAGAAAGCAGCCTTCCAATATTGAGACTTTGTGTAGACCTGCTTGACAGCGAAGTCGTTTTGAAGGTCATTCTCTCATAGCTTGTCCTTCCTATCCTTAAGAAGTAGTTGTGACTACTATACAAACAAAAGTAACTATTATATCTTGGAGCATTTACCTTGTGTCACAAGAGATACTTACTGTTTAAAATATCACAGATATTTTTGCTTCCCTATTCCTTACCTATCAGTGTGGCTGCAGACTAAGCAAATAAGAAGAGCACAATTCATTACTAATTTAATCTGCAGGGAGAGTGAAGCTGTGGCATACTGAGATACATAAATCTTGTGTGTCATGAATTTGTTGCAGCTGGGCATCTGTGAAACAACACTGACACTAGGCATAATCTCAAATACAATTTTCCAATGAAAATATGAAGTTTAAACTGTTATACATACTTTGTATATGTAGAAATATTACTGAGACTATAACAACCAAGTTAAGAATGATCAGGACTTTCTAAAACCTAAAAGAGGACCCATTATGTACGTTTCGTAGAAACTCAGCAATTCATATTAGAAATAAAAACAGCTAGGCTGAGAAATGTTTTTCAGAAGATGTTTTTCAGTATGTAGTCGAGACCGTGTCAATTGATCAGTGTGTGTTTTGACAATCATGTGTTGCATAGTAAAATAATTTGAACATTTTGAACTTCATGAGTCATGTTTCTCCTTACAGATCATTGTTGCATTCCAAAACTGAGATGATGATCATACTTCAGTAGGAGATATTTCAAACTTGAGTCTATAAAATGAGTTATCCTATCAACTGAAGGTGATACAGTAAGGTGGCAATCATTTCACCAAGACAGGTACCTACATAGAGGAATTACTCCCTCAATGCTCACATGCTTTCAAAGAGAGAAGAAAAATTTTATTAATTACAAGGAAAGAACTCATCCTGAAATTTCTTTTCTCCTCTTTAGTGTTTATAAGAGAGTTCAAGCAAACTACAGGTAATCAGAGTTCAGAATCCTCAAGTAGTACCTTATAACACGTAGTGGGAGGACACTCATCTACTCACCAGCAGTAGAGACAGAATTTCAGAAAATATGACCTGTAATAAAGACTGATAAATATATGACACAAAACCACAGTCAACAACTGCAGCTTTCAACATTATAAGCATAGGAGCATACTGGTATTTGTGATTTTTACAGGACACTTTGTGGAGTAACAGTTGAAGGCCAGGACAGAGTAGGACAGCCAAGCTAGTTCTAGAAATGTGTGGGCAACTGAATCAAGCCCTATCTGATACAGAGATACACATTTTTATGCATTATTACAAATGCATAAACCTAGGTTTCTGAATCAGCGTCTGAATCTGGTTCTGCATTGCTAAAACTGCAGCCAACATACAGTGTGATACAGAATGGAGTCTGAAGAAACAGACAAATCTTCCAAGGGTAAAATCTGTGACCAGCATGATACATTGATACTCAGAAGAAATGCCTAGTTCATTGCTGATGGTAAATTATTCTGAAGACTATTGCAGTGGGAATAACATATGTCTAAGTGTTTGAAACATTTGTTGATTTTTAAAAAATGATACTCATCACATTGATCTGTACTCTGTAAAACAAAGAATGTAAGAGTCATCATGAAGATAGTGTTATTTGCTTCTGAAGTTAAAGGCCACAAAGGATCATTTGATTTACTATAGGGAGAAAGGGAAAATCCAGAAAGGCCTATAAGGTAGAAAAGAAAATGGCATATTGAAAAAAATTGAAAGACAGACATTCCTTCTAAATTCAGTTCAGTTCTTGATATCATTGCATCTAGTAGCCGATTACGTAGTGAAATGATGGAGAGTTGCTTGCTTTGTGGTCAAAACATTGTGTATATATATATAAGAAGTACATACAAATAAATAGTAGGAAACTATGGTAGATTGATCAGGTAGATTACATTAAATGTACAGCCTACTGGAATGGATTTTAGAACTGTAGGATGCTTGCCAAGACCATGGCAAGATCTTCAGGTGAGTGAATATAAATTGATATAGGTTCTGACAGCTGACAGAAACTAACAGCTGCTCTGAAGCCTGACAAATTGGCAATTCCAAAATGTTTTAGTATCAGAGATCTTCTATAGAGATCTTCTAGCAGTCTGAGGTGTCATCTGGAAAACTCAAAAATCAGCAACAAGGTTGACAGAATTTGAATGGAAAGCATGGAAAATTGTGGAAAATAATTTAGGAAGTAAGCCTGTGAGACATTAACTTTAGCTGCTATTCTCAAAAATTAACAAACAGAAGAGAGGATGTCAGTGTAAAATGTCAAATGGAAAATGGTCAACCATGACATAGTACAGAAAAAAATTATTTCTGTTCTTACTGATATAAAAAACAAACTGATTTTAAATCTTATAATCTCAAAAAACTTACTCAAAATAGTACTCATCTCTTTTTGACACCCAGCCAAAGAAAAATAGACTATTAATATATTCATTTGTAAGGGTTGCTGTTGGAGAAAGATAAAAACAATACTGAAGCACTGAAAGATTCAAAAATATCAAGGCATGAGCTGTACCAATTGGCTTCTGTTATCTCGTCCTTGCCAGCAACTCTAGGGAATGTTGAATTGGCATTTTCAAGTTTTCTCACTGCAAAGATTTAATATGAAATCTTGAATTATGCAATGCTAGTGAAACTAAAGAATTTTAGAAAATTGTAATACTGTCAATAAAACGTAATAAAAAAACACTGCCATAAACATTCATTTCTAGTCCTACTGTATAAAATATCTTCATGAAAGTGTTAATATTGACCATTCTTATCAGTTATCTTTTAATCAAAGAAGTATAATCACTGAACAAACATGACATTAATTCTCATGTTTACAAAAGCCATGAGTGTTTAATTTCCTTCTTTTCTAGTTTTATCAGTTGTGTGATTTCCTTTTTCACTTATTTTTATTCAATATATAATTTCTGATGCTTTTATCTAGTAAAAATGCTGTTGTAATAATGTTGTAACACACTTAAAATACATTCCAATCCCTTAAATGCCCATGCACTTATTTCAGCTTAAGCATTAAGATAATAACGCAGTCTCAAAATATATGACTTGTGATGTTTGCTCTCAGTTACCACCACTTTCTCATATTAAATGGTAAAAATGAATGAATCTAAATTTCTCATATAAGAGCTAGTTACAGAAATGTTCTTGATATATCATCAGCTGTTACCAGTGTCTCAAATGTATTTATGGTGTGAACCAGTCAAAAATGGTAGGGATTAACTCTGTCAGCTATTGAATGTTTCTTGACCTACTACAAAAAGGCTTTAGTTACAACTGAACCTGAACTTGAACTCATCTTAAAAACAAACGAACAAGAATAAACACCCCAACCTTTTTCCAACTTTGTTATAGAAATTCATAACCTTTTCCTCTAAACATGTGTATGTGTATGTCATAGTAATTAAAACTATCACAATTTAACATCACTCATTAGTGAATGTGTAAATTGCATGTATGTATACGCTCAGAAATTACAAACTGGATGTATTTCATTGTTGGGTTAATATTTGTCAAATGAACTATTTTCTGAGTATGTGTGTTTATTTAGATGGTGATTTTATGTGATTGAATATGCATAACTTTGAACAGCCTTGCCCCCAGACTAGTTTTTCAAGAGTAATATATGGAAGGTATTACAATGCTAACAGCCAAAATCGTTTAACAATAACTTCATTCACTTAAAGCAAACTCTAATTCTGTGATTGTATTGCTTGCTTTCATGAGTTTAGACTGCTTATCTATTATAGTTACTATACCTTTGCAATAATGTGATGCTTAGGAAAAAGAAACTTGCTAGAAATGTTCATAATCTGTAGCTATTTATTACAGTGATATTATATTGCAATAATCTTCATATTAAAAAATGTAGATGAAACCAATTACACACATTAATACAGAAAGAGTAGCAAAAGAAAATCAAACAGATATGCATGCAGAAACACACATACAACTTAATGGCTAGATTGCAGGTAGTGTTTGCTGTTTTGCGATTTTCCCACTAAATGCAAAAACTTTATTAACTGTTTTTGTCTTGGTATTAATTGCTTACCAGCTACAGGCATAAAGGAAAGAGTATTTTAAGAAATAACAATTCTCACTTAAAAATGAAATCCACTGGCAGGAATTGGAATTGCTGATCAAACTTGATCAATCTTTAAAGCATCCCATAAGTGATGAGATCCCTTCCCATGCTTCTCTGTCAGCATCTACTTTATCATAATTTACAAGGAGAATTGTAAATGTCTCCATTATTTGGATAAATGAGTGCATTTGATGGCTGGCCTTATCCCCTAGATAATGTCACAGAAAGCAGACAGTCTTCCTTCCCCAATGTAATTGTTACTTGCACAGACAGACCATATGTGTGGCAAAACAGAGTTCAGGTTTGAGCAGAACAAACTCATAGAAAAGTAGCTTGCTATTACAGAATGAGCAATAGGCAAAATACACAGATTTTTTGTGTTTTAAGCACCCACAAGCAGATTTTAATTTTTGTTGGTGAGTTCACTGTTTTAAACCATAAAGTGATAAATGTGAATGAGTATGATTCCAGCAAGAAATAACCAAGAAAGAAGTTATGAACAATCTCATAGGCACAGTACATCAATCACAAGTTTCTGTGGTGTGCAAAGTAATTATTAGCTAAAAGTGAGAGAAAGATCAGTTACGCACTTCGTTTTCATGTTGGAGATCTCAGCAACCCTATGGCTTCCCATTTGTTAAACAAAGCTGATTCTTACTGTCTCTGATACAGGACACCAAAATATTGAAAAAGAACCAGCGTTTCTTCTAAAACATACCGAGCTCATTCACTCCTTTCTTTTCTATAAACACATCTATACACCCACTGCTTCTGGGAAGGATTCCAGCCACAATGAATTCAAAATGAGGAATATGCACAGTTGGGTAGCTTGTAAGGTTGTTGACTAAAGATTTATCAGAGAAAGAAAGGAAAGGAAACAGAAAAGGAAAGTCAAAAGAAGGCAGAAAAAGCAATGGACCCCTCAAAAATGGTGGGGGTGATGTATAAAGGAAGAGATGAGGCTAAGCACTTGCTGACAGAAGGGACAAGACAGGTTTGGGGAGGGGAGAAGGCAAAAAACAATAAAAACGGAACAAAAAGAAAATAAATATGGAACATGATGAATTTAGGTGAAAATTGTTCCTTTGAACCTTTTTCTTTCTACTCATAGTTGGTTATTTTTTTGTTTGGGTTACCCATGGTTTATTATCTTGTGACTGAATCTTTTAGGATTATTCCTAAGGATGCTAGGAGGAGAATTAACCTTCATAACTATGACTCAGAACTATGGCTGTGAGTTCACACCAAATCATTCTTTCCAGGGGTACAGACACTCTTCTACATGCACCCTTGTGGAAAGTTTTTGGCTTCATAATGTTACATTTTTCCCATCCCCCACATTTTTTTTAAACCTCCAAAACTGCAGAGAATTTTTATGATATAGATATATTTACTTAATAAATTCCAACAAGTTTGGAATTAATTAAAAAATTTCAACAAGTTCTCCTAAGATCTTATAAGAGTACTTATGATTCTTTGCTAAAATGCCAGACAAGACAGCTAGCAAAATTTGATTTGGTTTCTAGGTGTTCAAAAATGCAGAAAACATTTTTGACCTCTAGAGATCCGTAATATTGTATCTAATTAAAATGGCTTGGGTACACATGGAAACATTTTGCTGTCGAAGGCTGACCATTCAGTCACACTCACAGTCTTAAGACAACAGTGAACAACTGAAGTGTCATGACTGCTGGATATTAGATTGAGACTGGTTTACGTGAAGAGGAAAATATTCTGTTATAAAAAACATTTCAGAGGATCTTTACTGCTTAGCAGGTGGAGTAAAGAAGAAATGTTCAAGTCATATCTAACCTTGGCTATTGTTCCAAGCAACTTTTTTTTTTGTCTTTTTATAGATATGTCTTTTGTTTGACTGTTGTCATGTACCACACAAGTGTTGCTATCATTATGGAAAAGCTGATGCATCCGTTCTGTCAGGATTCTACACTATTTACTGCACATGTCTAACCCATAGCATCTGTCTGGTAGGTGGAAGCTTCAGAAATCCCTTAGAAAAAGCAAAATGATTTTGTTTGAGCTTTTTCTCAGCTATTTTTCAATGCTATGGATGGAAAAGTTAGCTAAAATCTGGCATCTGATCCAGTGGAAAAGTAATGAAAATTACTGTGTTGCTTTTAAGATTCAGGTAGCAGTAATGGCAGTAATGGCAATTAGAAGTAATGGCAGCAGTAGAAAACTCAGGTCTCAACTTCTTGAACTTAACCAAATGACTGGAGACAGACACTGATATGTTTCACTCCAGTGTAACACAAGTTTGGGACTAAGGTGAGCACATATATACTACATGTATGATACTTTCAAAGTGAAAAGTCGTGCACAAACTTGTATGTCTGGAGAAGATGGAATAATGGTGCTGTAAATTCATGCTCAGTCTCAGGTAGAAACTTTTAGTAACTGCTTTGATGTTGGATGACAGGCAATGTGTAGCTGCAGTGTAGCAAAAAATCTGTTTAGTTTTTTTAAATAAAAGCATGAAAACTTTTTAAGAGAAACTTATGAAACACCTTATTTCTAAGAAAAAAATGGTCACGCAGCTAGACATTTTGAAATTAATTAATTAATGAGCAATATTTTCTAGCTAAAGATGCAATCAGTAAATACAAGCAATCTAAGCTAGTGCACATTAAATAGCTATCCAGACTTCACTGTTAATATTCCTCCTACCACATCTACTATTTCCACTGATTTTTTTACTATAGATGCTACTTGTAACAGTGTAAAAGAGAATAATTCTTCACTCTTCTTGTTGCGATGTCCAAAAGAAAAAAATCAGAAAAATCCACCTCAATCAGAAAAACAAGGTAAGGACATTGTGCCTCTATGAAACAGGCAAAAAGTCCTAGAAAAAAATTGTGGTTATGTTGTCACCAAGACTTGAGGAGTGACAATGAACTGCTCTAAGAACCTAGGCACATATTAAAGGGTGTTTCTGCATATATAATATATTTGAATGGAATAACTTAATCAAATCTGCAACTCACCAAGAGAAATTCAATGTCCATCAATTTTTAAAATCTGAAATTTGTAGCTTTTAATTTCTGATTTTTAGTTTACAATTGAATGGCTTTTCTACTTCAGTGACTGCTATGACTTCACTAAATCCATACTGACTATAAAAATAGAAATTCAGCTAGCACTTTACCATTTTTCAAATACATGTCTCCCCTTCCATAGAGATAGGTTTGATCTTCTCTGATTTTCATACCTTCTTTGGATAAAGGAATTTGTCAAAGAAGTAATATAAATACCAGGAACAAATGTGTAATTGTTCCAGTGACTCATCTTAAAACAGTCTGGTGTCAAAACACAGTGGCTAACATTTAGGGCATAGTATCAAAATAGGGGAAAGTAAAAATCAGAAGGGCCATCCGGCTTTATAATGCAGTTAAAAATCTCTTTTGAATGGGTTTTATGTTTTTTGATGAGAAAGAAATCCTCACAAGAAAAAAGGTCTCAAAGTCATGGGCAATTGAAAACATTTTTAAAAAGGAAAGGTTTAATTCTGTAGATAGCAAAATGGATAAATGCAGAAAGGAAAACTCAAAGTCCATTCTGAAGAGCAAATACTGGTTGTCAGTTGTAGAAGTCTTTAGTCTGAAGCAACTTGAACATAAGCATTTCTGCATCCTAGAATCTGGTAACTAGCCATTACTGTTTTTAAAAATGGGATATGTGCATTTTAAATTTTTGTGGGGTTTTTTTGTATAAAATATAAGTACCTTTTTCTGTGCAGAACTGGGCTGCAAAACCCCTGTACTATGTATAGTATTTACATGGTATTTTTGTGTGAGTATATATATATATTCTGTGATCAATTATTTATTTTCAATTCTGATTCCTATAAGATGTCAAAATAAAAATCAAAATACTTGCAAAATGTGAATTAAACAATTGAACATTATTCTTCAAATTGATATGTATCGCATCAAAACCATATATCTATGCTGTAGGGCATAGATAGATGAACATCAAAATACATATAGATTGAATTGTCTTACTAAATTCTCAGTTCCCCCCATTTGCTCTTGCCAGTTTCTGCTTGACTAAAAGGGACAAAAATGTATCACACCAGAACCAACATCCAAGCAGGTGCTGTCACAAATTATGAACAACTGAGAACTTCTGTGCAATGTATCAGCATGTCTAAGAGAAATTAAGAACATTATCAATTGTTAAATCTGATAAAAGTGATGTTTGACAAACTTTCAAGAACAAATGCTGTAACAGGCTGAGGAGCTGCACTACCTGCTAGGTTTTAATTTCACAAGCTCAGCACTCCATTACTATTGGCCCTTACGTTTTCCTTTAGCTAGAAATAACAAAATTATTTATAATAGCACAAAGGAATTTGGAAAAACATGCAATAAGTTTATACATATCTGGAGACAGACGCATATATTATACACACTCTGACTAGCACTTCTCCATCTTTCAACATGTGGGAAATTTTGGCCTACTTACTTATTTAAAACAGAAGTAATTGGAGCTTAACAATATTGGATAAAAGTGTTGGTTTAGTGTGATTATTTGCTTTATGCCACTTCTGAAAGACTTCTTTGTTTCTGTCTTTTTACTAATAACTTTGGGTAGAATATATGTAGGTATGTATACAATTTATTTTGACCGAATGACATATAACTAAGGGTGAAATGTTTGTGATACCAGTCTTTATTTTACTCTATTTTAAAAGTAAAAGCTGAAGACTGCAATTTTATTTGATAAGAAGAAAATTAAAGACATGAGAGATTACTCTAGAAGGTATAAAAGTGTACCTTCTACAATATCTTCAGTGTAAGTCTTTGTTGTACAGCAGAAGTCAAAATGAGTTCAGGTATTCTTGTAAGTTTGGAAGAAGATCTTTTCTTTTTAAATCGTTGATGTTCATGACCAAGGTGCTTTCCCTTTCCAAAGTTCTAAATTTCAACTAACCTGTGTATGTGTGTGTACAGATGTATTTTTATACATAAACACTTCTCCCACCTCTTTTGTACCTCTTTTGTTCCTGGCTGCTCCGGAGTTTTGGAGCATATCACATTCAGAGGTTTGTTTTAGTGTCCCATGTCTCTCCTCTCCTGAAACAACATGGACAAGTTAAGGCATAGGATAGAGGACATTAGGATTAAGGTAAAGGTACAAGATGAAAGATAAATGTGTTTGGTGACAGGGAGGTGGTGCAATTATGAATATCATTTAAGGATTTTTCCATCTTTATATAAGGTTAACTGTAAGATAGACTCTGGAAAAAAAGGAAAATGTGAATTTGGCTGCTGAAATCTGACTGAATGACCAGTGCTTCCATTTTATCCCAGTAAACCTGAACATTTGATCAGGAAGTGATATTTACATAGCACTAAGAAGAAGAATAGAACAGAAAGACTTCAGGTAGTACCAGCTTGCCTGCTGTAAAGCAGTCTGTAGCCACCAACATTTTCAATACTTCCTGCTAAGTTGTGTAATGAATAAAATATCAGTTAGTACTTTAGTTATGAGAATGCCGCACAGGCTCAAAGTGCATTAAATTTTAAAAACATCTTTCAACCATTCATGTACAAAGAGTGTCTAAGGACTTCAATGGAAAGCACATATAAACACAGTTTATAGATCATTTAGTTATTTGTACTCATATAAAAATTATTTACTAGTGAAATTAACATTAAACATTCATGAGTTTAAGTAGAATATCTTTCTGGATTTGAACTTGGAAATTGAAATTAATTGATAAGTGGAATATTCTGCTATAGAGAAATTTATCTTCACATTAATATTTTTGGGAAAAGCATTAAAAAGATGTGAAATACAAGAAGAAAAGAAAGAATTTTGTATTTTATAAAGACAGATAAAATAAATGCCCCCATTTAAATAAAATGTTTGCTTGTTTTACTTTCATCCATTTTTATTAGTTCTCGTCATAAAGATATTTCTAAGTCAATACAGTTAGTCATTTTTATCCTATTATAGTAGGAATTATCTACACTGTGAAATATTGGCCAAGTTTTTTATAATAATATTCTACAGTTGCCATGGCTATCACATGCTCTCATAATTGATATTAAATCCTCTGTTTTGAATTCTAATTTGTAAAGATTCGAAATTTCTAACTATAATTGTTAAACTTGTTATTTTCTGCAGAGTCATAGGAAATGAATTAGAATGTTTTCATGAACATAATTTAAATAATCTTTTGAATATTTGAAATTCAATATTTTTTTACCTCTCTCCCATTGTATATCGATCATTTGTCAATAATAGTGTTCATTTGTTAGTGTTAATGTTGAAAAATTAGAGATAAGAAAAAAAGACCCCGAAGCAGCAGAGTGAATGATTTTGACTTACAGATAGCAAGACTTCCACAGGCTTTATGTAGCTATACACAGGCACAGAAAACACACAGGTTTCCAGTCCAGTTCGATTTTGAGCATAGTCCCTATTGTTTTGGTCCCTACATGACTATCTTTATTACAATGCACATAGAGTAACCAGGTTCACATAGTGTAATGCTAATAGAATTATATCGCATGATAACTCCTTATTTTCAGGTGATCTCTTTCTCATTTTAGAAATCCGATTACTGTGAAAATTTGCTTTTTTATGATTTTCACTGTTTTTTAATGAAATGGCATTAACCAGTAATGAAAGGTGCCTGAGTAAGTTGTTTTATTTTTTCAAGCAGCAGAAGACTATCCTTCTTGTGCAATGTTGCAGAATGCAATGCAGTAATTCTTCTGAGAATGAATTATATGATTTAAACAGAAAAACTTCCCACAAAGTAACCTTCATATATCAGACTACACGCGGTTTTTCTTCCTGTGATATTCCTCAAGGCATCTTACACTTCAAAATAAAACAATCAAAAATGCATGGTAGCTACAGTGAGGACAGTCAAAGAGAATTCATGGGGGAGAGGAAAAGTAGCTGAGAACAAAGAAATTCATGAGAAAAGTGGTGAGAAATTGAAAGAGTTGAAAGAAAGTTTTGGGAAGGGAGTAACAGTGTGTTATGGATAGACAGTGGGAGTGAACAGGGAAGATGACTGATCTGTTCACTGGTCTTCATGATGAGATCACTTCATTAGTGATTTGTTTCCAACCACAGTTCCAACTCTGCCTAGTTGAAGAACATCTCATCATATGCTCTAGTGAACAGAAAAAAAAAAACATGAGTTTGTCATAACAAACTGGAGATACTTATCTACAAAGCATAAGTCAGACAGTAGGGTATCAGACAACCTGACTTTTCTTTCTTGCTTTTGAAATTTTGGTTCAAGCAAGGTAATCTGCATCTGTACCTATTTTTAAACCACAAACCCATTTTGCATGTATCAATATAATCAATTTTGTATTCTGTCTGCACTTACTATATCATGCTAAATTTGTAATTTTCAGGTAATAGCTATTCACTTAGTTAACAGTATAGGACTGAAAGTTTGCCATTGATAGTGTTTATATGAGTCTGCTAACTCTTGACTTGTCATATTCAATGAAACTTTGGTTTCATATTCTCCCTTTATAGTATCTGTATGGGGAATGTTACACCCAAGCAAGCTGCATTGGGTGCTATTTTGTGTTTAGAAATGTCTTCGTTTTTCTAAAGAATTTTTTAAAAAAGTACCTGAAAGAGACTGAATATTCCAAGCCATACCAAAGAGTTGATGTGAGGGTCAGAAGAGCCACTTGCATATTTATGCAGCTTGAGGGTTTTTTTTCATTTTCAGAGCATAAATGAATTAGCACATTTAATGCCCAGATATTTAAAATAATATCTTTGTCTTTATGAATTATATGAGGATAAATGCAATACATACATATATAAAAATAATTTTAAATATTTAATCATTGTTTATGTTTATGAAGATATAGAGATAGTTACAGTACACAAGGTAAAAGTTGAATAGGGAGCTGGAAATGAAGCAGGGGATATTCCCAGATTTGAAAAACATTGCCTGGAGAAGGATGTAGGGAGCAAGAGGATTTCTCGGTGTCAGCAGAAAGGCATCCTTTTTTGACTCTTAAAATGCACAAATGAGATTTCTTTTTTCCAGATTTCATTAAACGTATAGAAAAACAGTTATTCTCTCGACAAAATAGACTCTTAGAGTTGGATACATCAGTAACACAGTGTGGGATGTCATAAAAGTGAGGACTGCAGTGCCTGAACTAACGCAGCTTTGCATACACTGACTGTACCTTTTGGCAAGTGGGACTGAAGCAGCAGTAGCAATTGCAAGGCCATTCTGGACAGCATTTTTCTGACTTATTTACAATGACAGAAAGGTAGACAGATAGGCGAAGCATTCAGAGTAATGCAGTTCCCTTTCGTGTCACTTCTTCTTTGTTCTAACTTTTGCTGATGAAGCTACAACATCCATGACATCACTGCTCTATTGCTCATAAAGCTGCTGCGAGGTTGTTGCAGGCCAAACAGTCTTGACTCATGGAATTTTATTAGATTTAAATTACTTCCAACCAGCATAAATACTTAATTGAGAGAAAAGAAGATATAAACAGTTAAACAGAAGCATAGGGAACCACCTTTCATCCCCGTCCCCCAGGCTCAACTTTACTCTTCGGCCCAACATGGGTCAACCATGGGGTGCAGTACCCAGAGGTGTCCTTGTCCTGCTGAGAGCAATCATTGTTTTCTCTTCTAGGGCCTAGAGTGCCTCCTTCCAAAACTGTATCTCCATCCATATCCTCAACAATGTCCCTTTCCGTATGTCTCCTCTTCCTTTTCCCATATCTTGTATCTCCTCATGCGTGCCCTGACCCACATGGCTGCTGCTCTTTCTTAAACATGTCTGAGCAGGTGCACTGGAGGAGATTCATGTCAGGCTGAAAATGTGGTTGTCAACAGCCTGCTCACGTCCAGCCTGCTCAGACTGGGCTGGAACCATCTGGGACCAGGACAGGGAATTTCCTGGCCTGCTCCACCAAGGTCAGTCCTAAAGCACCCTTCTTCCTAAACCCCAGCCACTGATGCCCAAATCAAGGATTTGTCATTCCCTCCTTCTCCCACCTGCACCCCTGTGGGCAATAGGACTTCCCTTAGTGAAAGGAGGGAAATTTTTGTCAAGTTATCACAAATGTTACATAAAAGGCAAGGTGGGAAGAGTGAAAGAATACTCTTTTAACCATTAAGATAACCAGGAAAAAAACAACGTGTTCCATTTAGGATAAGACATAACAATACAGGGCAGGCAATCTCTCCTGCAAACAGCTCATGCTAAACAGAGATGAGTGACTGTTGTTAAGAGCACATGTTTGTAAATATATGTGTACAATCATTTCCTTTCTTTTGCTTTAGGGTTGTTGTCTTGTAAAATCAATAAACAAAGTACAAGCAAAAATTTGCCTTTTAAGCTACATAAAAGGTGTCTAGAGCTCAAGGGTAGAACACTTCCCTTTGTAGTTGTAAATCTAAACAAAACAGTGTAACAAATTTTTTACAGCACTGCTTAGCTGAGTTTCTGTGGTGTGGGGTTTTTTTTGTTGTTGGTTTGTTTGGGTTTTTTTTTCTTTGATATGGAAAAAGCTTTGTGAAAATCTGCAATTTTCTTTGGGTAGGCTAAAATTCTAAAAAATATTTGGGGTCTCTTTCCTTTTCTGCAGAAGTCATGTACAGAAATATATTTCTTGTGGGTGTATGGAGATTTACAAAAAGTGCTCTCATTAGCACTAATGGAAACATAAATATGTGTGTGCCAACTCTCTCAACATATTTCAAAACAGAGCAAAATATGCACCTATGTCAAACACCAAGGGAGATGCATCTACATTCAATAAAGAGGGCAGTAAATGTTTTCAATGGCCACAGTTTAATTTAGGTTAAACTGAAAAGTGGAGTTAAACCATGCTGCATAAGTTTGAGTTTAACTTGCCTTTTCAAAGGTAAAATACCCTGAACATACGCAAAGCTTATCATTTCAAGACACAGCTACAGCACTTCTTGTATAATATGCTTTGCAGAGGTTTGTTGGTAGTGGCTTTTTGATTGTTTGCTTGTTTTCCTGCTTGGTCTGATGGACCTATATGCATACATGCACACACATAAGCACAGGTTTTACTTAAAATGAGGTTCAGTCTCTATATTCAACTAGACAGATTCACTTAGTGAAGAGTCAATTAAAAGAATGACAAGTCATAAGGGTAGATCTATTTTTAGGACACAGAAGAGTTTAAACTTCTAGTGTCTGGGAAACAGTGTCACCGCCAATAAGAGAAAATGATTGATGCTGCACAAGGGGGTACAGGGATTTCAAGAATTGCTAAAGTCAGCTTTGCAGTTCTCAGAAAATGAGAGCTCTCCCCTTCCACTTGACACTTCCCATCCTGTAAGTATTGTTTCACTAAAGGAGAAATAGATTAAATTCCAGCTGCTGTCAGTTCTTAACCAGGTCTGTTGAAGAATGTGGCTTTTGAAAAGTTGTATCAATACTTCCCTTTCATTATTACCAAAGCAGGCTTAACTGTCTTTGAAGTCTTCTTACCAGCATCATTACAGTTTTCTACAAGCAGTGAATAGTGGGCTTTATTTAAGGTCATGATGAAATTCTGAGTTAGAATTGCAATGCATTGGAGAACTGGATTGTTCACTGTTTATAATACCTTTCTTTTTGCAGTCAGTATCAAAACCAAGTGAAAGAATGGTTTCAAATTTCTTTCACAAACATAGACAAGTTATTAACCTGGACCATTAGATTTCATAGGGTGAAAGTCAGCTCGAACATCTGTCTTTTGCTTGTCTGCAGGCTTAGCTTTGCTTGGGAGGAAAAAAATAAAAAGGAAAAGCTGATGAATCAGTTATACACATGATGCTTTGGCAGAGAGTGTACTACAACATTTTATATCTGAACTTTTGCCATACCCTATTGATCAGTGTACCACATATTTTTGTGTGTTCAATATCTAATGATAGCAGGGTAAGGTGGAAAATTTCTCTCTAAACAGAATATACATGGACAAGGGGTATTGCACTCATGTTTGTGCACAGTCTTTTGGGAAATCAATCTAACAAAGGGAATATATTTAATCATTTACTCTTGTAGTACTTGTACAATGTTGCTGCTCAGTTATAAATCAAATGTATCACTTCTGCTGCGCTACCAATGCTAACAAACTAACAAATAAATAACAACAGCAACAGCAAAGCCTGCAGAGCAATAAGAATAAAACTGATAGTGCAAGTTGTTTTCTATGTTCCTTCCTGGCTATTTGGCTGGAATAGTTTGGAAAAATTCTATGCACAGCACATCAGATCTTGTATTGTGTGTAATTTTAACCCACATTGTGAATTCAAGCAGACATTTGTTGATGAGCGCATGTCATATGTCACATCCTATGTCAATATACAGCTATAGAAGAATGAAAAAAATACTGAAAAATGAAAGCTTTGCCTTAAAGACTTCAAAGACTGCATATGTTGAAACAAGCTTTTTTTTTCTTTGGTTTCCCTACAAGGTGGTAACACTCATTTCTCAGCAGAAAGGAACAAAGTAGAAATTATGCTTTAAAAAAAAATGCACAATCTCATAGTTTTGGATAACCTATTAACACTGAAGCTGAACTCTCAAAAAGGTTGCCTTGTGAGGAAAGAAATGATAAACTCTCTTCAGAGGAATCTTGAGACTCCAAAAACAATGATAAAATGAAAAAATCCTGAGAATATGTGGACAGAAAAACAAATTTGAAGTAGCATTTAGGCAAGTGAATCATCTTGTTAGAGCAGTAGTTTGGTTGTTTTCAAAATTTCCTAGGAAAACTAAACAAGATCCTGTCTAGATCACTTATGTTCTGCCTAAACTGGAAGGAAGCATTAAAGCCCAGGCAATAAAATGGCTTCTTAATTCTCAGCACTAATATTCCTGTTTGGAGAAATTTAATGGATGACTTCTCAGTTTCAAATTTTTCATACTACTTATAGTAGTAGTATGAGTTAGGTGTGCTGCAGAGTGCTATGTGGTGTTGGGGGGATCTGTCTCTGTCAGGCTGCTGGGAAGATTGATATCTGGATTCAGCAATAGTTTGAGCACCTTTGGGTAGATTGTGAACCACGATTGTTTAAGACTGTCTAAGAAGACAGAGAAAAGTGTCTGCCTGCAGTTAAACTTCTCTGGATAAGTCTCATATAAAATTCAGAGTCTGAATCAAAGTAGAAAACTGCTTGGGAAATTTCAGTGGTTTTGTGACATTTATGAAGTGCTTCTAAGTATTCTAAAATACCTTGCTGAATTTCAGTCTTGTGCAGTTTTATTCCTGAAGAGTTATGAACTTGATTTTCTTCAAGATAGTATTTAAATTAGATTCTTATTTTTTATACAAATCTTTGAACAAACAGGATTGTGTAAGAAAAAACACTTGGAAGGAGGCATAAAAGGGTCACAGCTAAAGAACAACCAAAATCAATGAGCCTATACTAATACTGCGTATACTAATGATGACCAATATTATCCACTTGCTGGAAGCAAAAAAATCCCCCAAGACATAAAGAAATCTGTCCTTATGTATACTGTCTTTGGTTAAAAAGTTTGCCAATTTTGGAATTTACTCTCAACACAGTTCATTATATACCTGGATGTGGGAACATTAGCCCTACTTTCAGCAGTGGCTGACAACTGCCTCATCAGTATTGATAAGTCAACAAAAAGAGCCTATACAAAGAGAACAGAGGATGGAGAAAAGCCTTCTGCACTGCAAAGCTGTTTCCCATGTTCCTCATAAGATGCTTATGAAAGTGAATTCTAAAGCTTTTGTTCATGAACCTGCAGTCATTTACTGTGTATGTATCCAATTTGCTTAAGCAATTTTAGAAACTTCATAAAGTTGCAAGTGGTTTTATTTGCTTCTTATTGATCATTCATTTATTCACATCCATGGTCTTGCATGGATATATACAGAAATGTGTATATAAGATCTTTGGCACACAGCTTTTGTATATATTAATTCAATTAAGCCATTTATGTAGTTCTATGAAATCTGAAATCTAAAAGTCCATCATGACTTTTGTCTTTAGTGTGTCATTAGCAATGTTGCAAACCACTGCACAAAAAATTCATGAGCCCCAAATGACCCTATTTAAATAAACACTTTTCCGGGGTGGGGGGTGGGGGGGTTGGGAGTGGGGAGGTGGTGGAGGAGAGGGGATAAATATCCAAATAAGAATGAAAAGTAAAAGGTGTTTTAAAGTGTTTTTCTGCATTTTTTTTTCCATGGAATTATTTTGTGTCTTTTTCTTGGAATATATAAAAGAAGCATCTAGCAAATATTTTTGAGGCAGAATAGGAGATTGCAAATACTTCATAGAGATATAGGTCAATTTATTGTGAAGGGAAGGTTAACTGCTATATTAAAGCAATTCCCCAGCTAGTTTTTCATTATTAAGTTTCAAAAGACAATACAAATTATGCACTAGCATATAGGAATCACAATTATGCAATGTCACCCATTTACAATATTAATGCCTCAAAATCACTATTACATTGTTCACTTTGGTCTAAGCAGGAGAAACAACTCAGCACTTATTTAAAAAAAAAAAAAATTTAGGAACACTAATATAGATACCCTAACTAGGTAATATTTGTCATGTACTTGAAAATTTTTATATTCAACTAATCTGATTATAATACGGTAAATTTGGTTTTGTAATAACATTTGGATTTGGAGTTAGGTACAATGTTTATTTGTTTTAAACAGGTGAGAGATAACATTAATTAAAAAAGGTTCCTTTTAAAAGGCACCTTTGCTCACCACTGAAATACTTCATTGGAACTACAAATAAAAAAGATAAAATTCTTTGTTTCTGATAGAATCCTTTTAATTATTAATAAAATCATAGACATTGAAGTTTTTTTGATCTCTGGGTTATTTGGTTGTTTTTTTTAATATTCTACATTTTGAAAAGAAAGTACAGACATTAATTAACTATCCAGTTTCTGGTTTCTTTGCTTTTTTTTTTTTTTTTTTTTTTTTATGGTGTTCCTTGCTAGGACACATATAAAAGTATCTTCTCAGTATTTTGGACTTACTGGTGGGAAATGGTACCATTTAATGGTACCATTTGATTCAAGAATCAAATAAAGCAAAATAAAGTCTCTTTTAAGTTTGGAAGATTAATCAAATAATTTCCAGCATCATATAGTCTCACTGCAGGACCTAAATTTAAGCTTACCACAGTACAGTTGTAAAGAGAAAGTGCTGTAGAAAATTTACATTAGCGTTCCTGGAAAACAAAGATTTTAAAGTTATTGTCATCTCAGCAATGTAAGTATTTTCAAACTTCCAATTACAAAATAACTTCTAAGACACAAGAGACAGTATTAGCAAACAGTTTTTTTCAAGATAGGTGAAATCCTAAGTCAAGAATGCTTACTGCACTTTCATTCTTATTTTAGCCATTAAACGTCAGACAGTGAGAGTGCATGTTTATGGTGACTTTGTGAAGGTGATAACGCTGCAGCCACAGACAGCCTGAAGGAGCGCCACATTTCTTTATTTAAGCTTGATGTAGAAATCATTCATCTCTTTTCCCCAGGCAGCCTTGGTTCAATATTGCACAGTAAAGGCATTATCTTTCACAAACTTTAGCTGGTTTCTCATTGATCAGTGACATTAATATATCTGTGCATGACACACGGCAAATTAATACAAATTTGAACTTGAACACATTTTTCTACTGTAGTGGACTCTAAAACAGTGAATATACGTGCTGTAAAGTAAAGCTGATGAAGATTTCTGCAACACATTTTTGTTAAAATCTACTTTTACCTTCCCCCTCAACCTTTTTTGTCATATAAAGTGTTTTTAAATACAACAGAGTATTTTTAGTATGGTATGATTTGGGAAAGAAATGTACAAGTTAACATGAAATTATGAGATTATTGTAGTAAACTTTGGACAGTTAGGTTTGCTTCTTTAATTCTTTATTCAAGACAGAAAAACAGCAGCAAAAATAGACAGAAGTTTGAATAGCATACATATATTGGGTTTTGTTATCTGATTCTCTTTCAGAGTGTATGTAGTTCCTACTACCCTATTACTGATGTCTAATAATCTTTAATATATATATCTTTGAATTCTCTTTTTTTGAGTTGGAAAGAAGTTCTTTCCCCTTTTCACTCATTTGTAACTGAGGTAATACCCCACCCCTACCACTCTTTTCTCCCTCCCCCCCACCCCCACCCCAAGATGTCAGAAACAAGGGGTGTAAAGTAGAAAGAATCTCTCTCAGAGCTCAAAAAATCCAAATCTCTTTGATTTTACTACATCACGTTTTTGCAGAATATGCCTATTAAATGACTTGAAGATACTGGACTCCATCCTTTTGAAGAACTGTGTTCTTTTGTAAGCAGAGTTTCAGAATAGTGAAGTTAGCTCAAAGCCTTTATGAACCTTAATGTGAGAAATTGCTACAGTTACAAACATGGCTTTGGATAGTCTTGGGAGTCATATTCTTAAATTACATAATCCGGTATTAAAGGCAAAGGAAAAGATTGTGGCTAAATAGGACAACCAGAAATATGATGAAAGAACATGTAGATCAAGGATGAGTGGGAGAAGTAAAATAGATCAGTGGTTAATAAGAAAACCAAATTTTGCCAAAAGTAGTAGTGAAAGCTAACTGGCAGGCAAAGATAACATCTCTGTTAATATCAGTACATGGTAATGAAGTAAATGAGTTAAAAGAACTCTGAAGTTCTGGAAGGCAGAGTACACTGACAGGCATTTTTTCAAACAGTGATAAAACCTGGCGCGACAGACAGAAGAAATTCAAGCCATTAATTCCTATGACCAGGAAGAACAAGTAGCAATGAATGAGCATCACTCAAACATTAACCTTTGGAGAGCTGGAAATAACTTTTGCACTGGTCTTTGGGCAGGTTGCTTACTTTTATGGTGTTCTCAGGCAGCATTTGGGACATAAGAGCTAGAAATTGTGACACAGAGCAACCTATGTTCCCTGCAGGTTAGAGCAATAAAGCAACAGGTCCAAGGCAGTGTCTTTGAGTTTGGTCTCCTGTAGAGTTTACAGGAAAAAAGTAGTTACAATAACAATGAAATACAAGAGTTGAAGTGTTTTTTTTTGACTTGTGGATTTTACAGATAACCATCATGATGTTATCTGGTATTAATTTTTTAAAGTTTATTCTTGGTTTTAATAACCCAAAAGACAGAAGTATAAACCTGAAATATCTTGGCTTCCAAGGGTTTAGGTATTTGTAACACATCACAGCATTTTCAAGATGCAAAGGAAAAAAGGACACATTAAGCTGTATATGATATCAGATTGATCATGAAGAGGTTCCAGAAGGAATTTTGCCAGATTCTCCCCAGAGATTCATTAATAAGACACTAAAAAAACAAGTTGAAAGGAATACAGGGAATACAAAGGAGAAGGCACGCAAATTGAAAATGACTGATAGAAACTGATTTTCACTACGAAGATACCACCATGATTAGGAGTTAGTACCAAATTTCACACTCAAAACAATTTCATTCTCTTCTTCAGTTTGATAAGGTCACTAGCATTTTCTGCTTCTTACTTAACATCTCACCTCTTGCTCTACTGATAATATGCTGTGCAAGAGATCTGCCTGATGAGTGCTGCAGCAATGTATTCTGGAGCTATATTGCCTTTGTAAATCTTTTTACTAAAATAAAATGAGCAGCAGGTTGTTTGTCTTTTCAGCTGTAACAGAATAAATATTTTATCATCTCCTCTTCAAAAGCCCATCCATAACTCAATGGGTTTATGGAACAATCTAAAGATCATGTAATTCACTTTAACTTTGGTTACATTACATGGTCTATTGTATTGAAACCTTGAAGTAATTTGCAACTGAAGTTTACTTAAAATACTGTATGATGTCAGGCTGATTTGTATTTACTTTCCTTAGGTAAACTGCTACCTTTCATTCAAATGGGTACACAAAATGTACATAACCAAAATAAGATAATCTTTGAAATAATTTCCACCAAAAGAAGATTCAGAGATTTGTGAGAAGGAAGGGGGTTTTTTTTCCTTTTTCTTAGAACCTTTCAAAAGCATCAGAATTCAGTATGCAAGTGATAAAACATTGATGAAAAGGCATGCTGAAGCATTTGAAGTGGGGAAAACAATCACTTCACTTCTCATCAAACATGTAGAGAGTTTAATTTGGTGCCCTTCAATAAAGATAGGCAAGAATTTTATCTAATTATGATGTCCCTCCCAAGTCGTTAGAGAATCATTCAGTGAAGGTCAAGATTCAAGGAGCAGAGCTTCAGGCCACATCTGTTGCTGACCTTGAACATTGCAGGAAATCAAGAGCACTACTGCTTCACAGGACTTTGATTTGCAGCATCACATTCCCAGTAGTGCCGGTTTGTGCCAAGCAAAAACATGTAACCTGCTGAAGACCAGTGGAAATAACAAGCAAAATAAAGCATAGGTATGTTAAGAAAAAATATTAAAATTAAAAAGAGCAGAGTGGGTTGTTTTATTCTGTATTTAATGGTGACATTTATCAGAGAGAGACAACTGAAATGGCAGAGTGAAAGGAGGACTTTCATTTTGCAATAGCTTTTCACACCATTTTTCTTGCATTCCAGGAGGAAAATAAATAAACAAATAAATACATGCATACATAAATAAATAAAGTTGAAAGACAAGACTGATTATTTTCATTACTGAACAAACTTTATGTCTTTGTATAAGCATGCAACTAGAGTTTTGCTGAAATAACTCCCATAGTTGGCAATGCCTTGGTAAAAATCCAAGCTTTAATTAACTACAAAAGGGAGAATATGTAGGGAATAAGAACCCTACATATAAAGAGAGATGAGAGACCCCAACTTATAGCCCATTAATTGTAAGATATTGATACTATGAAATATTTTATATCCTGATATTCAATCTCTTAAATTTATTGTAAGATTGTCTCTTCCTCAGTTCTTGCCTCGCCTTGCCTTGCCTCACTTATCCACACTTTGCCACCTTCTGTCTTGCTGATGTCTAATAGCACTGCCATTTATTGTCTATAAAATCTTATCTGTTCAAGTGGTTGTTATTCATCCTTCCTGATCATGAGGTTCCTCAGTTCTTTGTACAGATCTGTGTTTGCTACTCACTATAGAGCCTCTGCCTGTAGGAAAATTCACTCCAGGTCTGTTTGGCATAAAGTGCTATTATTTAAGTGACAGTGTGACAGATGAGGTGGGAGACCAAATGCTATCCTCATTTATGATTGTGAGAACAGAATCAATCTCTCTAATTCCAATGTGGGACACACAAAATCCCTACAAATAATCTTAACTTATAACGCAGTTACAAAATCTGCAAGATGATATATAGCTTCTTCTTTATTATATTTTAATTTCACAAGGGAAAAAAGCCATATCTGAAAGGGAAAGAATTATATATAAATCCTATACATATTTTAATAGTAGCTTTTGGTTTATTTTTATATAGTTTGAAAGCTAAAGAACTTTCTGGTTCTTGGTTTGTAACATGTAACATGTTTATATTTTGCAATATATGTATATAGTCTATATTTTGCTTTCCTTGGCTTCCAAAGTAACCACACCTACATGGTTTAGTAATTTACTTTGCTATTGTCTTTTGTTTTGGTTTGGTTTGTTTTGGTTTGATTTGTTTTGGTTTGGTTTGGCTTGTCTTGGTTTGGTTTGGTTTGGTTTGGTTTGGTTTGGTCTGGTCTGGTTTATTTGCTTGCTTCCCAGGAAAACCTAACTGAGGACTTCTCTCAAGTGCAAAAGAAGACTGACTTGGTCTCTGTTCTCTCTTTCATTATGACATAATAACCCCACAGGTTTCATTTGGGGTGAACCATCTTAGCTGAAGACAGACCATTACAAACTCTTGCTAATTGCCTTTCAAGCTTTCAAGAATCTGTCTTAAATTGCTTAGTCCCAAACGGGAAAGCCAGAAGTTCATAAAACCTTACAAACTCTGCCAAACATTGCAGTGCTTTATTTGCACAGCAAGTCTGGGAAGATGGCTTTTTTTCATTTGCTGTTTGCAGCATGGAAGGAAAATTTCATTTCCCCTACAGCTCTCTTGTCAATTTCACTGCATTAAAACCATATTTGCTTCCCAAGACTGTTATGCCTGAATCACATAATGGGGATGAAAACTGCAAAACAGAGTAGAAAGCTACTGTACGTTTTGATTTGGAATCGATTAAAATATTACCCATGTGATTGCAGGCACTCAAACACAACAAGGTTTCACTTCACAGAGAATTAAGGTCAAGTACAGCTATTTGTCTCCTGTCTTACCAAAGCTCTGTCTTCCATTTAAGAACTTAAAGAACTTAAATAGCAGAAATACGTGATTTTAATTACTTTTTTTTTTTAACTGTACTTGACCTTAGTTCTTTGTGCAATGCAAAAATCATATATTTCTGGTATTTAAATTCTTCAGGTTCTTAAAGTTACAAAGTCTTCAAATCAAAGACAAAGCCTTGGTAAGACAGGATATAAATATATAATGGGAAAGGTCAAATATATTTAGGAAATTGTTGCACAGAGAAGCTGTGGATGCCCCATCCCTGGAAGTGTTCAAGGTCAGGTTGGATTGGGCTTTGACCAACCTGGTCTCTTGGAAGGTGTCCCTGCCCATGGCAGGGGGTGTGGATCTAGATGATCTTTAGGGTGCTTTCAAACCCAAACCATTCTATGATTCTATGTTTCTATGAAAATAAAAGAAAGGATTTAACGAATCATCAGTTAAAAGCACTGTATAAACATATGATTTTGCAGTCTAAACTGAACTAAATGGACCCATAATACCATTCTTATTTGTAGATGTGCAATTGAGGCAAAGAGAGATTTTTGGATCTAAGTTGGAAACATATTTTAAAAAGTTCTTAACATAAAGCATACAGTGTAAATATGTCAGATTAGATTGGATTAAATGTGGTAAAAGTTAGGAACATGCCTTGACCACAGAACATTCTTGAAAGTTCCTCAAAGGGGAATATTTAGCTCTTGCTCTTGGCAGCCATCTCCAGCTTGTAGGCACCCACCTTCCTTTCTGCAGCACAACCTTGAAGAGATCATCAAACAGAGGTACTTCATGTGTTTTCATTTAAATTCTTATAGATATTTAGGAATTCTTCTCAGAACATGTTCAGAAATGTTTGAAATGCTTCAGCTTCTCTTTGCTTAATCTCCACCATCTTCCCGTTGAAACAACGCCTTGCTTTTGTTCCTTCATGCCCCATGCATGAGTCCCCTCAGAAAACTTTATGGGATAAAAGTTCAATTTCAAGTCATATATGTCCAAAATCACAAGAGTATATGACAGAGGTTTGGAATCCAGGTCTCCTCTCATGCAGATGTTTGTTCTGTAGCGTCAACCCTGCTATTAGTCAGTATGTGTTTAAGTGTTCTCTCCATAATGGAACACCTTCAGGACCACTCAATGTGCAGGAGACCTTATGGGTCATGAAAAAATTTCTTCAAGCACTCAGAATAACAGTCTAAAACCTAAACTAAAAGGAATTGAAAGAAGCAGCAGCAGCTTATGCTGCGCTTAATTTTTCAAAGGAAGTATCAATACTGTTAACTACACACACATGACACACTTTCTAAATGAAGTTGTTAAATGACTGTCCAACATTGCACTTAGAGCTATGAATCCAAATGAGGACACTCACGTCACCCAAAGAAAGTTGTTTAACACACTTTATCTACTTTATGTAGTAGTGCACTCATTGCTGTGGTCTTTAACAGTCATTTACAAGATTATTCATTCATTCCAGTAGACGTCATCAGAAGATATCTGTTTTAATTCATTGAATTGTGCTGTTTTACTAACCTAGTGCTGCAAGAAGGAGCATAATCTCTTATCTGCCTGCATGAGTGAAAATATCATACTACCCAGTTTTCGTAAACCAACTTCTCAGATCTGAGCATCTTCCTATGCATTGCACAGGAAGACAAGTCACTAATTCAGGAAGCCCCGTACAAACTGATACGATCATTGATTCTCCATTTTAGACACAAAAAAAGAATCTGCTTTGTTAGGATGTTGATAAATCAGAAGTTTGTTTCTATTTCAGTTTATTGTTCAGCATATACAATAGGCAGAATACAGTGAGGTAAATATATGATGTTTTTATTCGCTTGCTATTCTTGCTTACAGAACATTTATAACAAGCTCTTTGGGACTCCTTGCAATGGTGGGGAAACAATTTGGTTTGGGAATTAATTTGTTGAATAGGAAATGTTTCCAGTTTGCTTTCCAAGCTGTAATGACATGACTAAATTCAGAAGTGCCCTTGAAAATCTGCAATGTAGAATGGTATATACACAACACATTTATTCTATACAGTGCCAAGGAAGATACTGAAAACAAGTAAATACATACTGCTTTCTTAATGTAATAACTGGTAATGATTTTTATTTCATTTTCTGATTTTTATTTCACCTATGATATACCATTTGCAGTATCTTGCTGCAGTCTCAAGTCACTGGATTTAAGCACTTGGTGTTTTTTTGGCACAGTAACTACAACTCTGCCTGTTTATGCAGATGATGGTCTGAGGTGCTACTCAGTGCTAAGCTTTGCATTTCCTATGCAGTCCTTGAATCTTCCTGATTCTTTAAATCAGTCTATCAATTCTAGTTTCTGAGAGCTCAGATCTTATCTTATGGGCAATTAGTGATCAGTGATAAGGAAAACGCAGTCGTTCCCCTTTACTTCTCTCACCCACTGCATTAATAAGCCAAATTAGTAGATTGAACTGAAGGCAAAAAAATATCACTTTCTATTTTGTAGGGTGCTGCTTTGTGCTTTGGCTCTCTGAAAACCTAACCTACATAGTCCTTGTTAAATACTAAGTATCAGAGCTGAGTCAATTAATGAAATAGGTGTAAGTGCCTAAATATATGATCAATACTAATGATCTGCTTATATGCCTAAATATATGATCAATATTAATGATCTGCTTATATTTTTTAAGCAGAAGACAACATTTTCTGTTTTGTGAACCTTTGAATTGTAAAAAGTCAGATGCATAGGTTCTTTAGCAAAAAAGAAAAAAAGTAATAAATAATCTTATAATCGATTGAAATTGAAGAAGTAGAGGAAAAACAGGGGCAAAATTTAACTTGCTTCTCCAAAATCTACATTTAGGTCCCTAGTCATTTAAAATTGCTAGAAAAAAAAGAATCATCAATCAAAGGTCAGCCTGTCAGTTGGGAAAAAATAGTGGAAAAGCCATTTTGAAGGAAACAATTTATAAAGAAGATTTAATGGTAACTTAAAGTCTGAAATGGACAAATATTAGTAACTTCAACAAATAAAAATTTCACTTAAAAAATGTTCGTTTACCTGAAGCTTCCTTACCCTCAACAGCAACACTTCTATCCACATGGAAAATGATACTGTAGTTTCTCTAGAAGTAAATGTGTAATACTTTGAAATCACCAAACTTAATTTCAAGATGTGGAAAATATTTTTTTTCTATGCTATCATCTAACTGGTAGAGCTATTTCTGTTGAAGGCAGGCTTTACTTTAGAGAGACATGGGGATGTACCACAGGTGCTTGATCCCGTTGCAAAAAGATTCCTGAACTGCCATGGACATTGTAATTTTCTTTCAGGAGCATTGGAAGTCTCATTGGGCACAGTAGACTGCATAGGATACTTGTCACTTGTGCTGTAGAGCATTTCAAGTTTCAGATATCCGTGTTTTCCATAATAGTAGTTTTCCATATAGGAGGG
Organism: Strigops habroptila; assembly: GCF_004027225.2. NCBI lineage: Eukaryota > Metazoa > Chordata > Aves > Psittaciformes > Psittacidae > Strigops > Strigops habroptila. Next base: position 67,043,034 of record NC_044278.2, on the reverse strand, counting down.
AGGTTACTGTATGAGTTTGGCTATAGTCTGGCAACCCGCTCAGGTTCACTCCAAGAGGAAAAAACTTGGCCTTGGGGCTATTCTCTGATGTATATATCAAAGTGATGCTGACACATAATGAGAGCAAAAGGCAAAAAAATTACCAACAAATAACTGCTTTGAAAGCAGCTTGTTTTGAATCCTGATGTCTTCAGACTAGTTCAGCAAGCTGGCAACTTGACATGGGGGCGTTGCCTGGTACATTTTGTTCTTCGTACTTGTACACAAAAGAGGACAGCAATTTGTCTTTGTACGACTACATCTACATCTCTACTGACAGTTTCAGCCATATTGCAAGGGTTCATTATCCTAGTAACTATTTAATTCCAAAATGCTCCCTCCAAAATAATTCCTATTAGTCTGGTCTTTCAAACATCATTAACGAGCTTATCCAAATAACAAGAAAATAGAGACATAAACACAGCATGGTTTTGTTTTTGGTTTTTTGGGTTTTTTTGTTAGTTTGTTTGTTTAGTTTGGATTGTTTTTTGTTGTTTTTTCTTTTATAAACTTATAATTTCACTTCTCTCCATCTTCAACTTTCCAGTAATTAGTCATGGACTTACAAGCAAAATAAACACATACAGTTCCTGTGTGTATAATTATTTCTAATATGTAAAAAATTTATTTTACATATTAGAAATAGCATATTTTAAATGCATTAAATATTAATTTTTCTTTTAGGGTGTTTTTTTCTTTTTACAGTATTACAGGAATGTCTTTTTCTATTTAACCTAACCTCTTGGAACTTTGTTTTGAGAAAATATTAAATTGATATCTTTCTAGGAAGCTGTTGTTCTTGAACGTAGGGTGTTTAATTGCTGATATCTGCCAGTACAATACCTAATAGCATTCAAAGAAGTTTCAGATGAGCAGTTACTGCTGAATTCATTCTAGACACCATACAGAGCTAATCACAGGAAAAAATGTTGCTCCCTGAGACAGAAGTAAATTGTCTTTGACCTGTCGTAGCTCACCTGTGTCACCTGTGTAGACATGTGGACAAAAAGAGGAATAGACGCTGATTTGTTCTCAGTGATTCCTTTCAGAAAATCTAGAACTGATTATAAAGTTAGGATTTCCCCACACTTTCTTTATCTCTCTTTCACGTTCAGCACTGTCCTCTGATGGGGAAAGAAGTGGATGTTGTACATGTTTACTTTAATAGGGTCCTTGATGTGATTTTGGTAGAATCCTTGCAGCCAAATTTGTGGGGTAGGGACCAGATAAATGGACTTGAAGATGAGGAAAAAAATTAGTTGGTCCTCCTGATCTTGTGATGTAATAACACAAAGTCAGTTGTTAGTGGTATTCCTCAGGGGTCCTTACTGGGGCTAATATAATGAAACATCTTAATGTCTTTTACAATGGGACTGAGTGCAGACAGGCTGGAAAATGGTCTGAAATAACCTTGTAAAGTTCAACAGAAGCCAATGCATTTTTCTGCTATGGACAGGTACAACAATGATGTATTTGGGTAGTAGTTGGAAAAGAAAAAAAAAAGGCAGCTCTTCAGGAAAGGATCAGAGTGCCCTGCTGGACAACAAGTTGAACATGACTCAGTGGCATGCATTGGCAGCAAAAGCAGCTGACTGAGTACTGTATTACCAGGAGAGCAGCAAGCAGGAAGGAAGTGGTCACTTCCTTCTTGAAGGAAACTGCACCTGGAGTATCATGTCCAGTTTTTTGTACCTCCATGCAAGAATGACACTGGCACACTGGAGCAAGATCATTAGAAACCAGACTGTCAGGGGATTGAGATACCTTATTTACATGAAGACAGAATGAGACAACTTGATTCATCTAAGCTTAAGAGCAGACTAAAGGGAGATTTTGCCAAGGTATACAACTACTTACATTTTCATATAATAAATTATATGAAAAAAGCACAGATAGGCTGTTTTTGGAAGTGACCAGTGCTAAGATAACTAGTAAGTGACATAAATTACAAGAAAGGAAGTTCTGATTAGACAGTAAGGAGTGGATCATTTTCCCCAGAGAGGCTGTGGAATCTCACAATCCACATTACTGGAGACTCCAAACCAAACTTGGCAAAGTTTGAAGACATCTGGTATAGTCTGACCTTGCTTTCAGAAGGATTTTTTAGAAGGATTTTTAAAGGACCCCTTCAACCTGTTACTCTGTGATTTTATATATCTTTATCTCTTGCACTAGACAAGTAGCAAGAAGCATCTAATAAGGATGAGGTTCCCACTGAGAAAGATAATTTTTTAAAATCATACAGGCAAGGGATTCCAAGTGCTTTTACATTGAAAAGGAAGTAATTGTAAGCATGTGGGCTATTCTGAAGTGATCCAGTGCTGGAGTGATGGAAGAAGTTCTTTTTAAGTCTTATTAAATTAGCTAAGCCAAAACATACTTTATATATTCTCAATTGGAACAAAAAATCTGAACAGGTGCCTGACTGTGGGTTTTTCTGAGGGGGAGGAGGGAGAGAGAAAATGTTGGGAGTGGGACCAAAAGATGCAAGTGCCAACATTAAAAAAAAATCAGCTGCTTATGGGTATGAAGAAATACAGTCAAAGATGTTACACTGAGAACATTCTTGTTATTCAGTTCATTACTTGAGCAAGAACAACTTAGCTGTCTGCCCCATTACTACCTTTCCTCTGATGAAGTCAGATGAAAAAAATCACTAAAATTAAGAGCCATGCCTACGATCATGTAAAAGTATTTGATATTTTGTTGAAATGAAGATATATAATAAAACATTTCCCAATTATGTTTAAAAATATACAATGGAGAGTTTCAGCTATATATTAAAGTTGACTCTCGGCTAATTAATAGGCAAAGTCCACAATAGGAATGGAATTCTATTTGTGTTTAAAATGTCATCCTATTTATATATTTTAAGAATATTTTCTCAGACAGTAATTTCTTTGGGTAAGAATTGACAATTTGAGTATAATATGTATGTAAATGCATGACTATGAATGTTGGAACGATTTTCTCCTTTCTTATGTGACAGGAACTCATGATAATACTTTTTTTTTTTTTTTTTTTCTCCAGAAGATGGGCAGTACAGGCTTAAAATCAGCATTCTAGAGCCAAAGTTATCCCTCCAGCCAGCAGAATTCACAACAGGGGCCTTTAAGTTTTAAAGAACTCATCAAAGGTACTTCAAAGAAAAATTTCTGCCTAAACCTTGGTCTGCCAAGTGCTGTCATGAATTCACAATCATGAGTTCTTTCTCCAGAAAGTGGTCATGATGTTTGTCTTTAAATGAGGTTTTAATCATTGCTTCAATATACAGAAAATGTTTTTGTGAGAGTTTCTTCTCTGTGAAAATAGGAAAGGAATTTTCCACTACTTTCTCTTTGCAATTTTCCTGACTATGATCTATGACATATCCTAGATCACACCAAACTGATGGGGAGCAACGCTTACTCCTGAATCCATCTCAGGGTTTGACAAAATTCAGCTGTGTTAACTTACCAGGGACAAAAGCATTAAGATTTTTGAGACTTTACTAGAAGAAAATTGAGGCCACAAAGATTTAGAATATCTGAGTTTAGGCTAAAAATGTAACTAATAACATCTGTCCTACTTGTAATTCTAGTCTTGAATATTCCTTTCATTCACACTGTTTCAACAGAATACTATTATCTTTGTACATGTTTCCTTGGGATTATCATGAGAACAGTTATTAGTTAAGCATTGTCCTTGAATATCAATAATTCCTCACTGCCAATCTCCATTGTATCAATTATTTGGATTTCATTCACATAGAAAACAAAAGAGGTTAGATGGCTATAGCATCAAAAATTCAACTGAGTGAAATTTTGAAGATAATGCTGAATTAGAATGAAAGGAATAACTAATTTTTTGATCCAAATTCAGGGCCACACTAAAGGATCAGGTGTGGATTTTCCCACATGTTAACATGAAAGTTAAAAGTAAAATAAGCTGTTTATTGTTTCCTCATGCCATTTTCAGCTTAGTGTTGTGGTGGTATTGTGAATGATTTACATTTTGCCCAGTGTAAAATAAAGTCCAGTTTAATTTTTCCCTGGACTCAGGAGTTTTTGAGACATGATTTATCCTCTGGGTTTCTCTTCAGGTAACACAGTGATACCTCTTTGTTCTGAATATAGTTGAACCAACCATCTAAAACAGTGACCACATGTCTGACAGCATCTTCAGCTGTGTGGTAAATTTGTTCATATATTTGAGCTCATAGTTACAATGATCCTATATATAGAATATTGTATTACCTGAGTTCTTGAAAAAGTAACAGGTAAGAAGACAGAAAAAGTTATTAGAGTGAAAAAAAATCTTTACACTTTCATACTGTTACACAGAAACTCTTCAGTATCATTTTTTCATTTTATATTAACAATGGATTTTTATAAACCTAAGAGTAGACATCTCATGTAAAATAATTTCCCTCTTACACTTGTGCTAATATACCAGTTATACTTGTCCCTTTCTCTTGCTGAGATAGTTCTGTCTCATTCCTTATTTTCTCTCCTGTCTTGATGTGGGTCTAACCTTGAAAGCTAATATCCAATTTGATTTAGCTTTATATCCTTAAATAACCAACTATAAATCTGAAATAATTCCCTGATAGATAATATCACAAACTGGCATATGATTCATTATATGGGCAATTGTTAATTTATAATGCTAAAAGGGGCTTCCAGAACTATGTTGGGATGAATAGTGATTCTTCTATTCTTTTTTTCTTCCCATATTGCCATGTTCAGCAGGAAAACTTTGACATAGTTGCCATTATGGAAACATGGTGGGATGACTAGCACAACTGGAGTGCTGGAATGGATGGCTATTCAGAAGGCACAGGCAAGGAAGGAGAGATGGTGGGGTAGACCTGTATGTTAGGGAGTGTTTTGATTGTCCAGAGTTTAATGATGGTGAGGATAGGGTGAGTGTTTATGGGTAAGCATCTGAGGGAAGGCCAGCAAGAGAGCTGTCATGGTGGGAGTCTGTTAAAGACCACCAAACCAGGATGAAGAAGCAGATGAGATATTTTATAAGCAGCTGGGAGAAGTTTCACAGTTACTATACCTTGTTCTCATGGGAGACTTCAGCTTACCAGACATTTGCTGGAAATACAATACAGCAGAAAGGAAACAGTCTAGGAGCTTCATGAAGCATGTGGAAGATAAGTTCCTGACACAGCTGGTGAGGGAGTCAACTGAAGAAGACACCCCACTGGACCTGTCATTTGTGAACAGAGAAGGACTTGTGGGTGATGTGATGGTTGGAGGCTGTCTTGGGCCTAATGATCATGAAATGATAAGACATATGGTTTTTTGAGATATAAGGAAGGGGATCAGCAGAACTGACACTTTGGACTTCTGGAGTCCAGACTTTGGCCTATTGAGGATCCTGGTGGACAGAGTCCCTTGGGAGGCAGTCCTGAAGGGCAAGGGACTCCAGGAAAGCTGGACATTCTTCAAGAAGGAAATCTTAAAGGTGCAGGAGCAGGCCATCCCCATGTGCCGAAAGATGAGATGGTGAGGGAGAAGACCAACCTGGCTGAACAGAAAGCTTTGGCTGGAACTCAGGAAAAAAAGGGTAGTTTATGAACTTTGGAAGAAGGTCCAGGCAAGTCAAGAGGACTGCAAGGATGTTGTGGGGTTATGTAGGGAGAAAATTAGAAGGGGCAAAGCCAAACTAGAACTTAATCTGGCTACTGCTTTAAAAGACAATAGAGAATGTTTCTATAGATCCATTATAATGCCTTATTTTGCCTCAGTCTTTGTCATGGTTTAAGCCCAACTAGCAACTCAGAACCATGTAGCCGCTCGTTCACTGCGCTCCTCGTTCACGCCCGCTCCTGGACGGATGGGGAGGAGAATTGAAAGAATGTAAACCCCAAGGGTTAAGATAAGAACAGTCCAATAACTAAAGTATAGTACTAAACTACTACTGCTACCACTAGTAACAAAAATGATAAGGGAAATAACAAGGGGAGAGAATATGCAACTAAAAAGGGAAGTGAAAAAAAAATAAACACAAGTGATGCGCAATACAATTGCTCACCACCCACCGACCAATACCCAGCCCGACCCAAGCAGCGATCTCAGCCTTCCAGATGACTCCCTGCAGTTTATATACTGGGCATGATTTGCTGTGGTATGGAATACCGAATACCTCTTTGCCTAGTTTGGGTCAGGTGTCCTGTCTCTGCTTTCTCCTGGCTTCCTGTGCCTCTCCTCACTGGAGACCATGAGAGACTGAAAACACCTTGATCGGAGTAAGCATTACTTAGCAACAACTAAAACATCAGTATGTTATCAGTATTGCTCTCAGAGTAAAGTCGAAAACGCAGCACTGCACCAGCTATTAAGAAGGAGAAAAATAACAGGACAGTCTTTAATAGTAAGACTACTTGTTCTCTGGGTACTCAGCTCCCTGAGCTGGAAGACAGGGACAGGGAGAAAAATGAAGACATCATAATCCAAGGGACAATGGTCAGTGACTCACTACACCACTTAAACCCACACATTTCTATGTGGCCAGATGGGACAACCAGGCAATCAGGTTCAGTCAGCATGGGTTTATGAAAGGCATGTCCTGCTTGACTAACCTGATCTCCTGCTGTGACAAGGTGACCTGCTTCATAAATGAAGGAAAGGCTGTGGATGTTGCCTACCTAGATCTTAGAAAGCCTTTGACACTTTTTCCCACAACAATGTCCTGGAGAAACTGGCTGTTAATGTCTTGGACAGGTATATTTTTTGCTGAGTAAAAAACTGGTCAAATGACCCAAAAAGTGGTGGTGAATAGAGTTTAGTGAAGTTGATGGCTTGTTACAAGTTGTGTTCCCCAGGGCTTAATATTGGGGCCAGTTCTGTTTAATATCTTTAGCAATGATCTGGGTGACGGGTTCAAGTGCACCCTTAATACATTTGTAGACAACACCAAGTTGGGTGGGAGTGATGCTGTGCTAGAGGGTTGGAAGGCTCATCCTTGGAGGTATTTAGAAGATGTTTAGATAGGGCACTTAGGGACATGGTTTAGTGGCGGACTTAGCGATGCTGGATTAATGGTTGGACATGATGATTTTACAGGTCTTTTTCAACCTAAACGATTCTATTATTGTCGGCTCTGAAATAATCCAGTGCAGCAACGCATGCATGGTGAGTATCTTTCAGGCCCTCTTTTGGGTCCTAGTTGCATGTTCTGCTTCTATTACCACTATAAATCATGTCCATGATTTTTCAAAATTTCCTCACTATGTAAAACCATCAATTTATGATATGGTTATGGAATTGAAACTTTCTTCTATTGTCAACAGGGATTGCTCTACTTCATCATTTTCATTCCATTCTTCCCTTCTCTAAGTATGTAAGAACTGCTCTACCGGCTCACAATAAAGCTTCATTTCACCTACTTAATTCTTTTTTGATTGCAATTGGGAAGAGAAACTAAAGGAAAAAATATTAAGAAACAACAGCTATAGATCAGAGACTCAATAACATGATGTAATCACAAGTTTTTTTAATGATACGTTCTTCTAGCTATGACAATTAATGTTTAAAATACTATTGAAACAGAGGTTATAGCTAACCCCTATTTTTAAAGAAATAACAACAAAATCTTCTCTCTGAATTTTCCTAGCCTTTTCAAAAAAATGTGTTTACAGTTCTACTGTCTGCAGCATTTCACATTTGTGAGCTCCACACATCATATACAACTTAATTTCATTTGCTCTAAATTTGTTGCTTGATAATCTCAGCCATCCATTTTTGGATGTTTTCATTACGATAGCTACATAATAATTTTTTAAGTTTCCATACTGTTTTTTCACAGAAATCTTTTCCTGAGATTTCCAAACTAAATCTGTTCCCTGTTCCATGACATTGTTCATTCTTTTTGTTTATCCACTCCATACCACAGTATTTATTAAGACCAAATTTCCTCTTTTGCTTTATCATTCAGCATTATGAAACATTGCTTCACTTCAGCAGCCCGACTTAATATTAGTGATCACAAATTTGGATGAAATTGTATGTCGTGCAAATTTTATCCCTTTCTATTCACTATTTTCTTCTATCTGCTATGAATATACTAATCATGAGTCTCAGGAGATATCTTGGTGGGGTTCCAGCATTGGTAAACTACACCAAAAATTAATCTCTTCTTGTTTGTTTAGTTTATTATTATCATTACATTAATTATCTTTATTATTTTTTATTTTTACTTTTATGATTTTTTATTTTTATTTATTCTTTGCTTACCAAGGCACAAAAAGACCAGTTCTGTTAACTCATGCACTGGTTTTGGCTGGGACAGAGTTCATTGTCTTCACAGAAGTGCTTACATAGCATCAAATGTCAAGCCCTTCTCACCCCACCCCTCCAGCAAGCAGGCTGGGGGTGCACAGGAAGTTGGGACAGGACACAGATGGGACGGCTGTCCCCAGTTGACCAAAGGGATATCCCATACCATATGGTGTCACACTGAGCAATAAAAGCTATGGGAAACAAGGAGGAAGATAGGGATGCTCAGAGTTATGGCATTTTTCTTCCCAAGTAACCGTTATGTGTGATGTAGCCCTGCTTTCCTGGGGATGGCTGAACACCTGCATGCCAGTGGGGAGTAATGAATCGACTCCTTATTTTGCTTTACCTGTGCGTGCAGCTTTTCCTTTACCTATTAAACTGCCTTTATAACAACTCACAAATTTTACTTTTTCATTCTCTCCTCCATCCCACTGGCGGGGATGAGTGGGTATGGGTCTGAGCTGCAGTCTGGAGTTGAATCGCACAGCTCATTAGAATTTTATCTTTTTAGGAGTAATTGATGTGAGATCCTCCTGAAAGATTTTTTGAAAGCACCTATATCCACAAGCCAATTAATTCTTTAAAGACTAATAAATCTATGAGGCATGCACAAAAATGGCATGTGTTCTTCTTCCATATATCAAGTTTGTTCATACGTACACTATTTTTTTCACTGTTTGCACCAATACATGAGAGTAGTCTACAAAGTTCTTTTTAATAGTGTCTCATAAAATTCACCTTCCCTGTTCTGATATCAAGGATGATTTGAACCATGAATTGGTTTAATATACTAATTCAGAGAGTAGAGATTCATATCAATTCAGAGATTTATATCTGAGATTCAGAGATTCGTAATTGAGCCTTTGATGATTCTATTAATATGATCCATAATCTATCCAGAGATTTCCCATCTGAGTTTCTTAAAAGTGCCTTTAGGACTCATTGAGCACCAGCTAGATTAAGTTGGGCATCAGGATCCTAGCTTCACATGCCTTTTTGAATTGTGGTGTTCCCGTTTTGCATTATTCGTAAGCTTCACTATATGTTTGTACTATCTTCTTCTCTTAATAGTCATTCATGAATGATATCCACAAACACTTTGCTATAAGCTGTAGTAATACCTAAAACACCTGCAAAACCCCTGTTTTGCTCTGACAAGAAAAATATATCTTTTTTTTTTTTTTATTAATATCTCTTTTTTTTTTCTCCGGACAAAACATAGAAAACCAAGGAGGTCATAAAAGAATTTTTGCTTCTACGCTTTAGGAATCCCTTTTAGTTATTCATGATTCACCTGTAGCTCATCAAATACAATACACTGTGATTAAATCTATATGGCAGTTGTTGCTAAGATTTCAAATATCAGGGAGTAAATTCTCCACTGATGGAGTTATGCCACTGCAACCTGGCCCCATCAGTACAGGCTCATTTCCATTTGTGACAGATGAAAGTCCTTGGAAGCGTGGAAACTTCAAAGACCATAACACCAAGATGCACAGCATTATGGATGCACAGATTCAGAAAAAAGCTGTGTTATCAAAGCTGGGGGGTAATTAATGCAAATCCCTAGACTTTCAAGCAGGTAAATAAGCATGAAAGCCTCACCCATTTCTGAAAAACTGCATATATTGGTTTGGTTTGGTTCAAGAAGCTGACGAGGAAGTCTAAAAATATGGCCCTTGTCACAAATACAGATACAGATACATTTTCTAGATTGTGAACTAGATTGTAGGAGTGTGCAAATACTATAAATATTAATTAGAGTGAAGCTGGAGGGAATGTTGAAGCTTAATAAATGTTTTTTAGAGAATGAACTATAGTGTAATGAATGTCTAATCAATAAGTAGAAAGCAAGAGACTGGAGATACCTGTCTGAGTTCAAAACCATGACTCCTTTTATTATTTAATCAAACTATATACTATCCTTGCAATTTTGCCTATAAACATAAGAAAGTAAAAACACATTTTCAGAAGAAAAAATTTCAAAAAAGAAATTCACTTTGAAACAAGCTAATATTATTTGTGCTGTATGTGGAAAGGGGTATTGCAACCCTATATTTATTGACAATTACACATTTTGGCTCCCGGGAAAAGGCACATTCCCCAGAATTTCCCAGTAAGCTGCAGGAAGGTGAACATTTGTTTTTAGAAGTTTTTTATGCTTGCTTTCACCTCAGTTTTAATGAGAAACTCCCCTTAACTATGGGGAAACTCTGGGGAAACTCTGGGGAAACTATGGGGAGGCAGAGTCAGGATACAAACCTTAGAGACTCCGACAAGCTTTCTTGGAAGATGTATGTCACTCTAGCATTCATCTGAAGGGAGGAAGCCAAGGAACTATAATTTAAACAAAACTGAATACATTCCAGAAAAAGAACCAAAGATTATTTTGAAAGAAAAAGTAACTGCAACCCTTATATTCAGCTTTGTGTCTGAAAGTTTGAAGTCGCTGTAAAAAATACATCATTGGATTCATCAAAATGTTTAAGCCCTGACAGATGCAGGCTAATAACTGAAAAATAAAACACCCTTCTGTTTTCTTAGTACACATCTAAGGATTGTGAAAGGATTCTTTTAAATATTTTTTTTTTTACACTGATCATGAAAATAACTTTTTTCCCCTTACCAATTCTGTCATTGCATCATTGAATAGATTGTAGGAGTGCTTTTCTTATATAAAAGATGGATAGCTATCTTACAGTCCAGATTATTTCTTGCAAAGCTTCTTTTTATTTTTTTAATTTTATCTCCATTTCTTTCCCAAACTAAAGAAGTTTTCCGTGTTCCTCCATGAAAGATCTGCATTCACATAGGAGAAATTACACAAATTTATGCCAGAGTTCCAAGAGAGATTCTGATATTCACAAACAGGTTTCTATGGTGATACTTCTTACACATCTTTTAATAAAATTTACACTACCCTTTAACATGTTAATCTTCTAAAATACTTTTAAACAAAGTTCCATAATAGCTGTGTTTAGAATTTGACTAAAGTCCTTCTTTTTTGTTTGCTTGTTGTGATTTTTTTCTTTTCTGAAAACCATGTATTTCACAGCTTGGTTTTTTTTTGCTCAGTCTGTTAATATATGATCCTCTTTAAACAAAGCTTCATGCATAGGTTTCCATCAAAGGCTTTTCTAACTTATTGGATCTCTTCTTCTGATTTGCATTTCTAGTAGCTAATGTAATTTTACCAATGTAACTAATTTAACACAATAAACATTTTAGTTGTAAATAATATTATAAATAATATTAATATATAAATATTATAAATATAGCAACGATATTTCTAAAACTGTTATTGATCTTTATACTTATTGAGCAAAATCTCAAAAAAAAAAAGATTTTCTGACATCGGAAGAGAGATCTGTTTCAAGTTCTCAAGGTGTGATGCTCACACATCAGAAATCAAGAATGACAAATCAGGAGTCATGAATAGAGATTAAGGGCCATGAGTCATGTGATGAGAATGAGACTGAAGGCATTAAGAAAATACTTCTGTTTTTCTATCATGCATACAAATAATTATGAATTTTAGAAATATCCTCCTACCAGCTTCCTTATTTAAATTAAAGCTGCTGTTGAAAAGTTGCTGGAATGTGCAATTTTTTGGTACAGCAATAGAGGATGAGAGAAGTCAAGGGTTTAGGCAGAGACCAAGGTGAGCTTCTGCTGTAGTTAGTCATAATTCTTTTAGTATTGTTCCAGGCCCTGCACACTCATATAACTGCTCATTAACCAGTGCATTATGCCTACCAAGCAAATAGTACTGAGATACAGATTGATGACAACTCCTTTACCCTCATTGTAAGGTTTCTAGAGAAAAAGTTTTGTTAGACTCATTTTTCATGTGAGCGAAAACAGTCTTCACTGTACAGAAATCCTGTGGTAAGAGGTGCTTCTGTATATATGGAACTGCACCATTTTTGAAGACGGTGGCATGATCATAGCAAGGTTTCAGAATCCTAGAATCATAGAATCATAGAATAGTAAGGGTTGGAAAGGACCTTAAGATCATCTAGTTCCAACTCCCCTGCCATGGGCAGAAACACCTCACACTAAACCATGTGGCCCAAGGCTCTGTCCAACCTGGCCTTGAACACCGCCAGGGATGGAGCATCCACAACCTCCCTGGGCAACTCATTCCAGTGCCTCACCACCCTCACAGTAAAGAACTTCTTCCTTATATCTAATCTAAACTTCCCCTGTTTAAGTTTGAACCCATTACCCCTTGTCCTACCACTACAGTCCCTAAGGAAGAGTCTCTCCTCAGCACCCTTATAGGCCCCCTTCAGATACCGGAAGGCTGCTATGAGGTCTCCACGCAGCCTTCTCTTCTCCAGGCTGAACAGCCCCAACTCTCAGCCTGTCTTCATACGGGAGGTGCTCCAGCCCTCTTATCATCCTCATGGCCCTCCTCTGGACTTGCTCCAACAGCTCCATGTCCTGTTTGTGTTGAGGACACCAGAACTGCACACGGTACTCCCAGTGAGGTCTCACAAGAGCAGAATACAGGGGCAGGATCACCTCCTTCGACCTGCTGGTCACGCTTCTTTTGATGCAGCCCAGGATACGGTTGGCTTTCTGGGCTGCAAGCGCACACTGCCGGCTCATGCTAAGCTTCTCGTCAACCAACACCCCCAAGTCCTTCTCTGCAGGGCTGCTCTGAATCTCTTCTCCACCCAACCTGTAGCAGTGCCTGGGATTGCCCCGACCCAGGTGTAGGACCTTACACTTGGCTTGGTTAAACTTCAAAAGGTTGGCATCGGCCCACCTCACAAGCGTGTCAAGGTCCCTCTGGATGGCATCTCTTCCCTCCAGCATATCAACCGAACCACACAGCTTCGTGTTGTCGGCAAACTTGCTGAGGGCGCACTCAATCTCACTGTCCATGTCGCCGACAAAGATGTTGAACAGGACCGGTCCCAACACCGATCCCTGAGGGACACCACTCGTTACAGGTTTCCAAGTGGACATCGAGCCATTTACCACGACTCTTTGCGTGCGGCCATCGAGTCAGTTCTTTATCCACTGAGTGGATACTGTCTCTAACGGACTCCTTGTTAACACTGACAAATCATATTTCTTTTGGACAGGAAGCAGGAAAGACAGCACGGTAGCCCATGCCTCTCCCTGGAAGGTGTGATATCTGTTCTTTTGTCCCAGGCACAAGTTTTTCAGGGTCATAATATTCTTTTTACTGTCCTACTGCCTATTAAATGCAAAATATTTGAGCCCAAAGATTGGTGGTAAATGATATCGTATCTAGTTGGCAACAGGTCACTAGTGGCGTCCTTCGGGGCTTAGTGTTAGGGCCAGTGTTGTTTAATATCTCCATTGATGATCTGGATGAGGGGATTGAGTGCACCCTCAGTAAAGGCTGGACAAAACCTTGGGTGACATGGCCTGGTGTGAGGCGTCCCTGCTCATGGCAGGGGTGTTGGAACTAGATGATCTTAAGGTCCTTTCCAACCCTAACCATTTTATGATTCTATGATTCTATGGTTCCATTCTAATTCTAGCCATTTGCTGGGTGATATTCATATGCTCACCTTCATATGTTATATGCCCTTCATCATTCTGCACTTCATTCTTGTATCATATATTCCTCAGGGGAAGGAGAATATTATCATCTTATGATTTACATGAAACTCAGACAAATACTGTGTTTAGAAATTTGCTGTAATGAATTCATCAAAGGTAGATTTCCTAAATCCCTACTCAGCAGTCTGTTTATGATAGTGTCTTTCATTTGATCACAAATAGGTAATATAAACTAAGTACATCAGACTTTTTTCTTATATTTAATTGATCAACATTTTTTGCCACTTTTTTGACTGTTAAAACTTCCAGATGCATTCAAAATTTTACCGTGATCCATACAGCTTTTTGGAAATTATTGCTTCCTTTATTCCATCTTCAACAATCAGTTTTATGTTATGCATTCTTTTTAATAAGCTGATTCATATCAGGTGCCACTTTTTCTCATTTTCTTTTAAGAAACCAAATGACAAAGAAAGTTAATGATGAAAAAACACACCATTGGGAGGTCAAAGACTCTGTTTTCTGACACAGACTCATTAGATGATGTGGCACCGACCAAAGGTGGCATTGATTACCATAGCCTCTGTACTCTTAAAGGTTAATGATCAGGATAATTGACTGACCTATTGGAACCAAATAACATTCAATTGAGATAAGTGGCAGGTGACTGTAGTTATTAAAATAGACCAGAAATAGACTTTCTGACATTGCCATTTTCTTATTAAAAATTGCCTGTAAAAGAAACTACAGAAAACATCAGCTGTCTCTCCTAGGAACGTCTAGTTTAATAGTTTCTATTCTTTCTATTTTATCAATACTCTACTGCCCCAAATATCTTGTCTGTAAAAGCTGTTAGACAGATAGAAGTTTAGGAACAGAGTCTCTGGTAGAAATTTTAAAATGTAGTTGTTCACATGTTACAAATTGTAAAGGGGGATTTAAAAGCAACCCATGTGTTTATTTTGACAGCATTATTCTGCAAGCAGAGTGAGAGTTTATAGCAGCAGTCCCATGAGAAATGTATTTTTTATTAAAAACATTGAATCATGTTTTATTTAAATGCCTGGTGTTGCTGGGAAAAAGTTGTTTCTTTTGCTTTAGGTTTAGGAATTTTAACTTGGAGGCAAAAGTAAATGTGTAAGATGTTTGGTGAATATTTTCCTACTTACAGGAACAAGCACATTCTTGACACTTAAGATATTTGATTGAGAAAACTCACTGGCCCTATGCAATTGGACAACATGCCTCATCCACTATTTTGTTTCGCTTTGTTTTTCTCTGATGTTGCTCCTACTGTGCTATTTTGGACAGCATGAGAAGATCTGCATGAGTCATGTCTTCGACCACTTTAGATGATGTTACTGGAATTTGGACAAGAAATGTATAAAACCACATCCTTACTTGTGAGACAGAGATATTCCAATAGATGTTTTATAAAGTCTTCTCAAATTCCTGGAAGAAGCAACATATGTAGAAACACAGACCTAGAAGGGATAAATAAGAAGATTAAAGTCAGTTCCAGCAATGAGATGGAACTTTAGAAGAGCCCAGAAGATTACATATTCTTGTCTTGTTTCACACACAGAGAATTACAAATGTTCTCCCCATAGTACTTAGAATCTTCAGTAAATGAAGGCCAAGAATCTAGGGAAAAAAACAGGTAATGCTAAAGATTAGGTCAGGAAGCAACAATAATTTTGGCCTCTGAAACTTCAGGGAATTCAGGAGCTGTACATGTCTCTGTTTCATCTTAACAAAAAAAAAGAGAACAGATCCTATGAATATAAATAAAGAAAAATTTGTTCCCTAATATAAAAGCAGATGACTCTCTAGCCCTGAGAATATGAGAAAAAAATATCTGAGATTTTTTTCGGTAGCATTACAGTCACAGCACATTAATCAATGCATCTTTTCTAACTACAGGTGCTTCAGAGGAAGACCAAAAAAGCCCTGCAAGCCAAGAAAGGGAAACTCTCGACCCAAGCAGATTCTCATTCACTGCTAATTGGATATTTAATTAAACACAAGTGAAAAGGGTATCTGTAGTTTCTGAGGGATGTCAAGAAGTAATTGTCATAGCTGTCTTTTTAGGATTACACTTTCACTTAGGTTAAGGTTTCACTGGCCTGTTTTCTTAGTATATACAGTAATAGCCATACATTTTTATGAGGAATGTTTCGTATCATTCCTTACAGACAGACTAAGCTTATACTAGTAAATAAGCAATGATGGGGAATGTTCCATGATAATCTGAAGTGCTAAACTGTTAGGGCTAATGTGCACTGTTGTGGTCGGTGATAATTATCACTTTTCTGAAACATTCCTGTGCATGTTTCTGTAGCTAATACAGACTGACCATTCCCAAACAGTTTGCATGTGACCACACTGTTTTGAGCGTAAAAAAATTTAATAATGCTATCACAGACTCTTCAGTATCAGCTGGCCTCAGTGCTACAGAACAGTTCAAGATGTGCTAAACTTGCTAATAAGGACTCTGGATTTAGTGAAATTTAGATCCTGGATTCAGCGGATATATGAAAGATAGATCTTTCTTGTCAAGAACACTTGGTTTCTAATTCTGACATGTTTTATCTGGTGTATGGTAATATTTGTAATGCTAAAATCCAGAGAAGCAAGAATGATCTGAGATTTCAATATCTGTACAATGAGATATTTCAGTCTTTCAGAAAAACTCAAAGAGCTGGATTAAATCTCTCTGCTTAAGGAGAATTCTAAACTATAAACTTGTAAATCTTTGTGGCAAAGACAGAGGAAATGTGTTCTTCAGGGCCAGTGAGGTTAGGACAAGAAATTATGGGCATATATAACAGCGAGGGAGATTTAGATTAGATGCTAGGAAAAGCAAAGTAAGTGGAAGGGTTTTAGTGGCACCAAAATAGATCACTTAGATTGCTGAATGTTCATTCCTGGAACTTTTTAAGAAAAGCTGCAGAAAACGTTAGTAATTGTTTAATTGATAAAATGTTGAACAGAGAAACAATGAAGAAGGCACTGCAGGTGTTTTCTAACCCAGTTTCATTGGAATTTTCTGATTGTGATAACTGTATATATTGAAAAAGCAACAATTAAATGTTTGACATTGTTGAAGAATTTTATTTTCTAGAAAAAATTACAAAATTGAAAAACTTTTGTTATTATTTATTTACTGTAAACATACTTTTGTTACAGTATTAAGTCATGATTGATAAGGGAAGTAAAGAAAATAAAAAGTATTAATTTAAGTTAAATTTTATACCACATTTTTGCACATATCCTAAATGTAAGCATTCACAATATTTTTTTTTTCAAGCATAGTAATAATAAGGGTTTTTTTCCCGTTCTGCATAACACTAAATTTAAATGTGTTCTGTTGTCTTTGTTCTAATTACTTTCAAATTAATTCCTTTTCCACATCTTAATATTCTGTGAAAAGGTTTCCTGTTTCATTACTATATCTGTTCGCTCAGTTTTTTTTGGTTATGTGACTACTTCAGAAAGAGAAGCCAGAAATTCCACAGTTTCTAGCTTCTAATTTCCCTAATTCTGCATTCAGTTAAAGAGATTATTTTAACACATAATGTCTGTTGTAATAAAAGAGAAAGCAATCTCTCCCCCTCCCTGCTCTAGATTTTTATTTCATTGCACTAAATCTGGCATAGCTGTTTATAACAGCTGTTCCACTTTTCCTTTCCTCAAGTACTGCAAGCTATAAAACTTCATTCTAGGCTCTTAATGCAGTCAATCATTTACCTAGTAAAATAAAGAAGACTAATGAATCTTCCTCATATAAAGCTCCATTTAGCTGGGCTTGACAATACAGCAGTATTTCTCAAAGATGTGTGAACAAGCAACTAGAATACCTGGAGTCAGATACATTTAAGTAACTCGCAGTAGGTCATATATAGGAAAAGGATTACAACAGTAGAAGGAAAAGCAAGAGGTTTTGCCTCAGGCTACCTCTGAGGCATTTAAAGTAATGCAGTAATTCTACCAGGACCAACATGGTGAAGTATATATTGCAACATAAGATGCTCATAAAGTAGTTGTAAAGATTAAATGTCTTCTAAATGCTTAATTTTAATTGGAATGTGATTAGCCTGAAGGCATAAAAGTATGTCTAATACATTTTTTTCTTTTAACAGTTTGATAAATAGTTACAGAAAATACTTACTGAAAATTTCATAATAGTATTAAAAATCCAGTTACTTTTCTTAGTTTTCTCTTGTAATAAAAAAGTTACAGAATCAAAATTTTAAGCTGGCAAAGAAAATTGCTTTTAATTCACTACCTCACAATTGATTGAATCTGAATACTGAAGGTAGTGATTAAATTGAATATTTTAGTATGTATATAGAATATTTACAAAATGAAAGATGCAATTGCAAATACATATGTCCAAAAGAATATGCTCTTTCGAATTAAATGGCTGTATACAATTTTTTAATAGAACAGTGTTCATCTGAATAATGCTTTGAATGAACACATATCAATTATTTAGAAAGAAGTCTGTCTTTTTTTTTTTTTTTTTTCTTTAAGGCGGTTTCTGTACTTCCAGACAGACTCTAGCTGTTAGGCCAACACTTGTCTCATTGACAGAAAGAAGAAACAGGACAAAATTAACTCCTGGTTCTTGTTCCAGAACTACAATGCCACACTTCTTTTGGGGAGGAAGGGGCTTAATAATTTAGCTTTCACTAATGGTTGATGTCTTTGTACATCTGAAATATCAGCATAACCAAGACTAAGTTTCTGTGACAGGCTTCACCCCTGATTTTATTTATGCTGCTTTGTGTCAGACCTAAGTCGGTTTCCTGAAGGGCACTGCCTCTTTCGGACATTCTGAAATCCAGCTCAAGGGCACAAAAGCTCTCTTCCAGAACTGTGTTATTGATGAATTTCTTCCAACTCTTTCAGCCTTGTCTTGATTATTTGTTTATTTGGGGGGTTTGTGCATGTATGTTTGACTTTACTTCTAGACTTCCCTAAATACACTGTCATATTTTAAGTCAAACATACACTTTCTATTTCCAGCATAGCTCCCCTGTAAGTTCACTTAACTTCCTTTCACACCTGTGCTATCACTAATTGCTAGTTTACCTCCCTGGCTATAAACATTTATAGTCTACAATTACTTTCTGCACTAATTATCTCAAATAGCTGGTTTGGGGCAAAGGAAGAAGTAAATGGGAAAATACATATCCGTGTTTTCTAGTATTGGAAGTATACAGTCTTCCTGTAACACGAAGACAGTATACCCATCCTGGTTTTCTGAAATTAATTATCAGAGACTTCTTTTTTCTTTTTAAACTAGTCCAGTCAGGTAAGTTGAGGTAGAAATGAAAGATACAATGTTTGCAGTTTGCATAATGTGCAACAGTGAAAGCTTTCTTGAAATCTGTAAAAATACTTTAATTCACAAACTAAAACTCTAAGTTTGACAGAACTAAGTGGCAAAGTGGGAGAACTGATTTCAGCTATGAATGTTAATTAGGTTATGAGGGGTTTTCAGAACTCGTGCTTCATTGACAGTGGGAAAATACAAACATCTTCGAGCAAATGCAATTGGCATGAAGAGTGAGATGAACTCTTACAGATCTTGAGGTCTCCTCTGTCTTTCAGTCTGTGAAAGAAGATATTGAAGTTTTTACCATGAGTTACCTTTAACTTAGATTCACTCATCTTTGTTTCATTTTATCACTTAAACATTTCAGTCACCCTAGACAGCTGCAGCTCCTGTTCAGACTGCCTAGGTGATGCTGTCTTGCTAAGATGCCTGTAACAGAACCTGAATGTAATGGTCTGAATTCTCTGTCACATGCTCCACACTGTAAGGATCAAATATATATCTGCCTTACAGGTTTTTCAGACTGCTGGTCTAGGTTAATAAGCTGTCAAGATTATGTAAATCAGGCTGACTCTGAGGAACATTGAGGAACATTAAGGAACATGATGTTAAAGCAACCTTACTTTGACTAACCCTTTTCCATACTTCAGTTTTCCTCTTTTCCTCTTATTATTTTTTTCATGTTTGCTTTCTTCCCCAAGAAGAAACAAAATATAAGGTTTACCTAATAGTTTTGGAAATTTCTAATCAAGGAAAAGTTTAGGTTATTTGGTAATTAAAGGTAGTGAAAACTGAAGCAGCATCTGCCTAGATTTCATAGGAATTCCTTTTATTTTTTGAAAATGATAAAGGTATATTTGCAAGGGAGAAAGCTTAATTCCCTTGTCATCCTCTGCTCCATTTTTCTCCTAAGACTCATACTGTCCCTCATTATCTTTAGTATGTCTTCATAATGATATTTTCAGGGTTCTTTGATACCTTCAGCTTCCATGAACTCATACAATCTATCTTATCTTTCTGATGTACAATGCTATATGACACCATGTCATGGGGACTCTTGAAAATTTCTGAAATATCAGTATTTGGTTCTGCCTACCTGGTGTCCAGCAATATATTTTGTTTCATTACTCTGAGAATTTGTATTTTTTCATCTATTAATAGTTCACAATGTATTTGTTTACTCATGTCCTTAATAACATAACTGACATTTTTGTGATTTTTTATTCATGTTCAGTGTTTTTTTTGGATGACTTTGCCTACAACTCATTTGTCCCTATTCTCTTACTAATAACACCTGAAATAGTTCTTCTTTGATATTTCTTTTTATTTTTCATTCATGAAATGTGCCTTTTAGGCATTTCAGAACAGATCTGTAGGAACTTTCAGAAAGGGTTGAGGGACAAATAAGGTTATCGTTCCAAAATGAAATTTCCTGATACTCATTCCTCTTATTTTCTTTCTTCCTCTACATACCCACTGAGATAGATAGTTGCCTCTTGTCCACCATGCAATCTTGTGCTTCATTTTAGGCTGGCCATTTTATTCCTTTGTTATAATAGTTTATGTCATGTAATTCTTTGTAAGTGAAACTTGTCCCCTTTGGGAGGACCTAATCAACATTTTCTCCATGGGTGTAATGAAATATTATAAATCTTTCTTCAGACAGAGGGCACATAGTAAATTAGTGTGGCACTGACCAAAAATTAGTTCATGCATGTTTGGAAAAACATGAGCTCAGTTATTAATTGTAGTCATTAAAACACAAATCTACAATTAATGGAAGCAGTAACAAACATAAATCAGATTAAAACCCTCTACAAAATAATCAAACGTTTAATATTCTCTTTTTCTAGTTCTGTAGCTTTCACCTCTCATAAGAATGTTTCTCTCCATCCTTCAAACTTGGATGAAGTTTTTCAGGACAAAGAATCTCTGTTTTGCCAGACTTCTGTATTATAAGGAAGGTTTTCAAATTGGTTCACATCATAAAACAAATATGACTGGTAGTTCCACTTCACCAGACATCAACACTGGCACAAATGTTTGCATTTTCCTTGGATAGCCAAATCGGCCACTAAGGGATTAAAAATATCTGAATCTATAGCATACTCAAGTCTTTCACTCTCAGAGAAAACTAACAATCCATAGCTCTGTAGAGTTAATACTTTCTTAGGTATAGTATAGTATTACAAACAATTGAAAAATACATGCAAATAAAGTGCTTCCTTTGCTTTATATCATCTTGAATTTGTTGTAGGATGAAAACCTGGACATGTCAAAGTGTTTACTAGGGTTGAATTGCATTAATTTTGTTTACTGTTACTGAACAGCAGACAAAGGACAAAGAAAATACTGTCATAGTTTAAAGAAGAAATCCAAGAGCTGTTAAAATAAAATAACCACCTTTTTTTCTTTTGAAAATTAATGTGTTTTTCATAATTTTTAGTTAGTTTCATTTTTATGGAGTAGAAACTGGGATAAGAGACCTTGGAAAAATTCATCAGCCATTTTAAAAATACAAGTGTACTTATGATATACAATCCTGTATAGCATGGGATACATCACCTAAATGAACAAAAAGGGAAAGTAATTCAGGTAAATAACCTACGCTTTTATAGTCAGCATAAAATTGTGATGAAGGAAGTTCTGCAGGTCTCAGGAAATATTGTTACTTTTTTGGCAAATGAGAAATTGACTGTGAGAAAACAACAAGAACATTACTGTTATCTGAGCTACGTAAAAAAAGAAATTATGGTCCCCACAACATTCTTACGGCTTATTTAAAGATATATGGATTGCACGGATGGACTATTAGGTGGATAGGAAAATGGCTGGATGGCTGTGTCCAAAGTCTTATAGTCAATGGTTCAGTGTCAACATGGAAAGGGTTCATATGGGGACAAACACTGTCTAATATCTTAATCAATGACAATGGGATTGAGTACCCTCTCAGCAAGTTTGCAGATGACACTAAGTTGAGTGGTGCAGTTGATTCTCTAGATGGAAGAGATATCGTTGAGAGAGACTTGACAGGCTTGAGGAGTGGGCCTGTGTGAACCTCATGAAGTTCAACACTGCAAAGTGCAAGGTCCTGTACCATGGGTTGTGGCAATCCTCAGTATCAATACAGACTGGGGGATGAAGGAACTGAGAGCAGCCATGCAGAGGTCCATGAAAGGACTCAGGGATGTTGGCGGATGAAAAATTAGACATGAGTCAACAATGTGTTCTTGCAGCCCAGAAGGCCAGTCGTATCCTAAGGTACGTCAAAAGAAGTGTGATCAGCAGGTTGAAGGAGGTGAATCTACCCCTCTATTTCTATCTTGTGAGACCTCACCTGGAGTACTATGCCCAGCCCTAGGACCCTCAGTACAGGAAAGACATGGACCTATTGGAGTGGGTCCAAAGGAGGGCCACAGAAAGATTAGGAGGGCTGGAACACATGTTTTTATGAATAAACACTGATTGATAGAACTGAGGTTGTTTAACTTGGAGAAGAAAAGGCTCCAGGAGACCTTATTGCAGCCTTTCAGTATTTAAAGGGGACTTACAAGAAAAAAGGAGGAAGACTTTACTGGGGCCTGTATTGAGAGGACAAGGGGCAGCAGTTTTAACTGAAAGAGGGTAGATTTGGACTAGACAGAAGGAATAAATTTTGTATGATATGGATGATGAGACACTGGAACAGGTAGTCTAGAAAAGCTGCAAATGTCCTTTTATTGGAAGTGTTCAAAGTCAGGTTATATGGGGCTTTGAGGGTTCCGATGTAGTGGAAGATATCCCTGCCCATGCCAGGTGGGTTGGATTAGATGACCACAGAATTATCGAATGATCAAATGGTTTGGGTTGGAAAGTTCATTTCCATCCCAAACTATTCTATGTTAGTACAAAATCTGATACTAAATTTCCTAAACAAGGGTAATTCCTGGAGCTCTTTTATATTTTTCTACTATCATAGTGTGGATGGTTTGGGTTAGAAAGGATCTTTAAAAAATATCTTAAGGGTCCTTTCCAACCTAAACCGTTCTATGATGCTATTATCCTATGATTGAGGAATGATTAGGAAATCCCAGAGCAAATGTATAAATGACAATTTGCATATCAATCTGCAACACAAGCCTGTTGTTTTATTTAGGTTCAACAAACAAAGTTTTGAACAAAAAAAATGTAGCCTTTGTTTAAGATATTTAGTATCAAATTCCATACTAACAAGAAGATTTAACGTCAACTAGAAATACAACTGGTAGTCACTGATATTTCTTATGATTTATTAAGATTTATGGAATTAATATACTCATATCTCTCCCTCCAAAGTCTAGCAAAACCAGTCAAAAATAGTGCTGGGTTTCACCAGCATATCTCTGTGTGAGGTAAAATTAGTAATAGAGATTAAACTCTTTCAGTAGTATGTTTATTGTGGTTGCCTTAGTTTATTTCATTCTCTCTGAATTATTGGGAATATCTGCAATGAAGATTATAGATTTTACTATGTGTGTATTTACATATAATATGAACACTAAGCCCTTCACATTTCCTAAGAAATCCCAAATTTTGTGCTTATCAAATCACCAGTGTGGTGTTTATTAAACCCAAATGAATCACTGAATGTAAAATCCATCTAACTGTGCATCAGAGGAACAAATTCAGAAAACTTGCATATATCCTCTACTACATACTATTCTTGAAAGACTGGACATGCCAATTATTGCTTTGAATAGATGGCATTTCTGCTTTTTGTGCTCATCAAATGTGTCAATGTTGATAAAATTGTTACACAATATGTTGTAAATTTAAGACACAAAGACAAAAGTGAGAATGCTAATTTTCTCAGTTAACAAAAATACTCCCAGGGCTACAGACATAGATGATAACTGTGACATTTTCTCAAGAAACCCAACCACTGATAAGTCAAGACCATGAAAGTTCATTCCAGTTTGTAAATAATAAGAAAATGGCACCTATTTTTTTTTAATAATATGTATATATTAAAAAATCCATTTAGATATATACATATCAGACAGCTTCCATTTATTATAAAACAGTGGTTTGGAACTAAAAGTTCTCATTTCTCTATTTTGTGTTCCAAATGACTGCAATTGATTATGCCTAAAAATTATAAAATTGGGTTTGGTATATTTGATGTATCAATTTGAAGAGAACGTAAGTAATTGATCAATTTATTAAATCAAAACCAAAAATGTAAATATGCTGTGTTCAGTGAATAAAGCAACACAGGATATATAAATCTGTGGCAGAAGGCATGGAGTTCTGTTGTTGTTATATCACTGCTGTTATTTCTTTTGCTGCTCTTTTACTCGCATCATTCCCCCTGGGTCCTAGAGACTTCAAGGTTCATTTTCTGTTGATTCTCAATACCACTGTTAGGAATTGGAAAGATCAAGAAATATTCAGAAGTGAGCAACAAGCAGTCAGAAGCAAGTGAATTCTTCATGATGTAAGTAACTTGAAGAGATTTATGGCAATGTGTTTTGTATTATATTAGAATTCTTCACTTAGCTCTGCCCTGAGTTCCGTTTCGTATATTTTACAAGCCTTGCAGTTTATCTGTTCATATCAGTAGCCCTTTTTATTTAATTTTCTCAGACACTTTGACATTTAATAGGACTGAATAATGAGAGCTTCCCACTATGGATATCCTGTGGTTATTTATGTACTCCATAAACATACAATTTTAGCTGTTAAAGTATTCTTTGAAGCACCCTCAAAGTGCATGACAAGCATCTACAGTCAAGTTTTCTTCCCTTTTTTTGTATCTAAATCTCAAGGGGACTGCTTTTCTTGTAAGAATGGACAAAACCCATGTTCAGCCAGATTTTCAAGAATTGTAAAGCAATACTAACACTTCTGAAATTTTCTTTACTAACCTTAATCAATTTTAAATGTGTAAAGGTCTCATGAAATCACCACTGACATAATAAAGCGCTTTACTACTACTGGTTTTCTCAAAGGGCTGTTCCACACAGCTAGTAAATAACCAATGAGAACAAACATCTGTAGTAACCCAAACAACATCTGTAACAGCAAATCAATAACACCTTCAATTTAGTTTTATTTGGGGAGATTCATCTAACAGCAATAATTTAGAGCGGAAGCTTTACTGTAGCAAATGTTTGGTGACTTGCATATGTATGCACAGGCAGACATATAAATATATGGAGATATATATATAGATACACACTTTTAATATAAATATATCATACAAATCATGAGCTTTAGTAATCCTAATAATCAGCTAAAGTTTTAGTCAGTTAAAATGCATCTGGCAGTGCCCAAAAAGATTGCTGATCACATCCAATGTGGCTGACATAGAGGCATTAAGTTAGCCCAGTAAAATCTTTTAGGCAATGCCATATCATGATTTCAGGTATAATCAGCTCACCAAAAACCATTTGAAGTATCTGTAGAAATGAAAGGTCTGTGTTGTAGCCTACTGGAGTGGATTTTTACAGCATAAATTGTATGTGAAAATGCATAAAGATAAAGTAAGTGGGATAACTTTAGAGTAATGTTAAGCAAGAAAAGAGGTAAACCCAGCACAGTGTAATTCACGGTGCCTATTGAGAGAGATCTCAAAAAAACCTTTTCCCAAAACTTCATCTAGGCATTAGTTGTCTTATTCCACAAGACAAAGGAAGTGCACTAAAATTTGTCTGATGTAGATGATCATGCAATCAGGATGAAGGCATCTTGTAGAAGGTAAGTTGTTTAAGAATGCAGACAGATTCTGTCGATCTCAGGAGAAAAAAAAAAGACTTCTGGACTGCAAGCGACTTATTTTCCTAGGAGCATGTTCAAAGTTGGAAGGATCTAAGTGATGCAAAATGGGAGGAGCACATTAGCCCAATAAGATAAAGGATGAATATGAGAATTACAATAAACAGCAGTCAGAGTTAAGAGACAGGCTTCTTCCACATAAGAACATTTTTCTTCTAGTCTTCTTGCATCTTGAATTTAAGTTTTCTCACATTATCAAGATTTTTATCTTTTTTTCATGCAAAAACATACCTTGTGTCCTTCTTCCAGGTATTCTGCAATAAGTCTATAATTTTCCTTGATTCAATTTTTAATGAATGACATCTGAACATATAATTGGTACTTTGTTATCTTCTACACAGCAGAAATGATTCACAACTGTCCATAAGAAGTGGTGATTCTAGTAGACACTTAACAAAACTTGTTGACTGACTCAAAACCATTTTCTCCTCCCTGATAGAAATACTAGCACTCTGGTCATGTATGCTGTGATTTCCAGAAGAAACAGAGATTATACCAGGCAAATATCTTAAAAGCAGCAGCTGTTAGCTGAAAAATTAACTGTCATCTCCCACTCCTAGTCAGCAAAGACAAACACTATGATATTCTTGTGTCAAATTGCATGTTTTTCAGACTAACAATAAATCTGTGTAGTTAATTGCCTTTTTTTGAGAAGAGAGGGCATTCAAGAAACTGTTTCCAATTATTTACTGTGGATTAACTTTTGCTACTCATACCTCATTTAATGGTTTGCTCACTAAAATGTGTTTTTTTCAGAGAAAAGATACTATTTATCACAGGCAAGGGTAATAGAATCTTTACTTATGCCAGATTAAAATCAATCAAGCTGAGAGGCTGAGTTTCTGAACTCATTTAATGCTGTTTATTTCATACCTACTTCTCCAAAATCATTTAGTACTTTGTAAAGTTTCTCTTTGAGATTTTGAATTTAATTGTGTGTGTATTCAAAGGTAATTATATGCAGCTACCTGATTAAATGTTCATTCACATAATGATTAAAAGTGTTTTATGATGACAGTTGTAGTATGTCAGGTTCAGAACTGAATGATTATCACCTGCTGATTGTAGAAATGAATGTCTATAATGGGAGTAATTTCATAGCAGCACTTATTATAAACTAATACTGATCATATGTTACAGTGATTATTTTGTTGTGTCAGATACCTATTTGAAGAGAAAGAATTATTTTCAGCCTTCGTTTACTTATTGACAGGCATAGAATTAGAAGATAAAAAATCAGCGTATTTTATGAAGTTTAAAATATTATGTCTCCATAGGAACATGGCCAAAGTAAACACTCTTAGAGGCAGCCCAGGAGCATTAAGGATCTTTAAGAGAGTGTTATTTTTGTACATTTTGAAAAACAGAGAAAAAGGAAGTTGCATAAAATGGTATACCTAACTACATGATAAGATTACTTTATTGTAAAAATGAGAAGAGTTTCCATTGTCAGCAAGAATAGATTAAGAGTATTTAGCCTTTTTTAATTTTGGATAAAAATTATTTGGCCCTTACCACAGATTTTCCCATTTCTTTCATATAGATTGAGAGCTTCTATGCCTTTGCAGTTTTGGTAAGTGGGAGAAATAACTTACTTTTGGCCTAGTTCCACAGTTATCTGTGAAAATTCAGTATTCTCAAGAGTTTTGAACATATTTGAATGGCAGACAAGACAAGACAAGACAAGACAAGACAAGACAAGACAGGACAAGGAAAGGAAAGGAAAAGAAAGGAAAGGGAAGGAAAGGGAAGGAAAGGGAAGGAAAAGGAAGGAAAGAGAAGGAAAGGGAAGAAAAGAGAAGGAAAGAGAAGGAAAGGGAAGGAAAGGGAAGGAAAGGGAAGGAAAGGGAAGGAAAGGAAAGGAAAGGAAAGGAAAGGAAAGGAAAGGAAAGGAAAGGAAAGGAAAGGAAAGGAAGAAGGAAAGGAAAGGAAAGGAAAGGGAAGAAAAGAGAAGAAAAAAGAAAAGAAAAAAGAAAAAAGAAAAAAGGAAAGAAAAAGAAAAAGAAAAAGAAAAGAAAAGAGAAGAAAAGAAAGAAAAGAAAAGAAAAGAAAAGAAAAAAGAAAAGAAAAGAAAAGAAAAGAAAAGAAAAGAAAAGAAAGAAAAGAAAAGAAAAGAAAAGAAAAGAAAAGAAAGAAAAGAAAAGAAAAGAAAAGAAAAGAAAAGAAAAGAAAAGAAAAGAAAAGAAAAGAAAAGAAAAGAAAAGAAAAGAAGGAAAGAGGAAGACAACTTCCTCTTTCAAGAAGTAGAGGAGCCGACGAGGAGAGGTGCCATGCTGGACCTTGTGCTCACCAACAGGGAGGGACTGGTTGGAAATGTAACGCTCCAGGGCAGCCTTGGCTCTAGTGATCACGAGATGGTTGAGTTTGAGATCCTCAGGACGGTGAGAAGAGCGTGCAGCAAGCTCACTGCCCTGGACTTCAAGAAAGCAGACTTTGGCCTCTTCAGGAGCCTCCTTAGTAAGGTTTCATGGGATACAGTCCTAGAGGGCAGGGGGGCCCAAGACTGCTGGTCGGTATTCAAGGATCACCTGCTACGTGCTCAAGAGTGTTGCATCCCGACTAGAAGAAAGTGCAGCAGGAGGGCCAGGAGACCTCCATGGATGGACAAGGAGCTGCTGAGGAAACTTAGAGGGAAAAAAGAAGCTTATAGAAGGTGGAAGCGAGGACAGGCGGCCTGGGAAGAATACAGGAACATTGCCCGAGAAGCTAGGGACCAGGTTAGGAAAGCTAAGGCCCAGCTAGAATTAAGTTTGGCAAGGGATGTAAAAGATAACAGGAAAGGATTCTATAGATACGTAGCAAATAAAAGACAGGCTAGGGACAAAGTAGGCCCTCTCCAGAAGCTATCAGGAGAACTGGCTACCATGGATTTGGAGAAGGCTGAGGTTCTTAATGACTTCTTTGCCTCAGTCTTCACCAGCAAATGCTCTGACCACACCACCCAAGTCTTGGAAAGCAAATGCAGGGACTGTGAGAACGAAGACCTTAGGCCCACTGTAGGAGAGGATCAGGTTCGAGACCATCTTAAGAACCTGAACGTGCACAAGTCCATGGGACCTGATGAAATCCATCCACGGGTCCTGAAGGAGCTGGCGAATGAAGTTGCTAAACCACTGTCCATCATATTCGAAAAATCCTGGCAGTCAGGTGAAGTTCCCGATGACTGGAAGAAGGGTAATATAACCCCCATTTTCAAGAAGGGGAAGGTGGAAGACCTGGGGAACTACAGACCAGTCAGCCTCACCTCTGTGCCTGGCAAAATCTTGGAACAGTTTCTCCTGGAAAAGCATGCTAAGGCACATGAAAAACAACGAGGTGGTTGGTGACAGCCAACATGGCTTCACTAAGGGGAAATCCTGCCTGACCAATTTGGTGGCCTTCTATGATGGAGCCACGGAACTGATGGACAGCGGCAGAGCAGTTGATGTCATCTACCTGGACTTGTGCAAAGCATTCGACACTGTCCCACATGACATCCTTGTCTCTAAATTGGAGAGACATCAATTTGATAGATGGACCACTCGGTGGATCAAAAACTGGCTCAATGGCCGCACGCAAAGAGTTGTGGTAAATGGCTCGATGTCCAGTTGGAAACCTGTAACGAGTGGTGTCCCTCAGGGATCGGTGTTGGGACCGGTCCTGTTCAACATCTTTGTCGGTGACATGGACAGTGGGATTGAGTGCGCCCTCAGCAAGTTTGCCGATGACACCAAGCTGTGTGGTTCGGTTGATACGCTGGAGGGAAGGGATGCCATCCAGAGGGACCTTGACATGCTTGTGAGGTGGGCTGATGCCAACCTTATGAAGTTTAACCAAGCCAAGTGCAAGGTCCTACACCTGGGTCGGGGCAACCCCAGGCACTGCTACAGGCTGGGCAGAGAAGAGATTCAGAGCAGCCCTGCAGAAAAGGACTTGGGGGTGTTGGTTGACGAGAAGCTTAACATGAGCAGGCAGTGTGCGCTTGCAGCCCAGAAAGCCAACCGTATCCTGGGCTGCATCAAAAGAAGCGTGGCCAGCAGGTCGAAGGAGGTGATCCTGCCCCTCTACTCTGCTCTTGTGAGACCCCACTTGGAGTACTGTGTACAGTTCTGGTGTCCTCAACATAAAAAGGACATGGAGCTGTTGGAGCGAGTCCAGAGGAGGGCCACGAGGATGATAAGAGGGCTGGAGCACCTCCCATATGAAGACAGGCTGAGAAAGTTGGGGCTGTTCAGCCTGGAGAAGAGAAGGCTGCGTGGTGACCTCATAGCAGCCTTCCAGTATCTGAAGGGGGTCTACAAGGATGCTGGGGAGGGACTCTTCCTTAGGGACTGTAGTGGTAGGACAAGGGGTAATGGGTTCAAACTTAAACAGAGGAAGTTTAGATTAGATATAAGGAAGAAGTTCTTTACAGTGAGGGTGGTGAAGCACTGGAATGGGTTGCCCAGGGAGGTTGTGGATGCTCCATCCCTGGCGGTGTTCAAGGCCAGGTTGGACAGAGCCTTGAGCCACATGGTTTAGTGTGAGGTGTCCCTGCCCATGGCAGGGGGGTTGGAACTAGATGATCTTAAGCTCCTTTCCAACCCTTACGATTCTATGATTCTATGAAAAGAAAAGAAAAGAAAAGAAAAGAAAAGAAAAGAAAAGAAAAGAAAAGAAAAGAAAAGAAAAGAAAAGAAAAGAAAAGAAAAGAAAAGAAAAGAAAAGAAAAGAAAAGAAAAGAAAAGAAAAGAAAAGAAAAGAAGAAAAGAAAAGAAAAAAAGAAAAAATTTTTTAAAACAGAGAAAAGTGTTCAGAAATTGGTTTTGAAGAAATAAAATATACATTTACTTACATTAGTATCTAAATCATTAACTAAACCCCTTCTAATACAAGGAGATAAAAATGTATTTCCATTGCTGGTTTTCATTTTTGAACAACAAAGAAATATTTCATAAATCATTGCATTGTTGGTAATCTCACATTGTGAGAACACAGAAAGGTCAATAGAAAATTGCCCTTTGCTGGAAGTCATAGAACGATTCCCTTGTTGAAGGTTAGAATCTCTTAGTGCTGAAACTACTTAATTATTACAGATAATTGGAATTTGGCCTTTATAGAAATGGCATAAAATGCAAACTGAATTCATATTGCTTGTGTTGCTTATTGTTTTATTTTACTGCTTCTCCAGAACCATAAGAATGGTATGGTTTTAAGACACTTTGCAATTGAGCATCATAAAAATCCTACTTGTTGAGTCTTAATCTTTATTAATTTGTACCTTTGTAAATCAGAAATATTTTTATGAAAATCAATTGATTTGTACCAGATTTATGCAACTGACATAAAATCTGTCAAGAAAGAATGTTTGGTTTGGTTCAGTTTGGTCTGGGTTTATGCATGAATATAGCAGCTGCTTTTGTAGATATTGTCACATGACCTTTCCCTGGTTTTGGGGGAGTATTTTTTTTTTATCCCTGTGACCACTCTGCATAGACCTAGATAGCTAATTAGCGATGGAATAGCCTATGGAGCCACATTTCTCCAACTGGTGATACATCCATTTTGAGCGAAATAGGGATAATGTCAAGGAACAAGAATGGAAAAGTCATAGTAATTTTATCCACTGTGAGCACTTCTTTTTCCTAAATTAAGTGTGTACTATACTGTCATATGGTGTAACCTTTATTTAAGGATAATGCTTAGAATTACTTGCTGACTAATTTGATGAAGCAGCTGCAATTTTATCCCTTTAAAGAGAAGATGCAGCAGCTTGGGGAAATGTAAGCAACTCTGAATTGAAAACTTATAATCAATAGAACACAAGACAGACATATGTTATAAAATGAACAGCTATTTGGTTGACCTACATAGAAGAACTTTTATTTTCTGAAAAGAACTAGGACAAACATGTATGTAATACAGGTAGCACTGTACTTTCGAGAAACAGAGGAAAAAAGGTGATTCTTTTTTTTTTTTTTATGTCCTAATGTTTTTACACTAGATATCCTGTGAGATTTACTAAACTTTTAATTGAGGCAATAATATGATGACATGTACTCACCTCTCACAGCAGCTGTGAAAGCTAATGCACCTCACTTTCCTTCTGAAAAAGTTTGCTCAGGCTAGAACAAATTCCCCAATATGTAGCCATCTTTTCTAACATGTAATTTCAAATGTATTAAGGAGTTGTCAGGGAGTGAACTCCCAAAAATATTTAATGAAAGCATGTGACATATAGCTGATTCCTTTTGTCTAAAATACATGTGGGTGGTAAGCCTGAACATATTGACCTATCTTCCTTTTTTATGCTGTAAGAAACTGGCACAGCAGTTGGATGGTCAGCTTAATGTCTACTAAGGGTTTTTCTCTAAAAACAGATTACATCTTCTACAAACTATGAAGAATGGCTGAGTCCATATAAGGGTAGGCTCCTTGAATACATGCATCCACAGCTGCTGATCAAAATTTATTAAGTCAGCCTTTCTGTTTTAGCCTGTAGTGATGATGAACATTTACGGACACGAAATCAATCCTTTGAGGACTATTAGAAGATAAAGCACTATGCTTTACTACTCAGACAGCACTCAGTTACGAGCCATAACTGTAAGATTTTACTACTTCTGAACAGTCAAAACCAATTGCATCTGAAGTCATTATTTTTAAAAAAAAAGCATTCTCAGAATTCTACCACCAAGCAAGAAGAGGAAATAATCATGATTAAGGTGTTAATTTTTTTTTTTACCAATATATTTCATGGTCCATAGTCTCCTAACTTCACTCCACAGAGGCAGCCAAATATCCATGTGAGGACCACCTGCTTGCATCTAAGCAAGGGGTAGGTCTGCTTCTGAGTGAAGTCTGGAGCACTGCAGTCACCCAGCCCAGGAGATCTATGCGAGCTCACTGCTGTCTGTATGCCTTCATTGCTCTCTAGTGAAAATCAAGGCATAAAGATATGGTAGTCAGATGGTGCACATCCAGACCAGTAAATGTTCCATATCCACAAAACCATTGAATTTATTTAGAAAGTAACAC
This sequence comes from Strigops habroptila, assembly GCF_004027225.2. NCBI lineage: Eukaryota > Metazoa > Chordata > Aves > Psittaciformes > Psittacidae > Strigops > Strigops habroptila. The sequence continues at coordinate 67,010,043 of NC_044278.2, read as the reverse complement.
ATTCTCCACATCCTGCTAGCCAGCTATGTTGCAACATTCTTCCCCTGTATAGATCACCACCTCTGTCAAGATCCTCTTGAAACAGGATGTTATTAGAGTGAGCTAGTTGTACCTCCTTTTGCATGCGAATCATAGAGATATACACTGATATAACTTAAAAAAAACCCTCAAATAAATCAGAAAACCAGCCCCACCAAAAAAAAAACCCCAACAAACAACTAAACAAACAAACAAACAAAGGAATATTAAAATTATCTTGTATTCACACACTGCTAAATAAATCAATAGGCTGGTTAAAATTAAAGAATTTTATTCTCTAAGTTTTTGTTATTTTAAACAGGTGAAGACCACAAAACTTTGAATAGGCTTCCTGCTCAAGCTTTATCACTGTGGATGGGTTATGTAAGAATTTTGCTACTACAAAGAAATAGCTAAAATATATATCTATATTTGCTTAAAATCTCTAGGAAGATTTTCTTTTTAAGTATGAGCCATTCCCAACTTCCTAACTATTCAGGGAGAATTAAATGCCTTAAAAAAAGATATTCAAATTCTGGTCAGTTGACAAGACGTGTAACCCAGACAAAAAAAATAATAGGAGTATAAATTATTTTATTGTCTTCTAGTAAGGCACTTTAAGAAAATAGATCACTTCACTCATTTTGTTCAACGTGGCCACAAATTGAATCTGGGGGAAAAAAAACCTCAAACAAAAAAACCCCAAAAAACCAAACCGAAACAAAACAAAAATAACCCCAAAACACATATCTTGGACTGGAGTACTTGCTTTTTAGACAGTTTTCTATGTGAGCAGTTTATATCAGATGAAGTTTCCCAATTATCATATATCTGTGTGTGGTGACCAGAAAAAAGTCTTCCATATAAATTATTCGGGAAATTTTGTCAGGATGTATCAATTTATAAGTTAAAAACTATTAACCTTACCACTATTTCAACATCAAATGGCTGGTCTGAAGAGCAATGTTACTCTTGAAAAGTCATTTGATGCTGAAATGTTGCTAAGGTTATATAAAAACAATACTAAATATTTTCTAGCCATTTTCTTTTCCCTGAAAGCTTGGGATGAAGTGTGGGGTTTATCCCTAAGAAAGTTTGCGATCTCTGGAAAATTGTTTTCTTTCAGATTGAGGACTTCATACCAAATAACATGTAACATTTTTCAGACTTCTTTTGAGGAAAAACTAAATCTGTTTTCAAAACCGCTTATTGCAACTGAACTGTGCTAGATCATTCTTCCTTCTTTAATATATTGGAATGCTATATTGCAGATTTTAAAATTGATTAAATGGTTCCTATCAGTTTGAGTAGTGCTTAATCGACGCAAATGTTCAGCATTTCTCTGAATTGCAACCAACCATGCATTCCTTGAAGAAAAGATTTACCTTGTTTTCTAGTTATAAAAGAACAAGGACTTCACAAATGCATTCAATTTTTGTGTTTATCTGCTTCTTGTTATTACAAGATACAAGAAAGTCTAAGGCAGTTCCCATTAATGATTCATCTGGCATCAGAAAGTAGGAGTCATTTCCTACTGGAGCTCAAGGTATTTGATTGAATGCCTTTGAGATAGCTGTGAAAAAATAGATGTTGACTGAACAAACATTTTAGAGAGGAAAAATTCCTATAGAAACTCAAACTGCAGACTTTGCCTGAAACAGAGAGCCATGCACAGTCAGAAGGGTTTTATTTTTATTTGGAATGCATAGTTTTGTATACCATCTGTGAAGAGAAGAGGTTTATAGAAGAAAAAATGTACAATAACAGTGTGCAGTATGTTAGATATGAGACCGCAAAGTACTAGAGAGTCACATTATTCTGTCTTGATGCTGTTGTAATAACTTCTCAAGAAAGTCCTGCCTTATCCTTATCTTGATAAGGCAGGAGAATGTGGTGATCAAGCTAGATGTCTAGTAGTCATTAATGGAAGCTATTGGGAGGTGACTGTGAGAAGCTGTGAGCTCATTACTGGCTAAAGAGAACAGCACTGGAATACTGATTTGGGAGTAAGATTTCAGAAAACTGATGTTCCTCAGATGGACAGCAGAGGGAGAAACAATAGCTATGTAAAATATTGGTAGAGTATTTTGTGATGTGGAAGCTATGGGGAGTAGGAAACTCGCTATTTACACAAGGAATGAAAATGGAGAAAGAAAAAGAGTGTTGGAAGACTATCACAAAGAGAGATAGTAAAGGGATGACTGCTGATGGTAACACTGGAAAAAAAGGAGAAAAAATTTGAAAGTAGAAGGAAGCAAGGAAAGATAGCTGGAGGGAGCAGGAGACAATAAATTAACTTTATGTATGTACAGAACAGGATGTATGCATCACTTTGTTACAATCAAATTAATTAATCTAAATAATAAACACAAGTATAACAAACATTTTTGAGTAACATTTCAGTACAATAGGTGTTGAGCATTCCAGAAAAATGCCAGACTTTTTTTTCAAACAACAATAAACTTGAAACAAATCACATAAGTGAAGGTTAATTGACACAGTTAATTTAAAATGTAAATTATAAGCAGAGGATCAGAAGAGGAAAGCTCCCTTCTGTTGGTATGCTACACCTTTGAGAAATGCAAATGTATCACTTTTCTAGAAAAGGATCTTAGGTTAGTTGGGCTTCTAACACAAGTTCAAGCCTGAATCTGATCCCATTGTCCTAGAGACACATATTTTTGTAGGCAACAGGGAAAAAACCATAGCACAGCAACACAAATTTTATGCTGCTCTTCACTGGATTCTGCTGTTGGATGGTCCTCTGATGGTTGATCTGCTGTTTCCTTTAGGAATAGAGAGTAGAGGACAGTCTGCTATGCTGCATGATTACACTGGTGTCTGCCCCAGAGAAGCTTTTTTTTGTGCTGAGCATGGCCTAGCTGGAAGTTTACAGAAGCTGCTGCTTTCCAGCCTGGCCATTGTGAGATCTGATGTTCAAGAACATATATTGTCTTAAAAGAAAGCTGGAGTGGATGACAGTTTTACAGAATTTTTATAAATCCCAAGGGACAGAGTCACACTTTCATTTTACTCTACAAGTGTAGCTGTCTTTTTCTTTAAAGAAGTATCCTAAGTACATGGTGCTAAGAATGTTCTGTGTGATCTCAGAGGATTTCTGTGTTCTTTCTTCAGACACAACTTTTTCTGGAACATGCTTCATAAGAATTATCTGTCTGCACTTTTGTGAGAAGTCGCTTAGTAAACACAGCCAAACTTTTATAAAATATTTATGATGTTAACATAGTAAAAAAATAACCCCAAAACCAACAAAGCAGACCCATGCATAAAACACCAAACCAAACGAAAAGCCCCTGTCATAATCAGTAATTTCCTAAAGATGGCCCTAAATACGGATTAATGGACTTATGCTTAGGCAGTTAAATAAGTGCCTAAGAAATTCAGAGAAATAAATATATCTATGATCATATTCATGTATTCTGCTGCTGATGGTACTGATTTTGGTTATAAGTTTTGTGCTTTCACTGAAGAGCTACAAAACATAGACATGCAGGCGGCTGGTCTGATACAGGAAAGCATTCTTGTTTCTACTTGTATGCATAAATTATTGGATTTTTTAGCATACTTTAAACAACATCCAAATGCATCCAAAGACACATTCCACATGTCTTTCCATCCTTTTTAGAATACATCTTTATATTTATGTCAAAGAAAAGCAGGACAAGTTGACAAGTTTTATCTCTGCTTTACCTTGGGCAGCTCTATACAGCTTTACACCAAAGTCACTCTTGTAACAAAAGTAAGTGAAATATGAACCAATTCTACTCCAGAGAAGCCAGAAGATGAAATCGTCCTCTAGGAACAGCAGTAATATTATCACTTTCTGTAAATAGCACATGAAATGTCCAGTTCTGTTATCTAAACATTCTGATCATACAGGACGTCTGAGCAGAGACATGTCACAGTCACATTGTCCTTCCTCCAGAAAGACATTGTGCCCCATGCACCTGAAAAAGCAGTTATTCTTTGTGCACTTAAACACCACCAGCACTGGTGGATGCTTGGATATGGTTTTGACCAACTGAAGGATAAAAATAATGTTGTCTGTGGTTGTGCCTAAAGACATTGTTTACCTGCAAATGTCACAGAAATAGACAAATAAGGGGATAGACCTTCTTAGTGTCACTAGTAAAATAAACTTTCTTACCGAAAAAAACAAAAGCTTTACTAAACCTCTGAACCCTAGCTTGAAAGATCAGGAATTATTCTGTCTGCATCTTTCCAGGCAGTTGAGAATCCAACCACAAAACACTAGTTCAATAATAATAATGACAATAATAAAAAAAAAATGACCTCCCCAACCCCAAAATACTATTTGAATAATTTCTTTTGCTCACAGAATTATTTACGCAGGCATTAGACCAACATTATGGCATTATATTTTCCTTTCTAACCGGAACTCAGTTAGCCCAGCTTGGATGTTACCTAGATAGAACAATATATTATTCTATAATTTGCCATGAATATGAGTCTGCAAGGATAAGCCTTGTCTGGCCAGTTGTAGATATCTGCAATGCAGACTGCTGCCCTAAAGCTTTCCATTCTAAGCTCCATTCAAAGCTTTCCATTCTGGCTGCCTCTATAACCAGTAAGAATAAATAAGCAGTTCTAGGGCATGATGCATCTACCTACCAGGGTAAACATAGAGATAAAACTGTAGATATTACATAATATATTTATTTCTCTGAGCTGACTTCCCTAGTTCTTCCAAAAAAAAACCATAAGGACTTGTCGATAAAGTGATAACTCCTAATTTTTTCAATCAATCACTCATATTCTGTCTACAGTACAGATAGGATCGCATTACAAATGTAACTACATTCTTCAAGTGATCATGGCATGTTCAAAGCTAATGTGATTCAGCTTATCCAGAGAGCAGCATTTTCTTTTTCTTTCCTGGCAGAACCATGTGTTAACCAGGTTGGCCTGTCAACACCTAGTATGCTAAAGGACTGGTTTTGTTCCAAAGCATTCTGGTATAACCTGGGCAGCTTTCCCAAGCTGCCAGGTGGAAGAGACGGAGAAATGTGGGTGTTGGAAGACTATAAGCCAAATTGTGTCAACTGTTTCTTACTGTGTTTTTTTAACTGGGGGAACTCTAAAATTGAAATGGAACTTTCTTGATTTAAAAATAAATTTAAAACTGATGAACACCTTTTTTCCTCTCAAAAAGTATATGTGAAAAAATTCAAACCTAGAGAGCTCCTATTGGGGGATGGTGAACATATATAATGGTACCTGGTGTTTAAAGTGTTTGAGTTTGGAGTTTTTTAAGAATTATTTTAAATGATGAATAGCAAAATTCTGCTGTGTCTCCTGCCTCCATCTAGTTCTCAGTTATTACAAAGATACTAGTTCTAACTCACTTGAGTGGTGTCCCTCAGGGTTTCAACACCTATGTTGGCGACATGGACAGTGGGATCGAGTGCGCTCTCAGCAAGTTTGCTGATGGCACTAAGCTGTGTGGTTCAGTTGACATGCTGGAGGGAAGAGATGCCATCCAGAGGGACCTTGACATGCTTGTGAGGTGGGCCTATGCCAATCTTGTCAAGTTCAACAAAGCCAAGTGCAAGGTCCTACATCTGGGTCACGGCGATCCCAAGCACAGCTACAGGTTGGGCAGAGAAGAGATTCAGAGCAGCTCTGCAGAGAAGGATTTGGAGGTGTTGGTTAATGAGAAACTGAACATGAGCCGACAATGTGTGCCCACAGCCCAGAAAGCCAGCTGTATCCTGGGCTGCATCAAAAGAACATGACCAGCAGGTCAAAGGAGGAGACCCTGCCCCTGTATTCTGCTCTTGTGAGACTTCACTTGGAGTATTGTGTACAGTTCTGGTGTCCTCAACATAAGAAGGACATGGAGCTGTTGGAGCAAGTCCAGAGGAGGGCCACGAGGATGATAAGAGGGCTGGAGCACCTCCCGTATGAAGACAGGCTGAGAGAGTTGGGGCTGTTCAGCCTGGAGCAGAGAAGGCAGCCTGGAGACCTCATAGCAGCCTTCCAGTATCTGAAGGGGGTCTACAAGGAAGCTGGGGAGAGACTCTTCATGAGGGACTGTAGTGACAGGACAAGGGGTAATGGGTTCAAACTTAAACAGGGGAAGTTTAGATTAGATATAAGGAAGTTCTCTGTTGTGAGGGTGGTGAGGCACTGGAATGGGTTGCCCAGAGAAGTGGTAAATGCTCCACCCCCAGCAGTGTTCAAGGCCAGGCTAGACAGAGCCTTGGGCGACGTGTTCTGGTGTGAGGCGTCCCTGCCCATTGCAGGGGGGTTGGAACTAGATGATCTTAAGGTCCTTTCTAAAGCTAACCATTCTATGATTCAATGATTACTGTCCTGTGTATTACTTTTCTGTCTGATCTTCAAAATGGAAAGATTGTCATAATGGTACTTGTACCACATTACAGTCATTCTAAATTCTGAGCAGAGTGGTGGGTATTTCAAACATTATGCACATTTGGGATATGCATAAAAGTTATCAGTCCCTTTGCAATTCCAGTTAAGTTCCTAGATCACTTATCTACGGCTGTGTTAAACTTCTGGATTTATTCTACTATTTTTGTTGTTTCATATTCATTAAAAAAAACATTAAAAAATTAAAATTTAACTGCTGTGTAATTTTTACTGAGTAATTAACAAAGTGGAAGAGGTATAGCAAGGAGTTAAATGGTAATGTAATATGCTAATTAGCTCTTTAATCTAATATTTGACTGTGGTATTACATAAGAAAACACCCCATACATTTGTTGAACTAATATAAAAAAAATTAACTAAATAAAAAATCAAAACAGATTAACCAATGCAATGTAATAAAATAAAATCCATTCTCTTGTCCCCAAATGAAGACCTGAAACAGACAGTAAGAAAAATAGCTGAGATTATAATACATTTAGTTTCCTGAATATAATCATGAAAGCCTGTGCAGTGTGCTTTTGTCTGAGTCTAGACCAATGACCTCTTTATTAAATCTTGTTATGCATCCTGAAGTACACACCTTCTCATTTGTAATCCTTATTTACAACATAGTCAGAAAATAACATTGAAAAAAAACCCACCCTCAAACATAAACAAAAACAAAACAAAAACAAAACCCCCAAAAAACTCAGCATAAAGAAAAGCTTGAATGATCAAGCAACAAAAAACATTAATAGAAGCAAATCTTAATTACATAAAAAGACTCAGGTATTCATAAACTTCCTTATATAAAAAAAAAGGCATCACAGTAGACTAGAATTGGAAACAAACCTTGGAGTTAATGACATGGATATTGTGGATAAGTGAGTTTATCGTGATCCACAAAACTTTCATTCAGCAGAACATTCAAACTGTTTAAGATATTCCTTTGGACCATGTATATGCAGGTTTAAAATCTTTTCAAAGAAATGAGAACTATATTTCAGCATCAACTTCCCAGAGAGTATGTGGGATACCTCTTTAAACTATCATCAGCATCCTGAACATTCACATTGTATTTCTAGGCAAAGTCAAATCAGTAAGTTTAAACAACCCTCAGTAATATTATTTAGCTTGTTTTACTTTATTGATAACAGGCTACAGTTGTTCCAAGTATCACTTCTTTACCTACTAGATAAACTGGTAGCTGGAGATGAGCAACCAGGATAACGTCTCAGAAGAAGATCTATTCACTTCAGTGTAAGCTTTTAAACTATGCCTTTGTCTTAAAACATACTTTAATGTGTGATGCTTGGATGCATGGACTGTGAGGTTGCTGGGTGGCATTGAAACCACTTTAAGCTGACCTGTAGACATAACTGAAGCAAATTCAGTGTCTATAAATACAGTTGCTGATGTTTTTCTAATTCTTTATTTAATCCTGTTTTTCTTGGTATGAATAATTACCTACATTGCTACATGATGTTATTCACTAATTCTGTGATTTAAAGCCTACTGAAGTCTAGCAACATGATTCCCTTGACTTGAAATACTTTGCATTAAGCCTAAGAATATTTGGACTTTTCAAAATTTGCAGATCCCAAAAGGAGGTCTTAACATAAATATAAAAGGGCAGTTTTAGTTCCGAATTTCTAGAGTAACATTAATTATTGCTGTTGAAACCTTTACACTAATTTCCACTGTCACTGCTGTGAGATTTCCTGGCTTTAATAATTAATTCAAACAGTATAATCCATATTATTTAAATTTCAGTTTAGTACAAAGAATTATAATCCATTTATTGTAATACAATAACTGCTTATTCACAGTTTTATAAGTGTATTTAATTAAATATTTCAAACCTTTTTATGCAAATAGGACTTTGATAAATTGCTCAGATTTACAGTTTTTTGCCATTCCTACAATTCTGCTTGAATAAACTGTGCTTTGTGCAGGGTCTCCATAAATATGCACCTACCTGATTAGAAGAGTGAAATGATGAGTATACATATCTGTACTTATCGCCAATTATTTATGGTTTATTGTTTTAATTATAAGGAGCAGTCTTTGGAGGGACTGCAATACAACATTCATATGTAGAAGAGAATTAAAAGAATTAATGTACTTTTAAATTAGACTACAAATTAAAAGATATTTATCTGGCATTAATTTTAGGTATCACTTAGGGGTGCCGAGATGTATTTTTATTGCAGAGTAAACCAGAAAGCAGAAGTTACATTTCACTGTTAACTGACTGTTACATGACAAGTAAACAAGTTTAATCGTGTTATTCACCTCATTGACTTTAATGATTCAATAATAGATGTAATAGGCACCTCAGGACCATATGGCTCAGAGAAAAAAAGTCCACATGAACTACTACTTTTTCATCTCAAGTATCTGATAAATATGTTAACTCCCTGCACTGCGATGACAGCCAGAATTTCTCACCAGCTGGCCAGTTGCTCTGCACAGTGGGCACTATCATCCTCAGCTGAATGTTGAATTCTCAGCTCCATAGCAAGGTCAGGACTTGTGGGTATTTTTTAATAAAAAACATTTTTTATTGGTTTCACATAAACATTACAATAACCTACGAAAGGATAAGTGGGTAAGGTCTTAGAAAGGGGTGGATCACGATTAAGGTGGAATTTGGTATGAGCTCTACTTGTAACAGTGCTCATCAACCACATGCATTAGCAATATGGGTTGAATGTGTAAAGGAAAGTGGGGCTACAGCTACGTTTCATCAAGTTATTTTACTACCCCAGCCTTTTACTCAGTATTGTGCTACTTCAAGCAGAGCCTGCATATGATCATGCCTGGCAGAAATTTCAACCATGAAAACACTGTTTATTTCTAGCTGTCATCTGTGCTGCAGCAAGAAGAGCTCCTAAGAAACCCCCTCTTTTCCCAGAAATGTCAACAAAACGGACAGGTTGATCATCTACAGCCTGTATCAGCCAACACTGCTCAGATCTGAAGCAGTATATAGCCTACTGTCTGCCACTATTGCTTGCCTTTGGCCATGTTTTCTTAACATTCCTTCTTTACTTAGATATCACATCTGTTTCTGCCTCTGGCTGTACAAAATCCAACCATGGCAGAGCCTAACAAGACAAAGGGGGTGTTTTCATGTGTGTGCTCACCTTCACAGAAAATTATTTGCTCTTTCTTACCTGACTTCTGATTTGCCTTTGTAAACTAGACCATACTTAGTCCTGCATAAAGAATTAAATTTGTCCAGAGTTTTGGAAAGAAAATTGAAAGGTGTATAATCAAAAGACAAAGTAGAAAAATAAAACACAGGTGCATTAGCCGTCTCATCAGTAAAGGGATTCTGAAACACAAGACAATTCCGAAAGCCTGTGGTAAACTAATTACATGTCTATTCAAAACCCACTTTAAAAACCAAGTTGGATTTTCTCAGTAACTTTAATCACATTCCAGCTATATTAAAATGCTAGAAAATCCAGAATGTGGCATCACACAACACTATAAAACTTTATTTTTCTTTATTATACACTGTATTTGTTACAAGCTATTTATCTCATTTAAATGCACAATAAATTATTCATACATTATCAGAATAATGAAGAATAAGGCTCTTATCTTACCATAATAATATATATCTTTCCAAAACAGTATATAAAGCCACTTATTCATATTAATACATTTATTCACACAACATCAATTTGTAAGAGGGTTATACTATTCCTCTGCATAAAACCCCCTGGTTTAAATAAACAGAAATGGGAAAATATTGGCAATAGTCTTTGGGGGTTCTTTATCATGGACCTGTCTCTGTTCACATACCTTTTAATGAAGTATGTATATACGCCAAAACAATACATCTGGAAAAAAATAGCTTGCTACTAAAAAAGAATCAAGAAAAAAAAAATAAAAGCCCAATATAATGAAGTATTAAAGTAGAAATCAGTACAAAGATACGCCAACTACAACAACTGAAATGTAGAAATAAAAACACGAAAAAGAGGGAGGTGGGAATCAGAAGAACAATAATTTAAAAATGGCAGCAGAAACAAAAATAACATTTTTCACTATGTCAGGAACAAAAAAATATAGGAGAGAATTGTTAGGTTGTTTACTTGAATATCAGAGGCTGAAAGAGCTGGTTAAGAAAATCAAAATAGAAAAAGTATTCTCTTTATCATTCTTCATCAAAAGAAGAAGAATCTCTCCCTACTCAAGTGCATGAACCAAAGTACAACATACATAAAAATTGTGATGGAACTATCTAATGAACTGATATTAGGCCATGTTGAGAATTTACTCTTTGGCACTTTACAGCTGTATGCCAGCCACTGAGAGAAGTGAAATTTTTATAATAGTAAATCACAAAATTATGACGTTATTTTTGGCTTTGGGTCAATTTGGCAAAAAAAGGATTTTGAGACTGGCACATGGTAAATGTTAATAATTGGACACAAGTCCAATTGAACACAAGTCCACAAGTCCACATCCATCATGAGAATGATAAGGGGGCTGGAGCACCTCCCATATGAAGACAGGCTGAGAAAGTTGGGGCCAGGAGAAGAGAATGCTGTGTGGAGACCTCATAGCAGCCTTCCAGTATCTGAAGGGGGCCTACGAGGATGCTGGAGAAAGAGTCTTCATGAGGGACTGTAGTGATAGGACAAGGGGTAATGGGTTCATACTTCGACAGCGGAAGTTCAGGTTAGATATAAGGAAGAAGTTCCCTATTGTGAGGGTGGTGAGGTGCTGGAACAAGTTGCCCAAAGAAGTGGTAAATGCTCCATCCCCAGCACTGTTCAAGGCCAGGTTAGACAGAGCCTTGGGCGACATGATCTAGTGTGAGGCATGAGGTGTTGGAGCTAAAGCACCCTCTTATCAAAGTGATGCTGTGTGAATAAATGCATTAATATGGATAAGTGGCTTTATACACTGTGTTGGAAAGATATATATTATTATGGTAGGATAAGAGTCTAATTCTTCATTATTATGATAGTATCTGAAGAATTTATTGTGCATTTAAATGAGATAAATAGCTTGTAACAAATACAGTGTATAATAAAGAAAAAAAGTTTTTAGCTCCAACACCTGTGGCAGGCGTGTTGGAGCTAGATGGTCTTAAGGTCCTTTTCAACCCTAACCATTCTATGATTCGATGTTTCTAAGTATTAATTCAAACAAAATCGAAACCAAAACGAAATAGGATCAATACTCATCTTATTCCAGAACTCAGTGGTTTGAATTCTTCTCCAGAACTAAAAACTGGAGCATAGTCGTTTCCAAAGTTTCCCATCTTTCCTAGAGTGTCCCTTATGACAGAAGACAGAATGTTTCGTGATAGGTTTCAGTTTTGTTTATACTAAAATACAAAATTACTCCATGGTGTGCCCTGCATCCCAGTATTTCAAGTGTCTGGATTGGGCATTGGACAGAAATGAACAGTAATTCTGAAAACCACCTGATTTCACCCCTCTTGTAAGCACATCTGAAATTTCTTTTACCAGAAAAACAAGGCATGGGTTGCAGAAAGAAGGGGACAGTAAATATCCATGTCTTACTCTTGCTCTGACATTGGCTGAAGATATATCTGGGGAACCTAGATTCTGAAATGCTCTTAGAGTACACTGTTACACATTGTCAATCAATCCTATTTAATACACCTCCCTCTGTGGTCAAGAAAGCAGTGCTGGAGGTCCAGGCTAAAGCCTTCTTCCTGCCTCAGTTGTCTGCTCACCCCTCAAACCCTTTCTTCTTTTTGAGGATTCACCTGGTTTCAGGGTGAACTAGTTTGGGAAACTAATTTGATTTAAAACTAACTTTGTGTGTGTGCTTTGATCTAAGTCATCGTGAAGTTGCAGCCTTTGTTAAGAGATGGTAGATCATATGGTTCAAAGCCCTTCTCTTGTGGATAATTATTTATACAAAGTGCAATAGCAACCTTTTGGCTTGGTTCTTAGTCACAGAATTAAACCATTTTTAATAATGTATGTCATGGATAAATGCTTTAAGGTAATAAAAATTGCTGTAATTTCTATTTCACTTTAGTTCTTGTTTCCTTTTGTTCCTTTGCAAAGCACTTGGTATGAAAATTTCACTTTCAATTTCAAGCACTCTTTGATGGCACAGGTGGTCCTGGGGTAATTTCAGTGAAAAATCAGTCAGTGTGAACATTTTTTTTTCTCCATGGGCAGTATCAAAAATGAATTATTAAGAGTGCCTTCATCATGCTATCCAGTAAGGATAACTGTACCTGGATGAGTAACTAGTGGAATATGACATATATTATGGCTAAAATAATGAACGTAATACACCTAAAGTGTGGAAGGTTACCTTGTCCAGCCTTTTCTAGTTTTACTTTTTTTGTCTCCTGTCTAGTCAAATACAGATGATGTAGTTTTTTAATGGTCAGGTGGGTATTGTTGGTAATTAGCCTTAAAGACAAAGGCTAATTGCTCAATTGTCTTTGGAAAGTCTGATGGGAGAAGTCAGAGCTAGTAGCCAACCAGAAAGTGAAAAAGGACAACTCTCCAGAGTTAATAAAGGAAGCCTGTATTAATGTCTTTTAACTTTCATTTGTCATAATATACATTTTCTCCTTCTTAACACACATGGACCAAAAGCCAAACTGCTATATCAGATATTGTAAGTTTATACTAATATGTAATATTTCTGGATATTTATGAGATAAGCTTTTAAACTATTTCCTATAATGGTGTTTGTATTTAAAAAATGAGTTTGTTTAAACTCTACTGAAGATATAGTTACAATTACCAGTGGGAGATATTAAATTTGGTTTTAGTGATGGAAAAGCTTTCTAAAAACATATAATTCTGGGTGGTCAAATGTACTTAAGATGTCAGTAATGGTACTACCACTGTTATAACAGAAAACCAAAAATTCAACAGATGATGTCCAAAAAGCAAAATAATAGACTCTCTGCTATGAGAAACCTGGTCTAGTGGAAGGTGTCCCTGCAGATGGCAATGGATTGGAACTAGATGTCTTTTAAGGTCCCTTCCTACCAAAAGCATTCTATGATTCTGTGATTCTAACCTGGCAGCAGTATGTCTTTTAGGTGGTGATAGAAAGACTTATGTAACACGACCAGAAAACAGCTATTTTCTTCCAAGTACACTTTTATTTCCAGACAGGATTAAATGTAGAAGAGGGCTTTTTTTGCCATTAGTAAGGGGCTTGTGGTCCTCTTAATGTCTACATTAAGTCCAGAAGTATCCTGGAAGTATTTATATCATTTACTTCTAGGCACTAACTCTCTTTATGACCTGTTATTCAAATGAGAGTTTCCACAACTGGCAGAATTTATATCAGATTGCTTTTCATAAATGGTTAGAAAGGTAAACTAAACTGCCTCAAAGATCTCGACATAATTAGTTTTGATATCTATTATAATGTTGCCGTTTTTAACACAGCCTCTATTTTCCCTAACCAATTTTCCATATTCAGGGTCTTAGATCTTGCTGTGATTTTATAGAAAGCTTCTAATTAGTAAGAGATTAATTTGAATTTCTTCATTCCTACCACAGTTCATAGTAGCCAACAGACCCAATAATACTGCTAAAGTGAATCATCAGGGAGTTCAGTTTTATCATTATATTTAATAATGAAAGCACATTATCCCAAATCTTTTAATTTTGAGGCCCATCCACAGAATATAAAAAAGGCAAATGAACATAGACAACTGAATTCAAGCTCTTGAAAGCCAGGAGTTGTATTCCTAATAAAAATAGTGCAGACACTGAAAATAAAGTAGGTTAAACATACTAAACACAACATTGCCTTTACTTTAGTAAGTGAGGCAGTGGGATTTTCCATCTTGTTGTTTGGAGTAACAAGGGAGGATAATAGACATGGGCCATAGTTGCCCACCAGCTATATTTTTCCATTTTCCCTGAAGACAACAGATGAAGCAAGCTATCACATATCCATCCCATTTCCCCAAAACCTTTCTCTCTGACCCAGGCTCAAGAGTCTAACAAAATTAATTTGGTACAAGGCTGAGAATCCTTGAGCTGGCCCTATATGTAGAATGCTAGAGGAAGCCCTCATCTATCGATTTAGTTAAGTAGATCAAGTAACTTTTCCAGATGCCTTATGCACCTTCCATTTAAAAATATATAGTATTTTTCAACTAAGAAAGTAATTTTCTAAACTCTACAGATTAACTGCAAAGAACAAAGTCTAGAGTTTTCATTACATACTTCTCTTTACCATGGTTCCGAGACATCCCCACAACATCAAGAGCTTAATATATGATTATCAAGTCACAAACAAGTCATGCACAGTGAACATTTGACAGAAGAATGCTAGTAGGGAAAAAAAAAAAAGAAAAAGAAAAAGACATTTAAAAACCAGAAAACTGATGGAGGATTGGGAAAAATAAATTAGAAATATTGTTGTTCTACAACATTCTCAATATGTAAAGTGATGTATGCAAATAATTGTGTAGTAAGTATTATTTTTAATTATTTTAGATTTATTTCTGAGGACCTTACTCATATCAAGCTGTACCTATCTGCTCAAATTCTCCAGTTAAGTTCACAGAGTGAGGTATTATTCACTGGAGAAGATGCAAACTCCTTTCTCTGCTGGGTCAGATGATACCACTTTGATGGAAGATATTAAATATCTTGCTGTAAATATTGACATTGAATTATCGCTTCTATACAATAAGAACTGCAGGGTTTGTACTATTATTAGGAGTATTTTTAGATTCAAAATGTAATAAAAAGAAATATATGTAGGAATATAAATGTGTGTGTGTGGTCTATACCTTTAGGTATGTAAAGATAAGTAGGCTATGCAGGCATGAGGGACTACCTTAAAAATTGCTGAGAATGCAATATTTTTAACATAAAGACACTATAAAATATCCTGTGATACAGCTCAGTAATCAAGTTCCTTTAGAATGAGATCTAAGTGGCATTACAAATGATATTGCAGGAATTAAGATTACTTTTCATCTGCAAATTGTACATGATTATTACATTTTGGACCAGAGACAGTTAGTATGCATGACCTTTTTGACAGGGAAACAGTCTTTTATGAGGGTTCTACAAATTCCCATTTGTCCCCTAGATATGCAACAACTTTGATATTTCTGCCTTGTAACTGGTGTAGTGAATTTTATAGACAAACTTGAAAATGCCTGACAGTTTGCTATCTTCCTGGAATATGTCAGAAAATCCAAACAAGCACTCAGGAATAGAGAGGAATAATGTCTCAGAAACTACTGCAAGAACAAGAGTTATTAAATTTACCATAATTCATTGGATTCACTTTGTGAAACTTCCAAAAAAGAAATACCATAAAGAAAAGGAAAATTGTGTGGTGGCACTTGTTATGCAGTTTTGTACTACAGTAAGACAGTGAAGTGTGTTTAAAGTGTTATTTCTGTAAGCACCTTTTTTTTCCCAAACCCAAAGAACTACTTGCTGCTTGCCTTCCTTTTCTACATGAATCTCAGAATTCAAACTTTCATATAAATCAAACATTGTCTGCATTTGGTTTTACTGCATTTTATGGTATAATATACTACCATAACTTATGTACAACATTAAATACTGTAAATTACTGTAAAATAAGGCAACATATCACAGTATGATGCTGGAACTGTAAACCACTGACATTTCCTTGTTCCCAGACATGTTGTTTTTCTTGAGCTCATGGTGTCAGAAGTAATATTTTTTCTAATTCACATACCTGGCCTTAAATTATACTGTTATCAAAAACCAGCAGGTATACATGAGCATATATACACACACCCACATACACATGAATATGTATATGTGAGCTATCATTTCTTAATTGAACGACAATGGGTTTTGAACTGGTAGTAGTAAATCAAAAAGCATATATCGTTCTTTATTTAAATTGGTCTACAATTTAAATATAGGCCATAGCTTAAACTAGTAAAGAAGAACCTATGAGTAGTTTTGATAGGATTTAAATATTGAGTTTGTGCAGCTGATCTTCTGTTATAACAGCATTATATAAGATTTAACATTTTTCCAGAGATGTCAGAATTGTCCAACCTTTCTAAGGTTTCCTTTTCTGTGTCACTAGATTGAGACTAAATTTACAACTGAGGGTTTTTCCCTGCTTTTTGTTGCAATTTGTCACTGAAAATAAACAGTTTAACATTACCAAATCCTTACAAAAATTGCTTGCAAGTTAAATTTATCTAGTCATGTTTCCCTATCTTCAGTGTGGCAACACTGTTGACTTTAAAGTCCATTTCTGCTATACACTGGTGTAGGCAGGAGCTGACAGCTCTGCAAATAGGCAGAGGCTCCATGCAGAGCTGCTAATCAACTCTGTTCAACAACTGATATTAGTTAGGGAACTAGTGGATTAGAACAGTGTATTTGCAAAATGTCACATCTGTTTGTTTTGAGGCAGCAAGAGCTGCTTCTGAGGGACATTAAAAATTAGCTGAGGCCCTGTGAAGGAAAAGAAACAGATAAATTGGTAAGGACTCTGCGTTAGAAATATAGAGTAAAATATAATAAAATCAGCTCCATCTCCAAGAATCTTGATTCAAGACAAAGAAAAACCTCTTGAAGTCAAGAGAGCAAGGGATATACCACATTGGGAAGGGATTTGGACCACAGTCTCTTTTTATGTGAAGTAGAAAATGGATTTAATCTTTCTTTATAAACAGACTTTGGAATTTATTATTTTAGTAAAGGCAAAGAGGACACATGTACTTCTCATGGAGTATGAATAGTATATATTTTAGAATGAAAAATGTTTTTGCATGTACAAGCCAGATTAACTATCTGTTAATTGTTTAAAAGGCCAGGAAGATAAATGACTAAACTGTCACAACACTAGTATGGTTTTTTGTACTGCATATTGACTTGAAATTTGTGACATAGGTACTAAGTGTGCATATGAAGCAGCTAAGTTCACAGACATGGGGATCCAGAGCAGCAAGAGACAGAAGCAAGGCCCAGCAGCTGGCTGATGAAAAATGAGGCAGAGACACTCCCTTCCTTACACCCAGCTCATGCTGATCACTTCAGGCACCAGCCTAAAGGAAAGACAGAGATTTCCCAGGGTCAAGTGGGAACATAATGAGTCAGGATTAAGTCCTCAGACCAAAAGAAGTTCTTCTTTAGGCTTGAACAGGATATAATTCAGCCCTCTCACATGGGCTATTGCAGACCTAACATACAGCGAAAGTGCTGCCTTTAGAATGGCTGTTTGCTCCCCAGCCTGCAGAGGTAGTCTTAATAGCAAAGGATCCAATTTTTGAGGGCTGATGAATCTGGTCCTCAGTGTCCATCTCCTGGTTGCAGGTACCAGGTGGCTAATTGCCACTCCCAATACATGTATTGTGCCTGTCCTGGTCTTGGAAAAGCATATCAGAGTGGGTGAATATTAGCATAAATCAGACATTTCAGCAAATCTTTCGCGTTTATTCTGCATGGGTTTGAAGTCAGCTGCCTAAATTACCTGGTATTGGACTGAACATCTAAACAAAGATCTGGACCACTGTGGCACAGTCTGGAAGAGAGTTACAACAATGGCGAGAAATCTGTAAAACCATTGCTTGTGAGAAAAGTCTGAGGAATTCAGCTAGTTTAAACTGAACAACTGAAAACTAGAGGGAGACAAAATAACAGCCTTCAAATCTGTGGAAAATTATGTCAGAGAAGAATATATAAACTGTTCTCCAAGTGGAAAGGAAAAGAAAAAATAGGTTAAATTGCACTGAAGGAGATCTAACAGCCAGTAGGAAAAACTTTCCAGCCATGAGGATATTTAAGACACGTAACTGATTGCTCTGGCAGGATATGGAATCTCTACCTTTCGATGCTTTTAGGAACGGGTTAGATAAATATCTGTCAGGAACAGGTTAGACATAATGACCCTCTCTTCAGGAGGAAATTTCCACAGAGGAATTCTTGAAGTGTTTGGGAAGTTTCTCAGCCTCATTTTCTAAGACCTCAACACATCTCAAAATTGTATGTTTAATGAATTTACAAATTAATTGGCAGAAGAGTACACATAGATTTATCATCCAGTCATTAATGTTGCATTCTTTTAAGAGTTGGTTTTTTTCCTCTTTGCTCTGTGTTTTATGACCAAATAATTCTTCTATTGTTTAACAAATACCACCTTTAAGAGGTACATAGCAGACCTGTGCATAACTGTAAGACAGAGCAGGACCCTGTTATAATTATTTATGAACAATAATACTTAATGTATTGCATAGTTGTTTCACTTTGGCAGAGAGAAAGGATTACATTTAAAACATAAAATTAACATTAATCCAATAAATTAAGTAGCTGAAATTTAAACAATATGCAGATTTCTAGGAACAAATATTTGTAATTTTTGTAGTTGTAATCCTACTTTTTCCAGGCTTATTCCTGTAATAAAATCTTGGAATAACCTTCCTTATAAATATTTTCTAGTTAATTTATATTCTGCTTAAGTGCATGATTATTCTAGAAAGTTGGATTAAGAAGGCATACTTTCCTTTTATGATTAATGTCAACTCAGAACACATACAAACCCATTTATCAACAGATGCATTCTGACACCTGATAAAAACTGTTCATCCAGATATTTTTTTTCCTAAAGCATACTTGTATAAACATTCTCTAATGTATGAAATATGGCAGTTCTACATAGCTTTGAAAGTGAAAAAGGTATTTTATTCACCAGATGAGAAATGCTTTATTTTCCCCAAAGATCATGGCTATGTAATTTATGTTATTTATACAGAACAATTCTGCAGCTCCATGTTCCAATATTCAGAAAAAAAAGGGAAAAAGTAAAACATAGAGGTGTCCTTTTGATGCTCAACAGTGTTCAGAAGATATATATATATAATTTAAACACAGTTTTGTCAGTAAGTTGTTCTCATAAAAGTACACTACAAAAAAATTATCGCCAGTGAAGGAAGGCAAAAGACAAACCTATCCTTCATATAGTAGAAGGTCTATTACTCTCTTCACAATGAATGTTCCAACAGTAAATCCCATAGACATTTTTCTTAAATGCTGTTGTATTAATCACTTAAAATAAACCAGTCAGAGTGATTTTATAATGGTCTATGGGCCTAAGATGGTGCTGGAGGACAGATGTTTATAATCAGCAGTATTGCTTCTTGCTAATTTTTCCAAATGTTTCTCCAAAGCAGGTACCTAAGACTCTGTTTGATTTTAGTTAAGGGAAATTCAAACCCAAACGATATTCCGGATTTTACAAAACGCTTATATTAGAAGGCTCTGATGACAGAAAGTTTGTAAGGTCTGGTGAAAAGGGCGATTCTATATAGAAACCAGGAACATTCAACAACCACAATGCCAGTTAGATTAGGGTTGAGTAATGTCTTCTTTTGAAAGTGAAAAAATGTTGCAGAGTAGCCTGTGCTGGTATGTACAGGAATACCAGTAGCAGAGACTGCATACTACCAGTGGTAAAGTGCTTAAAGGTTGTTACAGCTTTCCAGGACTAACTATTATATTCATCAGAACTTGTCCCCTGGTATTCCATACACTTCTCATCTGAACTGGGAGAAGTAAAAACAAATCCCAAAGTTTTCTGTGCAGAAATAAAAGAAATACAAAACATAAGTAGTCCATTGAAATAAATTCAAACATAATGATGAAGCCTTTTATGTCAGTTATTTAGATTTAACATTAATTATAATCCTCGAAAAAGACAAAATCATTATTGTATCAGAATACCAGAATTTTTCTTTTAAAAAATTTTTCCAGTTAAAAAGAAGCAAAACCAGACTTTTGCACTTTAAAACTAAAGTGAACTGAAATTAATGATAAAAAAAAAGTTAAAAAGATAAAAGTTTTAGCAATTTGTCTTTCACTTCTGAAGTCAATATATAATGAAAAACTAAGGCCAGAATTAGCTATGATATAACTTTCATATTAATAACTGAAAGTTAATTAGCAACTGTTAAACAATAATATTTGGGTAGGGAAAAGCAGTGGAGGTCCATTTATATTTAACTTGTAGTACTACAGTATTATCAAGTGAAAAAATGAAAGAAAAGAAAAAAAACCCAAAACTTCACAAACCAGAATAAACCAGGTGTACCTTAAGTTCAGTATAAGTTCTGAATACAAATTCAAGAGATGTGAATGATCAGTGGCTATTGATACTGTCCTTTTAGTTAATGCAGTAGAGTCCAATGAAATCACTTAAATGATGCACGTGACAGATGTATTCTACAGTGTTCTGTGATGGATGCTTCCAATAGCAGACCTAAGCTGGTGGGCCCCTGGTGCTGAGAGCTAGCCTAGGGCTAGCTTCCTTCTGTCAAATGATTTTAGCTCATAGTGTTATGCATGTTGTACAACACCCATCTGCTGTTGGTTTCACTGGCAAAATATGCTTGTATACCTCAGCTGCTCTGTTTTTAAAATCCGGAGTAGAAAAGAAAGTTTGTATCGGTCTACTGTTTATGTGGTTACAGGTGCCAACATCCATAACAATTTAATTACTCTGTTAATGTAATAATGGATAATCATATGAAAGGGATGGTAAATGACATTTCAGAGCATTCTTTCTACTCCAATTTGGTGCTTGCCAGCACTTTTCAACTCACTACATGCTACTATTGTTAGTGAACACTTACATAAGTAACCTCATAAATGAGTCAGGTTGTACTGTGAGCAAGTGCTGCTCCAATGCATGTAATGCTTAGTCCAGCATATCATCAGTCAGCATGTTTAATTACTGGATGGAAGAAAATGGGAGACAGAAGAGAAAGAATTAAAAAATGCTATATATCTGTGTGTACACAGATACATACACATATGTATATGCTTATATATACTTACATTAAAAACACCTTCTGTGCTGTTTGTCTTCCACAAATGTTCCCTGTTTTCTTCTTTACAGGAATGATAGACAATCTCAATGATGTTATGTACTTCTAACAAAAAAAGACACCTTTTCTCTTTCTTTTGGGAAATCCCATAGCATGCAATAGTAAAAACATATTTTTTTAAGATTATTTAAACTCTTGTTATTAAATAGCAATATATGTGATCTACTTGATAATCCCCTAGACGTTTCCAAGAGATTAATGATTTTTAAAGCGTTGTTCTTTTTTGTTAAAATTTGGGTCACTTGAGTTGAATTAGACTTGAATGACTGACATTAATAATGGGCACAAACTAAATAATAATCAACTAAAAAGTGAAAGCAATCAAGTTGAATGTTATTTTAAGTTAACAATTGATGAACAAATAAAGAAATAAAACTAAATTTTCCATGCTTAGCATGGAAAAAGTTTGATCCATTAATATATTACTTTTTTATGGTTCCCACTGCAGTTAGTGTCACTTTCCCAAAATATGGCCACTCAAGTTTGCCTACAGCTGTGTTCTGTGCTTCTTATTCTCAGCTGGTTAATAGGCAATATTTCTACACATCTCTGAATAAGGAATTATCTGAGAAAAAAGAGATTAAAATAATTGCTTTATTCAACAATTTATAAATATTAATTTATTAAATGTACTTGTTATTACAGCTGTACTTCTAATGTTATCCAGTCAGTGCTCAAGTTGCTACACCTTTGGTTTGCCTTATTTGTATAAAAATGCCTAGCATAGTGTACATGTTAGCAAAGCTAAATTATATATGCAAATTTTTTTTTTAATCACTATAACACTGCTGAGAACTACACAATAAAAGAAGGTGTTACTAACAACTGAAAGAAACAGCATATATAGACACATTATTTTGAAAATCTACCCAGATTAAATATTTTTACAGACTGTAAGAAAAATATTCACATTTTATAAGGACACTGTGTTCTTATACTAGTGCATAGTTACTTAAGATGAGAGGAACAGAAATGCAGCACATTTCCTCTACAGCCTTTTGGAATCAGTCTAAGGATCCAAATTTTTCAGTGATTAACTTGAGATCATGACATATAAAAAGTTGTTAATCTCCTCAGGTCAAATCAAATGCCTTAAAATAGCAAATATATATGTATATGCAGACACACATATATATACACACACACACATTTTAATCTTTTCGTATTCTTGCTGGTGTTTTGACATCTCAGCAACAGTGGATTTCATTACTACTTTTGTTAGCCTTGGGGAAGGGAGCTGATTGATAGACTTTGTTGGGGTTTTTGTTGGATGCTAAGATATACTTGCACTGATAATCATTTTAGTATCATCCTAGTAATTATAACTCTTAGGCAAAATAATTTCAGTGTTTATTTTTCATCTCTGTTTCAGGAGATCTCTGCCTTAATGCTTCCATGTACAATAATGTCCTACCCTTTTCAAAAGCTAATAGCCCAAAGAAAGGAATAATTTTGAAGTGGGTATGTAGATGGACAGCTGGAGCCACAGAAAAATATAATTACAAAAATGCTCAGCTTCACTTCCATTTAATTAAAAAAAAAACTATGAAATGATTTTCAAGTGTACTCCCAAAATGTGTTGCAAGATGTTTAAATGCTTAGTTTTGTTATGGCATAAATTTCAGTAAAATACATCATTATAAAGCAATGTGTGCAGAATTGTGTTAAGCGTCATATTCATCAGACCCAACACGTTTACATGTTAGTAGTTGGGTGCTGCTGAGGTATTAGTGTCTTTAAAAGTTTACAGATTGCTTCTGTTGCTTTTACTTTCACATTAAAAGTATGTTTCTACTTGACACTAGTCTAGAAAAAAACGATGTGATAAAACCCCCAAAATATTAGATGTCTTGCTTATTCAAAATAATGCAAAGACAAGCCAAAAGTAGGGTATTGTTTTTTTCAGGTTTATCAAACTTGTAGTTAAAAAATACTGTGTACTTCTTACTAAGTCAGGTAAGTAAGTTAGTCAGGTCCAGAAAGCAAGTTATATATGTTTAAAAATTAGTCTAAAATATCCCATAAAAATGTTTTTCACTGAATACTAAATTTCACATGCCCACCCCAAATACCTCAAGAGTCTTGCTTTCCTGCAGGAAATGTTAACTCTATTAAAGATGGAAACTTTCTATTTTAAATTTCCACCTAAGAAAATCTGGATATTTCATGAATATCCAGTACTATAATACAGTAAAGATGAAAAAGCAGTGCTTTTTAAAGTGATTGATTTTATCTGCTGGAATGTAATAGCAATCTGTTTATTTAATCGGAATTCTTATTGTTCTACTTGAACCACATGTGTCCTAATTTGATATAAAAATGTCAGGATATTCATATGAACTTACTCTAAACAAGTTAAACACAATGCATTCCAAGCATGCAAGATACAACATATGGATTTCTGTTCTCTAACCTTATGAACATTTGCACATGTTCAGGAAAGCCCACTGGATAAAATTTATGTATTGCTAATGATTTTTATTGGCCCCATGGCCCAAAGTGGTGGCAAAATGCCCAGGAATTTGAAAGAATCCTGTTTTACTTAGTAGTCAGAATGCAGAGAGCCGTAAAAATATAAAGCGCTTCATGGAAGTCTGAATGCTTTCTAACTGGCAAAACTGAGGTTGCTTGTCCTATGCAACCTTTTGTTGTCAGATCTCTAAAGCATTTTCTTTTTTTTTTTTTCCAAGAAATATTCTAGCTCAACATATTAAACAATTATACAAAGAGAGAGTGATGTCCTTGAGTTCAAATTTTCCCACAGTTTCTTGGAATACCTGAAGCGGAAGACACACATAAGGCATAAATTAAGAGGGAAATAGAAAAGGACTAGCTTCACTCTATCTATTTCTTTGTCTAGGACCATTGGAAATCTCTCCCTTGGAGCTCAGAATTTTAAAGACACTGTTATAATTTGTGGGGAGAGAACATTGGAGTTGAGATGTGGCTTTCCACATCATAGCTACCTGTGGCTGATCTTGGGGATGCTAATGCAGATAAATGTTCAAAAGTTAATACAGCTTCAAAAAAACAGTAAAGTTTGCAGATTCCTTTCTGCAGCTGCAACTTTACAGCTAAGAGGGAGGAGTCAACTAAGGGTAGGCTGGTTTCCATAGTAGTTCTGCTGACAGGGGTTTGAGTCCAGTAGCTAAGCAAAAGTACTGGAGGACTTTTCTAGCCTCTAAAGATCCCTAAATGTGAAAGGGTGGTCATCCATTCCCATTTTCCTGGATTCTATCCTCAATCCTGCTGGAAAATTTTCCTGGCCCTCCACTAAAGTGTTGGGAGAAGAGAAGGAATGTTTCTCCTGTTAGCAGTAAGTAAATCCCAAACATAATGACCATTCAAAATTCATATAAACAAAAGTCCAGAAAGGTTGCTGAGATGTAACAAGGCACGATTACAGGAAATGCATGAATAGTAAACTTCACAGAAAAATCTTTGCAATTATTGAAATCATCCAGACTGAAGCCAGTTTGTGGTATTTCAAAGAGAACTTTGCATGCTGTGTAAGTGATTACCTCCTACTGAAACAAAAAAATATAGCTTTATATAAAGACCAAAAATCTTACTTACTTGCCAATGGCCATAAGACATAAGTTCATCCTAGAAGACTTCCACATACAAATTCATGTACAACGCCTGAGTTCTAAAAAAACCTTGAAATTTCCAAAGTAATGACTAAGCTTTCATTTGTGTTTGTACAAATACAATAACCAAATCTGATTCCAAAATCCATTTACATACACTGGTGTGTTTAACTGACCTGTGAGTTTTATTTTAACAGATTGAGTTCTTGTCCATCAGAACCAATTCCAGGAATAAAGCACTCTACATTGATATGTCAGGATGCAAAAGGTACCGAGAAATTCCCTGTGCAGTTTTGGGATTTTGGGTTTTTTTCATCTACCTATTTCTAACTTTACATTTACACATAACTATTTTCTCAGCTGTCTGTCTGAAGTGGCCCTGAAAATGTCAATATTATACGTACCTTCAACTTCCTTCATATGAACTACCCCATAAAACACAGAAGCATTCCTTTTTACCCTACTGCCGTTGATACTTGTAAAAACTGGCTACAAATATTAGAAGATTGCTACATTCATAAACATGCCACGTACCTCCTTGAAATACTTTGTGAGAACATTTTCAAGGTCCTAATGTTATGGTATCACAAGCAATCTAAGTAAAAAGAAATAGAAGATAAATGGTACTTCATATAAATCTAATCTAAAGGTTCTTGAAACTTCTTACTTGAGATTATTAGGAAAGTAGATGGTGATATCACTAATGGTAATATCTCTGCCCTTGAAAATTTTGGCAGAGACATCCAGAATGGTTGTCTGTGTATATTGCCTTGGTTTAGATTATCAACACAGGCTATACTTCATTCATGTTGCATTTTTGTTAGTTCCCCAAAAACATCTGCAAAGTTGATAAACTTATCTATATACGCTTAAACTAGGACTCAGCTTTACTGTTTGAAAACAGGTAAATCAAAAGTTATATCAAATTCGTATGCTGGTGCAAACTTTGTTTCAATCATAGAACCATAGAATACCAGTTTGGAAGGGACCTCAAGGATCACCTGGTCCAACCTTGGCAAAGCATGACCTAGGCTAGATGACCTAGCACACCGTCCCTCAGCATCTTAAAAGTGCCCAGCATTGGGGAGTCTACCACTTCCCTGGGGATACTATTCCAACAACAATTTTGCTTCTTCTAGAGAATGTGGTTTAGGAAAAAAAAAAAAAAAAAGAAAAAATCCAAATGTCCAAATTACAATTTATAATGATCAATTATTTGCTGTTTATTTAGTTTTCACACTTTTTTGTGTTCATATTCTGTAACTTCATTATGTTAAGCAAACCGCTAGTAAAACTCTTCTATTTGGAAATCTTTGATATAACTGTGCCTTTTCCTTAGCTAGAATCCAGTTTACATGTTTAAGCCACAAACCTTAATCAAGAAGACAAAATATTATTTCGTTATTAGACAATTATAACATGCACAATACTTTAAATTTTGTAAAAATAACTGGTAAAGTTTTGGAGATTTTTGAGAGGATGATAACTAGTTCTCCTGAAAATTGAACCATTTACAGTAGGACTAATTAAAAAAAAGAGTAACAGGATATAAGGGGACAATTATTCCTTATAAAATTATCACTTTTATTACTGTAATCAAAATTATAAGTAGAGACAAATAATTTAAAAATATTTGCAAGAGTTTTTGGTTTAATTGTATAGCGAGAATTAGGAAGTGAAAAAATTGCGTGGCATCTAAACTATCTACATACATCAAAGAAAAATGGAAGATTGGGAATTCAGGATATTTTTGACAACAAATAGTGGGAAAGAACTGAGAAAGACTCATCCTTACCTCACACTTGAGCTGTTTTTAAAGAAACTAAAACTATATGGACTTAAAAGTTGTTCTTATTTTCTAGTGTTACAAGTGAAATAGAACTTTTATTCTTAATAATGGATTTGGGGGGGCTTTTTGGTTTGGTTTTTGGAGTTTTTTGGGTTGGTTTTTTTTTTCTCAGAAGTAGTGGTGGGATTCATTTCTGCAATAAATCTGTGAGTATACACTGCTGATTCCTGAATACTCTTTATAAGGAGTCAAGAGCAAGAGGAACAACTCATCTGAACAGTTTTAGAACACATCTATTAGAATGAAATGAGCTCAAAAGTTCTTCTTTTTAACTGTATTCTCAGCGTTTCTAATAGCTACCTATATGTCAGGGATTTCAGGATTCATAATATAATTCTCAATATTTTTAGGCTAAATTCTTTAAAAAACAGAATGAAAATAATGATCCATTTAAAAAGCAAAAAATGTAAGTTGTGCATTACTGTGGAATCAAATTGAAAAATAAATTCTTTACAGCTTGAAGAAAAATAAATTGTAGAGAATCTTTCTTTAAATAATGAAGTTTAGCTCATTGCCATTTCATTCGGCACCTTTGAGGAAAGGAAGGAATGGAAGAAGGATGAATAACATTATCTCAGAAAATTTATTTCCTTATAATCCTACATTAAAAACCCATTTTTAGGCAGAGATCACACCTGGTCAAACGTTAATTCTGGCAAATTAAACTGTAAGAGAGATATGAGTGACCAAAAAAGGTTCTTCAGAGTAAAGACAGGTCTTTAATGTAAGTTATAGTTTATATTATAAGCTTCAATTGTAATCATAATATTACTAATAATAAAAAAACTCCCCCAAAGAATCCAAAATTCTCTTAATGGTATACTTTACAAAGATACCAAGTTAATGTGAGCTTAGAACAAAGATCACACTGAGTGGCAAGTATTATTCTGCTCTTCAAATATGCTGTTAGAGTTCTTAGAGCCTGGATTTGTGAACTTACATTTTTTTGAATGGCTCTTTTTTCTTTATTATAATTATAGCTATTTTTGCTTCCTATCTGCCTTTATTTAGATTTCCATTCTGAGATACTTCATGATTGGTTTCTAGCCAATTTTCCTAAAGTACTTACTCTCTCTAATGTTTTTCAAATAATAAAAAATGTATTTCTTTTCTTTTTTCCCTTCAGATTATTTCAAAGAAGAAAAATCTTTAGCCAAGTCACCTGTGAAAATGTTTGGTTTTCTCCCACCACCTTTTTTTTTTTCACCAGATCTTTTGTCTAACTGTGATGTAATTTTTGGCAGCTTAGCAACAAGATTTTCCCTGCACTTTTATTCACAACACAAATGATCACAGATAGATACAGTAAAGAAAACGGGCACAGCATTTATTCCCATGGAAAAGTGTATTCCTGAGAATTCTAAAAGATCACTTCACTCTGCCTGTTGCAGTAACAAGTATAAAGCAACCATGAACTGAGTACAGCTTGAGGAAATTTCTTGTCTTGCTTCAGCAAATCAATTTATTCTAGAAACAAGGTGTTTAAAGATGAATTGTTTTCTTCCAAAATTAGGAGGTATCTTGTGTCATATGTTATTTTTATTAGTAGTGCTGGAAAAAGTTATCTAAACGGTGTACCTTATTTTTACTGCATATTCTGCTATTTAAAGGGAGACAAAAATAATACCCACCAAATTGCTGATAATTAGAAACATGGCACCTAATGATTGTTTCTAGCTAGCCCATTACTGACGTAGACACGGTTTTGGAAATGTTGGCTCAACAGCTCTGGAATTCACAGTTCAGCTGCTGTTAGTTGAACTCTTCTGCGTGACTGAAGTAGATGGCAACTTCCCTGAGCTAAAAGAAGACAGCATAAAAAGTTCCTCATACATTTGGTCATGCATTGAAATTTCTTCAGTAGATTCTCATAGGCAAACTGTAAAAATGTGTTAACTGACAACCTAGAGTGACTGGACAAAGAAGAGAGTGTGTCCTGGTTTCATCTGTAAAAGTCATTTTTCTCCTTCTTAGCAGCTGCTGTAGTGCTGTGTTTTGGCTTTAGTCTGAGAATAGTGCTGATAACACACCCATGGTTTTAGTTGTTGCTAAGTAATGTTTACTCTAACAAAGGACTTTTCAGTCTCATGCTCTACCAGTGAGGACGGGCACAATAAGCCGGGAAGAAGCAAAGACAGGACACCTGACCCAAACTAGCCAAAGGAGTATTCCATACCACAGCACGTCATGCCCAGTGTATAAACTGGGGGGACTCACCCAGAAGGCCCAGATCGCTGCTCGGGTCAGGCTGGTGTCGGTCGGCAGGCGGTGAGCAACTGTATTGTGTATCACTTGCGTGAAATTGGTTTTTTCTTCCCTTCTCTTTTTAGTTTTTTATTCTCTCCCCTTGTTATTTCCCTTATCATTATTGTTATTGGTGGTGGTAGTAGTAGTGGTTTTGTATTATACTTTAGTTTCTGGACTGTTCTTGTCTCAACCCATGGGGTTTACATTCTTTCGATTCTACTCCCCATCATGCCAGGAGAGGAGGAAAGGAAGGCAGGATTAAGGAAGCGGCTGCATGGTTCTGAGTTACCAGCTGGGTTTAAGCTACAACACAATGCCTACTTTGAATCAAGAGTTTGGTTAAGAATGCAGTATGTATGTATTAGTGACCAGCATCAGTGGAAGGATATTACCTGGTAACTTGCTATTCATGTTGGTTGCCCCTGCAAGTCAGCTTTAACTTGCTGATAATATTCGTATTTTGGATATTAGGATCTGAAATATGTATTTGATACTGCTGTCTGATTACAGCTGTATTTGTTTACAGCTATATTCTGTATATCCATACCTATTAAGCAGAGAGCTCTGATAAAACTGATGACTCTGTTTTCATATACTGTCTTTATCTGCAGAAGGACATTTTAAATGTTTTAGAGATTTTTGCCAAAAAGTATGATTACCAGACATGGAAATAATAATTTGCTAGTGCTTCTTAGCATTATCTGCTTGGGATACAAACAGAATTGGACTTAGACTATTAAGTAACGAGTTATCAAAGACAAGGAAACTAAATCACCTGAGGATATTGCACTCCTCAAGTTTAAAAAAAAAAGGGAGATACTCTATTCACTTTAATGAAGATATTCCTGGGATCACTGGCTTGACAAGCTTCTCTTTAAAAGGTTACCTTACGAGGCTGCTCTCTATATTCTTTAATAGCTCTACTGGTGATGCAACACAAGCAGGCAGTTGACCAACCATGGTGACATAAAAGGAAACCCTGCTCACACAGAACTCACATATTGATGTAATATAGTCTTAAAGAAAGGTGGTTTTAATAAAGAATTCTTTTTATACTGGAGGCATTTTTGTAGATTTATATTCTGTAGACTATGATGACAACTCAGTAATGACTGTGCCAGACTCCTATATTAATAAGATTTAATATGGCAAATTTTCCAAGTTTCCAGAAATGTGTTTTTTGAAATATTATGAGTCAAAACTGTTCCTCTGAAGCTGAATCTCATCAACAGGTTGTTTTGTTAGGGTCTTTTGTTTGTTTTTTTTTTTGAGTTTGAATTTAAAGAATTATATGGAGTATGAAAAAAAAAGGGATGGGGAAAAAGAATAAAAATAAGAACACAAGAAAATTAGTTAATTAATCCTTACTTTCAACAGATATATGGCTACTATGCCATACTCTTACTACAGAAACAGATTACTGTAATACAGTTCTTTTCTAAACCTTTTGAAGTTTGTGGTTTTGGAGTTAAGAATTGAGTGAAATTCATTTTGACTGTGCGTGTATTCAGCTGTAAACGTCAGAAGTTTTGCCTTGAAGTACTAGCTATGTTAAAAAGTGTTGAAGAGCCAGAGTTTTCTAAACTGGTGTTTATATAACCCCACTAAGGTTTTTAAATATTCAGAATTTAACAATTCATCAATAACTCAACAAATTAAAACTTTTGTTTCTTCCCAAAATCAATATGCTTAACTCTTCTAAAATGTCATGTATATTTTCATGATCATTAAGAAATTACATTTGCAATAAAATTATTAAATTAGGACATAAGTGCAGTTTTTATGTGGGTAGTCTTATTTGATGGAGTACATTGAGTTAACTGTCTCATATGCCAATATAGTTTTAATTCTAGACTTACGCTTTTGCCTTGTACTTTTGTGCATTCTTTTTCCCCCATTTTATGTCAAAGTAGTTTGTATCTCAACTTACAGCTGCATAATGCTAATAACTAAGCTATAGCAACTGTGTGTTCACACAAGAACATAGCCTGGGCAATAAACTTGTTTTTATTTTTCCGTTTCATTATGAAAGACCTAATTTTATGTCCATCATTCATGTAAGTCTTTCACTGTTTATCCCAGAATGATCTTTGATTTCCTTATACAAAATAAGCAAATATATATGTATCTATCTGTATGTGTGTGCATGTGTATGTCTATGCATATGAGTGTTGTGTTTGTGTTTTATACGTCTAAAAAATCATCTACAGCTGCACACAGATCAAAACAAAAATATGGAATGCATTTTTATTCTCAAACACTGTAATCTCAAAAATATATACATCAAAATAGGGATGTTTGGTGCATAAATTTGCAAATAGCTCATTAGAATGATTTAGAAGAAAAATACCAGACATGCTTTAGCTGTGCAAGGTGAATTCAGGCAACACCAAATTCTTAAATCTTTCTTTTAATAAAATAATTTCAGTAAGTAGTTATTTTAAAATTATGTTATTTATTTTAAACCAGAGTATTAACAGATCTGCAAAAATGCAGAGAGTTGTTTAGGTGTTTAAGACTCTCCAGCCTCTCACAAATCTTTTATGATTGTGCATTTACCTGAATTTAGTATTAGGTGTAGCATTAGTAGTATCCAGGCACGGACATTAAGAGAAAGGTTAAGATGACTGGCTGCTCTGTGCAGCTGCTATTCTCCTGAGCCTGAAAGGAGTGAAGCAGTTAGGAGTGGGACAGTAGGAAATAGCTGAAATTAAGAGAATGGCTCCTTCCTACATACCTGTGTCACTGAGTAAGGCTCAGTGGATTTAGTGATTTAATGGTAGTAATGGGATATCACAGAATTCTGCACAACTAGACACAGCTTTGATCAGTTGTGACTCAGAGACAAAATCCTTTATTCAGAACTCATTCTGTAATAGGAAAGCTATAATTTAGTCTATATACCTTGGGGGCGGGGGGGGGAGATAGCATTTCCCTCTACTTATTATTATTATTATTATTTAAGCCATGATATATACATATATATATTAGCCAAAGAAGCTGGAACAATCTGAGCTGCCAAGTTCATATCTAGCTGAGTATTCTGCTTTTGATGTGAGCATGTGGCAAAAGCGATCTTTCCACCCAGGTCTTCCCACTGCTTCTTTTGTTTAGCCACAGCAAAAGTACATACAACCTGGCAGTACAGCATGTCTAAACATTTCATGTCAGAAGTGTAAAAAATACGAAGGAAACATCATAAAGTGTTTTGCCCTGTGTATATTTTCTTCAGCTGTCATCAAAAAAACTACATAAAACACATTTCATTCCTATTTCAGCTGCAGACAGCAAACACAATGGATGGAAACAGCATGATGATGATTCACAAAGCTTCCCTGATGCATTTCACACCTGCCAACCAAGGTCAGTAATAAATTACAATGACTCAGAACATCAGAGAGTTGGCAGGCAAACAGTTTTCCAAACCCTTTCCAGATATACATTTATAACTTATCTGGGGCTGGCATTACCATATAGTTCAGTGATATTAACCTAACATGTCTCTGATAGATATATGCATGTGTGTATCTATCGACAACCGCATATACACATATATATATGTGTGTGTGTAAATACATGCACTCATTATCTTTTCCACTTCAGTGAGTAACAGTCCTCAAAGAAAGATATCTGACACTCACTCAGCTACATGGGTTAAAGTTTCTGAGGAAAAATTAAGAGAAACTTGATCAAAAAAATTCCGGGGGGGAGGGGGGTTGTGTGGTGGAGAAGGAAGAAGGGGGAGGGGAGGAAGGAAAAAATGTTTCTTTTATATTTAGCTTTTTTAAAGATAAACATTCTGAGCAAAAATAGAAAAAAGTAACTTTTAAGGATTTAATTGTCATTTTCTAAAAAATAATAGAACATTGGAAATAATTCTAAAGTGTTTCTACTCAGTTTAACTTGTGTAAAAACTTGTAAAAACAAAAACAAAACAAAAAAGCAAAAACATAAAAACAAAGACAAAAAAGAAGAATCAATCCCTTCAAAAAATAATGAAGAAAATATGGACATTAAATTTCAAATATTTTAATTAATTTTTATAATCCTATGTGATCAAAATTCCATTTTACTACCTACTACTTCTACCCCTCTCTGTATTCAGTGATATGAATCTGTAATCAGAGTTACGTAGAAAGAGTATTGGTGTTACCTGTCCTCATTATTCTGACAGACTGTTTCTAATCTCAAGTTAATGATTTTGCAGGATTTCTTTCAGTTTCGTTCAGGAGGTAACATCAATTCTCTGTAATTGTAAACTAAATTCATTTTAGCTTCTCTATTACACACCCTACAGTTGTCAATGAAAAAATGTTCATTATCATTTGAAATCTTTCAAAAGAAGAAGTGATATTCATTTGTGACAGTAAGACTAGAGATAAAATGAACTATTTTTAGGCTGTGACCATGATAAAACTTCCAAGATAATTTGAAGGTTTTAGATAGCAAATAGAAATGGTATTGGGAATTTTCTATTTGTGATGAATTTTTAAAAAATTAAGATAGAATGTCCTGAGATGTTTTCAGATAGGTTGAACTGGTTGTTGTATCTCTCAAGTACATGAATCTTCAGGCAACAATGGGGGGAATGAAGTACCATCCACAGGAGGAGAAGATCGGGTTCTAAACCGTCTGAGGAATCTGAACATATGTAAGTCTGTGGGACCTGATAAGATATCCCCTAGGGTCCTGAGGGAAGTGTAGATGTGGTCACTGAGTCACTCTCAGGGTATTTGAAAAGTCACAGCAGTCAAGTGAAGTCCCTAGTGTCTGGAAAAAGAGAAACATCACAACTGTGTTAAAAAGAATAAAAAAGAGGACCCAAGGAACTACTGACCAGTCAGCCTCATCTCAGTGCCCAGTAAGAATGTGGAACAGAGCCTCCAGGAAGATATGGCAAGGCATATGGATGACAAAGAGGTGGCTGGAGACAGCCAACATAGATTCACCAAAAGCAAATCTTGTGTGACTGAGCTGGTAGCCTTCTGCAATGGAGTGACTGCATTCGTGGATAAGGGAAGAGTAACCGATGTCATCTATCTTGACTTCTGCAAGGTCTTTGACATGGTCCAATACAACATCCTTGTCTCTAAATTGGAGAGATATGGATTTGATGGATGCACTATTCGACGGGTAAGAAGTTGGCTGAATGTCTGCATCCAAAGAATTACAGTAAACAGCTCAATGTCCAAATGGAGAACACTAATATCTAATATCTGGTGTTCCTCAGCAGTCCGTATAGGGACCAGTACTCTTCAATATCTTTATTAATGACGTAGACAGTGGGACTGAGTATACCCTCAGTAAGTTTGGGGATACCACCAAGTCGAGTGGTACAGCTGATATGCTAGAGGAAAGGGATGCTATCTAGAGGGACCTTGACAGGCTTGAAGAATAGGCCAATTTGAACCTTAAGAAATTCAGCAAGGTCAAGTGCAAGTTCCTGGGTTGGGGCAATCTTCAGTGTCAATACAGAGTGAGTGGGGAATGGATTGAGAGCAGGCCTAGTCTAGAGAAAGATGTCCCTGCTCATAGCAAGGAGGTTGGACTTGATGATCTTTGAAGGTACCTTCCAACCCAAACCGTTCTATGGTTCTATGATCCTATATGTCTTTGTCTTTATATGAGAAGGTCCCTGGTTTTATTAGTACAGGATCATGCTCAGAATTATAGAAAATTATCACAAATTATCATTTGTAATAAGATTGTCACAAATAGCATTTTTCTTCATGTAACATCTTTCTTTGGGTTACAATTAATTTTAGTAACTTTTAAATTGATGTTAAAATTCTACTTAAGTTGTTTATATCTATTAATTTTATTACTAAGGGGTTTTTTTTTCATCTTTGTTTTTAAATATGGTTCTGATTATACTGAAACATCTTTCTGCTACATGCCTTATGCTCATGTCTCCCTTCACATAATACCCTATACTGCACATAAACAAGGTAACTGTGACATCGCTTTGCCTTGAAGAAGATCATAATACCATAATCTTACCTTTTGCAATTCACAAATTACATCAAAGCTCTCAAAGATATCTTTTATATATTCAGATATCTCAATTCAGGACTCCAAAGTACTCGAACAAGTTTTTGGAGTTTTCTTCAGAGCTATTAGAAAAAAAAAATAAATCTGTCTGGTCAAAGAAATCTTAAGAAAACCCCTCCTATGAGTGCACAGAGGGCTTTATTTAATGATTAATAATTTAAATTTTGCCACTAGCAAGGTTGGGCCTATAAAACTGGCATCCATCTGTCCACTTCAGCTTAAAACATTTTCACTGATCTAAATACTGGGTTTGATTTATATAGTCTAATGATAGTGATTCTTCTTTGCCTTCTTTTCCTTCTCTGCAAAACATCACTCTACTTCTCATTCTCACCTACAGAACACAGAAATATCTCATGTGAATATCCTCTAAAGTGTGCATAACTGTCAACTGATGCCATGGGTACAGAACAAAAGCACAGAATTAGTAGAGTATGTTGGTGTCGTAACTTCACTGTTGTCCCAGGTGAATTTTGCAAATAGTATAGAGAGTAAAAGGCTGACAGCATTTTAGCACAGCTAAAATCTCTGGCAAACACATTTGCTGAACTTTCAGTTTTCAACTAAATGCTTTGTCATCTCATAATGATGACAAATTTAGTCTCATTTTCAAACTTGTCTCTTCAGGAGCTCTATAAGAATTCTGCTGTGTAGTTAACTGTGAAATTTTATCTAGAATTATTCCTATAGGAATGAGGAAGCCTAAGCTGAGCTTGTTCCTTCTACATTTCAAGTATATGTTAAAGGAGACCATCGCAGATGAATGTTTACCTTTCTTTCCTGTAATTCATTGAAGGTTCCTTCCTCCTGCCAAAAAATGAGTCCATGAAGACTCCTTTTCTACATCACCATCCTAAATAACTCCTGGTTTGCCTAATGCATTACTAGATCGATTTACAATCTATTTATATCTGTCCCTCTGCATACAGTTTTGCATCATCACACATAATCTTGTTTATATTACTTCTGTCAACAAAGCAGTTCTTACAAAGTTCAAGTCCTTTTCATGCCGTGTGCTCCCTGTACTATGCAATTACTTACATCAGCCAGAGTAGTAACATATGTTAAATGTGTTCAATTCCCATTAGCATAAGGAAGTATGATATTTTCATGCTACACAGTTGTGATCGTAATATGCATTTTTAAGAATGATGATTTTCTTGGCTACGTAGAAAATTAGCTCAAATATATTGTTCAATTAATAACTTCATCAGATTGGTAAATACACAATCATGCTTCGTTGTAATATATTTATGGCAAAAAAACCCTGCTTTCGACTGTAATTGTAAAGATTTTTATAATTTTAATATTATATATTGAATATTGTTATTAAAAAGTCAGTTTCTAATGCGTTGCTTGGGAAATGGCTCTACCATGTCAGATCATAGTACATTATTTTCTTCAAAGCTCTAATGTCTGGTTCTATATGGCATGAGATTAGCATTCTAATAATGGAAGGAATATATCAGATTTATTTCACTGAGGGTCAGTTACAATATTTAGACCCAAGGCGACAAATCCTTCGGATTAGTCATGAATGAGACTGTCTTGCACTGAAATGATTTGGTAAAAAAGATCATTTTAACAAGGTTATCTGTTGGCGAGATAAACCACTGAAGAATCCAAGTTATGATAACAGGGTCCAGCTGTGATCTGCATGTAAGAAGTACTGAGTTGCTAATATATTATGTATACATATGTGTGGTTGTCTGTTGCAACTTACAGGTGGAAAAAATATTGTCGTACCGCATTGCTTGCAGTATAGAGGTGTGAGGGTTTAATTGTTAATAGATATGAAGTATTTGAGGTCCACAGATGGTAGTTACTCCCAAACTGCAAAATATTACTATTATTTTATACATTTTGAACTGGAAAGATCTGCAATATGTTTTTTTATATAATACAAACTACTGAGCTTGTAAGTTGTATACAAATACTTAAGCATTATTCAGAGTTTTTTAATAAAATTGCTAGGCAACACAATTGCTTAGTGTAATTTCTAAAAAAAATACGGATAGCAGTGTAAACAACAAATACTACTCTGCTTAGTTAGTCGGAATCAATGAAAAGAAGGGGGAGTTTATTAGTGTTTTCATCTCAGTAAAGTTACTTGTATTCTTAAGAACAACCAGCTTACTCCGATAGCTTAATGAAGATGCAAGAAAGAACCCCAGAAGGCTATTGGTACTTCTACATTATGTCCTCACAAATACTATTCTGCATTAAAGATAAAGGAAACTAAATTTCGGTGGCCTGGGCTTGGATGCTTCTTGCCGGACTTCAATGCCTGAAAGTTAGGAGCCTAATCATATGTGGAAAGAATGAGTCTCGTCATTGGAGAAATCTAGTTCTCCCCATTGACTACGGAGGAAACGTTTATATTAAGGTGTGTGTCACAACATACTCTTTACAGGAAAATCCAGCTGAAGGGGTTCCTGTCAATTTTTTTCAGTAGACACTTCAGTTCTGAACATCTTCCTTTATTGAACATTATGCATTGTTAATGGATGTTATTACTCGTTTCACCTATTGGTTTAAAAAGTCCTTCTGATGAACAGAGCAACTCAATTTTTAGAGGGTTTTGTTACACAACATACAGTATCTTACTAGATGATTTATATCACATGATGTTCTGTTCAGAGTTTCTCAAGCTCTGTTGCAGGAAGCATGCTTGAAACAATTTCTAACAGAGGGTGTGACTTCCACACTTCTATGTACAAAGAACAATTTTAAGGCCAGTATCATTTTTCTTATTTTAATGAAATCCTTGTTCAGTGTTGGAAGAAATTCCTCAGGATTTTAATTAACATTCTAAAACAAATGATGTTCTGCATCTAAAATGGTCTTATTTCTAACTCAGACTAAATAAGAAGTAAAGCAAATGCTAAATGTAGACTAAGTTTCCAAACTCACACATCAGAGCATGCCTGAAAGAAATGTTTATGGTTTTACAGTTCTTAAAAGAATTTTAACACCAAAAGCGGCTACATGTCAAACAATTAATTTATGCAGTAGAGAGTAAATCTGAATTATTTATAAATGTGAACAGAAATAAGTACATATTTATCGTGCTTTATCTTAAAATAGTTTAATTCAAGGAGCCATTTCCTTCACATGCAGGAAAAAGCATAAAAAGCTGTAAGAGCCATAAACAAGCAAATAGAGAGTGTAATTTCAATACCAGTAGAGAAAACACGTAAGACATCATTCAATGTCGATGATTCTTATTATAATGAGGAAGAGAAAATAACAAAAGATACTCTCTGACTCACTGAACAGTCTTCTTTAACGTTTTCTTTAGTTTTCTTTTTTTCTCCTACACTCTTTCTTGATGTTCCTGAAATACAGTTCATATCCTCACGTACTTTCTGACAATTTTTCAAATAGAATACTTTAAGGAATGGATTAATTTTTTTTTTATTATGAGAATGTAGATGCCTTAGATTGCTGGGGACTGCTCAGGGGGACAGTATTAAGGGGGGGGGAAATGAAGACCACCTGTCCTCACTACTCACAGTTAAGAAAAAATTAACATTTCCATTACTAGCATATTTAATATTCTCTAGAAGCAGCAGAGAATTCCAGAAAAAATATAGTTGCTGAGCTATGAAGTATCTTAGAATATGATTATTTCTCTTGTAGCTGTCAGGAAAATTCTACACCTCAAGCTGAATTAATTTTACATGATCCGAAAGCAGTCTAACAATGTAAATAGTACCTTTATTGTCAGTAATATGAAATTAATAAAAAAATTAAAAAGGAGATATGTCTAAGGTTTTCAATATGTCTACAGCATGTAATCTTGGTGTCCCAGCTATCCATACCAAGGATCAGATTCATTTACACTGATTTCTAGTAAACCTAGGGTATATCTATATTGGGAAACAGAAGTGGAGACTGCACAGTGATACAATGTCCGAATAAAGCTGGATGTCAAATAATATCTGAGAGCTGAAAAGTGGACAGGAATCCCTTGCTCTACCACTGAAGATGCTGTTTCACATGGGCACTTTTAGGCTATTATTACTTTCTGCTTACCATTTCCTGTGACATTCTCCTTACACTTTTTCTATGATGGAATTCTAAATCTCCCAACAAATCATTTAGGAAGGGTAGAAAAGCAGAGGGGGACATGAAGAAAAAACCTGCTTGAAATTATTTTGCAACCTGTGATTCAAACTTTTCTTTGAGTGTAGAAACCATCTCTGAAGTGCAGAAAACAGGATTCCCATTAAGCTGAGAATTGGAAGAGTCCACTGAGGTAATGCAGCACATCACAACTCCTGAGTCACAGTTCACACAGACTTTAAGAAGCTTTCTACATCTTAAGTAGAAATAGTAGTTGTTAATTATGACCACATAATTATAATTTGGAATTTTAATTTTGTAATGAACATATTTTCTGCTGTTCATTGAAATATTTTAATGACAGAAAATTTTATGCCATAAAGACATTAACTCATATTGTGTTTTAAGATCTGCCTGCAATGCTGTTAATGCATAGTTAGGTATGACAGGTTTCCCTACAGGCTACATAGGTCCCATCTCCCATGATAGACAGTTTATTTTGCTCCTGTTTTTGGAGGAGGGTGGTTTAGGAAGGCAACACTAGTTTAGAATTAAACCCTCAATTCCATTGGAACAAACAATTTTAAAAATTACTCACTCGGTTCAGAGTTTCTGATATTTAGAAATAGAAGGGAAAAACATTGTGAGTTTCAAAGTGATTTTTGGGGATTGTATTGAATCTCTTTACTGATTCTTGATACTTAACTAACTGGTCTTTTTTGTTTTGATTATTTTCATTGCTAACAGTCTACCTAAAGAAAACTGCTGGAAGTAACTCCGGAACAGAAAGTCCTGGTCAAAGCTAGGACACTGTTAATCATAGGCTCAATTCTCTTGCTTTTGTACTGTTGTAAATCAGAAGTGACTGTATTGAATTATATGGATTTCCACTAACATAAATAGAGGAATTTAAATCCTATAATGTCATTGTAAGAATCAGGCAATTTTTTCATTGCGCCATGTGGAACAGCATTAACAAAGATGAGGGAAAAAAACATTTAAACTGTTTAATTACAATAATAAAACTTCCTAGCAACACAGTCCCATTTTATTATTAAGAAACAAGCCAACCTTAAAACAAAACTTCAAGTTCTAAACCTGTGCTGCCTTATGTAATCTACTTATTCAGAATGCACATTTAAAATTTAATCTAGCAGGCATTGTTAGGAGCAAGAGCTGTACTGTACCTGGTTTTGAAAACTGCTGAGTACCCTCTGTTTTTGACTGAAGTTGAAAATCACCCTTGATGTTCCCTGTTTAAACATTCCTCTTGCAAGAGGAGATTAAAGTAGGCAGCAGTGGAAAAGGTTTAAAGAAGATTTAAATGGACACTGTGAATTCCATTAGGGATCCCAAAATCTTAGAATATGTAACCAACAAAACACATCATTTAATCCCCTTTCTGTGAATTCATGAACTCAGTCCTCTATATGACAACTGTTTATCATAGCATAGGTAGTTAGCATCCTACTATCATTCAGTTATTGTAAATCAATTTTTATTCTTGTTGACTGGCTCTTTATTTTTAATTTTTTATTTCCATTCTACAAATGGAAATGTTTCAAAAAAATTACATGTTACTCTTTTTAGTGATTCACATGAAGGCCTATGCTTATTCGTAGATAAATCTGTCAGATTTTTGCTCCTTAATACTCCCCTGCCCAGGCATGGTTAGCCTTCAGTTGCCCTTCTGGCAGTGTCTCTGTCTCAGCATGGGTCTCAGCATGGGTCCTCCACAGCCTGCAGTCCATTAGGGGTGTTTGTGCTTTTGAATGTGTTACCTATGGCCACAGTCTCCTTGGAGGTATCTCCCCATCGTGGAGAATCTCCTTCCAAGATAGTGGCTCCAGCTGTTTTTCCCGTCCCTCATAGTTGCTGCTCTTTCTTAAATACGTTTGAGTAGAGGCACCATGAACTCTTCTGCCTGGTTGAAGTTTTCACATTCACTGGTCTGTTTTGATATGTTTCACAAGCTTATGAGACCATTTGGGCCCGGCACAGGGTGGTTCATTGCCTCCTCCCACACAGGTCATCCTGGCAGGGCCCTGCTACCAAAACTTTACCATTTATGTCTGCTATAAAGCAAAACAAAACTCCAAAAATGGAGTACACACCCAGCCCCAGAATGGAACATCATGCCTTACCGTGTAGGCTTGGTGAATTTGTGAAGGAACATGAATGGTGACAAAATGTTTTGAATTTGGTCTCTGTTGAGACCTTGAGGTTGAGAACAGACAGGCTATTCATGAAATAAACAGATTGTGTGTGTTTGCAGTTTGCAAAGCCTGATGGGCTCAGAAAATGTGGGTTATGTCTACTAGACAAAGTCACTTTGCACATTTCCATTACAGATTCAGATAATCTCTTTGAAAATCAGTAACACATCTAACCCATACTTGCACCTCAGAAAGGGATTTGTGCCTATTCAAGATTTTGAAAATGCATTCTTGAATGCTTTTTCACTCACATGATTTTTTCCAGTGATAAATTCCTGCCAAATTAAATATTTCTGTACTATATAGTAAGATGGGTGTTCAAAGCTAATTTCTAATCTGATCATTTCCAGGTTCTTAGTTTAATATGATTTATCTACCTGAAAGAAGCAGTATGGTTGTTATCAGCCACCAGTAATGAATGTACGAAAATGACACAGTGTGTACTTCTACTGGCCAGTCATGCAGTCTAAATATAATCATATAAACCACTGCTGCAGTTCTGGTACTCCTCGTGCCGTGATGAAATGAAAAGTAGCTAACAGATATGAGTGTACAGATTTAGTATAAAAGAATGTCTGTAAGCCAGCTGGCCTAATGTTTGTGCACTGTAAAGAGGTCAAAGGCCTTGTATGGTCTTAATAAATAGAATCAACTGACTTCATATGTATTTTGGCACTAATATGTGGCCTATGGCATCATTTCCTGAGGTTTAGTACAATATTAATAAAAAGGCTATTCTAGATTAGGTCCAAATCAGTGTTATGGTGGAGAACAGTTTTTCTCTTTCCTCAGTCAGAAAAAAAGTATAAATTAAATGGAATAAGGCACAGCTGCTTATGGCGTTACTTTGAAATACCCACACAAACACATATCCTCATGTTAAGTTGAAGCTTGCTTCATTTTATTTATTTTTCATTAGTTTGCTTTAAATCCCTGACTTCTCTGGGAAGGAAAAAAATGAAAAAAGAAACAAGTTCTGCCCAGGCCAGAGGGATGAATAAAGCACATGCCAACGATAAATCCAGGTTTAGCCTTTGGCTTTGAAACACCCTGAATTCATTACATTTGTTTGTGCAGACACTATTAATCTGTTGTGACAACAAATTAAAGTCTGATTTAAATTAAAGCAAATCACAAAATAATTAGAAGCTTCTTGTCTCTCATATCACTTTCTAGCTCTTCATCCCTTACTGGTCCACCTGCCATCTGATGCTTCAGAAGGTTTATCTGTTAGGCTTTGCTTTTGCCTTCAGTGAAGTATCCATTTTTTTCACAGTACCATGTGGGGGACTTACTTACACATTAACCACTGCTTGATCTGCTTTCTTTCAAAGTCCTTTACTTTAGCTCTCAGAGGAAAATATACCTCTTGGTTTCTTATTTAACCATCCTAAGTGCTTGTTCATCGTCCTCATTAGCCATTTCTCTGAAAAAATTTTAGGAGAGCTTCTCTGAAAGATATCATTTTTAAAAATCTTTTTTCCTACTGTAATGCATTATTCCTCAGTAATGAGCTGTGTTATGACTCAGTATATGACTTATGTACCCGTGCCCAGAGATGCATTCTTCATTTAAGAGAGCCTAAAATCCTGTCCTACTTATTATTTTATCTCACTTTTTCTCTTTGGTAAATGTCAAAGCCAACTTTATATTTAAATATGAAAGAATGAATATGAAAGTGCATATGGGAAGAAAAAGCTAGGACACTGTGTCATTCATTAATCAATGGAATTCATACTTCTTCTTTGTCTGAAGTTTACAAGATATGTATGTTTAAATTAGATTATGTTTAAGACATTTTGAAAAATGGAAAGACCATATATTTTCAAAATCTTTTCACCAGAATGGATTTTACAGAGTGAGTGTGTGTGTCTTTCTGTGTACAAGTTTGTGATGGCTGAAGGAGGAAAGAAAAAGAATTTGCAATTTCAATATTTACAGATTAAAAATCCTACTTTATTTAAAGATAAGTCAATAGCTTACATTCAATGTCTCTTTTCTCTTTTTTAATAAGA
Source organism: Strigops habroptila (assembly GCF_004027225.2). NCBI lineage: Eukaryota > Metazoa > Chordata > Aves > Psittaciformes > Psittacidae > Strigops > Strigops habroptila. The sequence goes on along the minus strand of NC_044278.2, from coordinate 66,966,694 downwards.
AATATATAATTTTGGATTTCAAGGGTGGGGGCTAATTTCCTAAACTTGATTGCCTAGTGGTTTTATATATGTCATAATGTATCCTGTTCTGCTTCCAGCTGCAAATGAATTCTAACATGTTTTTAAAAAGATTTATAAGTGAGAAGGAAGTGATGTTGCCAGTGGTAAAAAAATATTAATTTTGAATTTTCAATGATGTAGGTTTAAAAAAGTTTGATTTTTATCATTTTGCTATATTAAGGTATGACTTCTGACTTGCAGGTGAAGCTAGGGTAATTTAAAAACTATACAGAAAAATTAGGAAACTGCAGTAATCTTATGAATGATGCTTTTCAAATCATTGAAACTTGTGAAACAGATGCAACACACTCCTTTTTTAATACCTCAGATCATCATCAGACTTGAGGTCACACATAATTATGGTATCTCCAGTGTCCCTGATAAATCACTGGAGTTACAGTAAGGATTTGTAAGATGAATTCTTCTAAGACTTAGTCCTTAGCATGTAATTCAGACTATGAAAATGTGAACAGAAAGATTTTTGTTACAAACTTGACTCCAGGACTCTGGAAGAAATATGAAATACTGTGAAAGTTATTTAATATAAACACCTTGTACCTGTAGAGTGCTACATATTCTTGATGTTTTTCTTCTTTTTTCAAAACTTAAAAAACAAAAATAAAAAAATATACCTGCAATGAAGTGTTTTCAGTAAAGTACACAGAATTTGAGCCAGCTTGAAACTAGTTTCTTACGTAGCACATTTCTTAAAATTACTCACTTTGTGGAGAATAGTGGTTTTAGAGATACTGGCTAACAAATGATAAGGTGAAAAAAGGTCTCTCATCACTTGCAAAGATTGCACTTCTTAAGATTAATAAACAAATTGATTCATTAGTACTTACAAGGACACAAAATTGCCTTACAAGAGCATTTTTGCATGTCCTAGGAAGAAAATTACACTGAAAAGGGGCCAATATTCAATTTCTAGTCATGTGTAACAAATGAATTAAAAATTAGCAAATATTCAAGTCAGTGAACTGTTTCATGATTCTCTGAACAAATGAAGTATACAATTCTAGTTTTAAGTTCCTAACTAGGTAAAAGTTTTTCAGTCTTCATCATTCCTAATTATGTTGTGATTTAATCAATCCATTTGATAACCAGCAGCATTACTGGAGTAAAGAAAGCAGGTTATTCAAGAAAACTTTCCTGGCCATATATCTCCCATAGCCTCTCAAGTCTGTTTTTGGCTTGATACGCCATCTCAAATGGCTTCATCTCTCCCAATAATGTACTGAAAAGTGTAATTATTTTTTGAGGAAAATACAGATGTTTTCTGGGTTAACCGATTTGAGGTCCAGCTTAATGGAAACAGACAGAAACTGAGATGTTATTTGAGACATTTTAATGAAATGTTAGGGATTGGACATCCCCCTGACATATCAGGAACAATAACAGCAATGCCAGCAGTTTGTGATCCTAGATTCATTTGACATAAAAATTAATTCCTGCATGACTTTTTCATAGATGAAGATAAATGATAAAGGATAGTAGTATGGAGAAGAGAAATATATGAAGTCATACTTGAATAGATGATGTTTTAAGCACTGTGTAACTCATTCTCCATTTAGTCACAGATTATGGTGATGTGAGTGGAGAAAAGCAATACAGAAGGTAAAGAAATAACTGATTTCCTTTTTTTGATCTATTGATTTGTTTGTGTACTTCCACTAAGTAGAAATGGAAGCAAATATGCTGCCAAAATGTTCCTAGTGTTAAAAAGAAGCAACATTTATTTCACATGTCCATATTGATATTTTAATTCTCGTCAAAGAGTTCAAAATATGTCTAAACTAGAAAAGAGACAAAATCGCATTTAAGTGCCTTGATACACTCTTTTCAGAACTCACAGAATACTACTGGGAAATTTCTTAGCTTATGTGCGTGGTATTCATGTGAAGTATGAGATTGCTCTACTCTATTGGTCTTTATTCGAATATGTCTGAAGTCAATGCAGGAGATCAGTAAAACAATGATTTGCAAGATCTTCAGAATACTCTAACTTTCTGCCATGTTTCTAGTATTTCTGATGTTTTTAATATTCTATGTTGAACAGGTCCATTGACTAACCAGTTGTCTGAGAATTGCTGTTCGATAATGTTCTAAGAAAAGTTATATACAGGAAAGTCCAAAGAATATAGGTATCAAATAAGATATCCTCTTTTTCTTTCATGTAATGACTGAAGAAATAACATTAAACATTGAGATCCAGATTTGTCATCCATTTTATATCTTCTTTTTCTCTAAAATGAAAAGGATGTTCTGGATCTGGAGAAAGATGCTGTTAGCTTGCTAGGTGTGCTGTTGTTTGACAATTGTACATAAGGATGTCCTTAATTTGTGTTTACTGGTGTTTTATACATGGGTGAAATTGCAGCACAAAGCATGGATGGCTGTTTGAAAAGCACTTCTTACAGACAAAATATTTTTAATTTCTATGCTAGAAACATTTCTATGTATTTTTCAGGTAGTTTGGCAGACTGGTTTTGCACTTCAAACCTTTTGATGATTTCAGTTCTACCTTGAATATTAACTTGTTTCTTGCTTTTATGGAAAGCGAAAGAGCTGTCCTTGCAAGTCAAAAAGAATTAGCATCCTGTAGAAAAAAATATTAATTTGGAAAAGCATCTTCTCTGGAGTATAAAATTATTTTTATAATTCTGATACACAGCTTTGGTAAATTACAGGTTTTCATTTTTTACCATAAGAAAATATTCTAAAGTTGATTGAAATTTTCTCAGATAGAATAGAAAGGAAAACAGAGAAGTTTTTGGTTTTGCTAAAATAAACTAGGAAGAGGCTAATTAGGTTTCATAAGCTGATATATAATTATAAGACAAATAATTGCAAAATTTATTACAGTTCAGTCTTGTGTGCACTAAAGTAGCAAAGCCTATGTAAAAAAAATTGTGTATACATTTAAAATTAATTAAAAAGTGACACTTTCCAATAAATTCAACATCTGCCTCCCAAACCTAATAAAAACATACCTACAGCTATGTTTATAAAAATGCAAACCACCATCTATTATATTATCTGTGTGAAAAAATTCCCTTAGCATTATTTTTCCTCTTCACTTAACTTGTTGATTAAACCATCCTCAAGGAAGAGTCTGGGGGCTTGTTTGGCTTTGTCTTTTTTTCAATCCATCAATTTTAGTCATGCAAAATTGGTAGTGATAAGAAATGGGAAATAGGAAAGTTATTTTGCCAACAGTTATGACTGCACTAGTATTAATCACATTCATAGGACACTTAGAGATGGAGAACTGAGATATTTTTAGACTTCTGCATGGTTTTTTTCTTCAGCAAAACTCAGAGCACATCACAAATTTTGATAACTTTATCAAGTTCTGAAATTTAATCACTGCTTGGCAGCCTCTACAGTTCATGGAGACTTCAAAGAGAAGTTCAGTCAACCATCATAGCGATCATGGAATGTCCCCAAGCTAAATGATACAGAACATTAAATCCACCCCATAGTTCAGAGCACTGCTACCTGAGTGGGAAAATTGTGTTTTTCCTTTCCTTTGGGATTGAGTCTGGAGTTCTGTCTTGAGGGCAGTCAGCCTTGAAAGGACAGATTATTCTTGGGTGAAAGTAAGCATGTTTTCATTTGTTTTACTCTTTTCTCATGCAATGGCAGTTATGTTTGCCACTACTGAAATCTGAACCTAAAATATATGTCCACAAATGTTTAGTCCAAGATCAGTGCCATTACTCCATTGCTCTCACTTTTAGACCTGTGAACTAACCTGAAGTCTAGAAGGTATCAGCAAGAACTAACTGGAAGCTGTAGTTCTAGATGTTCATAGTGAAAAAGTGTCAGGAGGGAGAGGAAAAGTATTTTACACGTGGTGGCTTTATGTACATCTGAAATTAAGTAGCTGATTTGCAGGTAATTCTTATTTTAAATTCCTATCTAGGTGTGGGGAGAGATGGCATCAGCATGACGAGCTTGAGCAGTCCATTAAACAGAAGCAGCGAGACCTTGATACCGAACAAGCCCTGGGCTCAGTAGGCCAGGCTACGCCGTAAGGTTGAGTCGTAAACACCCGGACGAATCAGTGGAGTGCATGGACTGCTCGTGAGCTGATGCGGCGGAGCGTGGACAGCACGTGATAGCCTCGGGCACAGATAAGCAACATGCTGTGGAAAGTCCCCGTGAAAAGTCCCCTGGAGAAAACCCTGTGGGAAGTTCTGGGCAGAGAAACCCCGGGGGAAGTTCTGGGCGGAGAAACTGTGTATAAATAGGGCTTGCCCGACGTAATATGCCACTAATGGCACCCAAAACAGGCCTTAAAGAGACAGCAACAGCTGTACCGGTGGAGTAGCTCAGCTGAACGATGGAGCTGAAAGGAAGCTCGAGAGTCGGAGCTGAAAGGAAGCTCAAGAGATGGAGCTGAAGGGAAGCTCAAGGTGCACCGTAATTACCATTCTGTAGGACAGAAGGTAAGCGGCTGAGAACGCAATGGGGAGCTCCATCACTCAGGAGCAGAAAAACGTGCTTGATATCCTTTGACACATATTGGACAAACAGGGAAAAAACTTGGATAGCACAAATTTGAAATGTCTCCTCATATGGGCTAGAGACCAGGAGCCCGCTTTAGATGCCCAAACAGTGTACGATCCTCAGTTATGGGATTGTGTTGGGGTAAAACTGTGGGACCACGTGACCCACTCTGATAAAACTGCAGCAGAGCTCTTAGGAGTGTGGCACACCCTTTTTGAAACCCTAAAATCCCATGTCGGATCAGCCTCACACAAAAGTCCCTACGAATACGAGCAGTTGTCTAGCCCTGCATCGAATTCAGAAGTTGTCAACATAAAAGCCTCTGCCCCTGTCGATGATCCATTTGACCCAGGACTGATTGATCCAGAACAAGAACCAGACTTATTTCCTCCTGACCCTCACTACCGATGGGCTGCTGTTAGGCAGAGGGCCCGAGACAGTGGGGACATTGAATTGTTGAGGGCTTTCCCTGTTACCTATTATCAAAACCAGAACCCTAGTTGAGCACCTCTAAGCTATGAGGCCATAAAAGAATAGCAAAAATCAGTAAAAGAAAATGGTCTTGGTGCTCCCATCACTATTTAATTTATGCAATTGTGGATTCTTATTCTCTTACACTGCATAATTGGAAGACTCTCACTCGGTTAATAATGACCACCAAATGCTAAAAGCCCACCAGCTACATATCTTCAGGTCACCAGCAACTGACCCTGCCTTCCTTCTGACCATCACCCCAACAAAGAATGAATTTTGGTGAAACCAAACGAGCTCAGAAGTGACCACATGAGTTCAGTGGTCTGAGCATCAGACCTCTGTCATGGGCAGGGACACCTTCCACTAGACCAGGTTGCTCAAAGCCCCATCCATATGAATATACATATCTAGTATAACTATGCATAGCATTAAGAACCATGTTGCACAACTGATTTTTTTTCAATAAAAACATTACATTCCCTTAGAAAAGTTAGTGCTCTTAGCACATGAATTGGTTAATTTTAATCAACATCATATCAATTCATTTGAAAATTAGGGTTCCATTTTACTAGTTTAAACCACCACAGTCATGAAAGACGTTCTATAATAAATGTATTGGAGCAAATGACACACAAAATTTTAATGTTTAGTTTTTTAAAAGAGATAAAATTAGAAAGAAAAAAAAGGCCACTCTTTCAGAATAGAACTGTATATTTGCCTTTGAAAATGCTGCTGGTCAGCAGTGGTGTGGAATTCATAGACACTCCACACATTCCAAGACTGAATTGTTTATTTAGGCGTCTGAATATAGACTGAGGATTTTTAAAGTGCCATTTCTTGCTGATTGGTTATTCTTAATGTGTCCTTTTTGGCCAGCTGATCTTTTGGAAGAAGAAAACAAAGGAATATTAGCGGTCAAGCCATGGTAGTCACATTTGCAAAGTTTGGCATGTAGTAGTGACAGCAATGATTCTTTGTGTAGGTGGAGGAGACTAGGCTGGAGCTCATTTTAGATCCTTGCCTGGTGCTGAATTGTACAGTGTAAATCCTCTGCAATCAAACTTACTATTAAAAATATCCAGCTCTAAAGAATGGTTGCTTTCTGAGTTGACAGAGTTTGTTGCTTGTTCTGGAAATGTTTTGGAAATTTTATTGTGGAAATGTAGTTACCAGTTTGTTTCTAGTGATCTAAACTAGAAAGAAAGCGTGGCTCTAAGTATGCAACAAGAATTAGTTCACCCTTTGATCCTCTGAGAGTTAATGGGGGAAGAGTGCTTTTAAAATCAAATTCTCTCCAGCAGCTTCAATCAATCACTTTAAAGTGTTTTTATTTATAAGCTATGTTTTATTTTCCTCCTGTAGGCAAATGAAAGAAAAACCTGTTGGACACTAAAGAAGTTTGTAAGCCTGCCCTCTCTTATTAAGAATGTGCTTCCAAAGTTTTTTATGATATCTCTCCTTCCTCTTCTAACATTAAGAAGAATCTGTGCTATAAGCTATATTCTTGGGTTTTTTTCCTCTCCAGGTACCCTTCCTAGATGTGTTTATTAATCAGACTTTAGTCTGTGACTGAGGAAGGCACTATCTTTCTAGTTACTTGTAGCCAATGCAGATGTCTGTAACATGTTAAAAATCAGGATATAATTAAAAAGAGCTTGCCTTGAACTCAGCTAGAAGCATACCGAAGTTGTAACTAACAACATTATGTTAAGTATTTTGTATAATTCTGATAACACAGCTAGCTACAATTTTAAAATCACAGACTGGTTTGGGTTGGAAGGTACTTTACGGATCATCTAGTTCCAACCCCCCTGCCATGGACAATGACACCCTTTACTAGACCAGGTTGCTCAAAGCCCCATCCAACCTGTTACTGCCCAGTAAACTGACCTGGCTCTGTATGAGAAAAGTGCTTATTCTTCTTTACACAGATACAGACTGCACTGCATGTATATTGAATACTATATGGATAGCCTCAAAGTGCTGTTGGGGAAGATGTGTCAAGCACAGTTGTAGATGTCTTGCGTAATTCTTTGCTGCCAAATAAATTTTAAGGAATGTATTCTAATTACCCCAAGAAAAATCTTTGTCCTGTGAGTTCATTGGCTACTCCAAAAGAATGGATAGATGCCAGTGGGCAATGATAACCCTCTAAGAAACGAGAATGGGAGACATAAGAAAATGTCTGTTGACACTCTTTTTCCATGCCAGCAACATTCTGTCTTTAGTGATTTACTGCCTGTAAATTAAAATGTTTCCAGTAGTGATTGCTCCCTTGGGGGACTTTCAAAATTGCTGTTTATTAATATGGAAGATCAGTCTCACCAGTGCCTCATACATTGTTCCCTCCAAATTTCATTTCATGGCTTCACATTTTTGTATCGATATGTATTTTCAAAATGAGATGCCTCATAAAACAAAGGAGGATAGAGGCCCAGAAAGGCCACTTCTTAGTTCATTTAAGACCTTTAAAGACGGAAGGTTTGGTCTGGAGAAGGTCCTCTGGGTCCTGACTAAAATTTGTTGTTGCTGAATGACAGCAGCTGTATCAGTTCCCAGTTCAGTGTGGAAGCTGAGTGACTGAGATCAGCCCTTCAAAGAGCACACTAAAGGATTATTAAGTGAACACTGGCAAGAAAAGACAAATGTAGTTAGCATAATAGATGAAAGAATCACACTTAAGTTCAAAAGTGGTGTTAGTTTAAAAACCTAAATTCATTACTGTGAAAGCAGAGAAGCGACTGGTGAAAAGTGTTGGACAAAGGTCAGCACATACAATTGACTACCTGGAGTGAGTTGAAACTTGAGCCCAGATTCATTCCACGTATCTCACTGTGTGGTGCATCATCATATGCTTTATCACTATGAAGTTGTCCAGTATGTATAATTTACCCTGCGCCTTCTCTGACTAATCTTAAATAGCTGGAAACAGAAAGATTACTTTTGACCATAAAAGTAATTTGTTAAAAAAAAAAATAAAATAAAATTGAAGACAGAATTCATTCTGTTATTTGACAAAATGAAGGAGTCTTTTATGCTTATCCTGTAGAGATAAACTTCAGTAGTTCTTTAGAGAGATAACAGTAATGTATTTACAAGTACGCCTTTCACTCTACATGATAATTATACAGAAAAATATTATTCATTATCTACATATAAAAGCCTTCTAAATATCTAACCAACAAACTATTTAGAATAGAACACTAAATTAAATAAATTAGTATTTTGCATCATGCAGAATCGCATCAGATTTATTCATCTATTCCAAACATGCTTGAATTAATGAATCCTTTACTATTGGTCATTTTCTGTTTAGTTAGTTTTGGAGGGTTTTTTATTTGTTTTGGTTTGGCTTGTTTTGGTATGTTTTGTTGGTCATTTTTTTTTCTGTGTGTGAGGGTGGGGGTTGGTTGGTTGGTTAGTTGGTTTTGCTTGGGTTTTGGGGGTTTTTTTGTTTGTGGGGTTTTTTTGGGTTTGTGGGTTTTTTTGTTTGTATTTTTTTTTTCTTTAAACTAAAATATTCCAAATTAGTTGAATTAAACAGAGAAAGTCATTGAGTGGAAAAAGATGAGGATTATCACTCAATGCATGCATTATTTTTAATGAAATTTACACCATTATTTGTCTGTCTTTATTAGGACAGGCCATTATCATTTCTCAGTTGAACCTCCTGTCAGGAAACCAGATGTATCTGTTGAAGTGGGAGATAGTGCAGCCCATTTTACAAATCCATTTACAAGTAGTAATAAGAACAGCAAATGGTTGAATAGAAAAGTTGTGGGGGTTTGGTGCTGTTTTTATTTTTTTGTGAGGATTTTTTTTTCTTTTTCTATAATTAAAGTTGTAGCTAACAAATTCCTTTCACTTGCAATTTTTCGTAGAATCATAGATTCATAAAATACCAGGTTGGAAGGGACCTCAAAGATCATCTGAGCCAACCTTTCTGGGCAAAACATGACCTAGACTTGATGTCCCAGCATGCTGTCCAGCTGAATCTTAGAAATGTCCAGTGTTGGGGAATCCACCTCTTCCCTGGGGAGATTATTCCAATGGGTGATTGTTCTTAGTGTGAAAAATTTTCTTCTTGCGTCCATTCAGAATCTTCCTGGGAGTAACTTGTGCCCATTACCCCTCGTCTTTTCCATGTGACTCCTTGTAAAGAGAGAGTCTCCTTCTTTGTAACCACCCTTTAAATACTGGAACAGTATTTTCTTTAAGTTTCGAAGTCATAAAATAATTTATCTTAAGGCTTTTGTTTCCTAATATGTCCATGACTTACGTTCGATTTTTTTTTTCTAAGTACATCAGCAGGTTTTATGCAATTATTATGCAAGTACATACATCCAAACCAAATTATCTTCCTGAGCCAGTAGCAGTTTGTGTTGTCTTAAAATATAGAAGCTTTGTCTTTTATAGCAGGGCTGCCTGAGGAGGAACTTTTTTTTTCTTTAAGTTCTCTGTTCTCATTTTATCTGCTTCAAATATTGCTTGCTGTCAGAAACAATAGTAATAGAAGCTAAAGTTTTGGAAGGTGGAATTGTCAGTGTACGTTTGCCACTTTTTTCTTCTGTCGACTATATTAGGTGACAACTTATTGCAATGAAATTGCTATTGATCTCTCTGCATGATGCTTTGTAACAAAATGAGATTGGGAGAGGTTATATTCTGTAACACATCTTCCTTGTCTTGGACATACATAAACTAGAACACAATAAAGATATTTGGATTGTTTTTCCACTGTTCAGCATTTCTCAAAGTTGGGGAAAGAAGGACAGTGTATGCTTATGCATGTATTCACATATTATAGGTATTTTTTATTCATTATTCAGCTTTCTTTCCTTTGACTAATAACGAAAACAGAAGTTACAAAATCACGAACTGGTATAAGACAAAGGGCATTCTTTCCTTAATTTCATTCACTTCAAAGATCAAATTGAAGGACTTTCCCTCTACTACATAAGACCAAAAAGTAAACAGATTTGGTGAGACCTTAATTCTTGCCCCTTTACTTTGCCCTTAATGAAAACCACAGATTGTGCAAAATATCTCTTAACTCGCTTTTTTCCGGAAAACTCAAGCTCAGTACAGTAACAATTTCATCCGGAAAAAATGGGAGATACAAGAAAAATCAGTTTTATTGTATACTTCATCTCTGTAATTCCCGAGTGTAAGTGATCAAAGTGCAGGAAAAAACCCAGAACAACTTGGTTGTTCCCTTTTCTGTGATCAGGAAAGCTGAAGCAATAACTAAGTTATCTGATACAATTTGATAGATTTTTTTGTGCTTTCGATGATGATTAGTAGAAAGAAGGAAGAGAGTTCTATGTCCTCCCCACTGCAGACAGTGAGAGGATAACCTGTGTAATAGGAAGCTGAAGAAAAATAACTCCCCCTCATCAATTTACGTGGAAAAAAAGTACCCACTCATTACACTCCCTGAACTTTGAGCAAGAGTCCAACACTTCACTTCTTATGTATTCCTGGAAGGTTCTCCTTTGTATAAATTTTTGTGATAGTTAATGACCATTTTTTCTCCTTTAATTATCAACATGGATTAGTAAATTATCTCTCTTGTTCTCTTTTGATGACAAACTGCCACATGTGTAGTCTTACCCTCCCAGTGAAAGAAAAGAACTCCAGAAACACTCTTGCTTATGGCACTCTGTTTTGGTCCTCTGAAGGCGATTTGTTCAGATCATTCCCATATGTTTGGAAATACCTTGATGACATTTTGGATAACAGACTCATTCCTGAAGAGGAGGATGGAGAGATATGTACCATTCTTTCACTTAGAAGCTGTTTTCCAAACATACATAGTGAACATACTAAACACAAATGTATTTTGATTTTTGAATATATTTAAACGTATGATTATCTGAGATTAATGTAATCATCCACATATGTTAGATGGATATAAATCTACATGAAGATCCAAACAATTAAAAATACTTGTCTATCTATGTCTCAACAACTGTACTTACAGACAAATTCTCCTTAGAGGGATTAGAAGTCAGAAAATCTTGATGGGTAATGTTTTTGTGAGAATGAATCCAGTGTGACTGTCTCAGTACAAGCAAACCTAAGAAAGATTAAAAAACCTGTCAGTCTTGTTGACTGAAACTGTCAGGTACCTTGTAACTCATAGAAAAGTAGGTGTTTGAGGTAGTTATATATTGGTTTCCTAAAATATTTTATGTTGATATGAATAATATAATTTCTCTTTAGATATAAATTTTCACAACCACAATCTGACCAAATATCACATTACGTCTCCCTTGTCCCTTCAAACCATATTGCTTTACATATTCTGGCAGATGTCATATCCAAAGTCAATGAAAGATTTAGTAAAATGATACTTCAGTTCCTAGTCCTTTAAATAGTTCTGTATAGCTTGATAAAGATTTAGGTACTATCTGATGGTCTAAATGACAGAACTTCTGACAATAACTCTTATTTATTAAGTCTTTAAAAGTATAAAAATAAGTGATGTATACAAGAGGAGCACCATAAAATAAGAAGAAATGAATACAGATGTAAACAACAAAAACTTTAAGCTGTCATTCTCTTTGGAAAAAAAAAAAAAAAGTTAATTTGTGTAATAATTTAATGCTTGGGTCATAATTTGGTCCCATTTATTTGTATTCACAATTTAAAGCATAGTTTTCAAGTGTAATTCAGACTACGTGGATTATTCTGATTACATGCACCTGGATCGTTTACAGTATTCCGTTAACTGCAGCTCTGTGGTTTTTCCTTCTTATCTGTTTTGTTGGGAAGAAAGTGGATTTCAGATGGCATAAAACAAGAAGAAGAGCAGGAAGAACATTGACCTGGATTAATAAGAATTAAATACAACCTCATAGTTCAAAATACAAGGTCACATGTTTAGAAACTAATGGACTGACAAACAGTTGCTGTAATCTTGGAAACGATCATAAAAAGATGACATCAGAAGAGTCATCACAGCATGATTAATATTGATCACAAGGTAAAGAAAAAGGAGGTTTGGTCTTAGAATGTTTCAGGGAAAGTTTTCTTAGGAAACAGAGGAAGTATTACTTTTAGTTCATGAAGCACTGTCGATGTTTCTTCTGGAATTTTATATGAGTTTTTTGGCTCACTTATATTCAGAAAGGTGAATATAACTGTACAAAGACAGTAAAGAGTGACAGAAAAAGAGAATAGAATAGTTATCCTAAGAAGAGTGGCCAGAAACATAAACAGTTGAGAACAGACCTTATCTGGTGGTGTTGGAACATATTAGTATGGACTAGTTGTCAACAAATTTAGGCTAGACATTTCCAGTTTTTGGAACCATGAGTCTCTGTAATGTGTTTTCAGTGGTAACAGGAGAGGCAAAACCCTTATATTGATCTAAGATGGATCATGATTGTTATACCGAAAGGAATATATAGTGTAATTATTCATTAGAGCATTTGGATACAATAAGCCAGGAGTTTTCTTCAAACGATAGCTTTCTAGCCTGAATTATGACCCAAATTTAGAGCAGTCCAGTCTTTTAAAACTGTCTTTTGATGTCACCTTTACTGTCAAACCTCCTCGGTTGCTTCTGAAGCATTATAGTAGGTTATTTCACCTCAAATGAGATTCAAAATACTTAAAAAATTGACAGTACTTGAAATGCTTATGAAGGACTTCACTGAACAAAAAATAACACTGTTTCAGCATTAAAATTCAGAATCAAGTGACACTTCACACTTTATTCTGTTAATTTTAACACAGTTACTCTGTTATCTTTAGATGTGTAGAACAGAGAGAATTTTACATATTCTACAGGAACAAGTATGAGACAACTTAATCAGGTGTAGTAGTCTATGATAATCTATTCCTACTTTAGTTTTGTTAACATGATACATTGAAGTAATTAATGCTGTCATGGATTACCTACGTACACTCTTCATGACAAAACTTATTGATACATCTATCATTCTTCTAAAATCTACTCATTGTGAATATGCTAAAACAACATTCCATTAACAGGTTTGCAAAATAAAATAACGTCAGCCAGAGAGTTTGCAGATTTCTCTGCTCTTAAAATATCTAATCAAGAGAACAGCACTCATGCATTTTGGCACTAGACTTATAAATTATGCATAACACAGCATAACATTAAAACATTAACATAATTTAACAATATCAATCTATCAGTTCCTAAGTGAAAGAAATAAAGGTGTTGTATCTGAGTATCTTGACTTGATTCACCTAGTTTGTACATGTTTAAGATTCACAGTAATAAGAATTATTAATTAAAAATTTTAGAACTTTACTAATATGCCCTTAATGTTTTTCTTTAACCATATAGTAGATTCTTTTTTTTTTGCATAAAATCCTTTCAGTGTTGATATTTTGGTTTAGGTTCAACTGACACACTACATCATTTTCTAACCTACAAAACTGTACAATTAGCTCAGTCTAGCTGCTTTAAACAGGCAATAAATCTGTGGATTACAGCTAATTTCATTCTGACTGTTTCCAAAGTATTAAAATACATGTATGGGCCATCATCATCAAAGATACTTCAACCACTTTGTCTAATACTTAGCAGAAGAAAATAGATAATATTTTTCTTCATGTGTGATGATTGCCACACTAATAGTATTCCTAGTGGTTTTGAAATCTAGGCTGAATGTTTTTGCAGTTCAAGTGCCTAGCCAAGAATATGGAAGGTAGTGTAATCATGTGGATTTTTTTGCAGACTTGGAAATGTAGATCTTGGATCAAGATAAGTATTACTGAATGTTCACCTGACTTTTAATTTTTTTGGTTTTGTTTTTGGTTTTTTCGGGGATTTTTGGGTTTGTTTTTTGTGCTATTGTCTCAGTCATAAGCTACAAATACACCACTGGGAAAAACTTTTCCGTTACACATGTTAACATTGTAACGATGTGTAGTACGCTTGTAACTGATCTTTCAGGGTGTATGACATCACTTTACGGTGCCATGGTCAGACAGAGAAACAGAGGAAAGGCTATGCTAAAAAAAAATCCCACATTTTTGTAACCTTTTTCCCCAAGGTAATTAAATGGATGTTACTGAGAAATTCCTTATTCCTGTACAATCACTCCTAATGCCAGTGTTATATGAGGGTGGTATTCTATTTTATTGTATGAAACATGACAGAAAATGACACCAAAAAAGTTCAAACTAGTATAAATCAATTTCATCTGACCATATACAACTTACCTTTATTATCATATCTGTCTGCAACTATTTCCATTTTAGATGAAGAAGAAAACAAACAGAAAGCTTAAACTTTGTAACCGTATAAGAATTTTTGACTATTCTCTGACACAGTCTACAAAGACAAAAAAAGGTAAAAAGACATCAATTTCTGCCATGTTTTCTCTAGAAGTAAGAAACAAATTAAATCATGAACTATGCACATCCAGCCTTGGTACTTACTGTTAGCAATTCTGGTTTTTATAATCACCAAGGTTCATTTAGACACTGAGATCAGTTGTCCACACTAAAAGCATGGATTTGAGCTCAGCATCTTCTAAGGCATTATAAAATAACCTTACACTGCTTGGTGTGCTCTCAGACACCCAAATCCTCCCTGACTGTCTAAAATCTAATTAAATATTTTTCTGTAAGAACATAAATAAATAGCCTGATTATACAGCACAACAATAAAGGTACTCTTGCTGAAATTGCTTTTCAGGAAGAAAAAGTCTTCAGTTTATGTGCTTGTTCTAGAGTGCTTCAGTATTTTTTATTCAAGACCAATTTTTTTTTTCTTCAAGGTTGATGAGATAAAATCCAGAAGAATGTGCTCATCAGCATGCAAAGGTCATTCTCCTTAGTATTGCTTTTTTGAGGCTTCAGGCCTTTTGTATCCTCAGCTGCACTGTGAGACAGATTTTGTAGAAGAGGTTGTTACAAATCTCATCTATAGCTCAGCAGATGCGTACAAATTTGTTCAGGCAGAAGAGGGCATTGAACACAAATCTAATTTGTTAGACAAGTATTGTAACTCTTGCCTTATTACAAAATCTAGGCAGGATTAACATCTCAATAATTAAAGGCTGCTCTCATTTTAAAAGAAAAGAAAAAACTACTTATATTTATAAAAAGCATACATTCCAGCCTGAGACAAGTGTCTAAGTTCAAGAGAGATGCAGAATTTAAAAAATGTTTTTCTTTTGGACTTTTCTTGTCATCTGTTAGATATGTCTTATGCTAAGGATGCCGTCTTCTATACATCAAGTAGATGTTGCTATAGTTAGAACTGAGAGATAAACACTTCCAGATGGGCATTTAGTCCAGCTTCTAATAGGTGTACAAGGCAGGGGAAATAAATCCTTGAAAGTACATTTATTGAAAAAAAATAAGATCATTAACTCTTAGATAACTCCAATTAGGTATGATGAATGCTACCTTCATTGCACAAGGAATTTAGGTTCATAATTCATGTTTTCAGATTTCAATTTCCAAAAAAGACAACTAATATTGTGATCCACATTATTAAACCTGAGACTGTTGTGGATTTCAGTATTTGAAAAAAAATACAACCACTGAAAATTCTAAATTTATGATGTGCAGTTCTATATTCAAAGGACAATTGCGGGAGTGGAAATGATTATCAGGCTTACACCTTAATGCGAATTCAAAGTTATTCATTGAACAATTGAGAAAGTAGTCTCAATTCTTTGCACGTAACAAAGATTGCAAGTTCCAGTGAATGGAAGTTGAGAGCATGGTCATATATTTAAGGAGTATGCCATAATCCAGGGTGAAATGAGCCATAGCTGTACAGTGACATCATTTAATTTTGTAATTTCCAAACTTTTGAATACTTCACATTCAGCTTTAATACATAAACAAATATCTGCAGATAGACTCCCTACACATATTTATTAGGACACCAAAATATTTTTTAAAACTTTCCATCCTATCCTTCTATAAATGCTTCTCTTTTTAAGATTATCTTTATGTTGTTTTTTTTTTTTTTTTTGTCAATTAATAAATGTGCCTTCAGAATAAGCTGTGGACTATAAAAACACTGTAAATGGAGCTTTAAAATGGAGAACCAAATGAAGAATTAATATAAGTAATTTCTATCCCTGAAATTATCTATCAAGAGTTTTCTAGCCATTTGTTCCTGTCCACTTTGCATAAAAAATGTACACAGTGGTATTAATATGCTATATTCCATTGTACTCTTACAGCATCTTTTCTCTTTTTAAATTAACTTCTAACTTAATGTTCCATTACATATTTGGCACAGGAAATACACAAGTACAATCAGGGGCGTACATTTCTTTAAATCTCCTGTATTTCTGAACTATATGTGTTTGCCTTAGTGACTCTAGTGGACAAATTTTGATCTAGCACGGAGGTATAGTCAGCACAGCCCATAAGGAATAATGGAAGCTTCAACACTGAAATAAACTGACATAGAGACTTATCACTACTGTTTCTGTTATGGTGGCAGTCTCCAATAAAACTTAAAATATTACATTTGATAGGAATTCCAAATATAGCTAAGTGATTGGGAGTAAATTACTGGGACTTTGGAATTGCAGTTTCTTATCTGTATCTGCTCAAGTCTGATTAAGCATTATTGGTTTTTTTGTATCAATTGAAAGGTCTCTTAAGTCTTATGTCAGTTATATTAAATTTACAAACATGGACCTAAATACAGTTCCAAAAGTGAGGTCTAAACCCAGGTCATCTGCCTACTGCACTGGTTTTGTGAGACTTGCCTGCCCAAGCACAAAAACACATTCATTAAATTTTCAGTGTGGGTAGTAGCTCTACTAATACTAGAGAAACTCTGCTGATATGTCTTGGAAAGCAGATGCAGGGACTGCGAAAATGAAGACCTTAGGCCCACTGTAGGAGAGGATCAGGTTCGAGACCATCTCAAGAACCTGAACGTGCACAAGTCCATGGGACCTGACGAAATCCATCCACGGGTCCTGAAAGACCTGACGAATGAAGTTGCTAAGCCACTGTCCATCATATTCGAAAAATCCTGGCAGTCAGGTGAAGTTCCCGATGACTGGAAGAAGGGTAATATAACCCCCATTTTCAAGAAGGGGAAGGTGGAAGACCCGGGGAACTACAGATCAGTCAGTCTCACCTCTGTGCCTGGCAAAATCTTGGAGCAGATTCATTCTCCCGGAAAGCATGCTAAGGCACATGAAAAACAATGAGGTGGTTGGTGACAGCCAACATGGTTTCACTAAGGGGAAATCCTGCCTGACCAATTTGGTGGCCTTCTATGATGGAGCCACGGAACTGATGGACAGGGACAGAGCAGTGGATGTCATCTACCTGGACTTGTGCAAAACATTTGACACTGTCATGCACAACATCTTTGTCTCTAAATTGGAGAGACATCAATTTGATAGATGGACCACTCGGTGGATCAAAAACTGGCTCGATGGCCGCACGCTAAGAGTTGTGGTAAATGGCTCGATGTCCAGTTGGAAACCTGTAACGAGTGGTGTCCCTCAGGGATCGGTGTTGGGACCGGTCCTGTTCAACATCTTTGTCGGCGACATGGACAGTGGGATTGAGTGCACCTTCAGCAAGTTTGCCGACAACATTAAGCTGTGTGGTTTGGTTGATATGCTGGAGGGAAGGGATGCCGTCCAGAGGGACCTTGACATGCTTGTGGGGTGAGCTGATGCCAACCTTATGAAGTTTAACCAAGCCAAGTCTAAGGTCCTACACCTGGGTCAGGGCAATCCCAGGCACTGCTGCAGGTTGGGTGGAGAAGAGATTCAGAGCAGCCCTGCAGAAAAGGACTTGGGGGTGTTGGTTGACAAGAAGCTTAACATGAGCCAGCAGTGAGCGCTTGCAGCCCAGAAAGCCAACCGTATCCTGGGCTGCATCAAAAGAAGCGTGAGCAGCGGGTCAAAGGAGGTGATCCTGCCCCTCTACTCTGCTCTTTTGAGACCTCACTTGGAGTACTGCATACAGTTCTGGTGTCCTCAACATAAAAAGGACATGGAGCTGTTGGAGCGAGTCCAGAGGAGGGCCACGAGGATGATAAGAGGGCTGGAGCACCTCCCGTATGAAGACAGGCTGAGCGAGTTGGGCTGTTCAGCCTGGAGCAGAGAAGGCAGCCTGGAGACCTCAGAGCAGCCTTCCAGTATCTGAAGAGGGCCTACAAGGATGCTGGGGAGGGACTCTTCCTTAGGGACTGTAGTGGTAGGACAAGGGGTAATGGGTTCAAACTTAAACAGGGGAAGTTTAGGTTAGATATAAGGAAGAAGTTCTTTACAGTGAGGGTGGTGAAGCACTGGAATGAGTTGCCCAGGGAGGTTGTGGATGCTCCATCCCTGGCGGTGTTCAAGGCCAGGTTGGGCAGAGCCTTGGCCCACACGGTTTAGGGCGAGGTCTCCCTGCCCATGGCAGGGGGGTTGGAACTAGATGATCTTAAGGTCCTTTCCAACCCTTACTATTCTATGATTGTCTGTAGTAGGTATGGATGCTGCATTGGTTGCAGGCAATGTATTAACAAAAAGCCTTAAAACAAAATCGAAGCACTGAGACTTGTTTTATGTAATCTAAAGCTAAGGCAGCTTTCAAAAATCAAGGGATATTTTGAAAAGAGGAACTGAGAAATGGAAATTTAATAAAACCTTCTGTTGCAGTAATTTTCATACAGGCTTCCTTACCTGCTGAGTTGAAGTCTGTGCCATAGATGTGTTTGAGCTAGAGGGACAATTGAGTATATGTCCCTCTTGAGCACATGCATATATAGGACAGGTTGTTCATTATTGAAATAAGGTATGGCCTTCTCCTACATGTTCCCATTTTAAATATTATCTATTAATATTTAAGTAGCATTCATATAGGAATATTCAAATTATCGAAGGAGATAAAATACTAACTACTTCTCTTTCATATTTAAACTCTTGCGTTAGACAACAGAAGTTTAAAAAATCCTCTTTTAAAAAACATTGGAAATAAAGCTGTAGGTACAGCAGACATGATTAAAATGAAGGCAGAGAAACACAGCAGAAGTGAAGCTTAAACAGGCAGGCTATTATGCTGGTAATCACAACTTCTTTATTTTAAACCATGGGCAGTAGTTACATCAAATTAGGTCATAAGTAGAAACCTCATACAAGAGCATCACCAGTTCTGTGTTAGAGAGATTCTGCTCTTTACACCCCACAACATACAATCTCTAGTGTTGCTTTTGTTAGTTCAACTTAGTCTTTTTGTCTTGGTTTGTTTGTGAGTTTATCCATACTTGTCTGATGTTCAAAAGGGTAGCAACTTCCGGTTTTCTAATAACATAGAATCATAGAATCATAGAATCGTAAGGGTTGGAAAGGACCTTAAGATCATCTAGTTCCAACCCCCCTGCCATGGGCAGGGACACCTTGCCCTAAACCATGTGGCTCAAGGCCCTGTCCAACCTGGCCTTGAACACCGCCAGGGATGGAGCATCCACAACCTCCCTGGGCAACCCATTCCAGTGCTTCACCACCCTCACTGTAAAGAACTTCTTCCTTATATCTAATCTAAACTTCCTCTGTTGAAGTTTGAACCCATTACCCCTTGTCCTACCACTACAGTCCCTAAGGAAGAGTCCCTCTCCAGCATCCTTGTAGACCCCCTTCAGATACTGGAAGGCTGCTATGAGGTCACCACGCAGCCTTCTCTTCTCCAGGCTGAACAGCCCCAACTTTCTCAGCCTGTCTTCATATGGGAGGTGCTCCAGCCCTCTTATCATCCTCGTGGCCCTCCTCTGGACTCGCTCCAACAGCTCCATGTCCTTTTTATGTTGAGGACACCAGAACTGTATGCAGTACTCCAAGTGGGGTCTCACGAGAGCAGAGTAGAGGGGCAGGATCACCTCCTTCGACCTGCTGGCCACGCTTCTTTTGATGCAGCCCAGGATACGGTTGGCTTTCTGGGCTGCAAGCGCACACTGCCGGCTCATGTTAAGCTTCTTGTCAACCAACACCCCCAAGTCCTTTTCTGCAGGGCTGCTCTGAATCTCTTCTCTGCCCAGCCTGTAGCAGTGCCTGGGGTTGCCCCGACCCAGATGTAGGACCTTGCACTTGCCTTGGTTAAATTTCATAGGGTTGGCATCGGCCCACCTCACAAGCGTGTCAAGGTCCCTCTGGATGGCATCCCTTCCCTCCAGCGTATCAACCGAACCACACAGCTTGGTGTCATCGGCAAACTTGCTGAGGGCGCACTCAATCCCACTGTCCATGTCACCGACAAAGATGTTGAACAGGACCGGTCCCAACACCGATCCCTGAGGGACACCACTCGTTACAGGTTTCCAACTGGACATCGAGCCATTTACCACAACTCTTTGCGTGCGGCCATCGAGCCAGTTTTTGATCCACCGAGTGGTCCATCTATCAAATTGATGTCTCTCCAATTTAGAGACAAGGATGTCATGTGGGACAGTGTCGAATGCTTTGCACAAGTCCAGGTAGATGACATCAACTGCTCTGCCGCTGTCCATCAGTTCCGTGGCTCCATCATAGAAGGCCACCAAATTGGTCAGGCAGGATTTCCCCTTAGTGAAACCATGTTGGCTGTCACCAACCACCTCGTTGTTTTTCATGTGCCTTAGCATGTTTTCCAGGAGAAACTGTTCCAAGATTTTGCCAGGCACAGAGGTGAGGCTGACTGGTCTGTAGTTCCCCGGGTCTTCCACCTTCCCCTTCTTGAAAATGGGGGTTATATTACCCTTCTTCCAGTCATCGGGAACTTCACCTGACTGCCAGGATTTTTCGAATATGATGGACAGTGGCTTAGCAACTTCATTCGCCAGCTCCTTCAGGACCCGTGGATGGATTTCATCAGGTCCCATGGACTTGTGCACGTTCAGGTTCTTAAGATGGTCTCGAACCTGATCCTCTCCTACAGTGGGCCTAAGGTCTTCGTTCTCACAGTCCCTGCATTTGCTTTCCAAGACTTGGGTGGTGTGGTCAGAGCATTTGCTGGTGAAGACTGAGGCAAAGAAGTCATTAAGAACCTCAGCCTTCTCCAAATCCATGGTAGCCAGTTCTCCTGATAGCTTCTGGAGAGGGCCTACATTGTCCCTAGCCTGTCTTTTATTTGCTACGTATCTATAGAATCCTTTCCTGTTATCTTTTACATCCCTTGCCAAACTTAATTCTAGCTGGGCCTTAGCTTTCCTAACCTGGTCCCTAGCTTCTCGGGCAATGTTCCTGTATTCTTCAACATGTCATGGTTTAAGCCCGGCCGGTAACTCAGAACCACGCAGCTGCTCTCTCACTCCTTCCCCCTTCTTCCCTCCCCACTCCCGGAGAGATGGGGAGGAGAATTGAAAGAATGTAACTCCCACGGGTTGAGATAAGAACAGTCAGTAACTAAGGTATAATACAAAACTACTACTGCTACCACCAATAATCATAATGATAAGGGAAATAACAAGGAGAGAGAATACAATTGCTTACCACCCGCTGACCAATACCCAGCCCAACCCAAGCAGAGATCTCAGCCTTCTGGGTGACTCCCTCCAGTTTAGATACTGGGCATGACATGCTGTGGTATGGAATACCCCTTTGGCTAGTTTAGGTCAGGTGTCCTGTCTCTGCTTCCTCCTGGCTTCTTGTGCCCCTCCTCACTGTCAGAGCATGAGACTGAAAAAGTCCTTGATCGGAGTAAACCCTACTTAGCAACAACTAAAACATCAGTGTGTTATCAGCACTGTTCCCAGACTAAAATCGAAAACATAGCACTGCACCAGCTACCAAGAAGGAGAAAAATGACTGCTACAGCTGAACCCAGGACATATCAGAAGAGGTGAGCCGCTGTTCCTGATGATGTCATTCACAGACTTTAAAAATGCAGTCAGTAATCTCGTCTGCAGTGTTAACTTCTAACAGCCTAATGGAAAACTTTGGGTTTTGTGACAGCTTAATTGTGAAAGTGCTATTTGTGACATCTTTTTAATTTCTTTTGACTTTTCCAAAATTTTGACTTTTGACTTTTCCAAGTGTTTCCAAACTCTTACCATGATTTCTTTTTTTTTTTTTCAATGAGAAAGTGGCATATTGCATAGCTTGGTCACATTGTACAATGATCCCACCTATAGCCTTACATCCAATAAAACCAACCTGCCATAGCATGATAAGCTTTCTAGGATGTTATGACCCCAGATTTATTAGATCAGCTCATAAAGCTGGAAAAAAGCATGGCATTTTTTTGGACACACCAACCATTTTTAATTCTTATATTCTTATGCTTGCAAATTTACTAAAATAATCAACAGCACTATTATTTTAGCAGTGCATCTGGGAAGTGTCTAAGCACTCCAGTGTTCCTCAAACAAACAAACAAACAAACAAACAAAAATGATTAATAAAAAAAGGGCTATGTTTAGCATCTATTTAACAAACTTTTATTGTTGGTTTCTTTACTGATTCATGCTTTTCAGCTTTCCTCTACAATTGTGTTCTAATATACTGGATGAGTGTATAGCCACAGGACTTCAAAACTTGAAACGATTATTTTCAGATCCAAAATAAATTTGAAAACTTGGCAATACTGATCATTCAATTTAAAGTAAATATTAATGTATTTAATTAAATATAATTAATTTATATTTAATTAATTAACTTATTAATTAATATTAATTAATTAATAATTAATAAAAATAAAATTAAAATAAAACCAAAAACAAAATAAAAACAAACAAACAAAAAAAACCCCCAACGAAACACAAAACAGCAACAAGAAAAAAAAGAAGCAAGCAAGGAAGCAAGCAACCAACCAACCAACCAACCAATCAACCAAACAAATAAAAAACAAAGGGAAAAATCCCAACAAAACTATAAGCAGTGAGGAAAAAAATCCTCAGAAATTGTAAAGCATTTCTCTGACTGTGTAAAGTAGAACTAATAATACCCACATCTATTTCAATAAACTACAGTGGAGAATCATAAGCAACAACAAACATGAAGAGAGTACTTTCCCATTGGTTCAGCAATACTTCTTTCTGCTCTTTAGTCATAAAGTTTGTTTTCTGAGGAAAACCTTTACATTTTGAATCTTTTTGTGGAAATAAAGGTGGAACACCTTTTGGTCATTCAGTGTAAGTTGTCTGTATGTTTTTTTTTCCAATCTTGGAAAATCATTTTGTACCTCACTGCTGTCTAAATTGTTCTATCTCCAGCTGTCATATTCTTATGTACTGTCCAAACTTCTATACCTACATCTTCCACATACCACATCTGTCTTTCATCTCTTCTGCAAAACTTTTTTCTGTGCCAGACTCAGGATTTTATTTTATTTTATTTTATTCTTTTAATCAGGAAATGATAACTGTGATTAAATATTTCAAAGGTGCGCTCTGTAGATACCTGTACTGTTTCATCTGGCATGAAAGTAATTCACTTAATTTGCTGCATATTCAATTGCTGCTCTGTAGGTTTTTTGACTATTACTAGAGTACTTCAGTGTATATAACTTTAGATTCTTTAACTAAAGGAATACAATTCCCTTATAGATAGTGGCTTACAGAATATCCTGTATCACCTGAATTACCCATTTAATTTTAATTTACCCTGATATAAATATGAGAAACTACAGTTCATATAGACTGATCTTGTGGGACCCCATCTGGAGTACTGCATTCAGCTCTGGGGCTCTCAACACAAGAGGGGCATGGACCTGTTGGAGTGAGGCCATACGAGGGCCATGAAGATGATCAGCGGGCTGAAGCGCCTCTGCTGTGAAGATAGGCTGAGAGCTGGGGTTGTTTAGACTGGAGAAGAGAAAGTTCCAGGAAGGACTTAGAGCAGCCTTCCAGTGCCTAAAGGACACCAACAAGAAATCTGGAGAGGGACTTTTTACGAGGGCATGTAGGGATAGGACAAGGGGGAATGTCTTTAGACTGAAAGAAGGTAGATTTAGATTAGATGTTAGGAAGAAGTTCTTTACTGTGAGGGTGGTGAGACACTGGCATAGGTTGCCCAGAGAAGTTGTGGATGTCCCGTCTCTGTAAGTGTTCAAAGCCAGGTTAGATGGGGCTTTGAGCAATCTGGTATAGTGAAGGTGACAGGTGGTTAGAACTAGATGATCTTTAAAGTCTCTTCCAACCCAATCATTCTATGATTATATGATCCTATCATCCTACGATCTGAAGTCTGAGATATCTGAGTAATATCAGCAAGTTTATTCCCTGTCATAATTCTGCCGTCCACCTTCAGTCCTTTAGATGTGACATTATGCGGCTGCGAGAAAAGGAGAACAAGTCCTCCTGGCGTGTTCTGCTCATGTGACTGGAAGTTTTCATCCTCTGGCTGTTGCCAGAATATGGGCTGCGTTCACTCCTGATTCTGAAAGCAGCTTCAGGCTAAGTGCCAATAGCATTAGCTAAGAATTTTCCTTTCAGGCAAGTACCGAGTTACAAGTCTCCTGGCTTTGATTTATTTCAATATTAGGAAAGGACAAGGTCTCCCAAGGGAGGCATTTGTTTCAGAAAAACAGTAAGTTAAACACTATTCTCTATTACATTGGGATAAAGTAGGATTAAATCCTAGTTAAATTCAGATGATAAAATCTAAGTTTACATCTCAATACTAGAGATAAGAATTTGGTCAAATATTCCCTAAAACACACCCTGTTGATTGCAAAGTTTCAAATTTATCAGACAGTTGAAAATTCACTGATTAATTATGTTGATTGAAATTGCAAGCAAATTGTTCAGAAAGAGAAGTTTTTCTTAAAAACTACAACATGCAACATAACAGAATAGATATTTTACATCAAGTATTTTGAAAATATTTATTATTCCTTGAGTTTGGTGGATCAAAACCATTTTGGAATAATTTCTCACCTACATTCAGTCCTCTGTTCCCAAGTGAAACTATCTCAAAAAAAAAAAAAAAAAGAAAACAAAAATATGCTATGAGCGTTCTACAAAATTTAATAAATTAAAAAACCTTTTAGCAAGTTATTAAATTATCTCAGGTGGGTTTTCATGTTTAGTTAGTATTTTGTTTTGGTTTTGTGTGATTTTTTTTTTTTTTCTGGATTAGTTTGGTTTGATTTTTAGATTTTGAGCTGGGTTTTCATTGCTTGTTTGTTTCTCTTTTGTTTTAAAACACGTAGTTTCAGTTCTGGGTCTAGAGTATTCTTTTTGAATTTTTTAAATCTCTCTCTTCACTTGAAATTTCAAAACCTCCGATTCATTTTTTTTTATAAAAGTATCAGTACCTGCCACATCAGGTTAGTAATTATGCATTAGGGAATCCTGAAAGATCAGAGAATGATAGAATTATAGAATGGTTAGGGTTGGAAAGGACCTTAAGATCATCTAGTTCCAACCCCCCTGCCATGGGCAGGGACGCCTCACACCAGAACGTGTCGCTCAAGGCTCTGTTCAGCCTGGCCTTGAACACTGTCAGGGATGGAGCATTTACCACTTCTTTGGGCAAACTGTGCCAGTGCCTCACCACCCTCACAGTAAAGAACTTCTTCCTTCTATTCAACCTGAACTTCCCCTGTTTAAGTTTGAACCCATTACCCATTGTCCTAACACTACAGTCCCTGATGAAGAGTCCCTCTCCAGCTTCCTTGTAGGTCCCCTTCAGATATTGCAAGATTGCTATGAGGTCTCCACGCAGCCTTCTCTGCTCCAGACTGAACAGCCCCAACTCTCTCAGCCTGTCTTCATACGGGAGGTGCTCCAGTTCCCTTATCATCCTCGTGACCCCCTCTGGACTTGCTGCAACAGCTCCATGTACTTTTTATCTTGAGGGCACCAGAACTGTACACAATACTCCAAGTGAGGTCTCACAGGAGCAGAGTAGAGGGGCAGGATCACCTCCTTCGACCTGCTGGTCACGCTTCTTTTGGTGCAGCCCGGGATACGGTTGGCTTTCTGGGCTGCGAGCGCTCACTGCTGGCTCATGTTCAGTTTCTCGTCAACCAGCACCCCCAAGTCCTCCTCCGCAGGGCTGCCCTGAATCACTTCTCCACCCAACTTGTAGCTGTGCCTGGGATTGCCCTGACCCAGGTGTAGGACCTTGCACTTGGCTTCGTTGAACCACCTCACAAGCGTGCCAAGGTCCCTCTGGATGGCATCGCTTCCCTCCAGCGTATCAACTGAACCACACAGCTTTGTGTCATCGGCAAACTTCCTAAGGGCGCACTCAATCCCACTGTCCATGTCGCCGACAAAGATGTTGGACAGGATTGGTCTCAACACCGACCCCTGAGGGACACCACTCATTACTGGTGTCCAATTGGACATTGAGTTGTTGACCACAACTCTCTGCATGCAGCCACCCAGCCAGTGTTTTCTCCACTGAGTGGTCCATCTATCAAATTGATGTCCCTCCAATTTAGAGACAAAGATGTCATGCGGAACAGTGTCGAATGCTTTGCACAAGTCCAGGTAGATGACATCAATTGCTTTGCCCCATCCATCAGTTCCGTGGCTCCATCATAGAAGGCCACCAAATTGGTCAGGCAGGATTTCCCCTTAGTGAAACCATGTTGGCTGTCACCAACCACCTCATTGTTTTTCATGTGCCTTAGCATGCTTTCCAGGAGAATGAATCTGCTCCAAGATCTTGCCAGGCACAGAGGTGAGACTGACTGATCTGTAGTTCCCCAGGTCTTCCACCTTCCCCTTCTCGAAAATAGGGGTTATATTTCCCTTTTTCCAGTTATCGGGAACTTCACCTGACTGCCAGGATTTTTCAAATATGACAGACAGTGGCTTAGCATCTTCATTCTCCACCTCCTTCAAGACTCATGGGTGGATTTCATCAGGTCCCATGGACTTGTGCATATTCAAGTTCTTAAGATGGTCTCGAACCTGATCCTCTCCTACAGTGGGCCTAAGGTCTTCGTTCTCACAGTCCCTGCATCTGCCTTACAAGACTTGGGTGGTGTGGTCGGAATATTTGCTAGTGAAGACTGAGGCAAAGAAGTCATTGATCACCTCAGCGAAATCCAGGGTAGCCAGTTCTCCTGTTTCATTTGGAAACGGCCCACATTATCCCTGACCTGTCCTTTGCTAGTAACATACCCATGAAGCCCTTCCTGTTATCTTTGACATCCCTGGCCAGACTCAATTCTAACTGGGCCTTAGCTTTCCTGACCTGATCCCTGGCTTCCCAGAGAATGTTCCTGTATTCTTCCCAGGCCTCCTGTTTGAGCTTCCACCTTCTATAAGCTTCTTTTTTCCTGCCAAGTTTTCTCAGCAGCTCCTTATCCATCCATGGAGGTCTCCTGGCCCTCCTGCCACACTTCCATCTAGTTGGGACACAACACTCCTGAGCATGTAGCAGGTGATCCTTGAACATCAACCAGCAGTCTTGGGCCCCCCTGCCCTCTAGGACTATATCCCATGGAACCTTACTAAGCAGGTTCCTGAACAGGCTAAAGTCTGGCCTCTTGAAGTCCAGGGCAGTGAGCTTGTTGAATGCTCTTCTCACTGTCCTGAGGATCTCAAACTCGACCATCTCATGATTGCTACAGCCGAGGCTGCCCTGGAGTGTCACATTTCCAACCAGTTCCACCCTGTCGGTGAGCACGAGCATCTATCCTTGTTGGCTCCTCTGTATAATCTATATGTATAATCATTGCTCAGCAATAACAAAAAAATCTCTGTGTAATCAACACTGTTTCCAGCACAAATCCAAACCGTAGCCCCATACCAGCTACTGTGAAGAAAATTAACTCTATCACAGCCAAAACCAGCACATTATATAATGATAATGAGACAAGAAATATTTCAGTAGCCAAAGACCTAAATACTAACTATAAAATAGGGGTGCTGTTTTCAAGTCTTCTTTATCTTAGCTGCATTCATTCTTCTAAGAGAGATTTTTCAGGATTTTAAGTGTTATTATTTTAAATAAAATGAGTTATTTGAATTCTTCTCTTTCCCAATGCTTTCCTGATCACATTAAAAAAAAAATAAATAATTTTCCTAGTCTATTTTGCAATGAAATCTATTCCACTCTATCTGTATTTTCATAATGTTAAATCTATGCATGAACTGTCACTTCCCTGTGCTACCACATAGAAAAGATTTAACCATTTTCAGACTGGGTACAAGTCTTCAAGAAATTTTATTGTGTGAATTTTTATTTTGCAGTATCAGAAATCACTTCTTTGTCACTTTCTTGGCAAGTTAACTGAAAGGTGATAACATGAGAAGAATGGAATATATTTTGTATCTGCCTCTTAAATTATACTTGTTCTTAACTTTTTAAAATTATTATTATTATTTATTGAAATTCAGCTAATATTTTAAAGCATAATGCATAATTTAGTACACCTATTTCGTATTTCATGGGATACAGTCCTAGAGGGCAGGGAGGCCCAAGACTGCTGGTCGGTATTCAAGGATCACCTGCTACGTGCTCAAGAGTCTTGCATCCCGACTAGAAGAAAGTGCAGCAGGAGGTCCAGGAGACCTCCATGGATGGACAAGGAGCTGCTGAGGAAACTTAGAGGGAAAAAAGAAGCTTATAGAAGGTGGAAGCAAGGACAGGCGGCCTGGGAAGAATACAGGAGCATTGCCCGAGAAGCTAGGGACCAGGTTAGGAAAGCTAAGGCCCAGCTAGAATTAAGTTTGGCAAGGGATGTAAAAGATAACAGGAAAGGATTCTATAGATACGTAGCAAATAAAAGACAGACTAGGGACAATGTAGGCCCTCTCCAGAAGCTATCAGGAGAACTGGTTACCATGGATTTGGAGAAGGCTGAGGTTCTTAATGACTTCTTTGCCTCAGTCTTCACCAGCAAATGCTCTGACCACACCACCCAAGTCTTGGAAAGCAAATGCAGGGACTGTGAGAACGAAGACCTTAGGCCCACTGTAGGAGAGGATCAGGTTCGAGACCATCTTAAGAACCTGAACGTGCACAAGTCCATGGGACCTGATGAAATCCATCCACGGGTCCTGAAGGAGCTGGCGAATGTAGTTGCTAAGCCACTGTCCATCATATTCGAAAAATCCTGGCAGTCAGGTGAAGTTCCCGATGACTGGAAGAAGGGTAATATAACCCCCATTTTCAAGAAGGGGAAGGTGGAAGACCTGGGGAACTAGAGATCAGTCAGTCTCACCTCTGTGCCTGGCAAAATCTTGGAACAGTTTCTCCTGGAAAACATGCTAAGGCACATGAAAAACAACGAGGTGGTTGGTGACAGCCAACATGGCTTCACTAAGGGGAAATCCTGCCTGACCAATTTGGTGGCCTTCTATGATGGAGCCACGGAACTGATGGACAGCGGCAGAGCAGTTGATGTCATCTACCTGGACTTGTGCAAAGCGTTCGACACTGTCCCACATGACATCCTTGTCTCTAAATTGGAGAGACATCAATTTGATAGATGGACCACTCGGTGGATAAAAAACTGGCTCAATGGCCGCACGCAAAGAGTTGTGGTAAATGGCTCGATGTCCAGTTGGAAACCTGTAACGAGTGGTGTCCCTCAGGGATCGGTGTTGGGACCGGTCCTGTTCAACATCTTTGTCGGTGACATGGACAGTGGGATTGAGTGCGCCCTCAGCAAGTTTGCCGATGACACCAAGCTGTGTGGTTCGGTTGATACGCTGGAGGGAAGGGATGCCATCCAGAGGGACCTTGACACGCTTGTGAGGTGGGCCAATGCCAACCTTATGAAGTTTAACCAAGCCAAGTGCAAGGTCCTACACCTGGGTCGGGGCAACCCCAGGCACTGCTACAGGCTGGGCAGAGAAGAGATTCAGAGCAGCCCTGCAGAAAAGGACTTGGGGGTGTTGGTTGACGAGAAGCTTAACATGAGCCGGCAGTGTGCGCTTGCAGCCCAGAAAGCCAACCGCATCCTGGGCTGCATCAAAAGAAGCGTGACCAGCAGGTCAAAGCAGGTGATCCTGCCCCTCTACTCTGCTCTTGTGAGACCCCACTTGGAGTACTGCATACAGTTCTGGTGTCCTCAACATAAAAAGGACATGGAGCTGTTGGAGCGAGTCCAGAGGAGGGCCACGAGGATGATAAGAGGGCTGGAGCACCTCCCATATGAAGACAGGCTGAGAAAGTTGGGGCTGTTCAGCCTGGAGAAGAGAAGGCTGCGTGGTGACCTCATAGCAGCCTTCCAGTATCTGAAGGGGGTCTACAAGGATGCTGGAGAGGGAATCTTCCTTAGGCACTGTAGTGGTAGGACAAGGGGTAATGGGTTCAAACTTAAACAGGGGAAGTTTAGATTAGATATAAGGAAGAAGTTCTTTACAGTGAGGGTGGTGAAGCACTGGAATGGGTTGCCCAGGGAGGTTGTGGATGCTCCATTCCTGGAGGTGTTCAAGGCCAGGTTGGACAGAGCCTTGGCCCACACGGTTTAGGGCGAGGTCTCCCTGCCCATGGCAGGGGGGTTGGAACTAGATGATCTTAAGGTCCTTTCCAACCCTTACGATTCTATGATTCTATGATTCTATGATTTGTTTTAATCGCTATATGTCATCTTTTAAGTTTGAGGCAAAATAATTGGTATATGGGTTCAGCTGTGAATAGTAATATTATATTTTTTTTCAACCTAAGTTGCTTTTCTTATGTTTAGGTAAATATTTGTCTCAGTATTCAATAGTACATTGAATTGGATTAATATATTCAATTGTTTGCAAGTTTTATAAGAAAAAAAAAAGCTCTATTTAACTTTTGAAATAAATGTTCCACATATCTGTAGTCTTTTTTCTTTATTTTAGTAACATATCCTTTTTTACAGCTTAAGGTCCTCTGGTATTATATCAGGCTGGGATCTAGTTGGAACAGGGCTGGAAAAAAGGAACACAGTCACTAAAATGTTGAAGAATAATGGTAACATTATTCTTTTCTATCATTAAAATATTTTCATTAAAAGAAATAACTTCATACAAAGCTAGCTTTGCTAATAG
Organism: Strigops habroptila; assembly: GCF_004027225.2. Classification (NCBI taxonomy): domain Eukaryota; kingdom Metazoa; phylum Chordata; class Aves; order Psittaciformes; family Psittacidae; genus Strigops; species Strigops habroptila. The sequence continues at coordinate 66,935,775 of NC_044278.2, read as the reverse complement.
CAGACTAAGAGGGGCAGCTGAGTTGAGAAAGGAAGGCTTGTAGAAACATCTATAGTTTATAATGATTAAAAATGGCAAGACAAATTATCCTCTTAATATATACTCAGCATGAAAGTCTTTTTTACATGTGTTCATGTTGTTTTGATTGTTCATTACTTTCTTTTCCCAGACATTTCTTACACATGCAGTTATTACAGAAGCACACACATGTGTGTTTACCCAGGAACTCATGTCTTGATCAGTATGTGTTTATCAATGAAAAGCAGGTGCTCTCTTTTTGCTCATCACCATTTGGATTGCTTTCAGTTGATAATGCCTTTAAAAAATGTAAAGAATGCCTGCCAATTTTATATCAGAAATGGTATAACTAGTCATATTTTTAGTTCTATTGCCAAGAATATCTTGTTTCTTGAAAGCTTGTATTGGACTCTCCTACCACTGATGTCAATCTGGATCAGTCCAGCTGTACAAGTCAGCATTTCTTGGCAGTGTTCTGTGAGAAGCTGGCTATACATGCTTTTTGTCTTTGAAACATTTAAACTACAAATTAGGAAAAAACTCATCATGTTTTTCTTCTCTTTACCAGTATTTTTTTTAATTAGAATTCTTACCAGTTGACTTTCATGTGATGGCTATTTCCTACAATGTAAAGGACAGTTCTAACAGTAAAGTACCATCTGTGTTTATATTGCTAAAGTGGTTATCCTGAGATACATATAGAAGTCCTGATTCTGGTATTTTTTGATAGTATTCAGCTATGTACTGTGAACATCTAAATGTTGACTTCTGTGTGTAAGTCATTGCCTGGGTTTCTGTTACAATTAGTGAAGGCTGAGGCTCAGTTTGGTTGCCTATATTGCTACATGCATCTGGAGCCACATGGAGTGCCTTAGGATACCTAGATCATGGTTTTCAGAGGTATAATAAAGTACGTATGGAAGAGACCATAGTGGTTTTTGGGGACAGAGAGAACACTATGCTTTGAATGAAGCTTCTATGTGTCTACTGCTAGATGTCTAAACTTCCGTTATGATCTGGTGAAATCTAAGGTTTGATTGAGTTACTTCACGGTAGTGTCCATTGCCATATGAGATGCTCTAAAATAGCCTCTCTGGCACTCAGATTCCAGTGTAAATCTTCTTTCCCAAAATATTTACCAGTCCCATGTGGGGATCTCTGATCAACTCAAGTATCTTAAATGACATGAGGAACCTTGACATAATCAACTCAATGTGATCTTTATGATTTACAATCTGAAACTGGATTATTTATTTTGAGAATAATATTTTTAATTACACATTTTTTTTTTAATCTAAAGCATATAAGTAGTCTTTTACTGACTCACTAGAGTGTTAGCGTGGGATTGAAGATAAACTAATTAATACAAAATCTTTATGTTTTGAAAAATAAAGTATTTCCATGCTGAATCATATTTAATCAATGACTGTCTTGGTATATTTCTTAAAGTGAAACCCCTACAACTGAAAGTTGCCCAGAGCCCTGCACTGGTTTTCACTGATCAGCAGAGTTTCCTCCTTCATGCGTAAATTTTTTTTTAGAAGTATTTCAATATAAAACTTATTAATATAATGGAATTTATAAAATGAATGTCATAGGTCATTCTTTTTCAATTTCATTTTACATAAAGTTCGGAAGTCTAGAGGACATTGATGAGGAAGAAATGCAATGATGTGTGAATTAAATCTTTTGGAAAGGCTTGGCAAAGCCCAGGTACAGTGAAACTGATGGGCAAATTAAGATTAATGATCCATCAAAATTTCAAACTTTTCCAAAAGCATTTCTCCAGCTGGGTTCTGTTCTCATGCCGTGCAGTTCCTCAAGAACTGACTCTTTCACATGACCCCCAATATGCCTCTATCTGCCTTTTACTTGAGCTCTTGATTTTTCTCCCAGGTTAAACAGATCAGACTACTTCAGCAGGCAGCTGGCCAACATCAATCATCTGTGTTTCATACAACCACCTGCTACTCTACAACAGCCTCACTACTCATCTACTTCCCTTTACCATCACACATGTGATGCTGGGTCAACGTTCATGTTTTAATCTACCCCATCTTCCTCTGACTTCTACCTGTTACCCAGGATCGTGAAGGAAGATAAGCATCAACAAAGAATAAGGCATAGAAGCCCTTCAGGAATCAAAACTGAGGATTACACAAGTGTTGGTGTTTAATAGTTGTGCTGCACTATTTTTACAGTCTATCCCATTGAATGCAAAACAAAACTGTGCCATCTACATTAGGGATCCACGTGGCATAGCATGATCAATAAAGTATATTTTCTCTAATTCACAGAAACTTGCACACAAACATGTTCCAGAGATGCTCATTCTGTTGGCTTACTTGCACTAAGCAAATGTCCTGCTATACACAGACTAATGCCTGAAACAGAAAGCATGAACATATCTGTATTTGTATAGAGATGTTACGACATACCACTGTATTTTTCTTTTTTCAAAGTTCTAACTGGTTTTGTCTCAGATTTAATAGAAATAATAGGTGGGTTTGCATCAATACATACAGTTCAAAGAAGATTTTACAAAGAACTAATTTTTCAGGTTAACTGAAGATTGAATATTCTGGCAGTGCACTGTGAGTTGAAAAATGCCCCAATTAATACATACTATAGCTCTCTGCAAGGGTTATACAACCAATGCCTCTTGAAGAAACCTTATGTGGCTAGACTCAGTTTAACACCTGAAAAATCTGTGACTCATGCTGCAGGGACTGTATAAGGTACACCAAAAGTAAAAACATCTCATTGACAGATTGAAATGCAGTGTAACATAACCGTCACATTGTTGGCAATTAGAAATGACACTGAAAGTGTATATAGTGAAGGCTATTGGGAGATACTGTTAATATCTGCAAATTTTATTACAAAACCGCTACCAGCTACCAGTTGAAAGACTTTTTTTTTCCCAAATATGACACCTGGTGCTTGAGATACTTAAAATAAGTATTCATATACATTTTCACACAATTTACTGTTTTCAAAAGTTTTATGGGGCAAGAAGGCGAGGAGGCCTTCATGGATGGATAATGAACTGCTGAGAAAACTTGGCAGGAAAAAAGAAGCTTATAGAAGGTGGAAGCTCAAACAGGAGGCCTGGGAAGAATACAGGAACATTCTCTGGGAAGCCAGGGATCAGGTCAGGAAAGCTAAGGCCCAGTTAGAATTGAGTCTGGCCAGGGATGTCAAAGATAACAGGAAGGGCTTCATGGGTATGTTACTAGCAAAGGACAGGTCAGGGATAATGTGGGCCGTTTCCAAATGAAACAGGAGAACTGGCTACCCTGGATTTCGCTGAGGTGATCAATGACTTCTTTGCCTCAGTCTTCACTAGCAAATATTCCGACCACACCACCCAAGTCTTGTAAGGCAGATGCAGGGACTGTGAGAACGAAGACCTTAGGCCCACTGTAGGAGAGGATCAGGTTCGAGACCATCTTAAGAACTTGAATATGCACAAGTCCATGGGACCTGATGAAATCCACCCATGAGTCTTGAAGGAGGTGGAGAATGAAGATGCTAAGCCACTGTCTGTCATATTTGAAAAATCCTGGCAGTCAGGTGAAGTTCCCGATAACTGGAAAAAGGGAAATATAACCCCTATTTTCGAGAAGGGGAAGGTGGAAGACCTGGGGAACTACAGATCAGTCAGTCTCACCTCTGTGCCTGGCAAGATCTTGGAGCAGATTCATTCTCCTGGAAAGCATGCTAAGGCACATGAAAAACAATGAGGTGGTTGGTGACAGCCAACATGGTTTCACTAAGGGGAAATCCTGCCTGACCAATTTGGTGGCCTTCTATGATGGAGCCACGGAACTGATGGATGGGGCAAAGCAATTGATGTCATCTACCTGGACTTGTGCAAAGCATTCGACACTGTTCCGCATGACATCTTTGTCTCTAAATTGGAGGGACATCAGTTTGATAGATGGACCACTCAGTGGAGAAAACACTGGCTGGGTGGCTGCATGCAGAGAGTTGTGGTCAACAACTCAATGTCCAATTGGACACCAGTAATGAGTGGTGTCCCTCAGGGGTCGGTGTTGAGACCAATCCTGTTCAACATCTTTGTCGGTGACATGGACAGTGGGATTGAGTGCGCCCTTAGGAAGTTTGCCGATGACACAAAGCTGTGTGGTTCAGTTGATACGCTGGAGGGAAGCGATGCCATCCAGAGGGACCTTGGCACGCTTGTGAGGTGGTTCAACGAAGCCAAGTGCAAGGTCCTACACCTGGGTCAGGGCAATCCCAGGCACAGCTACAAGTTGGGTGGAGAAGTGATTCAGGGCAGCCCTGCGGAGGAGGACTTGGGGGTGCTGGTTGACGAGAAACTGAACATGAGCCAGCAGTGAGCGCTCGCAGCCCAGAAAGCCAACCGTATCCCGGGCTGCACCAAAAGAAGCGTGACCAGCAGGTCGAAGGAGGTGATCCTGCCCCTCTACTCTGCTCCTGTGAGACCTCACTTGGAGTATTGTGTACAGTTCTGGTGCCCTCAAGATAAAAAGTACATGGAGCTGTTGCAGCAAGTCCAGAGGGGGTCACGAGGATGATAGGGAGCTGGAGCACCTCCCGTATGAAGACAGGCTGAGAGAGTTGGGGCTGTTCAGTCTGGAGCAGAGAAGGCTGCGTGGAGACCTCATAGCAATCTTGCAATATCTGAAGGGGACCAACAAGGAAGCTGGAGAGGGACTCTTCATCAGGGACTGTAGTGTTAGGACAATGGGTAATGGGTTCAAACTTAAACAGGGGAAGTTCAGGTTGAATAGAAGGAAGAAGTTCTTTACTGTGAGGGTGGTGAGGCACTGGCACAGTTTGCCCAAAGAAGTGGTAAATGCTCCATCCCTGACAGTGTTCAAGGCCAGGCTGAACAGAGCCTTGAGCGACACGTTCTGGTGTGAGGCGTCCCTGCACATGGCAGGGGGGTTGGAACTAGATGATCTTAAGGTCTTTTCCAACCCTAACCATTCTATGATTCTATCATTCTATGATACAGAGTCAAGGCCCAATATATATTTTTATGTTATAGAGAGTCATATATACATTATTATTTTAAACAGGGTCAATGCAATATGGACTGCTGGGGGACACCAGTTGTTAGTGATCTCCATTTAGACATTGAACTTTTGACTGCAATTGTTTGGATGCAGCCATTCAGCCAACTGCTTACCCACTGAATAGTTCATCCATCAAATCCATATCTCTCCAATTTAGAGACAAAGATATTGTATTGGACCATGTCAAAGGCCTTGCAGAAGTCAAAATAGATGACATCAGTCCACTTATCCACCAATGCTGCCACTCCATTGTAGAAGGTCAATTTGCCCTTGTGAAACCATCTTGATTGTCTCCTTGTCATCCATACTCCTTGCCATATCTTCCAGAAGGTTATGTTCCATCATCTTACTGAGTACTGAGGTGAGTCTGACTGGCCAGTAGTTCCCAAGGTCTTCCTTGTTACACTTTTTAAAAATGTGATGTTTCCCTTTCTGCAGTTACTGAAGGCTTCATCTAACTCCTGTGACTTTTCAAATATGCTGGGGAGCAGCTCAGTCACTACAGCTGACAGTTCCCCCAGGACCCTGGACATAAAGATCACAACAGCTCCACTGGGCCTATTTGAAGTATCTCAGGAAAGGATGTATAATGCCACTGAACTATGGAGAGGGACTTTTTACAAGGGCATGTAGTGATAGGACAAGGAGGAATGGCTTTAAACTGAAAGAAGGTAGATTTGGACTAGATATTAGGAAGAAGTTCTTCTCTGTGAGGGTGGTGAGGCACTGGAACTGGTTGCCCAGAGAAGTTGTGGATACCCTATCACTAGAAGTGTTCAAGGCCAGGTTGGATGGGCTTTGAGCAACCTGGTTTAGTGGAACTTTAAATGACCAGTTGGGCTTGTCTGCGCTGCAGACATATAAATGTACTCAGTGGCATTTCACTTCAAATAATAAAGTTATTATCAATCCTTTACTAGTCACCTCTAACTGTCACCTATATATATATTTTTATATTTTTAACCTGAGGTAACGATTAATACAAGCGAACTAGAAGGATTTAATACTTGGCAGAATGTTTAATTGGTTTACTTTTCAGTTCAATTTATGTCTTGATGATCCTACATTATACTTAAATAGTGACTCAGAAGTCATGATCTACCTAAGAGAACTTATGCCATCCATTAGTTAATATGCCTTCTTGTGTTACTTTTTATTATTGTGCACTCCTGTGTAAAGACCAGCGTTTTCACAGTGAAGCTTTCTCTTTTCCTAATACTTCTATTAAAAATATATTAATAAAAGAAATCAAAATTTGAATATGTTTGAACAGGACTGACAAATAAAATTCAGTATTTCATCTGGAGAAGTAGCATCGCTTTATAGAAATTAATTATATTGTTTCTTATATCAATCTTCATTTGTGCCAATTCATTTTGATGCATACTCACCCTGTCAGTTCCAATTCTCAAATGGATCAAAGTGAAGGACAATCAGTGTGTATGATTCACTCACATTATCAGTATTAACTGTCTTCCGCTGTTGAGTTATTCCCTTACTTTGTCTACATCCTCCCAGTTTCCTACTAACTATTTGATCCCGAGTGATATAAAAAAAAAAATCATGGTTTTTGTAAACATATTAATTTTCTCCCTGTATTTACCTTTTCAAGCGTTGTAATATTCACTTAATACATTAAATTATTAAATATTGATGAATATAGACACAGCTATGAAACAAGGATGTAACTGTATCAGCTAAGTATAGTAATCATTGTATTACTTTTCTTTGAAATATGTTACCTTCTTTACTCAGTGAATAAAAAAAAAAAGTATTGAATGGATTCCAAGTCTTCAGGTCTTCAATCTCAGCTTCTAAGTTTGCACTTAGGCACAGAGTTTGTGATCTTTACTAGGCTTTGCTCCTGGAACAAAATGATAACAGCAGACTTCCTTAACTGAACATCAGGAGGCACTTTCTGAGAGCCTGAAGTGATTATATTAACTGTTCTCTTTTTCACAGTACTCTCACTGACAAGCAGAAGATTCCAGTGTGGAGGTTGTCAGATGCTTTTGATTGAATATGCTATTTGGGAGCCAAAACACTTCACAAACACATATTGCTGGGGGGTTTTTTTAGGGTTTCCTTTTTTTGCCTTTTTCCCATTCTTTCCTACTTCTAGTCCTTTGCAAAATAGATTTTTCAACACAGTTCCGTTCAAAATACATTTATAGACGTAGGAAATTTTTGCTAAATGGAATTGTTTTCTCCTAGCCATTGCATCTAGTAATTTATAGAGGTACTGTTTTCTTTTTTTTATTTTTCTTTGCTGAAAACCCATTTTTTTCTCTAATCATTCTTCACATTCCACTATACGGTTGGAAACAGTCTTTAGCTTTTCCCACTTTTAAAGAGATTATTCCAACGCTGTGAATGAGCACAGCAGAGCACACTGTCACCACACCCAAGCTATCTTCCCCAGTACTAATCCTTGCACATCTGAGACAAGAAAATTCCCCATTTTTAGTATTATTTTTAAGATATCGAATATTTTTTATCAAACCTATAAATACATCTCTATGAAATTTTAAATTCTATTCTGATTATAAAAGCCTTTTTTTTTTCTGTGAGCACTGCATTTACCTGTGATATATCATAGCACAGAGTAAAAGCGAAAATTTGCTCTTTAAAATATGAGGTTTATTAATTTTATAGACATGACAAGAAATCTGTCTATTCTCTTGTGAGTTTAGAAAAGAGGTAGGCTGAGGAATGAACCAGCAATTTTAATACTCAAACATGAATGGGTGGAGAAGCAGCGTATAAAGAACTACGAAGTCCAGCTCCTGAAAAGCTTGACAGCCCATGCTGCAAAGCTTGTTTTACCAGTTTATACTAACATTAACTTACCTATTTATTATATAACACATAAGAAAGTTAAAAGTTTCTGCAGTCATCAAATAGGAGAACATAATATGCTCTATTCTTATTTAATTTTGCCCTCAGTATCAGAATAGCAGGCCACCTTAATATTTATTCTGTAAATTTTTATTGCACAGAAATCTCTTGGTTTGCTCACTCTTGACAAGTAAATTGAAAGTTTTTAGTATTTAAAATATCACAGAAGCATGTATTTTTCAAATCAGATGAGTGGAATAAATTTACTTAGTTTAGACAGCTAGGGATAGACTCACATATTTTACTCTGCAATGTGTGATCAATTACAAGGAAGATATAGAAGTTCTGATTTTACTCTCTCCTTTTTTTTTTTTTTTTTAATATAGAAGTGAACCCAGTGATTTTATTGAAGTCCTACCTGATTTGAACTCATGCAGTGAGGAAAAAAAATACATTACAGGCTTTCTTCTATTCTTTTCTATTTTTTTTTTAACCTTTAAAGTCATGGTTGTCTGAGATATTTACGCTGTCCTTTTAGCATAAGAAACAACTCCTTAAAGCAATGGAGGTTCAGATATAGTGCTTTTTAGAGAGCCTTTGGGGAAAGACTGGGACTGTCACTAGTACATATTTCTTCTAAATTGATTAAAAAATAGAAATAAAAGAAGTGAAAAATAAAGGAAAAAATAAAATCCCATATCCTAATTTCACTATAAAACATTATTCTATTTCCACTATTTAAAAAAAGAGGGTTAATACTTAGCTATATTACTTTATAGAGCTAATCCATGATCCAGTCTTAATCATGCTTTCCTTGTTACCTTGTGCTCTCTCCCTTGGGTCAAGTATATTTTTGGTACCACTTGCTTACTTTCTAAGTTCTCCAGTGCATCTCAGTGGATTCTTTTTTTATAGTACCAGTGCTAAACTAATAAAAAGTACTATAAATAATTGTATAAATATGAGACTTATAAATTACTGCTGCAGATGTTCAGACTATTTATAGTAGAAAAAATATGCAAATGATCAAGGAAAACTTGATTGGATAGATCAGTATCACCACTGAGGATACTGATTTTGTAAGGAAATCAACTGAACATGCACTGAATTATATTTTTATCTAAAGATCTTTTCGTAACTAAAGTAAGATTGATATTGATGCACTTCACATGGTCAGAGAATACCTTTCTTCTTTTTGCTTGATTCCAGAGGTTAAGGAGGTGATTTGTCCTACTGAACTGCACCTTTAGAGGGCGCTGTTTTCAGAATGTGGGACACTTATTTATAGACCGTATTATAGGATTCACAGACCCCTAATCTAATTAATACTGTTTAAGTGCATTTGTTTTGCTATTTGTCAGAGTTTAACCACTTTCAGACTTCTGAGGCTGTTCTGCCGTTTGTGTGGTAGTTTTGAAGACTTCTTCTTCACTCCTTTGAGATTTATGTGATGGTTCTAAAGAACTTGCTCAGCACCAAAACAATTATTTAAAGAAAGGACTGGGATATCAATCATTTGTTAGCCCTGCAGAAACCCACCCATGTATGGAAGAAACAGCCTCAACTAACAGACAATCCCATCTCCCCCCATCTCTGCAGGCTATTTTCTGTATTTTATTTTTGTATTTTCTTTGCTGTTAAAATTTCTCCCCAGCAGCAAGTAGTCAATACCATGAGTACCTTTTACTTCACTGCTGTCAGGAATGCAGTCTTTTGTAAACACTGTCCTATTGCAAAAAGAGAAAATAGAACCCTTTCTCAATCAAAAAATGTGCAAAATCTCACATTACTCATTCAGAAGATAGAATTATTGTTAGAAAATGTAGCTAAGAGTTCAAGAGTTGCTGAAAACCTAAACTGGTCACTGTTAAAAAGAAAAGGGTAAATAGAGCCGGTCAGTCCACCACAGCTTCAAGGAACTGGTTAGCAACATTACAAAGTTAAAATGCTGTATTTTTTCTTAAGCCAATGCCACATATTAGCAATTAATCTATAACTGAAGTTCGAGTCAAATTCCAACACAACCATGAAACTACAGAGCAACAGAACTGTGGGAAAAAATATTTGAAAATCATTGACATAAAGTGTAAAAAAACCCCACAAATGTTAACGCAAATATTTTACTGTCCCTTGAATTACATAAAGCCTAGTTGTTTCAGTGGCAGTATTCATAGAATCATAGAATCGTAAGGGTTGGAAAGGACCTTAAGATCATCTAGTTCCAACCCCCCTGCCATGGGCAGGGACACCGCGCCCTAAACCATGTGGCTCAAGGCTCTGTCCAACCTGGCCTTGAACACCGCCAGGGATGGAGCATCCACAACCTCCCTGGGCAACCCATTCCAGTGCTTCACCACCCTCACTGTAAAGAACTTCTTCCTTATATCTAATCTAAACTTCCTCTGTTTAAGTTTGAACCCATTACCCCTTGTCCTACCACTACAGTCCCTAAGGAAGAGTCCCTCCCCAGCATCCTTGTAGACCCCCTTCAGATACTGGAAGGCTGCTATGAGGTCACCACGCAGCCTTCTCTTCTCCAGGCTGAACAGCCCCAACTTTCTCAGCCTGTCTTCATATGGGAGGTGCTCCAGGCCTCTTATCATCCTTGTGGCCCTCCTCTGGACTCGCTCCAACAGCTCCATGTCCTTTTTATGTTGAGGACACCAGAACTGTACACAGTACTCCAAGTGGGGTCTCACAAGAGCAGAGTGGAGGGGCAGGATCACCTCCTTCGACCTGCTGGTCACGCTTCTTTTGATGCAGCCCAGGATACGGTTGGCTTTCTGGGCTGCAAGTGCACACTGCCAGCTCATGTTAAGCTTCTCGTCAACCAACACCCCCAAGTCCTTTTCTGCAGGGCTGCTCTGAATCTCTTCTCTGCCCAGCCTGTAGCAGTGCCTGGGGTTGCCCCGACCCAGGTGTAGGACCTTGCACTTGGCTTGGTTAAACTTCATAAGGTTGGCATCGGCCCACCTCACAAGCGTGTCAAGGTCCCTCTGGATGGCATCCCTTCCCTCCAGCGTATCAACCGAACCACACAGCTTGGTGTCATCGGCAAACTTGCTGAGGGCGCACTCAATCCCACTGTCCATGTCACCGACAAAGATGTTGAACAGGACCGGTCCCAACACCGATCACTGAGGGACACCACTCGTTACAGGTTTCCAATTGGACATCGAGCCATTCATTTCCTAATGATGCGCATCTGTCATATATATTGCTAGATGCAGATCAATGACATGGCATGCCATATTCATTTCATGTGTGTGTCAGGTTTACATTAAAAATAAATTGCTCAGCAAAGTTCAGCCAGGCTCAGTCCAAAGCCAGCAGGTTTTAAACGTAATGCAAGCCTTATAAAGACTGGCAAAGGTAGGTTTCATAACTTCATTGATTTGGCAGAATCAAGGTAAGAGAAAAATCTGTATGTATGATTCAGACTTCATTAAGTAAGGTTCTTCCTTGGACCTTTTAAAAATTTGGAAGGAATTATCAGTAAATCCAGACTGCGCAAGTAACTGTCGTCATCCTCTAAAGAATTCGTCTTTTCTATCTTGCCATTCAGCAATAACAGTGAATGAAAATATTAACATATGATTTTTAAAAAAGCAAATGAAACACACTGAAATGGATATTTTTTCCCCACATAATCTAAAGGCTATATTCTGCTTAGCTGATATCACTTCAACTGCAGTATTCATAAAAGTGCTGAGAGAATTGGCAGAGAACTTTATGTAATGATCTTTCAACTTTTTCCAGTCCCCCAAATAGGGCAAGTTTATTAATGGCCCAAGCAAGCAGTAGGCCTGTTTCTTTCTTGAAGACATCTTTGTTTGAAGATCAATAGCCACTTTAGTTATGTAGACTTATCTGGAAAGATTTTTATTTTTGCTAGGGTTCAAAAGGATGTTTTCTAGAAAAAAGCTCACTGTTTAAATGAATGCTAAACATAGTATTTTAACACAGCAGCTTACACAGTTTTGGAGACAGGGAGCATATCTAGCATTCATGAAAGCTTCAGAAAAAAGTTTTCTCATGTTCCAGCTAAAATTTCTGTGTAGGTCTATAGGTGGGAAGAGTTGGAGAATACCCAAACAGCTAACAACCTTGTATTAAATCAGAGGATCAGTCCATGTTCGAGTGCTGGACTGTCTGATTCAGTGTCGTGCTTTGTGTGTTAACATCTTAACCATGGGCTCTTCTGAGGTGGCTTTTCAGGACCTGTAGAACGGCCTTACTATGAAAAGGTCTATCAACAAGTATCAGCTACTGAGCTGGGGATACTAGTAATATGCTTATAGAAGTCTGCAGTATTGACTAGCAAGTTTGCTGCCTCTCATGTAATAGCTCCCAAATGCTCCAAATATCTAACTTCAAATCAGCATTGTGTAATCCATGAAACTACATCAGACTTTAATGGGGACTTTGTCATTACTTGTTCAATAGTCCATTGAGTGAGTTTGGGAAATAGTACACTCAGCTATATACCCTGTAGTATACTCTGTAATGGTGAGTGATTCGTTTTACCATTTGTGCTGTCTCTCAGATACTAATCAGTTTTAGTGTTTCTCTGAAATTCTAAGAGTGACTCTGTTGCAACTAGGTGTACTTTTTATGAAAAAAAAAAATTCATGCACATTTTACCATCTGTGTAACAAAATAGGTGCAACTGGAAGTGGAAGGAATCACAACCTCTCTCACTTATTATTAAGGCACCAGGAACAGCTTTCATATATTACCATGGATAAGAAATAAACAATACAATAAAATAAGACTGAAGGTAACAAATGGTTAATTAAATGTATGTCAGTGAAGAATAAAATCAATTGCTATGTACACAATCCAGGCTCTGAAAAGAGTGTTTTGTAGCTGTATTTCCCTTCTTTTGATGTCAAATTTGGGGTCCTTAACATAGTTTCAGGCAGTAGACACATTACAATTAAATAAAAGCTAGTAATTGACTAGTATTTTAGCATATACTCTGATTGCAGGGTTGATTCTCAAAAGCCAGTAATTGGAAATCAAAATACTGAAAGGGTCACAAAAATAGCTATCAAGTATAAATAATTTTCACTGGCTGCTGGGTGAGGACGGGAGCAATAGAAAACATTGGAAAAAGTTCCAGAGGGTTTTAAGATATTATTGAAGCAATAACACGAACCAAAATAATTTGATTAGAGTCGTTCAGCACAGCTTTAAGAGGGGAAACTCATGCTCAAGCAAATTGAAAGGTCTTCAAAGATGTTATTGTCATGAAGTTCTGAGTGACTTTGGGTGATGGTAATAGGATATGGACCTATTCACCTCTGGGTCATTATTTCAAATTTAGCCAAGGTCAACAGCGATCGAAAGTTGTCAGTATCTTATGGCTTAGCGACCTGTGTGAAATAACCTGAAGGTCTCTTTTGTATGCTCGTTGGACACTAGCTCACATCAAAAAGGAACCTTCACAAATGACGCTGCTGTTGTCAATCTTAAGAGCGATGAAGGGATTGCATGGGCACAGAGGCTGCACTCCCCTCTGAACTGTGGAGGTGATCTTTCTAGGTAAAGACTGAAATATGGTGGGAAGCCAAAGCGGAGATACTTCTAGCAACAGTACCTTTGCTGTACCTGTCCAGACATGTGAACAATCTAGCTCAGGCACTATATGACAATAACAGACTTAAAAAAACCCCAAACAAACAAACCCAACTCACACACACAAAAAAAGAAAAAATAAAGGCATAAAAAGTATAGATTATTTCATTTAATATATATACAGTTGAAATGTCAATGAAATATAATCTGTATATATATGGCAGATGTAAAATATATTTTAAATTCAGTGGAAAATATGAACTGTACAGGTTTTTATTAATAATAAACTTATTAATAAGTTAGTAATGAGCAGTTTTGTTTATTTTACGTTATGATGACACTCATCAAGGATAACCAGATCATCGATCTGAGATGCCAGAGACCAGAAAATAACCTAAACCTGAGAACTTTTTTGCCTAAAGCCTAATGCCTAATATGACTGCTCTTGGTACTGCTTACTTTTTTAACTTTTTCTGCTTGATTACTCATTTACCAATACAGCTCACGATTCTGTCTACACAGATTTGTCAGATTATTTTGAAGTCCAAAAGTAAGAGTTCTCCCCAAACAGCAAAGCAGTCCGCCTCCCTCACTCATCCTCCCTCCAGACTCTCTGTGCCCAACTTCCTGGGCTGTAACCATAAATTCTGCTATGACTAAGGAGGAAGCCTCTTCCTTATTTCCACTCCCAGGGGCTATCTCCAAAAGAAATATTCTGATTCCCAAATGACTGTAGGTGCATTCTGAGGCAGGCATCAACTCATTCATACCACATGCTTTATACTGAACATTATTTGGCAATAGATAGCTCCCTAGCCAAAATGTGGTGCTGCAATGGTAAGCACTAAATTCGATGTTTCGTATATGATTATTGCAGAAATAGAAACATATTGTACGTGCAACAGCAGATTTGAGAAGGAGAGATGGCTGAGACAACCTCTGCAGGTTAGAAATGACTTAATGCTAGCAGGAAGTCAAATGAGATGAATGAAAACCAGTTACTATAAACTTAAAACCAGAAAGCACTGAAAAACAAACTTACTGGAAAAAAAGGTCTTGGTCTAGCTCTTACTTTAAGTGTATTGATATTTCATCTGGCAGGCTGCAGGTTTAAAAAACTGATAGGGTAAAGGATCTTGTTTAAATTAGCTTTTAGATAAAGATATAAATCATCCCCAGCCTTAAATGCAGCTTTCAAACATGAAAGATTTTCTTCAAAAAAAAAAAAAGGAATTCCCTCTCAAACTAAAATCTGTCACTAGAAAAATGAGAGCAAAGTACAATTCCAGTTTCAAATATTTTCCAAGAAGTATGGGGTACAGGAAGTAATCGGGCTGCAAGAGTCCAATGCAGAGATCCAGTATGGGATTTCATCGCTAATTTTCACCTAAATATACAATGGTTCTTGCAAAAGAGTCAAAAAATAGTGAATTAGTTTCTGTTGGTGCCTGGCTGTTTATTCCTGCTACTATGTTGTGATGGCTTCCTAATACAAAGGATTTTAGCCCTTGAAGTTTTAATTAAGAAATCCTTTTATTACTAGGATCCCCCTTCAGCTGAACTTTTTATTTTAATCCAGTTCTACTGATGCCATCATACAATAAATGGTCACAGGGTTGGATTTAGAGATGTCTGAATACATGAAATACCATAGCCAAGAAAAGATGCAAAATACCAACAGTGAAAAAAGAGAAATTTTGGACAGAAATTTGTATTTGATTACATATGAGTGGTAGACTACAACAGGATAAAACATTTGTATTTTTAGGTGGTTAAAAGTAGAGGGAACATACTTTAACCTGGAAATGAAAAGTAAACAGTGGATAGAAACAAAAATATTTCACTATAATGATAATCACTATGTGGAATAATTTGCCACCAGGGTCAAAATGGTAAATGCTATCAATCAGATAAGAGAACAAGCCAATTTAAGAAGAAAAAAAAAAAAGATATAAAAGTGACTTTGAACCCTACTTTTTAGCTCAGCTTTTCAGCTTTAAGAACTCCTTCTTTTCTATAAAGTACTACTGTATGGATCACTGGTCATATCTTGCCAAAGTATGCATCATGAGAATATTACAACTGAATTAATTTTTTAGAGAGTACTTTGCAAATATATCATATACAATAGAGAGAGTTATAGAGTTTTACTATAAGTAAGAACAATGGGGTTTTTAAAAGATTTTTCCACCCCCCTTATTCTTTTTCAAGAAAAAAGAACTGTTTGTTTTAGTCTGAAATTAAAATAATACAAAATATCCACTCCAATGAATGCATTTTTGAATTGCATTAATGCATACAGGTATAACAAAAAGAAATATCCGAACTAATTTCTACTTTTGAGACCTCTCATTGCAATCCTTCAAAGCAAATGTTTTTTCAGATTTCCACAATTTCAAGAATCTAAAAAAAATACTGTATCAAAATTCCAATTCTTGATAGAGGGAGTTTTCAATTATTTTGCCCAACTCAATATGATGCTTTGACTAAATGTTATTTCTTTGCCTTCAGAAGGAGAACAACTTTCAGGAACCACTGTATTTTAATTTTTCATTGCTTTGGGTCAGTTCAGGTTTGCATTTGGACAGTTTGCATTCCTCAGTTCATTTACACAGCTCTCGTGAGACCCCATCTGGATTACTGTGTTCAGCTCTGCAGCCCCCACCATAAGAAAGATGTAGACCTGTTGGAGTGAGTCCAGAGGAGGGCCACAAAGATCATCTGAAGGCTGCAGCATCTCTTCTATGATGACGGATTGAGAGTTGGGCTTGTTCAGCCTGGAGAAGAGAAGGTTTCAGGAAAACCTTGTGGAGCCTTCCAGTACCTAAAGGGGGCTTAAAAGAATGCTGGAGAGGGGCTATTGACAAGATCATGTACTGATAGGAAAAAGGGGAATGGCTTTAAGCTGAAAGAGAGTGGATTTTGATTATCTATAAGGAAGACATTCTCTACTGTGGAGATGGTGTGACACTGAAGTGGGTTGGCCCAAGAAGTTGTGGATGTTCTACCCCGGAAGTGTTCAAGGCCAGATTGGATGGGGATTGGAGAAACCTGGTCTAGTGGAAGGTGTCCGTGCCTGTGGCAGGGGGTTGGAACTGGGTGAGCTTTAAGATCCCTTCCAACCCAAACCATTTTATGATTCTATGATCTATGCCAATTATTGCTCATTCTAGATGCATAAAAGTGGAAATATCCATGTGCTCCCAGAAACACCTTCTAATAATACATATTTATCCATAATAATAGTGTTACTAGCACATGCACTAGCAGCCCATGCTATTCTAGAATATAATATAAAATTAATTATTAAACTATAAATTCTATTTTTTAATTTTGGCAAGGTAAAGGTGAAGGGGAATACAACACATTGCTTTATTTCTTTAGAATCGTAGAATTGTTAGGTGAGAGATCATCAAGTTCAACTGTTAACCTAGCACTGCCAAGTCTACTGCTAAACCATGTACCTAAGCACCACATCTACATGTCTTTTGAATACCTGAAGGGATTGTGACTCGACCACTTCGCTGGGCAACCTGTTCCAACGCTTGACAACCCTTTTGGTGATGAAAATTTTCCTCATATCCAATCTAAACCTCTCCTGGTACAACTTGAGGCCATTTCCTCTCATCCTGTTGCTTGTTACCTGGGAGAAGAGACCTGCAACACCTTGCTACAACCTCTTCTCAGGCACCTGAAGAGAGCAACAAGTTCTCCCCTGAGCCTCCGTTTCTCCAGGTTAAACAACCCCATTTCCCATAGTTTCTTCTTAGAAGACTTGTGTTCTAGACCCTTCGCTAGCTTGTTGCCCTTCTTTAGACATGCTCCAGAACCTTGGCGTCTTTCTTGCAGTGAGAGGCTCAAAACTGAACACAGTATTCAAGGTGCAGCTTCACCTTTGTCATGCTTTGTCATGGTAAACAAGCCATGTTTTAGTGTGGTTTATCATTCATAAATAATTTGCATGCAGAACAAACTAGTCTATGTTATTCTATTTTCTTTCTATCTATCCATCCATCTGTATAAAATTATGCCTATACCAATATGGATAAGTAGATAAATAAGTAGATAGATGTATGCATATTTATGATTAATAAAATCAGGTTTTAATTATTTCAGTGTGTTACAGTACATAAATTCTACTGCAG
Organism: Strigops habroptila; assembly: GCF_004027225.2. NCBI lineage: Eukaryota > Metazoa > Chordata > Aves > Psittaciformes > Psittacidae > Strigops > Strigops habroptila. Next base: position 66,918,125 of record NC_044278.2, on the reverse strand, counting down.
CAGTTATCCACAGGCTTAATCTCATCAACGAAGTGTTAAGCTATGACCTATGGAGAGCTGGTTGTCTATAGTTGCCACTTGAAGTTGCTCTAAGTTGTATCTAATTAAGAAGAGACACATATACATGAAATAATTTCATAATTACACTTTCTCTGTATAAAATCTCACTGGTCTCACAGACAGCTCTTGTATAGGAGCAGGATATGAGGCATTTATTTAGTGCTAAAATATAGTCCACAAGATGCTAATCTTTGCAACTTGTAATTTATTTCTTTCTTTCTGCCACCCCAACATTTTCATATTTCTGGTATGGAACCCTGCTAATAAAAAGATTTCTTGCAACTTTTTGCACATCTTGCCATAATATCTTGTGCTTCATTCACCTTGCAGTCCAATTGTACCTGCTTTATGTGCTGTCTTTTTTCATGATTTATTGGTGAAAGTATCAACTCTAAACATTTTTTACACATGAAGTTAATGCAGAAACTCAGTCTTCTGGTTCTTAAATGCATTAGAAAAATATTTATTTTGTGGAATTTAATCTATTTCCTGGAAACTTCCAAGAAATTAGGGAATTGAGATGCAGTAGGATATTATAGCATAATGCCGCAGAATGTGTAATAAAAAACAATCCTATTTGCCTAGACAAACTGATCCTTTGACCTAAGAGATCTTTTCCATTTCTAACATCTGTGAATCTGTGATACTCAAACATACTGCAGTCAAGCCATTTCAGCATGGTATTGATCGGTCTTTTGCCCTCTCTCTGTGTTTGCATGTATGTGTGTATGTATGTGTGCTGTTTTGTATAAAATAAAAACATCCCTTGTTTCAATTGTTTTACCCAAAAATATATAATGCTTAACATTCTGCTATTCTGTTCTCCTATAAATTATTGTGTTTTGTATTCCAAATCATAGTGATCTTAATATTTTAATTTTTGATATTTCATTCTTTTTTATCCTATCCCTGAATCATACTTGCTTATGTATGCTATACATGGACACCTACATATAAGGAAAGATAAAATACAAAAGTCTCAAAAAATAGTAATTGCTGTATTTTGACGTATTACATCAGCCTTGGAAAAGCTAATGATTCATCCAGCGCTGTTCATAACATATAAAAGCAAATGTTAAATATCCCTCTGTCATTAAAATTGACATGGTGGTAAATAAAAGAATTTTCTTTTTATTTATTTATGTTTGGCTACATGGTCAATGGAATGTCTGCTTAAAAACAAAGAACCCTTCAATAGTGTTTATTTTTTTCCCACTTTATCTTATATACTATCAACAAGAATCAGCCTTCCCTCTGCGAAAAAATCCTTACTGCTTATCACCTAGATGATATGCAAGAAAAACTCCACATTTGTGGGCAAACTCTTATCTGAGGCATGCAGAAACACATGAAATATCAAAATAGAAATGCATCAACATTAATGTCAACAAGCAGCAGGGAAGCAGGACCTGTCGCTTTGATTAAAAGATCACCTGACAGAACTCCTTCCTGTGCATGGAGAACAAATATTTAAGTCTCTCAACCAGGCAGAGTTGCTATTTTCTCAAGTCACAAGTATTGATTGCTTTGTAATCTTTGTTGTACTTCACTTTGGTTACCCTATGGCACATAAGACTGAAGGCCAGACTTCTTTGTTTATATTTGCTCTGTATCAAGTGTATTAGACCTGTTTGTTTGTTCTCAGATGGGAGATTAGCTTTCTATGATTGTTTATGCCTCTTCTTCATATTATATGAGTGGTTTTGGGTAATGGACTTTCCAGAACTAGAAAGATCATTTTCTTTATGTCTTTCTTCTTGTTTTGTGAAATAGCCTGGTGTATGCAAATGATATATTTCTCCTGTCAGAGCAACTGCTAGTCAGGAACTCTATGTGTACTTAAAACCCATGCTATATCACTATATTTAAGCTGCTATTGATCTCATATCTAATACACCTTCCCAGCTACTCCACTCTGAACGTTAATCAATAGCATCACAAATCGGTAAGTGCCAGTGAAATGGCACCGTCAGACACATATACTCTAGTCCAGTGCCACAGGGACTTAAGACAAAACACAGTCCAAGTCTCTTCGTATCCAGCTGTTACACAGCACTGAAAATTGTATCCATCCTGTCGGAGAGTGTGGAAACTGTTTGATTATTGTCAAAGAGAAGTAACTGCTTGGCTGGAGAAGAAAGAAGCAGCAAAGTACACTGTGTGATTAAGCAGAGCAACGCAGCTGGACAGGAGCAGAACAGAAAGATAAGGAACTGGTTATTTTGGGACTGTTTGTGAAACGAAGAATGTTGGAAAAAACAAAACTGTAAACAAGGAACTAAATATGATGTGCTAAAACTAGCTTGGTATAAAAGGTAGAGCAATAGGCTAAAAATATCTTTTGCTAGAATGGTATAAAAGCTAGAGCAATAGGCAATAAAGTGATTCACTGCATGAAGATGCTTTGAGTCCATGCCTTTCATACGCCACACAACCCACCATTTAGTTTAGTTAAAGATAGTCCTTGTTTTCAATAAAATAGTGTCCTGAAAACCTAACAAACTATTTTGTTCTCGCTGTAATTTTTCAATTTTATTTCCCACTGTAGCCCTGCCCAAAATCACAGCAGTAAAGAATACAGAGAATTAAAAGCCACTGGCAGCTGAGTTTTTCAAATGTGGGACCAGCACTGATTACTAACTGACCATGCTATCAGGATCTTTGCTTATTTAAATATGTTCAGTTTCTGGTAAGGAGAGGAACAGACCATACATGATTTGACTGTCTCCCTCAGCAGTCATCAAGCCTAATCCTTTTCTGATGTGTAGCTTTTAGAAGGGATATCTGATTATAAAATCAAATTTTTACTCTCCGTCTTCAAAATATAAGCAGATTGAAGTCAGACCTTGTGGCATTTGGGTATCCCACACTGAGTACCCTAACAGTGTTTTTGCTGCTCTGCACTTGATAAAACTCTGCAGTAAAAAATGTCCTTAAGAACATGGAGATAATTACCATAAGTAAAAGCATTACATTGCTATTATTAAAAGGTTCTGGGTAATCTAGTGTTGAAATTATACTGCACAGAACACCTTTTTCGACGTATAATTTCAGGGAATGCTATGTTTGCCTCCTTTGACTTTCACTGCCTCATCAGATTACTTCCTCACCCATAATTTCTGAAAACTGTTTGGCAGCATATAATGGCTTGGGGAAAAATGCATGTTGCTTTTTGTGTCCTTTCAGGATATTAATCATTAGTAACCTCGTATTCAGAGTTAGTTCATTAAATATGTATGCTTTTTGGTAATCTGATGCCTAATATATACTACGAACATTGTGCACTAACAGCAGTTATATTCTCTCTAATGGGTTTTGTAATGGTACTACCATGTTGGAGAAGCCTGTGAAGTCTGAAATTCTGAAAATATAACAAAACCAGACTCTGATAAGTGATAGCATAGTAATAAACACATCGAGAAAGGTATTAGTTTGGAACATGATAGGATAAACTATGTAAGAAACTGAATTATTAAAATTCATCTTTATTTCAATCTGATGAAGAACAAAGAGATGAAGGGAAAAAGCATATCAGAAACACAGCAAAATATCAGGACACTATAATGACATTGTTTAATTCACATCTCCTGACTGCTCTAAACCTAACCTACTTTAAACTTTCTAAAGATTTTTCTTTTTTTCCCCCACTGCAAAATGATCCTTTTGAGATTTAGATAACCAAGGACTAACAGGATATTCTTGGTGGAGATCTTGACAGATTTTCCACTTTCTGCAAATAAACCACATGAGTGCCTTTACGCTATTTATCATAGGCTGGTAAGCCTGAAATTATAAGGGTAATACTATCTTACTAACTAAAAAATTATAAACCCATAACCAACTATAGACATTTATTTCTCTGTACTTGAATGAATTTTCATAGAATATGATGAGCTGTGAGCAAATATTTGACATGATTTAGAACTGATTTAGAAGTAGCAGTATGATTTAGAACTGATTTAGAAGTAGCAGTAGCAAGTTGTGTCATTTAGGTGCACAACAAAGCTTTGCTGATTGTAACCTAATTGAAAAACATTTATTAATTAAAAAGTGGTTATGAGAATATTCTTTTTTCAGTTACAAAGGTTTTAAATATAGTTACTTATTGCATTCAGAGATATCACTGGCATAATGCAAAGTCCATGAAATTTGAGGATTGCTGATTCCAGAATTTCTAACTTGGTACGGGTGGTGAGGGATCGCTCTGGCTGAGATTCTGAAAGATGTTCTGTCACCTAATATCTTACATTTCTGTGGTACAAGAAAATCTTTAAAGTTCTTGCTAGGCTATGTTAATAAAAAGTTGGTCTCCACACACACAAAGAAGCACACAGGAACAAAAGCAGATGGAGAACCAAAATAGTACCCTGCCCTGGCTAATCCCATGCCCAACACAGGAGAGCCATCAGCCCATTAAAGACTCCTTCATGCACACAAGAGAGCCACCAGCTTATCCAAAACTCCTCCACACATGGAGGAATAAAGAGGCATGACAATGAGGAAATAAATGAGGAAACCCAGTATTCCAGCCAGAGAAACAAACCCTAAACCTGTTCCCTCCTGGGGCTATCTCAGAGAATCCTCCAGCTCCATGGGCTGCAACATGGGACAGACTGCATGAAGACAGGCAAGTGGCTGGTAAATACGTTTGTGTGGCTATGTCCTGATCAGCACAGTTTGTCCTGCCTTCTTATTTAGCACCACTCAGAACTATTTTTCTGGGTGAGTTGACTTTATTCTCTGTGTGTGTGTATGGTGGTCTGCACCAGCAACCAATGTAGGATGCAGCCTCAGCAGCTTATACGTCCAGATGCCAGCAACTGGCGAGACAGTGTCTAAGGATACTGGAAGGATCTGCACTACGCATACATTTATATTTCTATTAACAAACCTTCACACTGATCAGTCAGAGAGAGCAACAGGATGAGGCCACTTGTGCTGTGTGTTTCTGCCTGTGATCTGCATGGCTGGTTGTACATATAGTATATGTGTGCACTGCATAAGTCTATTTATTTGTGGTGTGCCTATCAGGAATACCTTCTCAGCCTCACTTCTGATTAGATCTGGGGACATGAAGCTTCTGCAGCCTTGCCTCTCAGGTTGTTGGATTTGGCAACTCCCTGACAGATCTGAGCCTTCAAACTGTTTCAGATTTGAGTATAGTTTTCTTAGAAGAACATGTAATTTGCAGGAAGGGATTGTTCCTTCAGCTTGCAAATGGTCATCAGCTCCGCATCCCAACAAATTGCTGTTATATTATTTAATTGAACAAACCATGAATCCTGATTACTATATTTTATATCATTTGGAAATGCCAAGTTAATTGTTTTACAATATATGTGAATGTTTATATCAGCATTTACTAAGACCTATTCTTGTCCATCAAGAAGGATTTAGTACACGGTATAGAGAAGGACAACTAAAACAAATAAGGGAACAGAACAGCTACTTTTTAAGGAGAATTTGAAAAGGCTAGGACTCTAATTTAAAAAGAAGCAGGCAAAGAAGATATATTAGTAACATTTAGAATAAAAAAAGAAGGTGGATAAGAAGAACACAGAACTGTTACTTGCCAAATCCCACAGTATTGGACATAGGGAACTCTCGCTGAAGCTGATACAAGATAGATATTAAAAGTACTCAGAACATTAGGCAGCACAATTCTGGCATTTTTTGGTATAGTAGTTTGTGGGTGAAGACTATATCAGCAGGTTTTAAAGTGGATTACATGAATTCATAGATAGTAGATCCATAGACAGATATTAAAGTGAATACATCGGAATGTACCTTATAAATGCCTGATTTAATGACTGTGGATAGTAGAGTTTACAAGGGAAATGTACACTGAAGTAGCCAGTTTTGAAATGGTATAGCCCACTGACATTACTTGAAGCAGGACTAAGTGAATGCTTATTCCTGCTCCAAGAACATTTCTTACATTTGTATTTTTATGTATTTCCATAAGGTTCAAGAGTCCATTTTCTTAAATGCTACACAGGTATATTTCAGAAATTTGTGATTGAAGGTCCTCGTTCTGCAATTTTCCACATAAAGATGTACTTTTGCACACACAGTTTATTTAATTTCCACTATCACACCAGTGTCATAAAAAATGATAATTTTCATGGCCTGAGACTGTTAAAAGTTGCAGAAAAATAAAATTATTATTAAAGAAATGTTCCAAAAAGGAATTATAGTGACAGCTAATCAACTTAGCATTAGCAGCATGAATAAAATATCAGAACAGGAAATATTGCTTAGAACCACAATCTTAAAATATAACATTAAAAGCATTGTATCATTTGCTAGGAAGTAGCTAGGTACAGTCAATAGATGTTGTATTTTTAGAAGATTCTTTAGAGCCAGTCAGTAGAACCTTTTGGTTCAGTTTTACTATTTAAAGAAAATTCTGTTTTTAGATCAAATAGTTTGAGAGAATGTTTTTTTCTTGGAGAAGACAATAAAACATTTAACAGTTTCCTATATCTATTTCAGAGCACATGCCCTTCAGAAAAGTAAGAATTTATAGCAAATGTAATATTGCTAATGGATAAATTCGAAAGATTGCTCTTCCTTGACCTTAGACAAAATATTTACTTTGTTTGGAGAGGAAGATCTCCATCAATTTATAATACTTATTAATTGGCAAAGAGCTTGGGGGGGGGGAAGGGGGGAAAATAACCTTTACTTCAGTTTGGCTTTACTCATTCCAGAATTTATTGCCTTTTTAGCTGAAAGGAGGATTGAGTAAAATGTTCAGCTAGCTAGTAATAGTTAGGCTGTTTTCAATTCAGGTATGAAAAAAATAATAAATGTATCTGCTATCCACCCATAAAAATAACACTAAAAAGACAACTTGTGATATTACATATCTGATGATTCAATGCCTATGACTCCTCTTTTGTCTGAAGATCACCCTCATGCTACCCATTTCTCTACAGAACTCTCATTTAAAGCAAATGACAACCAATGAGATAATTTTAAAATAAATATATCACTAATATCTCTAAACATTATAAATTTAGAAAACAGTTGTATGCTGTGAGACATTGGTATGCAAGGTATAATTTTCTTAGCTTTCAGCATGGGCAACCTTTTAAGTAGCTGCAGTGTAGTGTTTCTGATGCTACTGCTTGAATATTTAAAGCAAAATCTGTCATGTGGAAGTGTCTCCTGATATGGAACTCCTCTTCTTGGATATAAAGCAAGATTTGAAACTGTAATGGATATTTTTAACCAGCGCTGATTGCCAATTGTTCCCAAGATTCAGAGACTCTAAAATTAAACACATAGATATTTCAGTTGAATACTCTGGAAATTCTTTCCTAACCTGAGATGAGTCTGGAAAACTTGGCCATCAACTGCCTGCTGTGTGGGCAGAATCTAAAATAAATATTTAAATCTATTATCTGGGTCTGCAGGTGCAAAAATGGTGTGTAAAATCAGTGGCTGTCCCCAAAATCACTCTCAGAAAAATAGATGCCCAGTTTAAATAATCAAAACCAATAACTTTTACATCTGTAACTTCTGCTATTCCATGATTGCTATGAAGATATTTTGAATGCATCTATTTCTATGCAAATTCAGTGTGAATATGTCTGTTTATATGCAAATAAAACAGAACACGAAAATGGAAATTTTTTAAAGATGATTCACTTTTTAAGTATAACCACTAAAATACACTGTAATATCTTCGGTCTTTTGATGTAATTGCTATAATTTCTTTGAAAATTTCTATACATCTTCTATTGGGTGAGGGGTATACCTTAGATAATAAAATCTGTCAACATAAAATTTAGGACAGCATCAGAAAGCTGCAAGCAAAATTCTTTGCAAAAACATCCAAAGTTGTGAAAAATACAGGGATAGGAACTTCAGAGTTAAAGGCAAAATTAAAAAGCAAGGAAATGTATAGTTAAATTTCCCAAATTACCTTAATCTTCTGCCGTAAGACATCCCACTCATATTCCTCTTTCTTCCTGTCTTCAACTTACCTTCAGGTAATGTTCCTTTAAAGTCAATGCAGCAATGTGACTGTGTTAACCCCATGTTTAAGTACTCAGTAGGACTGGAAAACAGTTCTTGTATAGAGAAACATTTTATCCTCCAAAACAAATCCTGCCAGAGCAGGATGATGCTGAAAAACAGAATGAGATTAAAATGGATTCTTTTCACTTCATTCATCTAAAAGAAAGTCCTTTAAGCCTAGTCACCTTCTATACCAAATGAATCACCTCAAGAGATTAAATCATTCTACAGTTCTTTAAAGAGTTGTGGCTGAATCAGTGAATTTCTGCTCAAAGATACTCCAGGTCAAACCAGGGCCTTGTTCACTCAGATTCTGTATATAGCCAAAGATGCAGTGTTTTGTAACATTCACTGTGGAAAATGTTTTCGTAGTGTCAGACTGGAGTATCCTTGTGTTTATTGCCTTTCTTCCAAGCAGAATGCACTTCCAAGAGAGTCTGACTCCATCTACACCCTCCATTAGGTAGCTGAAGAGAGAAGAAAACTGTCTGCTTCCCCTATCCTACTACAGCTGAACAAATTCAGCTTCCTCAGTCTCTACTCATACATCATGTACTCCAGACCCCACTCGTCAACTTGGTGGCCTTCCACTGTACTTCAGTATGCCCATGTCTTTGTTCTGCTTCAGAGCTCCAAATCAGGCACAGCACTCCAGATGTGGTTTCACAGGTGCTGAACAGGAGGAATGAACCAGCTCCCTCAACCTGTGGGCAACAGAGAGAATCATAGAATCATAGAATAGTAGGGTTGGAAAGGACCTTAAGATCATCTAGTTCCAGTCTCCCTGCCATGGGCAGGGACGCCTTGTACTAAACCGTGTTGCCCAAGGCTCTGTCCAACCTGGCCTTGAACACCGCCAGGGATGGAGCATTCACAGCTTCCTTGGACAACCTGTTCCAGTGCCTCGCCACCCTCACAGTAAAGAACTTCTTTCATATATCTAACCTAAACTTCCCCTGTTTAAGTTTGAAGCCATTACCCCTTGTCCAACCACTACAGTCCCCAAGGAAGAGTCCCTCCCCAGCATCCTTATAGGCCCCCTTCAGATACTTCAAGGTTGCTATGAGTTCTCCATGCAGCCTTCTCCTCTTCAGGCTGAACAGCCCCAACTTTCTCAGCCTGTCTTCATATGGGAGGTGCTCCAGCTCCCTTATCATCCTCGTGGCCCTCCTCTGGACTTGCTCCAACAGCTCCATGTACTTTTTATCTTGAGGACACCAGAACTGTACACAATACTCCAAGTGAGGTCTCACGAGAGCAGAGTAGAGGGGCAGGAGCACCTCCTTTGACCTGCTGGTCACGCTTCTTTTGGTGCAGCCCAGGATACGGTTGGCTTTCTGGGCTGCAAACACACACTGCTGGCTCGTGTTAAGCTTCTCATCAACCAACACCCCCAAGTCCTCCTCCGCAGGGCTGCTCTGAATCTCATCTCCTCCCAACCTGTAGCTGTGCCACAGCTGAAAGCTGTGTGAACAGTTTTCAGTGCTTCAAGGTGAACTGCTGCCTCATGTTCACCTTGTCCATCAGGTGAACCATCAGGACTTTCTAGCAGAAGTGCTTTCTAGTCAGTCAGCTTGGGGTTGTCCATCCCAAATTTCCATCCAAATGCAAGACTTTTCATTTTCCTTGACTGAACTTCATGAGGTCTCATCAGCTCATTTCTCCAGCCTGCTGTCCTCAGAACAGCAATTCCATTTTTCCCCCAGTCCATCATCCATATTCTTAATTAGGAACTTAAATATAATTGGGCTTGGTATAAACCCCCGAAGGATGCTCTTAATGTCCACTGGACAATGGAGACCAGTGGACTGATGACCACAACATGGAGCCTGTCACTTCAGATAGCTTTTCAGGCCATTTACACAGTTCATTTCTCCCTACTGAAGTGTGCTCTGAACTTCAGTCTCTCACTTCTTTGAAAATTGCTTTAATTGCTGATACACAACAGAATCTTAGATAAAACATATCTTTGGATAAATTTAGTAATATATATATTTAAAACAGCTATCATAACCTTCTCCTAGGACACTGGCCTATTCCTGAAGCAAACACATGCCTCTTTTGATGTCCAACCGATTATCTATGTGAGCCAGTACCTTGCTTTCTGAGATAGGATCTCTCATAAAAGATATGCACAAGCCTGATGGTGTTTTAATTGTCTGTCATATGTTCAGGCAGAAAGAACATGCTGCATGAAGATTTTAGACTCTACTGGCTTAACATTGCTAACAATAGTACCAATTGATTCTCCTACAAACTGAACAATCTCCAGGTTAAAGTTGAAATCAAAACTTCATTGTTTTGACTATAAAATCATAACGTACTAAAATTTTGATGAAAATAGATACGCCTTTTGAACGAAAAAAAAGGAAGAAAAAAAAAAGCAGCTTAACATAGCTCCCTTCTAAACAGAAAATCATGAATGTTTGGGAATTTCAGCCTCAAATAGATTCCTTATTAGCTGAGAATTCTGACTTCTCCAATAACACAAACTACCATTTCACTTAGGCTGGAAAAATGCACATCAAATTGAAAGTCATCCATACAGTGTATACTAAAAGTACAAGTAAAAATTTAAATACAGTGTTGCTATAACACACAAACTCAATAAATAAACTACTTATTTTAAATACTCTACTGATTATCATAAAGCAGACTGAGAAACACAGAAATTGCTTCTTTCTTCCAACATTCCACTTATTTTAATGCATTGTCTCAACGTTATATTGATATAAAGATATTTGAAAATGGTGACTGTAATCTACATTTTTGATCTGTTTAAAGAGCTGCTGGCTTCAGCAGAACATTAATGCAAATCTAATGTACCTGCTGGTATGATTAGCTGAATCAAATGATGGCATTTAAGTAACACCTAAATAATCTTAATTAGGATCTTCAGCTCATCTTAGCACTTGGAACTCTACAGATGGATAGTCTTAATTATCAGCCTTTTGATTAGGATAACAGCTCTAATCAAGATGATGTGGTTCTGATAGACAGCGTATCAGTAAATTAATGACTGTTGTTAAGAGGAAAACATAAGTGAAAAACAAGAGCTGTCTGCTATCTGGAATATGGCAAAAGAATGAAGTCTACAGTATGTGAAGAAATTAATGTTTTGTGGGAAGAACATAAGTATTCACATTTGGTATGTGTGGAATTGAGCCAATAATAACGCCTACTCCCAGTTTTCCCCATTCTGCTCCCCCACACGAAGTATGGCTATGAGTTCTCTCTTGCATAGTGACAAATCATGAGTAATACAAATTAGTTTATAAACATTCCTTTTTGACACCTTATGATTTTATGAAAGTCCGATGGATGTAGAGCATTTGAACCAATGCGAGTGAAAAGGTTCCATATGTAGGTAAAAGTAATAAATGGCTTGTTAGTGGGTGCTGTTTATTTGAAATGGAGGCTATAAATTTAAAAGTATTGCTACATCACATGAAACACAAAACCATATATGAAAATGTAACACTTTCTTGCAGCCAAGTTACATGGTGTAACTTCCGCTTCTGAGATGTTTCATCATTCACTAGTGGAAAATGAATGTAAATGTCAGACTAATTAGGATACCATGGTAGATTATGGCAAAGTGTTTGTTATCCAATACCCAGATATCGAAATCATGGATTGCTTCCAAAAAAACCCAAAACATCTAATTAATCCTAATAAAGGCAACCTTATATTTTACTCATATGAAATATGAATCAATATCTGGTTTTAGAAGTTTTTTTGTATGAAGGATGAAGGCCACTGAAATGTCAGCTCTTTTTTGCCTACTGAATCATTTCTCACTTCACGATGAGACCTATGTGTAAAAAAATGTTTTCTACTTTAAATGAGTATCTTGAGCTTACTTTTTGATGCAGTCCAATTACTTTATGAAAATGAGCTACATTTAGTACTGTGGTTGGGGAAAACAAAAAACAAAACAAAACAAGAAACACCCCAATCCACAAAAATCAACTAAACTTGAAGAGAAAGACCATAATGAAGGTGAAAGGTACTATCTGCAGGTGAAAGCAAAGTATGTTTTGGAGGAGAATATAGGCAGAACAAGAAAAGTAACTGACTCCGTAAATAACAAACACTGAAACACTAGATACACTTGGTTATCAATGCATTCTTTGAATATTCAAAGAAAATCACTTAAGGGTTTGTACTTTTATGTTTTATTTCTAGGGAACACTGGCAAATCCATGCAATCTCTATAAACACTTAGCATGGAAACCAAGTGCTATGAAGTGACCTATCTTCTATAATCAAACTCATCCTGCATGTCAGGACAATTAACAAACTTATCTGCTTAGGAATGTCTATAAGATAAAATGACCTGAGAAATGCTAGTTCTGGACAGATGAAGAGAGAAGTTTTCAGGGGGAAGTAGCAGTCATAAATGCTTTTGAAAGAAAATACTGACACTGGCATGAGATGGCACTTTTCCTAAAGTAATCACTGGAGGAAATATTAATGAAGACTCAGCATTTTCCTAATCACATGACCTGACAAACAGTCAGGTCACAAACTGGATGACCTCCCCTTGAAAGTGGAGAAGAGCAGAGAGACTAACATAAGAATGCTCACAGAGAACATTAGGTGACTGTTACCCAGTGATGATGGATTTGGAGAAGGCTGAGGTCTTAATGACTTCTTTACCTCAGTCTTCACCAGCAAGTGTTCTGACCACGCCACCCAAGCCTCGGAGAGCAGATGCAGGGACTGTGAGAATGAAGGCCTTAGGCCCACTGTAGGAGAGGATCAGGTCTGCGATCATCTTAGGAACCTGAATGTGAACAAGTCCATGGGACCTGATGAAGTCCACCCACAGGTCCTGAAGGAGCTGGCGAATGAAGTTGCTAAGCCACTGTCCACCATATTTGAAAAATCATGGCAGTCAGGTGAAGTTCCCAATGACTGGAAAAAGGGAAATATAACCCCCATTTTCAAGAACAGGAAAATGGAAGACCTGGGGAACTACAGATCAGTCAGTCTCACCTCTGTGCCTGGCAAGATCTTGGAGCAGATTCTCCTGGAAAGCATGCTAAGGCACATGAAAAACAATGAGGTGGTTGGTGACAGCCAACATGGTTTCACTAAGGGGAAATCCTGCCTGACCAATTCGGTGGCCTTCTATGTTGGGGCTACAGAACTGATGGATAGGGGCAAAGCAATTGATGTCATCTACCTGGACTTGTGCAAAGCATTTGACACTGTTCCGCATGACATCCTTGTCTCTAAATTGGAGGGACGTCAATTTGGCAGATGGACCACCCAGTGGATAAAGAATTGGCTCAATGGCTGCATGCAGAGTGTTACTGTCAAAGGCGGTCAGCAGCTCAATGTCCAACTGGAGACTGGTAACAAGTGGTGTCCCTCAGGGGTCAGTGCTGGGACAAATTCTGTTCAACATCTTTGTCAGCAACATGGACAGTGGGATTGAGTGCACCCTCAGCAAGTTTGCCAATGACACAAAGCTGTGTGGTTCAGTTGATACACTGGAAGGAAGCAATGCTATCCAGAGGGACCTTGACATGCTTCTGAGGTGGGCCGATGCCAGCCTCATGAAGTTCAACCAAGCCAAGTGCGAGGTCCTACACCTGGGTCAGGGCAATCCCAGGCACAGCTACAGGTTGGACGGAGAAGAGATTCAGGGCAGCTGTATGGAGGAGGACTTGGGGGTGCTGGTTGACGAGAAACTGAACATGAGCCAGCAGTGAGCGCTCGCAGCCCAGAAAGCCAACCGTATCCTGGGCTGCATCAAAAGAAGCGTGACCAGCAGGTCGAAGGAAGTGCTCCTGCCCCTCTACTCTGCTCTCGTGAGACCTCACTTGGAGTATTGTGTACAGTTCTGGTGTCCTCAAGATAAAAAGTACATGGAGCTGTTGGAGCAGGTCCAGAGGAGGTCACGAGGGCGATAAGGGAGCTGGAGCACCTCCCGTATGAAGACAGGCTGAGAGAGTTGAGGCTGTTCAGCCTGAAGAAGAGAAGGCTGTGCGGAGACCTCATAGCAGCCTTCTAATATCTGAAGGTGGTCAACAGGGGTGCTGGAGAGGGACTCTTTATCAGGGACTGTAGTGATATGACAAAGGGTAATGGCTTCAAACTTAAACAGGGGAAGTTCAGGTTGAATATAAGGAAGATGTTCTTTACAGTGAGGGTGTTGAAGCACTGGAATGGGTTGTCCAAAGAAGTGGTAAATGCTCCATCCCTGGTACCACAAATTATGCAGTCAAGTTTCCCCCATTTGGGGAAAACTAACCAAGCCCAACCCTTCTTAGCTTCCGAGATCCGGCATTTTCAGAGTGGTGTTCATTCTTTGTTGGAGTACTGATCGGAGGGAAGTCAGGGGGGAAAGTCCTTGATCGGAGCAAACATTACTTAGCAACAACTAAAAACATCAGTGTTATCAGTGTTGTCAAAAAGTTAAAAACACAGCACTGCACCAGCTACTAAGAAGGAGAAAAATGACTGCTGCAGCTGAACCCAGGACATTATCCACCCCTTATTCCATACCATTCATGTCATGCTCAGACCCCATATTTTAAAATATATCATTGCTTTTGTTTATTCTCTTCCAGGTCACGTGATAGAGATGACTGCCCATGCCTCCACATGGAGACCAGTGTTCAAGGCCAGGCTGGACAGAGCCTTGGGTGACATGGACTAGTGGGAGGTGTCTCTGTCCATGGCAGGGGCATTGGACCTAAATAATCTTCAGGTCCTTTCCAACCCAAACCGTTCTTTGATTCTATGATTCTATGTAAGATTTCCATTTCAAATCAGCAAACACCTAATTGATTCATATAAAATACCATGTCAAAGAGTCCCATACAAACAGTATTCATCTTCTGAACTGTATTTAGTTGAGATTTAAAAAAAAAAAATTTATATTATGGTTTGTGTAATTTTATGCAGCTGTCCCTCCTGCCTCAAAAATTTTCCCCATCTAATCCACAGATACTAAAGAGAAACTATCCAAAGCTAGATTTGGGGACTAAATTCTCTAATTATGCTGTCAGGTGGGACATGACCAAACATATATCTTAAAGTTCTAATAAATGCAAACACAAGACAGTTGGAGATTAAACAGATTGAGAGAAACATGAATGTTAAAAATATGCAATAAAGTTAGACTTTGAGCCTCAATATACACATTATTTTAGTAGAGGAAAAGTATACTTAGTGATGCACTAATTTGTCTCTGCTTGTCCACCAATTTGAAATGTGCTACTTAGGCCCACTGCATATGTTTCTCACAATTCTGGTAAAAATTTTAGTCTTGAACATTTAGAAAAAGGAATAACAAAGGAGACAAAAATATTTATAATGAACTATTTTCTCTTTTCTTATGTGTATAATTTAAAAAAATCCGTCTGTTATATATAATTAAGACAGGTTTAGAAAGTATGCTACATTTTCTACATGTCCCAAAGTCGCTTGTGAATTGTGTGTTTCACAAGGACAGGATTCAGAATCAGACAATATATAATCCTATATTTAGAAAGGTAATATATGTTAAAGCAGAAATATGTAGTTTATTAAATCAGCCATTACATATAAAATACATTTATATTATACATCATGCAATCTAACTATTTTAATTAATTGATTTTTAATAAACACTTGCATAGTGCTTGCTGTAATGTCAATTAAATGCCTATTTGTAAGTAAATAACCATTACCAATTTACATTTATAAAGTAGGGCCTTGGTCCTGCAAATGGAACCACACTGATGGATTCTGGTACCACACTGTTCCTAATAAGACACTGTGGAGAAAACAGGGGAGCTCATAAAGTCCAAAGGAAACAAAAAAAGCTCTGGTAAGTTTTTTGTTTGGGGAGGGATTGTTTGTTTTTCTTTGAGACCTACCATACACACCATTGCCTGGCATGGATCCATATGGAGCATGATCTCTTTGCTCGCTGACATCTCTGTGTGTATCCTGGTATGCACTAAGTGTGGCTCTGTTCCCAGGTGTCACTTTCTGAGTGTTGCACCCACCCATGTTTTAGTGGTTACATTCACAACTAGCCCTGCAGGCCTTTGTTGACTCTTCAGAGGGCTGCTTCCTGTTCATCTTTTGTGTTATTTCACTTACTTAAAGGAATTAAGATTTTAGTGCACTTCTAATTATATAGAAATCTTTAATATAATGCTATTTTATAACACTAAAAGATGTGAAGGGAGGAGAAGGGGGAGGGAAGAGGAAGATAGAGGGAGGGAAAATAAAAAAAGAGCAGCAATAAGCATAACAAGACCCTGAACGACATTTGATATTGAAATTGCGCATCATTTGCCATGGTACTAATTGGTCTCCATCTAAAACTTTTCCATTTAAAATTATGTGCTTCCCTGCTGTAGGCTATACCTATCCATTAATCATAACAACGACATTTCCAAATGAGAACTGTATCAGTGTCAGCACTGAGTAAAGTCTTAAAACCCACAGCCCCCAAAAGCCTAAAATTATTCAACATTTTAAGAGATAAATTTTCTATTTTTTTCCTTTTTTGTCAGTTAGTTACATTGATGCTTACAAGTGTTGTTGCTGGTACAAATTATCTGATTCAAGATGTTTATGTTAGAAAGTTAAACCCATGAAATGTTAATGCCACACAATGTTAACAGGGATGTGGGAATTAACCATTCTTGAAAGTTGTGGAAATAATTTCTTACTTGATTTTACTCTAGAAGACTACAGTATTTTCATTTATTTTCAGTTCAGGTTTTTAACACAGAATTGGATAATTAAGTACCAATTTAACACATATTAAGTAGATGAAATTAAACTGAGTTTAACATGCAAAATGTGAAAATATTTTTTAGTATATCTGGAAAGTAGTACAGGTGCTTGACTTCTTATTTTATATGGACAATTTGTTCTCACATGATGCTTAAAGAGTAGGCAGTTAATTTTTAACAATTTTAATAATTTTAGTTGTTATTGGGTTATTTGATAATGTCTCTGCATAGAGAGTAATTGTGTTGTGAATATAATATTTCACCAGTTTACCAATTTACTCAGTGATCCAATAGCTGCCTCTAGATACTCTCAAACATGCTACATTTCAAACATACTTCACTGAATTTTTAAAATGTTTTTATCACAGGACTGTAAGCATGAAAAATGGCATCTGAAGACATATAAAAACCTCATGATGGCTATATCTCATCAAACTCCTGTTGAGTAAACTGTGGTACCTTAGCGTATGAGCAGACTACTGACCCCAAGTGAAACAGACATATAAAATATATGGAACAGGTTGCCCGTAGAAGTTGTGGCTGCCCCATCCCTGGAAGTGTTCAAGGCCAGGTTGGATGGAGCTTTGAGCAGCCTCGTCTAGTGGAAGATGTCCCTGCCCATGGCCGGGGGTGTGGAGCTGAATGGTCTTTAAGCTCCCTTCCAACCCAATGTGTTCTGTAATTCTGTGATCCACTGCTTACCTGACTCCTATGTTTCTTTTTTTTTTCTCTTTTCTGGAAGGAAGGGACAAGTGCCTGAGGTATGGCAATATAAAAGTATGAAAGATATTCAAGAGTTTAAATACACACCAGGCTTTTTGTTCGATGTAGGTCTGGTGCATCAGTGAGAAAGCCTTGGAGTGGTCCTCAGCATGACAAATCTGCAGTCACACACAGGCATTTAGCTTGACCCTCAACCATTCTTTCTCTATCTTGTCTTTCACATCAAGCAAGGAAAAAAGTTGTCTTCTCTGTTATGTATTCAAATTCTTCACACTCCCTTTTGACTAAGATCAGCTGAGGCCAGACCTGAACCATGTATATAAAATTACAAATCATTGTCCAAACTGAAAAGATATTCCATTGCTGTAACTACCTAATGTGCCATGTAAGAATATTTTATGCTAATATACTACTACTACTATTAGTACTAATATTACTATACTAATAATAATGTAAAATAATAGCCATGGATGTTACAATCAGTAACAGTCTTAGGCATAAAATTATGATGACCATTCTATCTTTAGACAACAATTACAATGTACAGCTGGCCAGAAGCAAGAATGGCATTTCAGGTGAAACAACAACAACAAAAAAAAAAACAAACAAAAAAACCAAACAACCAAAAACGCCCACCTCAAAAATCTAGTAATTTATTTGAAACCAAGTTCTTAATTTTATTTTATAGAGATGTTAGATATTATAAAGTTATGTGTATATATATGTATAAATATACATATAAAACATGCGTACACACACGCAAGCACACTCCACTTACCCATCTATTCAATAAGATCCACTACTCCAGTTCCCAAATAGTCACAAATGGTCAAATACTTCCTTATCCTGTAATAATCATTAGTTTTCTTATCCGATGTGATAGAAATTAAGTTTCATATGCCTGTTTTGCACATGGTGGACAAAGAAACTGAATTTTATTTATGTAGTATGTTCCAAAAAAAAAAAAGAAAAAAAAGAATTCCAAGCAAAGGCAGTTTCACTGAAAACCACATTTCCTGTGAAACTGAATTTATTGGTTCAATAAATCAATTTTTTCAATTAAAAATAGACCAACCAAACAAGCAATGTTCTTAAAAATCTTAAAATTCAGTGTTAGCAAGATAAAATTTTTATACCTTTACGATCTGATCATCCCTTTAATTTAAAAATAATAATTGGTCAAACTGCTCATCTTAAACTAATCATAAAATCACTCATTTCAATGTAGTTAGAATAGTAAGGTTGGACATTATTGACTTTCATTATATTCTTGTCATTGCAAACTACTGACAATATTTTTATCTTCAAAGTTCCAAATTAATAAAATTGTTTGAAAAACTTTTCTAGAAAATAAGTTGGCATCTGTAGAAAAATGTTATATTTTAAAACAAGATTTTTTTCCTGTATCCTTCAAAATGAAATTTAAAACAAAAAGTGACATTCATATAGAGTTTTATTTAATTACCTATTTTATGATCAATTATATTTAAGATGTCTCAGCTTCATCGTGACCCTTAAACTAGTTTTCCAAATTTCTAGCTCATACAGACCAAGTCAGATGTTGCTAAATGCATGCTTAAATCAGGAAAAAAAAGAAAAAAAAAAGTATATATATATCATTTGCTTGCCAGAGCTTTTAGTTTCAAAGCTATATAGCTGTTTAAAGTACTAGATCTGTTCTTATTAATTTCAGGTAAAACTGATTCTGAGCTCCAAATATTGGAAAATTAATCTTAGGCGAACAAGGCCTGACACTAACTGGTTATAATGCCTATGACAACAAACTGTTAACAGGGTAGACTTAAGAGTGTCAATCATCAACCAGTTGGTTGTATCAACAACTAAAATGCTTATTTAAGCAAGTTGCAGAAAGTACTCTGAGGAGGGTTCAGGTTTATTTTGTTTGCTTGGCTTTTCTTTTGGAGGTGGGGACAGAAGGAAAGGAAGGAAGAAGGAGGAGGGCACATATAGCAGGATATATTTGATGTAACAAAGCCCATTTTAATAAAACTATAAAACCAAAGATTTAATTTTGATATTGACTGAAAGCATACAAATACAGGTACAAAGGTACATGCTCAATGTCAGTTAGATAAGCCTTCCAGTGATTCCTTCCCTGTCTGCAGAGACTCAAAGTCACAAGACCCATAATAGTGAACCAATCACCAGAAATTATTACTAGTTCTGG
Source organism: Strigops habroptila (assembly GCF_004027225.2). NCBI lineage: Eukaryota > Metazoa > Chordata > Aves > Psittaciformes > Psittacidae > Strigops > Strigops habroptila. Next base: position 66,898,376 of record NC_044278.2, on the reverse strand, counting down.
AAAATGTTGCTAAGAGGCAATATAGCTTTTCAATACCTGGGGTTTAGCTTCCTTTTGCCAGAGAGCCTGAACTGTGGGTCTGATACTTTCTGATCACAGACTTTATATAAAATAGTATATGAAGACAAGCCACAGACTTATCCTTTCCGATACTTCTGACAGACAGTAGCTAACACTGCATTTTGTTGTATTCTGGATGTGCTAGCTACACCCTTCCTGAGTTAGTGCTCTTCAGAGGTGTATAAAGACAGGTGCCTGCTGCTGCATGGCCATCTGCTTAGATGAGAACTGGACAGCAACCTGCAATGAAGTCCTCTCTCTTCCACAATCTCTCCTCTTTTCTCTCTCCTCTCTTGCTTTCCCCTAAAGGCAGGTCATGTTCTGAGGGAAATCAGATTTAGTAACAGTTGAGTTCTCTGTTTTTATTATGCAAAATAAGAGATACCCATCACACAAAAACAAAAGAATGTGGTTCAGGTAGAAAAATTTTGACACCAAATTTCATAAGTAAAAGCTCAACAGTATTGTCATAACTTTGTGGATTGAGACTAGCTTATGGGTTTGAACTTCCATCTTGGGCAGAAGTGCCTCCTGTACATGTAGAAACAAAAGTGATGTGGGTACATCACAGTACTTGAAGTCATGGGATTTAGATTCAGTTTTACTGGCTTGGGTGGGAATTTACACCAGATCAGAGCACAGAAATTAGATATGGTGAATAAAACGTGTGGATCTGCAATCTACAGAAACACCTATATAACTTCTGAATGTTGATGGCATCGTACTGGGAGTACAGTATGAGTGAGACATTTCCCTCTTTGCTTTTGTTGTATTTTAGCTACTGCTGAAAAACCTGGGTAAAATAAATATTTTTTAATAAATGAATAACATTTCACCCTCTGGTTTTAAATGCCTCAAAACTTATTTTACATTACTTAGATTATAAACCTCACTAACACCTGTGCAAGCTACTTCAACTGTTGTTATTTATTCTTTATGACTAGGTTAACTACCTCTGTATAAGAGACAAAATATTGGAGAAAATAGTATGAACGCATTTAAAACTGAGCCATTAATATCAAAGTTAGTATTTATGTACTATTTAAAAATGTCAACTGCCAATAGTAAATTCTAGGCAAAATAACACAAAACCAAAATCCCTTACAACCTGAAAGAGGGGCAGAGATTGTGCATTTGTATGATTTTTAACTTTCTTGTTTCATTCAATTTGATTGTATGAGCGTATTTGTATTCATGAAGCTGAGAAAATAGAAATATTTATATCTTCTGTGTAATCATGTTCAAGCTTGTAAACAGTTAATTGCATTGAAAGCATATGCAAATATGAAAAATAATTTTATCAGATATGTTTATAAATTTATTTTTACTCAACATTTCTGTTCTTTCTCCATTCTGCAAGGATTTTACCTGCTTATGTGCAGGCGCAATTTGGAAACTCTAATGATGAACAATGATAATACTTCTGTTCACATCGTGATCTCCTGAACCTATTGTAAAGTAGGAATATTTTAGAACACCAGTATGTGAAATATCATAAATATTTACATATCAATTGTTAAGAGAAATAAAATACATCCATGAATTTCTTGGAATGTATATAGGGTCAATGCAGTTCTCTAATCCCTGTCACCTCCTATTTATTGTAAGAACAAGACAGCACTTCAAACTTCAGGTTTTCTCCTTCCAGAAGAGCAGCATTGTTCTTCTATAGAATATATGAACCTGATTTCAAATCAGCTCTGTATCAGGCTGAAAGTTTTATTTAGTAAATGTTAAGTAAATTAATACATTTTATTTTGCCAAAATTATACAATTATGCAATTCATTGATATCCTTTTTTGTCTATACCTAATTTAAGTACTCCTTTCTTGTTCAGTCTCTCCCTATCAACAACCATCTACTACTTCAGATTACAGTTATTCCATGCAGGCAGGTGTTTTGTAAAAGAAACTTATCCATACACTATAATACAATCTATAATAATAGTGCTTAGTATCTATTATTTGTATTCTATTGCCTTGTCAAGTTGGCTCCCCCAAACAAAAACATTAACTTTGTAGTGTAAAGAAAATGGTAAGGGAAAGAAATTATAGTTCCCCATAAGGAAAGGAGGATCACTACTAAAGATAATATAATTGCTTTAAAGACAAATAACTTAAGAGATCTTTAATACTCCCTGAAATATGTCTCTAACCTTTTCCTTGTACTGTATTCTCCAGTCAGTCAGACTTCTGCAATTTTGTTCATAACATGGATGAAGAATGCCTGGGTCAGTTATCCTAGTGAAAACCATATACAAAAAGGAGCACTGGTGTCAATTTGTGTTGGTGTTTTGAACAGAAATCTCATGGGCTGTCTAATTACTTTGTAGTTCTGGGTAACTCCAACATCGTATGTCATTATTAGCATATTACAAATAGAACTATGATCACGTACTAACTCCTTTTCTACCCAGCTCAGAATTTGTAGAGCTGTTAGTTGGTAATAAGTAGTGTTGTCAGCTGCTTACTGGGTATCGACATTAAGTTACGTGAGAATTAAGCTTCTGTCCCATTGAAGACAGTTTCTCAAGTTCATGACGTACAAAAAATAAATGAGAAAGACTGCTGCTAAAAAGAGTAGGAAGTGTAATGGGAGCACTAAAACATACCCTGAACAAGCTTGTGTATATTACATAACTAACGAAACATTTACTTGCATAGTGCCTTAGCAGAGACAAATTTTTAAGAAATTAATTATTTCATATTTCTTTGTTTATAAATGCTGTTTGTGTTAGAAAAGGAAGGTAATTGTTTCCTTTTGACATGATTTGTCAAAAGGTATTAAAAGGCGGTACATTTCCAATTCGCTATCCTAATTGCTTTAATTTTATGCCCAAAATTCAAATCTGGTAGAAAATAAAAAATAGAATAATAGAATCATACAATCATAGAATAGTTAGGGTTGGAAAGGACCTTAAGATCATCTAGTTCCAACCCCCCTGCCATGGGCAGGAACACCTCACACTAAACCGTGTTGCCCAAGGCTCTGTCCAACCTGGCCTTGAACACCGCCAGGGATGGAGCATCCACAACTTCCGTGGACAACCTGTTCCAGTGCCTCACCACCCTCACTGTAAAGAACTGCTTCCTTATATCTAATCTAAACTTCCCTTGTTTAAGTTTGAACCCATTACCCATTGTCCTAACACTACAGTCCCTGATAAAGAGTCCCTCTCCAGCACCCTTGTTGGCCACCTTCAGATATTAGAAGGCTGCTATGAGGTCTCCACGCTGCCTTCTCTTCTCCAGGCTGAACAGCCCCAACTTTCTCAGCCTGTCTTCATACGGGAGGTGCTCCAGCTCCCTTATCACCCTCGTGACCTCCTCTGGACTTGCTCCAACAGCTCCATGTACTTTTTATCTTGAGGACACCAGAACTGTACACAATACTCCAAGTGAGGTCTCACAAGAGCAGAGTAGAGGGGCAGGATCACCTCCTTCGACCTGCTAGTCACTATGTGAAATAGCATAAATATTTATGTATCAATTGTTAAGAGAAATAAAATACATTCATGAATTTCTTGAGAATGCATATAGGGTAAATGCAGTTCTCTAATCCCTGTCACCTCATACTTATTGTTAGAACAAGAACCCCCTGAGCCATCTCTTTTCTAGACTGAACAGTCCCACCTCTTTCAGCCTTTCCTCACATGTGAGGCACACCAGTACATTAACCATCTTTGTGATCTTCTGTTGGACTCTGTCCACTAGCTCCGTACCTCTTTTTTGCTGAGGAGCCCAGAACTGGACACAATACTCTAGATGTGTCCTCACCACTACTGAATGGAGAGTAAGTAGCACATCTGCTGACTTTCTGGAAACACCCTTAATGCGGTCCAGGATGTTGTAGGTGTCTTGTAACTCAAAGGCACATTTCTGGGTCATGGTCAACCTGACAAATGAGCAAATCTTACCAGTAAACCCAAGGCTTTAAGTACCTTGGCCTTTTCCATGCTGTTTGTTTTCAGGTTCCCTGTCCCATTTAGGAGTGGGCACATGTTATCCGTAGGCTTTCTTTTGCTGCCGGTGTACCTGTAGATGCCCTTCTTGTTTCCCTTTGAATCCCTTGCCAGATTCAGCTGCAGGTGGGCTCTGGCTTTCCTAACGACATCTCTGCATGCTTAGATACTGTCTCTAAATTCATCCATCCCAGATCATCTACCCTGCTTTATCTTCCTGCATACTTCTTTTTTATGTCCAAGCTTGGTCAGGAGCTCGTTGTTCATCCATTCAGACTTTCTGAAGCCTTTACTTGATTTCAAGCTCTTCCAGATGGATTCTTAAGCTTGAATATCAAGAAATTTCCTTGAAGCCCTCTTTGCTCCAGAGCCATATACAGCATGTGATTCTTCCAAGTAGATCCTAAATAGGTCAAAGTCTGCTTTTCTGAAGATGACGGTTGTGGTCCTGCTTTTAGCCTTACTCTCTCCTTGTAGAATCCTGATCAGCAGCATTCTCTTGCTCCTTCTGGTGTGTACTCTGATTTGTATTCATTTTGGCTTGATTTCATTATACTGTAGGTTTCTAAGAGTTAGATGTTACCTTGCTGGTTTTCCTTTCCAGTTAACAAAAGCATTTTACATCTCGTGTAGCCATTCAAATCAGTAAATGAAACATCTCATATTCAGGCCCTGGCAGCAGCAATACATTTGAAGTAAGCCAGCCTTTCCTCTGATACAGAGTAGTTTGTAGGGGAAAGCAGGGTCAAGATACATAGATTTACACCATCCATACAGCTTTCAAGTCTGAAGGCATTTCTGGGTTAACAGGCAGCCACTTCATACTATTCCTATTTGGCATGTTATGTTGTTCCTAAAGACATCATAATACATAGTGATATTGAATATAAATCATACGTGTTACTCTAAAGATACATTATGCTTTCTTCTCATGTGCCAAATACAGCTCTTAAACTGCTAAAAAATTATTGCTACACAGAGCACAAGTTGATAAAAATTTCAGTGAGGAATTTCTTTGGCTCCTGGAAAATCTCATAACCTGGGAGGCATTCACAGTTAAAAATGTCTTGAATGTATCCAAAACCTTTGTATCACCCTATACCTGGTTTTGAATGCCTAAAAGTGAAAAGCCCTGTTCTGAGCAAAGTTCCTTCGCATGGATAACCAAATGGAATTTTGCTCTCAGTACTCAATGATCTTGTGAATCATTGGTAATGCAGAAATATAATATTAAAATATTATTTATCTGAGAGACTATAAATAACTTCTTGATATTTTTTTTTCTGAGCAACAGAAGTTTGTGGCTTTAAATCTTTATTAGGTTTAAATTTTGAAGTAAGAAACTTAGAATAGATCCGTCTGTACTATAGACAGCAGTAGCAATGCAGAGAAACTCTAGCTAAACCAAAATCTGGTAGCACTTGTTGAAACAAAACAAAACATAACAAAAAATTGATGATAGCTAAATTACTCTGCTTTTCACAACGTTTTTTATTTCAGGGTGAGGGAGTGGATCTGACTAAGCTGGATCATGTCTATTTGATTGCTTCCTGTATGCAGTGTCAAAATATCCACTCTCTGCAGTAAGAAATTTATAAGGAGATGAGAAATGCAAAGGATCAGGGGAAAAGCACACGAGACATGTGACTAGCTAAAAATCATGTAGATGGCTGCTGGCAAAACCCACAAAGGAATGTAAAATTCCTGGCTTCCAGAATGACAGTGTTGTGGGAGAGGATGGAAACTATTTGATTATTGCCAAAGAGAAGTAACTGCTTGGCTGGAGAAGAAAGAGTTAAAGAAGAAACTAAGCACATCGTTGCACAATCAAGCAGAGCAACCCAGGTGGACAGAAGCAGGAGAACAAAAAGATAAGGAACTGGTTATTTTGGGATAGTTTGTGAAACGACGAAGAATGTTGAAAAAACAAAACTGTAAACCAGGAACTAAACATGATGGGATAAAAATAGTTTGGTATAAGAGTTAGAGCAATAGGCTAAAGACAACTTTTGCTAGAATGGTATATATTGCAATAGGCAATAAAGTGATTCTCTGCATGAAGATGCTTTGAGTCCATGCCTTTCATACGCCACACAGTGTTTACCATTAGATGTTGAGTTCATTCTCAATCGAATAAAATTACATACTTAGTAAGTGTCTACAATATTGTTTAGGATAATAATTTGTCTATTAGGACAAGGTTACATTATTACCTTGTTGGAAGTTAATGTGTTTTTCACTATAACTGCAGACAATCTGAACTGCCCATCCGCTGTTTTTAGAAGTTTTAGAAGTACTACTTTGATGTAGTCAAAATGATTCTTGATAAACCTTTTCTCTGTAAGATAGAAAAGGTTGTTGAAGTGTGAAAAAGAAACTATGCATTTTATTACTTTTATTGAATTTATTGCAAATAATGGTGTGCATTTTGAATAATTTTAATTATAGAACCATTTGGATTGGAAGGGACTTTAAAGATCACCTAGTTCCAATTCTCCTGCCATGGGAAAGGATGCTTTCCACCAGACCAGATTGCTCAAAACCCTGTCCAACCTGGCCTCAGACATTTCTGGGGATGGAGCATCCACAACTTCTCTGGGCAACCTGTGCCAGTGTCTCACCCCCACAGTAAAGAACTTCTTCCTTATAGATAATCTAAATCTACCCTCTTTGAGTTTAAAGCCATGCCCTTGTAAAAAGTCCCTCTCCAGATTCATTGTTGGCTTCCTTTAGTTACTGGAAGGCTGCTCTAAGGCCTTCCTGGAACCTTTTCCGGGCTGAACATCCCCAACTCTCTCAGCTAGTCTTCATAGGAGAGGTGTTCCGTCCCTCTGCTCATCTTTGTGGCCCTCCTCTGGGTGCCCTCCAACAGGTCCATGTCTCTTTTATGTTGGGGGCCCCCAGAGCTGAATACAATACTCCAGGTGGGGACCCACAACAGTGAAGTAGAGGGGGAGAATCACCACCCTCAACCTGCTGGTCACAATTCTTCTGGTGCAGCCCAGCAGATAATTGCCTTTCTGGGCTGCAAGCACACACTTGCCAGATCATGTTGAGCTGGGTTCAGCTATAGCAGTCATTTTTCTCCTTCTTAGTAGCTGGTGCAGTGCTGTGTTTTCTAACTTTCAGCCTGGGAACAACGCTGATAACACCGATGTTTTTAGATGTTGCTAAGTAATGTTTATTCCAACCAAGGACTTTCTCAGTCTCATGCTTTGCCAGGGAGGAGGGGAAGCCGGGAGGAAACAGAGACAAGACACCTGACCCAAACTGGCCAAAGGGGTATTCCATACCACAGCATGTCATGCCCAGTATATAAACCGGGGGGAGTTACCCAAAAGGCCCAGATCACTGCTCGGGTCGGGCTGGGTATCGGTCGGCGGGTGGTGAGCAATTGTATCCTCTCCCCTTGTTATTTCACTAATCCTTATTATCACTGGTGGTAGCAGTAGTGGTTTTGTATTATACCTTAGTTGTGGGATTGCTCTTATCTCAACCCGTGGGAGTTACAGTCTTCCCATTCTCCTCCTCATCCCTCCGGGAGCGGGGGGAGGAAGAAGGCGGGGGAGAGTGAGCGAGCAGCTGTGTGGTTCTGAGTTACCGGCTGGGCTCAAACCACTACAGCTTCTCATCAAGCAACACCCCAAGTCTTCCTACTCAGAGCTGTTCTCAATCCATTCTCCACTCAGTCGATACTGGTGCTTGGGATTGCCCCAACCCACGTGAAGGAACTTGCACTTGTCCTTGTTCAACCTCATGAGGTTGGCACTGGCCCACCTCTCAAGCCTATCAAGGTGCCTCTGGATGGCATCCATTCCGTCCAGCGTGTTGACCACACCACATAGCTTGGTGTCACTGGCAAACCTGTTTAAGATGCACTCAATCCCACTGTTCATGTTGCCAGCAAAGATGGTGAAGGGCTGGTCCCCATACCAGCGCCTAAGGAGTGCTACTTGTCACTGACCTCCACATGGATACTGAGCCATTGACCATAGATCTTTGAGTGTGACCAACCACCCAATTCCTTATCCACTGAGTAGTACATCTGTCAAATCCATGCCTCCGCAGTTTAGAGACAAAGATATCATTCAGGATAGTGTCAAATGCTTTGTACAAGTCCGGGAAGATGAGGTCAGTCACTCCTCCCTTATCCACGAATGCTGTAACACTGTTGTAGAAGGCCACCAAGTTTTTCAGGTAAGATTTACCCTTAGTGAAGCCATGCTGGCTGTCACAAATCACCTCCTTATTTTCCATGTGCTTCAGCATGGTTTCCAGGAGGATCTGCTCCATGATGTTGTCGGGCATAGAGGTAAGACTGAGTGGTCTGTAGTTCCTCTGTAGTTCTTCGGTTCTTCTTTTTTTCCATTTCTAAAAATGCGCATTTGTTCTCCCTTTTCCAAATAGTGGGAACTTCACCAGACTGCAGCGACTCAGATAAGATAGATAGTGACTAAGCCATTTCATGAGCCAGTTCCATCAAGACCCATAGATGCATCTCATCAGGTCCCATGGACTTGTCCACCTTCAGGTTCCTTAGATGTTCTTGAACTTGATCTTCGCTTACAGTGGGTGGTTCTTCATTCTCCCAGTCCCTGCCTTTGCCTTTTGTGACTTGGGTGGTGTGGCTAGTGAAGACCAGCAAAAACATCTCTTAGTACCTCAGCTTTCTCCATGTAATGGGTAACCAGGTCTTTCATTTCCTTCTGGAGTGGACCCACGTGTTCTCTAGTCTTCTTTTTATCACCAATGTGATAAATGCTGCCTTATGTCCTACAAACTGCTGGAAACCAAAATAATGCATCTCATAAATTGTATATTAAAATAGCAAACTGCACATTTGTAAGGCATCCTCATTTATTTCCATAAAAACTTCTCTAAAAACAAGGGCTGTTTGCCAAGGAGTCAGTCAGGTAAGCCCATATGTTATTGATTCCTCTATTGCTTTGCATCATTTAAAATAGCATCAAAACTGAAAAGCACAAAACCTTACACTTCAATGTGCTTTAAATCCATTTATTTCATCTTGTACTGTCTGTGCCAAACAGGTGTGCAAAGCCTGCTTGGCTCATTGAATTTTTAAGGTCAGAGTTAGGTCCTGTTCCGGGATTCTGATGTCATTATTTACTCAAAACTCAGTTATCTTCTGGTTTTAAGAAACAAGCTTATGCATTTAGAATGGGTTTGTACATGGGAAATAATCTGCAATTGAACAGAAAGTAGTTAAACAGAGAACTTCGAAATCAGCTTTTCATACCTATTTATTTAGCAGAGACCAAGGGTGCAATGTTGACCATAAAAACGATGTATACAACTTTTTAAAGTCATTTGTATTTTACTAAAGCAAACCTATGGGACACACTAATGGGGAAAATTCTTCAGCTGTGTGAATAACAGGCCCATATGTCTGCTGTCTCATACTCTTGATTTTACCAGCTATTTCCTCTATGACACGTAGCCAACATTGGACAGTTAAGTTGCCTTCAGGTCCTGTCCTAGAAATGTGTAGGTAATTTGAACCCTGATTCCTGAAAAGAGTTTAGAAAACTCTCTAGGTATGCTATAGAAAGTTACATGAGACCTAGATCAAATCAACATGGTCTGTTTACCTGCTATCTAGGTAACATACTTCTTGACCCGGACTCCTAAAGACTTCATAGATCAAGCAAGAATCTATGAAAAGCATATTGTTTCAGTTTTATAATTTTGCCTTTAAATAAGAAGGCTTTAACAGCTCAAGTTAAGCTGAAGTTTTCAGCTGTAGCATTCTTTGCCTTCTTTCACAACACCTTTTAGCTGCAAATGATATGCAGCGCTAAGAATTCCTAATTTCCTAAACCACTGAAAATCAAGAAAACTTGATGATCTATATTACAGGAAATCACTTATGTTTTGCTTCTCACTTCGTCATCTGACAGAAGTCTTATTAGTTACAGGGTTTTTTTTTCTGTGGGCTTGAGGGTTTTTTTGAGGGGGGTTGTTTGGTTTATTTTATTAAGTTGTTAATTTTTGAGTTCTGGCTAGATTGCAACCTCTTACGAATTTTGGATTATGAAAAGATTTGTCACTAGGTTTTAAGAAAACATAAAAAATGTTTGTGTTTCTATATACTTTAAAAAAATGTTAAATGTCTCAGCAACTATGATAATGCTACAAACAAATAATGTTACTTATAAGGAAGAAATATTAAAGTTAGCAGATTCTAAAATAAAAACATCAGTTAGAAAACCCTGAAGTGTAAAACTGATTTCTGTGCATTTTCCATTGTCGAAGTGTTGCTCAATGCAGAGATAGACATGTTAACCACTTTGCCTCATTTTACATCTGTTAAAATATCTCTAGTTTAAAATTAGGATTCAGTTTTGAATATTTTGGTTATGATCTGACAGGATTTTCCAAAGATGACAGAGTTAATTGTCATAGGGAACTGTGCGATTCAAAGAGAAATCTTTCATAAGAGCTACAACTCAGGCTTCTAAATCATGTGTTCACTATAAGAATTTGGACCTTACATTATTAAAACGAATAGATTTTCACCATTGCCTGTAACAGAAGCAGTTCTTTGAGCATAGATCTCAGATAAAAGCTTGCTAAAGAAATATTTCTATTCTCATAATTTGTAATTTAAGAGAAAACCCCAATTAAGCAACAAAAAAGCTCAAGGTTTAAAATGTATATATGGGTATACACACATAGAAGCATACTTACATACATACGCATATATATATAAAAGAGATAACTGTTACATTATGCATTCCAAGCAAAATTGCTCTTATTAATGAACTAAGTTATACCATCAATAATTTGGGGTGAAAGTGCAACAAAGTGATTGAAAAATCACTAGCATCTTTTTTAAACTATTTCAAGCCTTTTGTTGATGTGACATTTATAAAATGTTATCTATTTACATTAAAGGTTTCCTGAATTGTGCTCTGTCTGGATGTGAATTTTGGATATTTTCCATTGTTTGCAAGTGTTCTCAGCTGAAAAGACATAAGGATTAAATTTTTATCTATTGATTATGAAAGGGAGGTGGAAATGCCCATATGAAGAAGACTATTTGCTGCAGCCTCTGGTGTTCCCTCTGTTTCTTTATCTAACATGATTCAATTACATGGGCATATCTGAAAGGTAGTGCTTAATTGTACTGAGTCTAGCTTATATGTACTTGCTAAGGAGCAAAAAGAAACAAATTATGAGCAGTTTTACTCGGCTTTTTTTCAGCCTTTTTGCATGCACTACTATAACAGTTATGGACTTTTTGACATAGGCAACAGTTTTAAAGGGTCATATTTCACTTTACTGGGATTTGAGTACCTAAAACGTCGGAAGAGCTGTCCTGGGTCGTACCAATGCTCTCTCTACCTGAAAGTTCTGTTTCTCTAACTCTAACCGTGGTCAGCAACAATTTTTTATTGAAGTGACAGAATAAATGTACAAGGTTCATTTCCTTGGAAAATTCTTTCAGCTTGCAGAAAGTAGAAACAGAGTTAGGGCTAGAGAACTACATTTCATTCCAGGTTTTGAATTAATTCCTTCTGGCTTTGTTTCCTGAAAGCAAATGTGTGAGGGTTGATACTCCAGCATAAGTATTTAAAAGATGTATTTCAAAACTTGTATTTGGTTATGCACGGTGATAATTATACTGCTGTATATTTTCACTTACTCTGGTTATCTATTTATCCAATCAGGTCGTATAAGCAATTCCGTCTGACTTCTTTTGACCAGTTACAAATATTATAAGCAACATATCTTTTGGATAATTAAACCCAATCTTTTAAGAATGTAAATGAACATTAGTTGAATGAATTTGCATAATGAATAAATTTAAGAAAGTTGTGATCACTAGGCTGTAGAAAAAAAAAACCGACCACAGCCAAATTCATTGAATAATTTATTCATTGTTTTTTTCCCTCTTAATTATTCATTCAGCTTTGAATGTAACGAGTAACAAGCCTCATGTTCAGCAGTTTTATTTGTGCTAGAAAACCAATGAAACTCTTGTTCCACTTCCATGCAGGGTTACCCCTACAATTCATTGTTGCGCTGTTAATTTCTGCTCTGGTAGTTTGCCTATTTTATTAATAATTTCTCTCGTGGTAGGCAGCATTCATCCATTTTACATCCCCAACTCTCTCAGCTAGTCTTCATAGGAGAGGTGTTCCATCCCTCTGCTCATCTTTGTGGCCCTCCTCTGGGTGCCCTCCAATAGGTCCATGTCTCTTTTATGTTGGGGGCCCCCAGAGCTGAATACAATACTCCAGGTGGGGACCCACAACAGTGAAGTAGAGGGGGAGAATCACCACCCTCAACCTGCTGGTCACAATTCTTCTGGTGCAGCCCAGCAGATAATTGCCTTTCTGGGCTGCAAGCACACACTTGCCAGATCATGTTGAGCTTCTCATCAAGCAACACCCCAAGTCTTCCTCCTCAGAGCTGTTCTCAATCCATTCTCCACTCAGTCGATACTGGTGCTTGGGATTGCCCCAACCCACGTGAAGGAACTTGCACTTGTCCTTGTTCAACCTCATGAGGTTGGCACTGGCCCACCTCCCAAGCCTATCAAGGTGCCTCTGGATGGCATCCATTCCGTCCAGCGTGTTGACCACACCACATAGCTTGGTGTCACTGGCAAACCTGTTTAAGGCACACTCAATCCCACTGTTCATGTTGCCGACAAAGATGGTGAACAGTGCTGGTCCCCATACCAGCGCCTAAGGAGTGCTACTTGTCACTGACCTCCACATGGATACTGAGCCATTGACCATAGATCTTTGAGTGCGACCAATCATCCAATTCCTTGGATGCATAATGAATATATTTAAGAAAGTTGTGATCATTAGACTGTAGAAAAAAACCCCAAAACAACCACAGCCAAATTCATTGAACAATTTCTTCATTGTTTTTTTTCCCTCTTTTGATTATTCATTCAGCTTTGAATGTAACGAGTAACAAGCCTCATGTTCAGCAGTTTTATTTGTGCTAGAAAACCAATGAAACTCTTATTCCACTTCCATGCAGGGTTACCCCTACAATTCATTGTTGTGCTGTTAATTTCTGCTCTGGTAATTCATCTATTTTATTATTAATTTCTCCTTTGGTATGCAGCATTCATCCATTTTATTTAAACATGTTTTCAACGGTCTTAGGTGAGCTTCTAGTCCTGTTTCTGCCTGGAGGAAAATATCACAAAGGAGCCTTGTGTCTCTTTTCTGGGGAAGCCTAGCTACTCTGTGTGAGAGTCATGGTAAGCTTGTTTTTTTGACTGTAATTGATTGACATCCTCTATTTATATTATTAAGAAGACATCTGACAGTGTTACCAGAATTTTGACTCTAAAGGCTTTCTGCATGTTTTGTTATGTGTCTTTGTAACATCATCTGTACTTGTTTTCCACATTTATTGCAAAATATTGTGATTAGGAAGAAAATAGAAGAAAAAATCTGTAACTTTTCTGTAGAGTTCAGACTCCACATCCACTACCTATTATTCCTTGGGAGTACTTCTGGTTATAGGTAAATTTCCTCAGGTGTTTTCCTTTTTCTAATAACTGGTTATGTGATTATTGCGTTAAGCTGGTTGGCTAAGCAAAAGATGGCCATTCAAACATTCCCAGAAATACATCTATGCTTTAATTTATTTCAGCTTAGATCTAGTAATATCTAATTTTATATATAGCTCCTGTCTTTTGGGATATTCTGCTTATTAAGTACACTATGATAATTTATAGAAAGTCAGATTCCAATTACCATAAGGCAAATCCACATACAATGATAGTGTCTATCCACAAAACTCTAAAATTTAATTAATATTACGGTATATTGTAAACTATGAAGTCCTTCCATAACTCCTTTATTGGCAGCTGCAAGGACTGTATCAAGTTTTGGAGGATCACTAATAATCACTAGCGTAAGCTCTTAACAAGACACCTGAGAAAATCCTAAACTGCAGCATGTGCTCTATGACCATTCTATCCTTATTCTCAAAAGATTAATGAAGTGTCTTAGCAAAACATGAATTTCTTGATAAGTGAAAGTAAACAGAGAACACAAATAAAAACAAGATTATGTAGAATGGCTGTCTGTTCCTCTTCTTTAAAATGTAATCACTTGAATGCTCCCCTTCTATCTTCTTGATAAGACAACTGTTTGGCTATTTCTCTTTAGTGACACTTTATCTAGTGTTTGTAGCAGTAAACCTGGGGGATTTGTTATTCCTCTTGCTGAGTACCAAAGCTTTGCTGAAGCCAAGGCTGGTATTTAAATGTGTAATGTTCGCCATCCACTGTAGATAACCTTTCCCTCCTACTAGCTACTCCCATTATTTACCATTATCTGCTTGCTAGTGACCTTACAGGTAGTATACAGGACTACACACAATGCTTGGGGCCCAAAACACTTTTTAACTCTCCGTCCCACTATATTTGATTTATTGCTTTTGGTTTAATCAACATTCACCACAGGAACAAAGCTGATTTACGTAAACTTATGAAAGTTCTGCTAATAATTGTCTCTTTTTAATATTTTTCTTTCAACCATATTAACAGAAGTGACCAGACACAATAAAATGTAAACACAGATTCAGGGAGTTTCAGCAATCTAACTTGCTTTGGCTCTTCCAGATATCTCTCCTCCTTCTGAATATCAGGCCCTTTAGAAGTGGGAAGATGGAACTTTCTTGGGAAATTGAATTTGGCAAAATAGATACTTGAGGAGGTCTCAGGAATCCAATGTGAGTACTTTGATCACTGATATTATTGGCTGATCAAGAGAAGGAGTAATGTAAATGTTCTCGAGGTTTCGGTTTTTTATATTTCTTTTGGGTTTTTATTGGACCTGGAGAGCCAGTATATCTGCTTTTCACTTCCTTTCCTGTACTATCTCTCTGTCTTTGTCTTCCCCATAGGTCGATTTTCTTTTTAACCAGAAATACAACAACATATATGTTAATTTATTTATGTTTATTTTTTATAATATATATTATATATATTTTTATATATTTATATAAATATGTTCATTTATATATGTTTCTATTGTGAACTTAAACAATGAATAAAGAATACAGTTATGCTGACAGCTTCATTATTTGAGTGAACCATTTCGAGTTTGTAGAGTCAAAATGAGAGCCATAAAGATTTTGCAATATCATTCTTAGGTATCAGAGTCATGCTGAATTTGGAAAAGAATTGCAATATGTAAATAATATTTGAAAGTCTGCATAGATTTATTTAAGTGAAAACAAACACTGAAAACTAATTTTTCACAAGCTGCAGATCCATTTCAAAACCAGCACCACCTGCTCGCTAGGAACACAAAGCCAAGCGTAGATTCAAAATAGTAGTGATGTTAAAAATCTTAGATAAAAAGTTCCAGTCCCAAAGTACCTTCTTCTTGAATCTCTGACCTTTAGAGTGCCTTTTCTAATTCACATTAAAAAAAATACAAAAAAAAAAAAAAAGAAATCCTGTGCATCTTTAAACCTTAATTAATGTATTTATTTAGGGCATTACAGACCTCTTAAGTTTCCATGGAATGTACACCATTTGTGTCATCTTCCCTAAGATCTAAGGACAGGCATGTTGTGTTTCAGGAAGCTTGTTTTTTGTTTAACAGAAGCAGGTTCATTTGGGTCAGTGAGAGTAGAATAGAGTCACTGAAAGGCTTGTCTCAATCCTCACCATGAAAGAGATTAATGTTCTTCCAGAGTCACTAGACACAAACCCCCCATCAGACAGATTATTTTAAATATGTGGTCATACATGCTGCCTGCAATTTAACTTTATTTGCAATCAGCAACAGTAAAGTCCAGGAAACAACAACATGCCCAAATACCAGCAAATTGTACAGATATGCCAGAAAGGACTGCATATAAGAAAGGCATCTGAACAGTAGTAAAGATAAATCTAGCTGCCTTCGCTAGCTCCCCTCAATGCAAGCAATAGAAACACAGGTCAGTGCCCATTCTCTTCCTGTAAGGTTAAGCTCCACAAATAAACACCCCAAAGTTAGAGTAACCACTTATGAATTTGAAAGCTAATAAAATGTTAAAGTGACGCTCTCTGAAAGGCGAGTTGATTATGAACATTAGGTTTCCTTTCCTTAGAAAAATGGAAACAAACTATATCAAGCATTAAGTCTTATCATTTCTGAAGAGAAGTCAAATGCCATTTCTCTTTACTTGTCAAAAGGAAGAAATTATCTTCCCCAGCTACACGTTATTATCCACCATCTGTGTGATAGCTTCTCATAATTACTTACATACGGCATCTTTGATAAGCCTTATTCCTGATAAACAGAAAATAAAATTAACTCTCATACTAGATCAGTCACTGAGAAGACTTGGAATAAATATAGTAAAGCTTTAATTTTTCTCTTTCAGAAACCTGACAAGACAGCTGCTGAAACACATACTTAGAAATCTTTGTTTAGAAAAAATTTCTAAATGAAGCTACAGGCTTTGAAGACTAAATGTGCTGCATGGTCAATTGGGAGGAAATATTCAGTTGTTTGCTTTAAGAAATGAATCAACAGCTAAAAGAATATAACATAATGCAGAGCTATATGGTAGGGTTGTTTGCTTTCTTTTTTGTCACTGAATTTTAAAATCTACACTTGGGTTAGACACCAGTAATGCATTCAGACAGTTTTGGTTTGGTTTTTTTGGGTTTTTTTAATATTTTTTTAATTGATTTTTACACATCTATTTCACCATAATTTACCTTTAGAAGGTTAAGCCTTCTGATGAGAGATCAGTTATTACCGTATTAATGCTTTATTGATGTTAGACTCATGACTGAAAAAAAGCCCATCCTTTCCTGAGTGAAATAGAATTGAATAAAGAAAAAAAATGGTATGATTCTTGAAGCATACGAGAAACAGTTTCATAGCTCCACTGATTGGGATATGGCAAATGTATAATTTATTGTGAGAAAGACTGAAAGTTGTTTCCCCTCCCAAACAAAAACAAAAACAAAAACAAAGTTAGAATGATATTTCATATACATTACAGCCATTTAGCACTGCCGAGGATTAATCAGATAGGCTAACTGTTTATTTAGTCTTCAATTTTCAGCCTAAAGTTTCAAGTACAGTCCCTTCATCACTCATTTTAAACCAATGTCTTTATAAAACTGTCATTTCTCTGATGCCTGTCATTGTTGCACTTAAACACTACTATTGTCTTCAAGTATCAGGGACCTGACAATATAATCTAAGTAATTTGAAGTAAAAGTAGTTTAAACCAGACGTTGAATATCGTCAGGCAGAACATAAAATTGTAGGTGAATACATATAGATTCAGCTGTATACATATAGATTCCTTCAGAGGCGTAAATGTTTATCTATCTATCTCACCAATACCATTAGACTAAAAACAGCTTTCAAGTTAAATATAGAGGAATGCACTAAATCTGAAGACTTTTTTTGTGTGCTCATGGCAAGACTACTTGTTCAGTGACTTAGGAATATTAGCTTTTCTAAGCCTTAGGGAAAAAATTAGAACTTAGTGAGAGGAGTTCAAGAATGAAATAATTTTGAATTTTAATCTTAATTTAAAAATAAATGCTTTTTTTGTTGATATCCATTTGTTCCTACTCTCCAGAAAAAAGCATAATGAACAAATTAATTTACATAAATGTTAAAAAAAGGCATTACATTTTAGCAAATATTAGAGACCACTTGTGGGAAGTGAATGTTCAACTACCAAGTATTAATAACTACACTGGAATCTTAAAGTTATATTAATTTAAAAAGGGATTGAAAAGGATACTGTATTACTTCTTAATTCAGTACTGCTATATTCAGGGTAGGAAAATGATACAGACAATCTAAAGACCTTCCACCATCCAATACATCATACAAATGTGTGAACAAGTCTTAGGAGGAGCGGCTGACAGCTGAGGGAACTGGGTTGTTTAGCCTGGAGAAAAAGAGTCTCAGGGGAGACCTTATCACTTCCTACAATTACCTGAAGGAAGGTTGCAGAGAGGTGGGTGTTGGTCTCTTCTTGCAAGTTGCAAGTGATAGGATGAGAGAAAATGACCTCAGGTTGCACCAGGGAAGGTTTAGATTGGATACGAGGAAGAATTTCTTCCACAAAAGGGTTGTCAAACATTGGAACAGGCTGCCTAGGGAGGTGGATAAGCTACCATCCCTGGAGGTATTTAGAAGGTGTGTAGATGTGTTCCTTAGGTATACGGTTTAGTGGTGGACTTGACAGCTCCAGGTTAACAGTTGAACTCGATGATCTTAAAGGTTTTTTTCCAACCTAAGCAATTCTATGATTTTTCAATTCCATGACCATTACACCTGATGAAGCCCTGCTGTCCTGGAGATGGCTGAACACCTGCCTGCTGATGGGAAGTAGTGAATGAATTCCTTGTTTTGCTTTGCTTGCATGCACAACTTTTGCTTTACCTGCTAAAATGCCTTTATCTCAACCAATGTGTACTTCCACTTTTGCCCATCTGATTCATCACACTGGGGAGGAAGTGAGTGAGTGGCTGGGTGAGGCTGAGCTACCTGCCAGGGATAAACCACGACACCAAGTGGCAGAAGAACAACACATATCGCATCACTCCCTGTTTCACAGGTGTTTAGGGCAAATATATTTTTTTAATTCATTTTCTAGATAACATTTTTGCTGGAATAGACAAAATTGTCAAAAAAAGTGAACAGGAATTACTAACATTGTCCTTTTACATAAAGAGTATTTTTTAAATTTAAATATTGCTTTTATCACAACAAGTTCACTAGGGCAACTGGCACTTCTGGCTAAGAAAGAGCAACTATTTGGAAGGTCTGGGTGTTTTCTATCATCGTACAATTCCAGAATTTATTTGCTTTTGACCTCTATTGTCTTATTCTTGAAAAAGTTTAAGAAAAGGGATAAAACCACAAAAGCTAAAGTAAATCCCCCTTGTTAAGTAAAATGCATCTTAACTGTACTTTTGTAATAAAAGTTCATTGATTAACTTTGTTACGTGTATGTGTAAAGGTTTGTCAACACTTAAACCACATATTTCTTAGGAGGGTAAATAAATAATGGTATATAAACTATCATATACACATTATCAATATTCTAACATGTCAGTATTCTGTAGCACATTGAAAAGCCTTATAGCCTGTCCTTAGATCATAGGGAAATGACACAAATAGTGTACATTCCACAGAAACTTAAGAGGTCTGTAATGCCCCAAATAAATACATTAATCAAGACGATGCAATGAACAGTTAATATTTTTTTTTTTATCTACTTACCTACTAAACTCTATAGAGTTTATTTAAATGAAGGAACTTCTCAAAAAAACCCGAAAACAGTTGACTAATAAATTAATTTCACCAAATTAAAAATTATTCTTGATTTTCACTTAACAGTTTTACTGGATTTAGCTGACTAAGAACAGCTCAGGAAATCTTTTGCCTCTCAGAGAAAAACAAAAAAACAAACAAACAAAAAGCGTGTGTGTGTGTGTGTGTGTCTGATTGTTTTATCAAGCTGACTTGCTGACACAGGAGGCTACTGAACCTCTCTATGTTCAGAGGCTTTCATAAACTAATTGTTCAAACTGAATTCTTTGAATAATACTATTCACCTTTGGTCAGACCTGTATCATGGTGATACGTGAGAGTCTGGAGATTATAAAAAAATGGAAAAATGACTACAATGAATCTTTTTACAAAGCCTTGACTTCCATTTCAATGGGAAAATAATAAAAACACCAGTTACTGTGCCCAAGAATATATTCCAGAAGACCATTTAAGAAGTAATTAATGACCTTACTAATGTGTAATTTTTATATGGCCCAGTATCTCCTGCCTAACCTTCTTCATGAGATTTCATGAACTTTGTTCATGACTGATTTCAATTATATGAGTTCTTGGCCATGCTCATTCTAACCTAGGATGTTTTGCAAACTGATGGTGAGTTCTAGGTATAAATCACTGAAGCATGAGGTATCATTTAGGTACAAGGCAACAGTTTGGATGATTTTTTAAATCTTCCTTTCCCTCCCCTTCAATATTCAATGAAAATGTTGAAAAAATATAGAGATATTAATTGCTTTCTGAAGAACTGTCTGAGAATGAAATAGACTGGAGTAGCTACAAGTAGATGGACAAAGAAACAATTTCTTTTCTGCCCTCATTGAGTCTACTATCTCAGATGTAGTGTTTACTATGCCTTGAAAACAAAGCTCAACAACATACTTGAAACAGGAGATACGGTAATAATCATCATCATGTATATTGCAGGGCAGCACAAAAAAAGTATAAAATAATTAATTCCTTTCATCTTTTTTTTTACGTGGCTATTTCCTTGCTCTAATGTGTTGACTACATGGAGTCTCAGAAACTGAAAACTGTGCAGCATGAAGATATACAGTCCCATTTAGACTGTCTGGGCATGGAACTTCCACATGTCTTCTCATCTTGATTTTACCCTGAAATTTTAATTTTATTATTAAGAAACAAAACAAACCAAACAAACAAACAAAAACCCCAAACAACTGAGGAGATGAGCTGCTGAAGTTGTTTTTCATTTGACAATAATATGTTTAGCAACTAGTTCATCAGGCTTTTAAATATCATTTCCAGGAAAATTAAATGCCTTCTCTAAACACTTGTTATACACTGAACTGACCTGGTCTTCTTGTGGAGAAAATATCCAGAACAGTTACTTGTACTCTGTGTGCCAACATGTTCAAATTATAATAGGGCTCTATTTTTTAGTGACTTATTCTTGATGAAGCAGCACAAATGGATAAGGAATTATCATAATTTATATTTCCAAAAAAACCCCTCTGATATTAAAGTTGGTAAGCAGCCACAATAACGAATGGAAACCAACCAACCACATGTGGGCAATTCAGAGGTGTAAAAGTTGATCCACTTTCATAAGTTCTCATTCAGATAAAATGTACTCTGAAACACAGCCTGAACACGTTTACTTAAACTTACTTGCTAGTTTTGAAGTAGGAAAAAAATTAAACCAAACAAAAATTAATAGACTTAATATAGAAAGAAATGATGCAAAAAAGTGTTGGCTTTCAGCTTCCTCCTAATATTTTTACATCCAGTATGCCTTCATATGTTGACTTTATGCTTGTTCCATCCTCAAATGAAAAAATATGTATTTAGTGTAAAATATTGGCATCTTGCCATTTCAAGAGACTTTACACACAAAAAAATATGTCAATCTATGTAACAGTGCTAAAATCTGTACAGAAAGTTTTCTTTTATTTAAAAAGTCACTTATTTCAGTTTACTATGACCTTTTCTTTTAGAAGAGTTCAAACATAATTCCCTTTCAATAAATCACTCCTAAATTGAAATAAACATGTACACAAATAGATGCAAGATTTTTAAAAAGACAGTTGAAAACTGCAGGTAAACAGGTACAAGTTACTGCACAGACAAATCTTGATTTTAACTAGTGTAAGATTAAATTCAGTTCAGCAAATCAAGCAATTCCAACTCTTGGGAAAAAGTTATCAACTTTTGTATGCATTTGCCAGGATAAAGAAGTTTTCCTGCATATTTTAGGAAAACGTTTGATTGAAGAGGGAACCTTATACTGTCCACTTAGTAGTAGAGCCTATCAAAAGTAAATGATGGAGTTTTTTGAACAGATGGAGAGGTTTTGAACAGTGTACTATATTGACTGTAAAAAACTAGTTTGAATTTCCCAAATAATTTTAGCTGAAGTTAAGGGGGAAAAAAAAAAAAAGACAAAAATACTCCAAACAAAACACCCAAGGTTTTATGTACTACTGGTAATTATTTTAGTCTTGTGTTTTGAGCTTGAAGTATAATTTGGACTAGTCAAGTTTGAGTCCCAGATGAACCTAAAGGGATTAAAACCCCTCCACCTTTCATAAAAGGTGCTTTATTATTTCTACAGTGACGATCTCTTTGATTTGTAAAGGATACTTCACTAAGAAAAGTTCTGACCTGTCTGTCCACTCACCAGCAACTTGAAGTCGCTCATTTGCTGCTGATTTGGCATAGTCACCATGTAATTTATTTATTTATTAAATATTTTTAAATGAGACCAACATTAATAGAAAACAGGAAATAATAAGGAAATACAGCCATAATACCCAATGGCCTCATGAATCAGTAAAAGAATAACCTTTAACTTGAGCTGAAATGGCCTAATAAATGGTTTATGTACTCATGATAGATTTTTAATGAACTGATTTCTTGTTGATGTCTTTCATTTTGTATAAAACAAATATTGAGAGAGGCAAGAAAGGACTGTTGGAAGATAGAGGAAAACAATATAAGAAGAAAAATAACTGACTCTATTGTCCATTGCAAGTATCTATTTCATCGGGAATGACAAATTACAGTCTTCTACAACGTGTTTTAATTAAGCAACCAGGCTCAATAACCAGGATGGAAAAGTGTTTTCCTCATAATATTTCATAACACGATGGTTAGGGCACACTTGGAACACAGTTCAGAGAACTCCTTGTTTAGGAACTCATGTAAAATCTTCTGCAATTGAGAATAAATAATAAAGTCACTAGAATAATTAAAAATAATAATTTTGGCTCGATCAAAGATGGTTTTTTGCTTTGTTTTTGATGGTTTTGTTCAGCACTATCACACAGCTGAAGTCTGAATAACTTGTTAAAGTAGCTAGAACAGGTATAAGGAACTTGGGTGGCCCAAGTTTTAGAGATATGCACTGAGTACTGTTTATCTATGCCCCTGGGAAAACTTCTTATTTTCTTTTTCATAAATTTCAGCACTGCCTTCTGAACAGAAAGAGTTAGTTACTAAATTCGTATTTTTGTTAGTAACTGTCCCGGAAACATACACACAATAAGTTAGTTTGCTATCCCAGTCACCTTTAGCTGTAAGGTGGATATTGAAGTAAAAATAATCCACTGCCTGTAGGAATTTTATTGTAAATGTTGGGATCAGGCTGAGTCCCTTAAAAATGAGTGTTTGTTCTCTATTTCTAGTGGAATAGATAGTTGGTTAGCAATCACCTATGAGTTTTTCTGGAATAGAAGATTGTTTAAATCTATGGCATACATAGCTGATGGCTAGGTCAGTAGCATTAACTGGTTTTGGTTTGGGGTTTTATTGGGGGGATTGGGATTTTGTTATTGCTGTTTAAATCAGAACTCACAGAGCTTTAAAAAAGAATCATGCTGGGGAAGGACTGAGTGGAGAGCATCTCTGGGGAATGGGCCCTGGAGGCAGTGAGCTGGGCAGAAGACAGCAGCAAGCCCTGGCAGGAAGGAAGGCCAGCAGCATCTGGAGCTGCATCAGCAAGACTACCACCAGGAGATGAAAGCAAATTTTTATCCCATTCTACCCAGCACTCACACCTACTGTGTCCAGTAAGTGACCCCTCAGTAGGGGAAAGACATGAACATGCTGTAGTAAGCTCAGTGGAAAAGCATCAAGACGACCAGGCTGGAATGGTTGGCCTGTAAGGAGACGCTGGGAGAGTGGGGCTTTTACAGCCTCATGCAGGGGTGGCTTCAGGGAGTCTCATGGCCACAGTCCCAGTGCAGGGAGGGGTCTGTGAGAGCACAGCTGCACCCTTCACAGTGATTCATTGTGACAGGATGAGGGACAACAGGCATAAATTGAAATAGAGGTTCAGGCCGGTTATGAGAAGAATCTTTTCTCTCAAGGACGGTCGAGCACTGAAGCACTTTGCCTGGAGAGGTCATACTGGCTCTGTCCTTAGATATTTTCAGAACCCAATTGCGCAAAGCCCGCGAGATCTAGTCTAACCATGCTGTTAGCTGGAAGTTGGCAGCAACCTGATTTATCCTGTGCTCCAATGAAAAGAATACAAATGAGGACACTGGCTATCCTAGAATATATAGACAGACCTTAGATTGAACTGATTTGTTGTTACAGTTTCCACAGAATTTTGATTATTTCTTGTGTTGACTAGTTAAAGGAAGCCTAATTTAACTGCTGATTGAATCTCTTTGATTTCCACGTGTAAGACTCCTTAAATAACTTAAACAGTGATTCTTTAATGAAAATTATACAAGCTATTCCTACAGGTCCTGATCTGGGACCCAAAACTAGCATCTGTTCTAGAAGGTAGTGTTAATGTTCTATGGTATTCTCGCTCTTGCATTTTTTCTCTTCGGCACCATGAATTCTTCATCTTGTCTTGGAGTTAAACTATGCAAAAGTATTGTTTACTATAGAAAGCTCTAATGTTTTAGTATTTTTTATACTGAAGTATGGATATTCAAAGATAATTTCTAACAGGCTGGTTTAATTATATCATTGCAAAAAACCCACCGTGATTGTTGTCCTAGAAAAGTATCTTGCTTAAAGGTCACTTTTCAGCTGCTTTTACTAAACTCTATAAGTTGCATCTAAATCTACCTTTATTGCCTTCTTCTTAACAGATGTTGTTATCTTCAAAGGTTGGAATTAGCATACATATGTGCAATGTAAAAAAACCCCACTAGAAATATGCAAGCAGATATACTTCTTATTGACACAGAAATTGTATCATAGCTTGTATATAAATATGCAGAAATATGTGTTAAAATATAGAAAACTCATATGCCTTTACAGCTAACTTTCAAGCTACTATTTGCCTTTAGAATATTTTTTCAGTAGTTACGCAGTTTCAGAATTAAATTAAGTCTGGTTAAAATTAGTCAGGACACCTAAAATAGGAACAGACAATCTGGTTTTGTAAGGAACTTTTGTAAGGATTTTGTCCTACCAAAAGCCTTTTTAAGATAGACTGATCTGAACCATCTATTAATATACATTTTAAAGAAAGAGACCTCCAGTATAATACTGTTCATCTTTTTTATTTGTGATGGTTAAGGCACAAATGAGTGGAATGTAATAAGAGAGTTGTTACATGTTTGAAGCGAAAATCTGCACTATAATATTGCTGAGAAATTTAAATTGGCTGTAAGTTTAGCTTAGGGGCAGGGAGTTTAAGGAACATCTGGAGATTCTGAAATAACCTGCATTCATTTACGTTATTTGAGTTGTAAAATCATATTCAATCTTGACCCACTCAGGAAATCTAGCATAAACGTCCTGCTGATTTTGACAGTCATACAGCAAAAACACCCTCTAATGAGTGTTTAATAGTCACCAAAAGTTCTGCATTAAGTACAAAGCCCTTTTGATTACTTATTCCACTAATTTAAAGTAAATGCTTTTACAGATGGCATCTGTTAGGACGCAGAGCGTGTGCTGCATTTATATGTAGTCATTGAAAATAAATTCCAGCTTTGGTATAAGGATAGTACAAAAGAGATCAAACATGAAACACTGTGTAAACATTTAATAGTGATATTTTTAAAGCTCTTCATAAAAGCTTATCCAGTACCAGAATACAATACTCAAAGTATATGAAGTAATTTAGAAATACTTTGGCAAATTAGCACCTAAAGAAAAATGACTAAGACAAAATAATTGAGCTCTTCCATTTTGTTTATCATGTTTGATGTGCAACAATGTTATATTTCCCCATCCCTTCAAACTGTGTTACCTTATGAATAAAGGAAAAAACCAAAATCCACACTTTTGGTTAGTAGAGATTAATAGGAGAACAATAATGGATTATATTTAAATAAGATGAAAAAAACCCCACCAAAACAAAACCAACAAAAAAATAAAGAGTAACATTTTTTTTCTTTTTTTTTTTTTAAGAATAAGAAGGATATGAGGAAACATTCATTTATTTTTGTGCTATCACCAAGAATTTAATCAACGAAAGTCATGCTAAAACATGCATTCAAAAGTGTGCGACTGAAGAGTAATTTTTGTCAGTGTACAAACGTGTCACCAGTGACCAAATATTTACTAGTTTGATATGTTTGTAAAGAAACATCTTCTGTACACTTTAGAATACTGAGATATTGAGGGCATATTGATAAACAAAAACCCGGAGATGTTTAAAGAAAATATCGGTTAATTTAAACACAAAGTATGTAGCTGTGTTTTACAGTTATTTCCAGTAGTTGCGGTTAAAAGCTTTATGATTACTTTTTACAAGATATTAACTTTACCACACTCTGTGCTGTCACAGAGCATGTACCAAGCAAATATTAATTTCAGAGTAAAATTTTAAAAATTTTAGGGAAAAACTTCTTAATAAAAAATCAAGTTCCTCCAAGCACTCAAAAAACCCACAAAAAAAGTCTGATTCAATCATTAGCTTGAGTCCAGCACCTAAAATTCACGAATCATCATCACAGCTGTGAAATCTTAAAGTTTTAGTTGTCGCTGGGTTCTAACCTGCAGAGCTGTGGTTCTTGGCCTTGTCTCAACTCTGAGGAAAGTGTACTATATGTTACACTCCACAGCCTTTTTCACCTGTTCATCAAAACTGGACATTATCCCACCTTTGCCCCCTACTGTGCACCTAAAGTTGCTTTAGTGAAAACACAAACATTGAGAAATGTGCATTTGTTTGTTTGTGTGTGTGATACATAAACAAAGTTGATTAAGTTTCATAGTAGTCAGGAAAAAATCGTGATGCCCAGCTGAACCTAGATCGTAAGAATAGTGAGTTTCAATAATTTGGATTACAGCTGTGTATCCTTTACTTGCTTTTAATAAAACTGTCTCCTAGAATGACAAAAAATATGAAGAAATTATATTGTTATAATCAAATGTAAATTACCATTCCAGTCTTTATCTGTAATTTTTATCTTTTTGTAATTAGCATTAATTATTTGTAAAATAACCCATATTAACTACTGCAGTTAAAAATGCAGTTACAGGCAACTCCAGAAGTTATTTTTCTGGGACATTTTTATATGTTCATTGTAACAACTAAGCCAGGTAATCAGCCAGACCAAGTTAATGCAAGATGAACATTTCTTGCATTCTTAAGGATGCTCTTTCCCATGAAATTTATTTATTGTGGGATGTGGGAGGTGATATTACTAACTGAGAGAGGCACAAGGGAGTAAGATGTTCACTTTTCTTTCTCATAAAGGTGAATAATGGCAGTGAAGGAGCTGATGAGCACATGAAAGATCACCCTTACCAAGAAAATTTGTCATACAAAACCAGCTTATATTTCATTCAATTTTTAACCAGTATGTCCATAATATGATCCTGAAAAAGCTACATCTTCTGGGATTAAAAGGGTAACTCGCTGCCCTTTTTAAACCTATGCTGCTGCTTTATCAGTTTCATTTTGCTAGAACTATTTCAGAGGTAAGAGAGTAATGAACTTGTCATCCCTGTAGACTACAGCCTACTTTATTGGACTTTAAATTTCACTACTTTGTTAAAGATTACCACCAATACCACAAAAATCACCACTAGTAAGTATACCTATTATTAACAAAGTACATATATATATATGTATGTGTCAAGTCATTACAAATTATTATCAGCAATCAATATTATAGTATAATTAATTATAGCAGCACCCAGCAACAGCAATCAAGCATATATAATGTAACAGGTTACTACAAACTTATCACTAGTGAAGTAAACTTATTAATGATATAGCAGCAATTATGGTAGATTACTTACATTTACATATTACACCAAACATATTAGGCAGAACTGAAGAGGGGGTCAAACCATCCCAGAGGGGAGGGAAAAATGATCCCAGAAGGAGACCAAACCATCCCAGAAGTGGGAGGACAAACAGAACCATCCCCAGAAGCAAGCCCAGAAGACGACCAACAGTGTAATAGTCTCACTTTGAAGATAATTCACATCATGGAGTTTGGAGTCTGGAAGGTGGCCCTAGTGAGGGTCCAATATCTTGTAGAGAGTTCATGCAAACCTGTTTAGGAAAGGGAAAAGTGTGCAGCACAGGAATTTCTCAGAGGGAAGCAGCTCCATTTTGGATTAAAATTAAATCATAGAGGCATAAAAGCACATAGGACATCACAACTTCAAGCAACCAATAAATGCTCTTAATTTCTGTTTTAAATCTATAACAGCCAATACATGATGATGTTTTCTGTTCTCTCACACCATTTTTTTTCCCCCCAACTGTTTTATTGTATTTGCAATTATAACAGCCGGAAATAGTTACTGATTCTTACTTTCTCAGGATATTTTTCCAGACTAATTTTCATCTTGCTTTTGTGCATATTGATGGTATTTCAGGATGTCTCCAGTTTCTAGATATCCAGATGTACTTCAAAGACACCAGCTGCGATTTTCAAGGATGCTTGTGGTTCTCAGACTTCATTCCCAGGCTAACATTTTCCAAGCCGCCAAGCATTTTTTTCTGTCAGTATTTAACAGACATTTCCTTCTACTCAGTAATTTTCCCTTCTAAACAGGTTGCCTTTCTGGGTGCTCACATCACCTGCATAATGAAGTATCTTATGGATAATAGCACCTTTGTTGGAAGAAGTCATAGGATTAAGAAATAGATTAATAACATCCATATAGAATCATATAATCATAGAATAGTTTGGGTTGGAAAGGACCTAACATCATTTAGTTCCAACTCCCCTGTCATGGGCAGGGACGCCTCCCACTAGACCATGTCGCCCAAGGCTCTGTCCAATCTGGCCTAGGGATGAAGCATTTACCACTTCTTTGGGAAACCTGTGCCAGTGCCTCACCACCCTCACAGTAAAGAACTTCTTCCTCATATCTGACCTGAATTTCCCCTGTTGAAGTGTGAACCCATTACCCCTTGTCCTACCGCTATAGTCCCTAAGGAAGAGTCCCTCTCCAGCTTCCTTGTAGGCCCCCTTAAGACACTGGAAGGCTGATATGGGGTCTCCATGCAGCTTATCTTCTCCAGGCTGCACAGCCCTAACTTTCTTATCCAGTCTTTATACAGAAGGTGCTCCAGCCTCTCTATCACTTTTTATGGTAACATGTGAACCCATGGTGTGGACTAGTTCTGGGTAATGTGAAGATGTGACAGCAGTGATACAGCAAAGGGTTAGGAGCAAGGTCTCCTCAGCACTAGGGAGTACACTGATTCCTCCAGCATAGGAACCAAAAACACTGTTTCCCAAAGGCATGTTTATGTTGACAACATATACTTTAAAGTCACTATATGAAACATTGTGGGGGTAGGAGGGCATTGTATGCCATTCTGTCCCCTTCTTCCTATTCTTGCTAAAGGAAATACTGCAAAGACAGTGTTCATTGTACAAAGCTGGGGGATTCATCTTACCTAAACGTATTTGAAATTACAATTAGTTGTCTTGTCTTCACTCAGATCAGAAGAGGCCTCACTTATGTGTGCTGTAGTATGCCTCAAAGTCTCATCGTCTGTATTGCTTGCACTGGCACCCTGGTGGAGCAAACATAGGTCTAAATTTACCCATACACGAGATTTCTTTGTAATGAAAACTGGGGTGTATTTATTGAGGAGAACCAAGAGGGAAGAACTTGCCCTCAGGAGTTAGCCTAAATGAGAACACAACCAAGCACACACCCAGCCCTGTGAATCTGGAAATGTTTAGAGGTGCAATATCACAGGCATAGCTTCTCATACTTGGTTTATTTTTATTTTAGGATCAGCACTGGAAAACAAAAGCATCCATGCAACAGAGGTTCTCACCTTCTCCAGAGCAATGCAAAGTAACCTTAAACTGAAGCCACCTTTTTTTATTTTTATATTTTTATTTTGACAAAGTTCAACACAGCATAACAGCAGGACTTTCTGGATTTTAGAAGGAGTAGAAGAAGAACTTGTCCACAAACTTTCTGCTAAAATCCACCCAGTATTGAAGTATTTCAGGACTAGCAAAGAGTAAAATGACCTCACGCATCCTTCATAGAATCATAGAATCATAAAACACAAAGAATCATAGAATGGTTAGGATTGGAAAGGACCTTAAGATCATCTAGTTCCAATGCCCCTGCTATGGGCAGGGACACCTCCCACTAGACCAGGTGCTCAAGGCCCTGTCCTGACCTTGAACGCTGCCAGGGATGGAGCATTCACCACTTCTTTGGGCAATCTGTGCCAGTGCCTCACCACCCTCACTGTAAGAACTTTTTCCTTATATCTAACCTGAACTTCTCCTGCTGAAGTTTAAACCCATTACCCCTTTACCTATCACTACAGTCCCTGACAAAGAGTCCCTCTCCATCATCCTTGTAGGTCCCCTTCAAATATTGGAAGGCTGCTGGGTATTTTATCAATCTACTGCAAATTGTGTTTCCTTCAAGCTTCATTATATTGGTGCTTCACATGTTCTACCTTGTATATGAGTCAGAAGAGGGGAATGGATCTGAAGTGCTTTAAGCACTTGACAATTAAGGGAAATAAATTGTTTGTGATCTACAAAAAAGAAAAAAATGTGATTTTAAAAACCCAAAAACCTCCATGTTTTAGAAATACAGTCAGTACTTTCTACTTTCAATACCTGGAAAAACCTCCATGCAAGATGCAGAGAGCTTTCTTCCCATCCAAGCAATCTAGGTGTACCACTGCTCACTTTGGTATTTGTTTTGGATCCTCTCATTAAGCACTTACCATGCAATATCCACTTTATGGAGAGTTTAGTGAGTTGTTAAATAATTAATTTCTAGTTTTTACACTCCAAATGCTATTTTTGCTTTCAGAGAAAGCATCTTTCCAATTGTCTCAACCTCCCTTGAAAATAGGACTTGAACTTCTTACAGTTAAATCTTATTAGAATGCATTTACTATATAGAATTAAATGTTTCCATTAAATATTCTATATCAGCTACACTAGCTAACAGCTGTTATGGATTTCAGGATATACTGTAATGCTGAAAATACTATAAAGTGTTAAGCAAATTCAAAATAGCAAATTGAAATGTGCAAATACTCAACTTGCTAGTCAAAGATGTCACACTCATGAAACTCAGGTTTCCCAAAAGAGAAAACTCTTGGAATTTAATTTAATAAAAGAAACATTGCATCCTTTTAGTATCCTGTACATGATCATAGAGTCATAAAGCCATTTAGGTTGGAAAAGACCTTTAAAATCATTGTTTCCAACCATAAACCTAACACTGCAAATTCTAGCACTAAACCATGTCCCTAAGTGCCGCACCTTTTAAATGGGTCCAGGAATGATTGATAACACTTTCAGTGAAGACATTATCTTAAAAATCACTAAAGATTATTTTTAGTAACCCCCCAAAACAATACCTCTTTCATTCAGTTTGAAGGTTATCATTCAGATGTATCATGTAGATGGGCTGAAAAGTTATTCCAAGATTTCTTGCTTGGTGACTAGCAAATAACATTTGTAAAAACAATTTAAATGGGAATGAAGCACTCTATGTCAATAAAGATTGATATGAACTTTAGGAAAAAAACCTTCCATATTACATCACGTACAACTTTAACTGAAAAGCAATACAGAAATAGAACAATAAATAAATTATCTAAGCAAGACATTTATACTATAGAACATTCAAGTACTCCTACTTCTTAGTGGTAGAGCAATTCAATGCATATGACAATTGTAAATAGCTGTCACAGTCTTATTTCTTTCAATGTAAAACAATCCTTTTAGAGTTGTTTGAGAAATGATGTCCTGTTACATTCAGAAATACCCAGAGACACTCAGAAGCTTATAAAAAAAGTGGTGAAAAATTTTATCCTGAGTACAAACTTTAATGATGGTTCCTCTTAAATTTAGAAAGAAATAAAACTGTGAATGAAAAGTATATATATAGAGAGAAGTAGAACAAAAATTTGGAGAAATAAATACTCTGGAGAGAAAAAAAATATTTCCAGTGAAGA
This sequence comes from Strigops habroptila, assembly GCF_004027225.2. Lineage (NCBI taxonomy): Eukaryota > Metazoa > Chordata > Aves > Psittaciformes > Psittacidae > Strigops > Strigops habroptila. Next base: position 66,866,668 of record NC_044278.2, on the reverse strand, counting down.
AAGGGTTCTTCAAATAAATTTGAAACAAGCTGGAAATTTGGCTGTGTAGGAATACATAAGGAAAAGGAACCACAGGAGGGTATTTGTAATCAGGAAGTAATTTTAGTTTTAATGAGGGGAAGCAGTAGACAAGACAGGTCTTTAAGACACCACCTGGAGGACTTTAAAGGAAGAGGAAAGCTTAGAAAAGACATACCAGGTTAATTTTTTAATGGATTTTTTTTTTTTTTTTTTTTTTAACAGTGAGGCTGCATAATAATCTGAGGGGCACTAAAGCATGAGGCACTTACTGTGAAATCTAGGAAATTACCTATGTAGGAGATCGTATGATTGAAGAAAGACTGTGATCAGAAAAGGCTACCAATCAAGAACTGTAAGAAGGATAGAGGACTAATGATCATGATATCCATCACTAGTCTAATTAACCTTTTTACATTAAATCGTTCTTATTAGAAGTAGGACTTTTAGGCAAATACTTCTATCAAGATTCACCATGGGAGAAAGGGGGGGTGAGGATGGCATAGAAGGTTCTTTTATGAGAGCCCTGTAAGAGCAGAAATAGTGAAACTGTGGGAACAAAATGGCTGTAGAAGAAGGATCTTAAAATGCTCAGGAAATGAATAACAAAGTTAAAAGCTGTAAGAAAGAAGAAAAGGTGATAGTTTTAATACTTATAAGTTTTATGCCTGTCTCTAAATGTGCATTTATTTTTTATTTTTTTAGCTGTATTTCCCAAGAACCTTAGCACGAAGCTTCTTATTTTTGTGTACAGAACATTGGTGTATATTGAGAGCATTCCTTGCTCAATCAGGGTCCTAACCCTTTCCTCTGGAATGAATTTCATTCCGTAACATTAGTACTCTTTGAATGAATTCTTTGTTTTCTATTTTACTGTGCATAATTTCTCGAGCTTTTCCCTGCCACGCATTTTGGAATTAAGATGACATCACAAATTATGCCCTGAGGAGTAACTCACTTGACTCATTCATGAATAGATTAATATTTGAATGTACCTGATTTTATTGTTTTAAAAATTTATTTAAAACGATTTAAATTTCCTGCATATTTTTTCCTACCAATATTTTCATTTATATGAATAACTATATAAGGGGCAAAAAAGCCTTTAGCAGAGTTGTCATTTTTATAAGTTCTTAATTCCAGAAATAAAAATTTGCATGTGCACACTCTGTTATTTTTAAATGCACTGGTTTCTGTTTGTAACAATCTGTTTATCACTTCAAACTCCAGCCTCACAGCACTGTTCAATAAATTGTCCAAACAGATATACTCTGTTCAAAATTTTGTAAGGAAATTTACTAGAGAAACAAATATTTTTTAAACCAAATTTAGTTGATATTATATTAATAAATTATTTTGCTAGCATTAGTCTTTATTCCAAAGGTATGTTGGATTTGCCTGAAGAAGGTCAGTAGCATAGTTTATTTCTTTATAAACATATTTCCATCTAGAAAATAAAATTCTGAATTGCTGAATTACTGCACAGCTAACAAAAATTCTTCTTTAAAAGTTTAATTCATGCTGGAACAGCTGTATTATATCTTTCTGGACGTATCAATATATCATCTTTCCCTCACCACAAGCACTAAGGAACAAGAAGGTTAAATAAACACATACTTTTGGAAGAGGACAAATAAAAAGTAAATAATCAATGTTGTTTCTAAATTAAAAAAGAAAAAGCAAAACCCTCATGAAAAGAATTCTAATAGGAGAAGTGACTCACAATTATAAATACAGCAACCTGCTGACTAGAACTAGTTTTTGATTGTCTTTTCTGCACTTTGCTCCCTTTTCCAAGTTGTAAAATTCTGTTACTGCTACACAAATGCCACTAAGTAACTCTGAGATTATATTATTTGAAAAAGAAAGTTCTGTTTTTATCCACTTCAATTCTAAAATTAGGATAAATTGGTGACAAACAGGTACTTTATCAGTATGACTTAAAAATATCAACTTGCTTTAAAGAACTTGAACTGATCACTAAGGTTCACATTGGAACATGATGGCAAATTACCTTTTTCAAGACACCAGCAAATTATCAGAATAGTTTTTAGCTTCAGTATCTAAAGAAAATACACTTGCAATGAAATTTACATTTTCATTCAAGTGATTACAGTCATAAATTTGAAAGCATTCAATTTTTTGAAAACCATTTTTGTTCAGAGAAATGTGTCTACCAACTAAAAGAAGTAGTGTTGATAAGTTTGCTTCACTAATGATAAATTGTAGTAATCTTTAATAGCATACAACTACTTGGTTGAGGCTGGTATTGTTTGTACTCCAATACCAATTGATGCTGTTGTTGATTGATACCATATTATTAATTGTACCGTAGTACTGATTGTTGATGGTAATTTGTAATAGCTTGATATATAGTCATTCATATTCATTTTATCAATCATACGTATAGTTGCTAGTGGTGAATTTTGCTACGTTGGTGGTAATCTGTAATAAATTAGTGAAATTTAAAGGATCAAGTCTCTATGTCCTTGTGTATTACGGCATTATATGACTCACGGTTGCAATCTTTATATACCTGTAGGCTGGGCAACCCTGTAGGCCATGACATAGTCAGCTGTCTCACAATTTTTTTAACAGAGTTATCAAATATTACACAAATCCACAAAAAAATATCCATGCTCTTTAGATTGTATTAAATTCATTGGCTTTCTTTTTATTTTTTCTGAGGTGCAGATAAACTTTGCTGAAGGATGACTTGCTTTGTAGTAGTGCAAGACCATAAAACCATTAATTTTTATTTTTTTTTTGCTGAATAATTTACTGTTTATAAATTGGCATCTTTCAGGAACTAAAACTGCATGAGAGAGAGATTTCTCTTCTAGATGGTGATAGCAGACATCTCTTTCCTGGTGAATCTGTCAGCCTAATACTTTTTGAATAGATTTATATGGGGTGGGGATACAAATTTTGTATTCTACTGTACTGTAGGATTCATCTGTGCAATTGTTATGTGGTGATATATGTTATACAGATTTAAAAAATTTTATGTAATTCTTATTACAGCAAAAAAACCCCAAGCAAACTAACCAAAAACCAGTACTGAAACACAGATCTAATTTGTAAATAAAAATTGACTTCTTTAAGAAAAAAAGTCAGTTAAGACAAGGTACTTTAATTATATTCTGATTTCTTGAACAATGCTACAACCAGCACTAGATGGTACAGAATGACCTTGATGAATTTTTTTTTTTCATTACATGCCAGAAATATAACATTATCTTTCTTCTTCTAATTTTCCTCTGCTTATAGAAAAGACATCATCACTGGTGGAAGGAAGAGACAGCAAAAATATTTAGATGTTAATTAGGAGGAATATGAAATGGAAACAATAAACCCTCAAGTCTCAAAGGACTTCAGAGGGACATGTGACTGCTAAAATTTCAGCAAGTTAACCACGTGTTCCTGAGAATTTGAAAGAGAAATATGGAAAGAATACATGGAATATCACTGGAGGGAAAAAAAAAAAAAAAAAGAAAAATAGAAGAAGAACATTAAGAAAGATAGTATGGCAAAAGGAAATGGTCAGAATGCCAAGGGAGACAATAGTCTAATCGAGAAAAGTCTGTATTTGGAACTAAAAGTTACACTTTCTCTTGGCAGTAACAACCTCAGAAGGGCTATGCAAAATTATCTTTCAATTTTGTGTAGTGATTCAAGACCAATAATAAAAAAAAATGTCCTTTGAAATACCTTTAAATGTGACTAAATGCTCTAAATTTTAGACTAAAAATTTAGACTAATTATTTAGTAGTGTTTCTTCTCTCTGCTCTATTCTGAAAGGAAGAGAATGTGGTGGCTACAGTTTGTGGTTGTTATTTATTCATTAAGGCAATGTAAACTATACCTTAATGAAGTGGAAAGCAAATTCCATGTTGTAAAAAGAGGTACATGGTATTTGAAATGTAATTAAAGTCTTACTGACATCAGCTCTTTGGCACAACAGCTGCAAGCGTAGGAGATCTGAAAAAGAGATAATACAACCCTACTTAATATATTATTTGTCAACATCCTCTTGGAATCATTCGCTTTGTCTTCTTTTCTCCTGAATTTTTCAAATTTCATTATCTTTCTTTCCATGTATTTTACAGCATCTGTCAATGCTATGGAATTCAGCGAAAATCTAAGAGGGTGAATTTTAACATGCATACGGAAATATATAAGCATTGTAGGTTTATTTCATGCTGAGGTCCTTCAATGACAAGAAATTTCCCTAGTGTGACAATGGTGCTTTTGCATGTTTTCTTGATAAAGTAGTCACACCAATAAAGATGATTTCACGCTCATCCCAATTAACAGTCAGTGTGTCCGTGAGAATGATCTTTTCTCAGCTTTTAAAACCTCTGCACCTAAATAGATATCCATAAACCACAACTCTTAATTAAGCAATAAATGGAAAACTTTCACACTTTTACTGCAACAGCTGACAATGTACACTACAGACTGCGGAAAAATAAGTGGACACCTCTGTTCCATATGCATCAAGATTGTTGGCTCACAAAAAGACAAATCTTAGCTTTTCTTAGCTATGTTTTACATGGAAATAAGTCACTAAATCATCAACATGGAGCACATACACTTGGACTAGTCACTTGCAGTAGTGACAGACTTTGTTAGCTAAGGGTTTGGAAAGAAAATTAATAATTACTCCCTGCTCCAATTCTTTTACTCTTGAAGATCACCATTTCTTAAGTTAGCTACATTTCATGTATAACAACAGAGCAAGAGAAAGAAATTCACAGCCCCTGAATCATTCACTTTAATCCCTTATTTTTATTCACTTCTAACATTAAGAAAAAATAAATATTTCCTCTTTACTTTCTAGAATATGCAATAATAAAGCTTATACAACATATTCTACATATTAACCTGTATTACACATCAAATGCTTTTCAAAGTTAATGTGAATCCTTCCAGTAACAAATTACTTCTCATTATTGTTCCCTTCATATTTCTTAAATCCATGGTTTATACACTCTGTTTCATGACAGAATGAGCTTCTTGTAGCTATTTCTACCTATCAGAAAACCCAAGAATACCTACACAGCCAAATAATACACTTATTTCAGAAACATTGTGATTTGGGACTTTTTGTTGGTGTTCATTTATTTATTAATTTTCTTGACCTTGATGCACTTTCAAAGGAGCAGAATAAAACCTACACACACACACACACCCCCCTCTCCCCCCATTTTTGAGACATCAAGGTTTAGAAACTGGAATGCCATCCTTTTAGGAAAGACTATTGCATTTGGCATTGAGCTCACCCAGTAGCTAAGCAGCTCAGCTAAATGAGGAGAGTGAGATAGGTCCTATCTTTGGGTAAATGTTCCTTCTCAGGTGTGTTCCCACTAATTTTTTGGGTAGGGCTGGCTCACCCTAAACCTACTGAGTAGAACAGCCTTGATGTTGTAGACCTTGCTTCCTTGAAGTCTCACAAGAGGAACAACAAGGTTCCCTGTCCAAGGCAACTGAAGGTGATGGTACATTATAATGCATTTTATAAGGCAAAGCAAGAAAATATGGAGAACATTTTACACTTTCAACCAGAACCTGCGAAAAACAAGTGTGTTATATTTATACTATAAGCATCCCTGTCACTTTATTTTAAAGACACAAAGCAGTCTAACACAGATTTAAAAATGAAATAAAATAAATAATTACCACTCCTAACATTGCATTTCTCCAGATGTTGGCTTAATTAAACAAATACTCTCTGTTATGATTACAGCAAAACATATTGTAACTATGGTTATAAACCACAGTGGCACAGATTACCAGATAGCATAAATCAATAGAATCCCATTGACACCAGTATATGTATGTTGGTTTTCACAAGCAGAGGTTTTGGCCTATCGTTTTCTGATTATTAGAAAGGAGGGGTATATGAAAGGTATTTTCTACACTGCTTTAAGAAAACAAATTATTCTTTTTGTTTGATTCTTTTTTTTCCCTTCCAGGTTGGAAAGGCACACATAATCATTTCAGCCATCTGAGTACAGATTGTAAGCAAACACCTTATTAGCATGTGCTGTCATATTGCCACATCTGACAGCTTCAAATTTTGCCCTCAGAAATTAAGATAAAGGTTCTATAATTTCCAACATAGAGATAAAGTAATCCAGATTATGGATTAAATAGTTTTGTCAAGTAGCATAGCAGTAATTTCTGTGTGTCTGCTCTCTATATACATAACATCACCCAGCCGTATTGAAAGGTTTTATATGCAATGTTCCTCTGGGGTTTATCAATCTGTTTCTGTTATTAAATCTAATAGACTAAAGAGTTCATATGAAGTAAATTGTATTTTTAGCACTCTTTTTAAATATTTTGCAACAAATGAAATATCTATGATAAAACTCATCAGACTATCATAAATTTAAAATTGGTATTTTAGATTTCCAAATACTATGAGATAAAACAACATTTTAAAACATAGTCAACATCAAGATTATGAGAAAAAAGTGCAGAAATCTTAATCTGTTAAGACTTCTTATATTTGAAGCTCCAAAAATATATTCTGAAGGTTTTTTCAGAGTAAAAATTTACAGATATACAAAATTTACAGATATAGGATCAGTACATATCTAATAAATGCCATTATTAGAAAACAGTGAAATAATCATCATCGATGTCTCACTGACCATTTTATGAAAAAAAGTCATTGTATGCACACAGGATAACATTAAAATGTAGTGTTGACCTCCACTCTCTAATAAGGAGATTCAATACTGAATATATGCTATTTTGAAGGGCCCCTTGAGCTTTTATTATTTTATTGTGAACTCTGTGCCTAGAACCACTTAACTAAGCCAGAAAATTAGCCGGGGCCCTCCCATTCCTATCAAGGTCTGCTACAAACTGTAGTTGAGAGATTAAGCTGAAGGGCTCTTCTGTTGGGTGCTTTCATTGTTTCATTCTTTAGAGTACTCCAGCTACAAGACACCAAGCTGATTACATACATTGTAAACAGTCTGTCTTGTTTTGAAATTTGTATGTAGGGTAATGAACATTGTAAACATATGTAAAACTTCACAGTAAGCTATTTCAGTGCTGCAGTTTGGTGCTTGTTAAAATTCTGTCTTTCTGGCCTTTATCAGGCAATGTCATTCAGCTATAGTGATTTCACCAGGGGTGAAATATGCTTTATTCAGAAATGGAAATCCTAAATTCCAGGAACACAATGATACAAAGGGGCCAGGCTCTCCCTCTAAACTATGCATGTCACTTATTTCTCAGAAACTGAAGTAGGCATAAAAAATCCAGTTAAACAAAGAAACTGCAGCTTAAATTTAAATTATCTCCAACTGCGGTGACAAAAATGGTTAGAGGAACAAGCATGCTGCTCCCAAAATGGATTATAATTATAATTCTTTATAATTATCACCATCTTTGAATTTTTAAATATATTTATCTTTTTAAAATATTCAGATCTCTTTCTCCACAGACCCCCACCCTTCTCTCTCTTTCTCTATAAAGCTGAAGGAAAATTAAATGTTGGCAGTTAAAGTAACTGCAAAAGTATGGCAAACATCCAAAATTCATAAAGGCAGATCTGGAGTCATCTTTACATGTGCAAAAATAGTTGAAAAAGATTTTAGCACTCTAGCATTTTATCTGGGTAAGATTTTACTCGGTGGAAGGTGATTGACAGCAGCTCGTATGTTTGAAGATTTTAATGGAGAATGTGCAATGTCTGATAAATGGTGCTCCTCACACAGTTCAGCCATTTATTTGTTCAGAAAATCACATGCAGAGCACTCTGGGTCAGATGCTGGGGAAACATTGTCTAATGCAGATGAGGTTGTCCTTTTGTACAGGCCCACGATATTTATCAAAGTAATTTGTAATTGTTACATAGAATATCCTTTCTGCCACAGAAACATGACCACTGGAGATTTAATGAGCTGAACCTGTGTCAAAAAGAAGCAGTTCCGTTTGCTGCTATGGATTTTGTTAAGTATCAATCAGTGTGTATTTCTGGCTTCAGGTGGCTAGTTTACACAAACCAGTCAAACATAATCCACTGCAGTTTCAAGTACATATGAACTCATTTCATTATTATTACTTCCTCACAACTTAGTGAAATCTGCATTGGGAATTTAAGATCCTAAGAATACCTTTAAAAGGTATTTTAAAAGGACAATCTCTGTAAGATACATCACTTTGGAATAATAAATTGCTGTCAAAAGTTTTCAGACTAGATACTGCCCTCACTTACAGTAGTGTCAGTCAAGAATAAGTCTTCTAAAGCAAATGAAATTATTCTGAATTTAAATCCATATATTTGAAATCACACTGTGGTTCAGTCCTCTCCATAAATTAACCAGGGCTTGCTCATGCACTCTTTGTTCAGACAAACGTATATTCAGGTAAATATATAGAAGTCTGTGCTTGGAGAAAGAATTGTAGACAATTATAATACTAGACAATCATAACACTAGACAATCATAACACTAAACGATTACAACACAAATAACAATTCCAGCTGAAATTCATTCCCTCTGATGCTCCCCAATGCCCACACACAAACACAGGAACACATATGCACACCTACACACACATACTCCTGTAAAAATATGTTAGGAAATAGGTTTTCTTCAAGGAGCACCACTGAGGCTGGATAGCAAAATAGACATTTTCTGAACCAAAGGTTGGCAAAGAAAGTGGTGAGATTTGTGCCCATGAGTTACTATAATGCCCACAACCTTGCGTTTGTGGCCAAGGTCTTAGGAACCCCTGGAAGACAGAAGCACTTTCTCTAAGCAGAACAGAAAATCTAACAGTTGGGTGAATTTTATTAAACTTTTAAATTTGCTGTAAGCCTAGAATAAAATCCCTTCATTGCAAAAAATGGAAGAAATGCTCACATAAAACATGTATCATTAAAAACTCTTCAAACATTGAAAACACTGAGGAAGTTCTTTCATTCATCTTTATTATTTTTAAAGTATTATTCAAAGATGTCATCTAATTCATCACTTCATTGTTTTTTATTAACTCTAAGCATACAACAAGGTACTTCAAAAGCAATGGAGCTTTTTCCTGTCTGGACCAAAATTTATCTCCAGTATAACACCAATGAGTCAAGATTAATTTTTATACCTTGTTTGCCTTTCTATTGTTGCATAAGAAAATAATTTTGTTTATTGTCCACTCTCCCCTTCTAATTTTAAAAGTGACATTTGTATAAAATATTATGTGTAATAAATCACTCATGGCAGAAATAGTAATAATATTGACCACAGGTAACGATTTATCATTGTGTTTACCATTGTGCTTGCTCTCTTCCTGCCCTGCATCCACTTCCTTCTATGCCTGCCACATCCAAAGAGAGCAGAAAAGCTATGCATCACTGTCACCAAAGGGATTTCTACAGTAGAACTGTCACAAATATAGTGTGACAAATACTAGTGACAAATTGCTAGTTTGTCTTGAGAGACACGACCTGGCGTAACTGTTAGAGATATCAGTAGTTTTTGGTTTAGGCCTGAAGAAAAGATGAAAACGCAAAATGACCAAAATAAATGTTTTAAAAATCTAATTTTGCACTAAACATTTTTAGCCTCAGCAAGGGGCCAAGTGATCAGGTACACCATTGCTTTAATAATTTTGATGATCAATATGCACTTACTAGTAGTGTTGTGATTTTTGAATTTTTAAGGAGTCTATTAATTTAATTTCCTACCAGGACAGGCAACATTTACTGTTAATACATCTTAGTATGTGCTGTCCATCTGTTCCACCTGTTCACACAACATTTCTGTGGGTCTTCGCATCATTCCACAGAAAATAATCTTTTAGTTAACTAGTGTAATGCCAGCCTATGGCTCAAGATTGATTTTTTTTATGTTGCCAGCTTTTGTTATTACAAATGACATAGACAAAAATATCTACCTTCTTAATCTTTGCAGGAAATTAATCATTGTCTTTGCTGATGGGGTAAAGGATTATAAACTTGTTAAGTGATTAAAATACAATTGTGGAAATATTTTAATTTGTGGGATAGAAGATAAATGCTCTGTCTAATCCCTAAAACCTGCTTGTTTCTTATACTGGCAAACTAGTTTCTGGGTCTTTTGAAATTATTCTCTATCCCACTAAAAACTGAAATCCAATTATCAAATAAACAGCTTCAAACTTGCATGTTGATGGCAAATGGAACTTACTTTCTTCTGTGCGTTCATTTTTGTTTTGCTAAACTGATTTCATAGAAATAACAGAAATCTCCATAAGTCTGAGATTTTTTTTGATCTCAACCTAAATTGGAGAACTGACACAATTGGCTTACTTGTCTGCATGCGAGAAAAAATGCTAATCTCTTAAACTGCTACTTTAAAAATTAATTTCCTCATATTGTAATATTTTATGTGTCAAAAAGTATTTTCAAAATATTATTCTCATTGTAGAAAGATAGATTTTTTTGGAATTTTCTATACAAGTCGCAGTTATATGGAGTAATAATATACACTATACCAAGTTGTAAAAGTTAAACTGGTGACTCACAATAAACATGACAGCCTTCAAATGTTATTTAAAAGTACAACTGGTCTTAACTTTTGTCTGTTAGAAAAATCTGTCCATTCTTCTTTGTATTTGTTTTACATCGCTTTCCTACAGTGACAGCCTTGTAGATTGCAACTGATCTGTAGGTCTATACACTTCAATGGCTTGCAACTTTTTGTCTTACTTACACCAGCATCTATTTTATATGCAAGTCCTAGATCTGTGACTTCATCATATCCCTGTCCTGCCACCAGATACAGAAGCGCTTTGTTCTGTCTCTTTTCATGCTGGAGGAGTTTTTCCTAGGGGTTGCTTCTTGTTCTGAAACACGAAAATGTGTGAAGCATAAAACTCCAGCTGTGAATACTTACCTCCCTGCAGTGTTAAAAAGTTCAATATACAAAACACCTGGTTTCAAGCAAAATGTACACTAAGATATATGGCAATGAGACAGATTTAATATACCCCATAGGGCCCTCAAGCAGTTTTTAAATTAAAGACACAACACAGTTTGGTTTCTTTTTTTTTTTTTCTTTTTTTTTAATAAGCCTTTACTATTTCACAAATAATGAATTGATATCTCCTCCAACTGAAGAGAAAGTCATAAAAAAAAAAGTGATTTGCGGTGAATAGAAAGGATAAGGATTCATCGTTATGTGAATAAAATCTGAATTATAAAGTTTATGCTATGAAAAAAAAAGTCTTTGTTCCATGAAAAAGAAATACAGTGGCTCCCCAGAAAAGAAACTGGTAATATTGACATGGAGATGCAAGTTACAGGGCAATTTTACAGTTCACTTGAGGTTTACTCATTAACAATTCAGCATGTCTAAGATTTTTTTTTTTTTTTAACAGTTCAGATAACCAAATATCAATATTTTGGCATGCAGACCTCTATTAAAAAGTGACAATGAAGTAGAGCCTGCTCTTCCTACATTAATTTCTGCAGATATTATTTCACTTTTATATTTGACTGTACTTTTGTACAGAACTGTTTTAACACCCAGGAGTATAGATGCACCTTGAAATAATTGACAAGAAGTTCACATGAAAAAAATAAGGACATTTAAAAAAATCACAAATCATCAAATATTGTTATGATGATTTCATAAAACAGATGCATCGTTTCTGGTTTTGCTCAGGCCCACATACTAATTTCTTCTAGCATTCTTCTTCTTGCATTCATCTTCTTGCCTATTCAGTAAGCCTTTCCTGTGGACAATACCAATCTTGTCTTCATAGGGTATGTCAGATATACATGTCTAATAATGGGAACACAATCTTCCCCAACATATGGACATGGATCAAAAATGTACTTGCATTTTTAAATCATCTACATAATTTAGGTTTTAAAAGGATAGAGTTTTGGCATATGCAAGGCATATCCATAAAAATTAAAATCTGAAATTTTCAATACTTTTTTCAGAAGAATCTTTGAGGCTCAAGTTTGATGCACTGAGGACTCAATACACCTGTGCAGCTAATTGCTAAGGTAGGACCAAGAAAGTTTTCATATGATAAATGATAAATTTTGGAGCCTGTCCTGAATTTGACAACTGGTATAGGAGACCAGCTGAGCTTCACGCAATAGCTGGAATCCACCTGTGCAGTGTCAACAGATAAACCAAAGCCAGAATCAGATCTTTCTGAGGGCACAGAGAGCTCTTCCTCTGCGGAGGAGTGCAATCACATCTCAGCTAGATTTTTTTTCTGACTCATCACTATAAATTCAATATTCAAATAACTTTTAAAATAAAAGAGTGCCTGTCAGGTGTCACTTCTGAACTGTAATATAATGGCAGTTGGATATAAATACTATTAAAGTATGCAGACATGAAGAGTAAACCAAGTATAAGAATGTCATGAAGAAACCAATAACAAACTGAAGAGTAAAAATCATGAAGGTATTTCACGAATATAGAATCATAGAATCATAGAATCGTAAGGGTTGGAAAGGACCTTAAGATCATCTAGTTCCAACCCCCCTGCCATGGGCAGGGACACCTTGCCCTAAACCATGTGGCTCAAGGCTCTGTCCAACCTGGCCTTGAACACCGCCAGGGATGGAGCATCCACAACCTCCCTGGGCAACCCATTCCAGTGCTTCACCACCCTCACTGTAAAGAACTTCTTCCTTATATCTAATCTAAACTTCCTCTGTTGAAGTTTGAACCCATTACCCCTTGTCCTACCACTACAGTCCCTAAGGAAGAGTCCCTCCCCAGCATCCTTGTAGACCCCCTTCAGATACTGGAAGGCTGCTATGAGGTCACCACGCAGCCTTCTCTTCTCCAGGCGGAACAGCCCCAACTCGCTCAGCCTGTCTTCATATGGGAGGTGCTCCAGCCCTCTTATCATCCTCGTGGCCCTCCTCTGGACTCGCTCCAACAGCTTCATGTCCTTTTCATGTTGAGAACACCAGAACTGTATGCAGTACTCCAAGTGGGGTCTCACAAGAGCAGAGTAGAGGGGCAGGATCACCTCCTTGGACCTGCTGGTCACGCTTCTTTTGATGCAGCCCAGGATACGGTTGGCTTTCTGGGCTGCAAGCGCACACTGCCGGCTCATGTTAAGCTTTTCGTCAACCAACACCCCCAAGTCCTTTTCTGCAGGGCTGCTCTGAATCTCTTCTCTGCCCAGCCTGTAGCAGTGCCTGGGCTTGCCCCGACCCAGGTGTAGGACCTTGCACTTGGCTTGGTTAAACTTCATAAGGTTGGCATCGGCCCACCTCACAAGCGTGTCAAGGTCCCTCTGGATGGCATCCCTTCCCTCCAGCGTATCAACCGAACCACACAGCTTGGTGTCGTCGGCAAACTTGCTGAGGGCGCACTCAATCCCACTGTCCATGTCACCGACAAAGATGTTGAACAGGACCGGTCCCAACACCGATCCCTGAGGGACACCACTCGTTACAGGTTTCCAACTGGACATCGAGCCATTTACCACAACTCTTTGCGTGCGGCCATCGAGCCAGTTTTTGATCCACCGAGTGGTCCATCTATCAAATTGATGTCTCTCCAATTTAGAGACAAGGATGTCATGCGGGACAGTGTCGAATGCTTTGCACAAGTCCAGGTAGATGACATCAACTGCTCTGCCGCTGTCCATCAGTTCCGTGGCTCCATCATAGAAGGCCACCAAATTGTCAGGCAGGATTTCCCCTTAGTGAAGCCATGTTGGCTGTCACCAACCACCTCATTGTTTTTCATGTGCCTTAGCATGTTTTCCAGGAGAAACTGTTCCAAGATTTTGCCAGGCACAGAGGTGAGACTGACTGGTCTGTAGTTCCCCGGGTCTTCCACCTTCCCCTTCTTGAAAATGGGGGTTATATTACCCTTCTTCCAGTCATCGGGAACTTCACCTGACTGCCAGGATTTTTCGAATATGATGGACAGTGGCTTAGCAACTTCATTCGCCAGCTCCTTCAGGACCCGTGGATGGATTTCATCAGGTCCCATGGACTTGTGCACGTTCAGGTTCTTAAGATGGTCTCGAACCTGATCCTCTCCTACAGTGGGCCTAAGGTCTTCGTTCTCACAGTCCCTGCATTTGCTTTCCAAGACTTGGGTTGTGTGGTCAGAGCATTTGCTGGTGAAGACTGAGGCAAAGAAGTCATTGATAACCTCAGCCTTCTCCAAATCCATGGTAGCCAGTTCTCCTGATAGCTTCTGGAGAGGGCCTACATTGTCCCTAGCCTGTCTTTTATTTGCTACGTATCTATAGAATCCTTTCCTGTTATCTTTTACATCCCTTGCCAAACTTAATTCTAGCTGGGCCTTAGCTTTCCTAACCTGGTCCCTAGCTTCTCGGGCAATGCTCCTGTATTCTTCCCAGGCCGCCTGTCCTTGCTTCCACCTTCTATAAGCTTCTTTTTTCCCTCTAAGTTTCCTCAGCAGCTCCTTGTCCATCCATGGAGGTCTCCTGGCCCTCCTGCTGCACTTTCTTCTAGTCGGGATGCAACACTCTTGAGCACGTAGCAGGTGATCCTTGAATACCGACCAGCAGTCTTGGGCCCCCCTGCCCTCTAGGACTGTATCCCATGAAACCTTACTAAGGAGGTTCCTGAAGAGGCCAAAGTCTGCTTTCTTGAAGTCCAGGGCAGTGAGCTTGCTGCACGCTCTTCTCACTGTCCTGAGGATCTCAAACTCAACCATCTCGTGATCACTAGAGCCAAGGCTGCCCTGGAGCGTTACATTTCCAACCAGTCCCTCCCTGTTGGTGAGCACAAGGTCCAGCATGGCACCTCTCCTCGTCGGCTCCTCTACTGCTTGAAAGAGGAAGTTGTCTTCCACACAATTGAGGAACCTCCTGGATTGCTTGTGCCGGGCCGTACCGTCCCTCCAACAGATGTCAGGATGGTTGAAGTCCCCCATGAGGACCAGGGCCTGCGAGCGTGAGGCTGCTCCTATCTGTCTGTAGAGCGCTTCATCCACGGAGTCCTCTTGATCAGGCGGCCTGTAACAGATCCCCACCATAATGTCCCCTGTTGCTGTTTTCCCTTTGATCCTGACCTACAAACACTCTGTTACCTCATCACCCATCCCCAGACAGAGTTCCATACTCTCTAGCCTATCACTGACATAGATAGCAACGCCCCCTCCCCATCTGCCTGGCCTGTCTTTTCTAAACAGCCTGTAACCTTCCATTCCGACATTCCAGTCATAGGAGCCATCCCACCATGTTTCTGTGATACCAATGACATCATATTCCCGTAGCCTTGCACACATCTCTAATTCCTCTTGCTTGTTCCCCATACTACGGGCGTTTGTATAGAGGCACCTTAGCCAGCTCCATATGCAGCCGACTCAATGGCTGGGGCAGCTGGAACATCTCTACATCGCTCCAAGCACTTATTACAGGTGCAAGAACAATCTGTTTTTGTTGATCTTGTCAATATCAAAAAGTTCCAGTCAACATTCAGTTAATAACTACAGTTCCAGGGTTCTGATAATGTTGGTTTAATTTTTTTTTTACACTTCTTCTTTCTAATCTACAAAATCAACTGGCTTCTTACATGTTTAAAAGACATCAATCAAGAATCCTCAGGATTTAAATATATATATGTATGTTTATGTACACCCCTATAACTGTCTCAGCACTACATTCTTTCTTTATGGTCTGAATTTAAATAACAGAAAGAAAGAGAAATTATTTAATATGCATATACAAAGTGCAGGTTACTACTTGGTCTCCCAAGTGTAATAGGAACACCACTATTTGTAATTTATTAAAACTCGAAAAAGTAAAGCAAAGAGTCATTCTGCATTAATTGGGCAATGTAATCTAGTAGATCTCTCAACTAGATTGAGAAGTGTTTCTTTGATTAAGAGTTTACAGCATGGTCTAGATAAATTGAATTTTCTATTTCTACAGCATATTAAAATATTCATCACCCATTTTCGTGTGAATGGTGTTTGCAGGCTAATTCTGATTTCAATGAATGTGTTAAAAAATTGTAAATTGTAAGTCAAATCATTAACTAAAAATAATTCTTGTTTATGAGATACTTTTGAATGATTCAGCATGCTGATATATTTCTTATGGCTAACTGCTTAAATATCACTGATCCCTTAAATGAAGACAAAGGTTTTAAAAAGAAAATGTATGATCAATGCCCAAGAAATAACAAATCAGAAATACTGTGTTACATATGCATGACAATTCACTCAAATAACAGGTTCCTGGTGGACAGCAAGATCAATATGAGTGAACAGTGTGCAGCTGTGGCAAAGAAAGTCAACTGGATGCTGGGTTACATCAACAAGCGAATCAGAGATGTCATTATCCCACTCTACTCATTGTTTGTCAGGCCACACCTGGAATACAGTGTTCAGTTTTTAGTAGGTGTTTAAGTAAGAAGTAATGTCCGAACTGTTATTATTAAGAACAATATTCGTTAACTTTAGAAATAATGTAGTTTTGTTTTCTAATAAAGGTGTACTCAGAGCATGCTTTCGGTCAGTTCAAATCCTTCTTCAGAACCAACTTTTTATCACCATTTATTTGCAAGTGTAAGCTGTTTTTCAGTAGAAAATAAGAACGAAATAAGAAAAAGAAAGAGAAAATGTCAGTTGATGTCCTGGCTTCAGCTGTAACAGTTATCTTTTTCTCCTTCCTAGTAGCTGGTGCAGTGCCATGACTCTGCCACAACAGTTGAACACCTGCAAGAAGGGGCATATCTGCAGATGTTCCAAGCAGGTGTTTATTTGTGGTTGTAGCTGCCTTCTGACTCAAATTTCTAGGAGACATTCTAGAAACAGACTATGAAAACATTTCCCATTTAGAAGTCAGTCCTGCATTCAGAAATATCAGAGGAAAAAAAAAATATAAGAGTTATTTTTATGGAGGATTAAACTTCACTGTCAGTATTAACCAGCTTGAATTATTACAAAAGATGATATAAATGAAGTCGGATTGGATAGGATAATTAAATTTATGTATCAGTGAAAGAGAGCTACAATTCCTTGACTTCAAATAATAATTTTTTTAGTTTTATTTTGAGGAATAAGTTGGCTATAGGAGACAGTAGTCCAATGTAGAATTTTCCCTATTTTTACACTTTAGGTGATAATAACTGGGGAGAATACAGATAAATATCATTACTGTCTGTGCTCAAGGCCCTCAAAACCTTTTAATTTGTGACCAGGTAAACCTTACTATAGCATCTGTTTTGTCTTCATGAGCTACCTTTACACACCGCTGGAATCAGTGATAATAGAGCGAGAAGTGAGACCAGTGACTGATGAAGTTCATAACCTACTTGCTCTGAGAGAGTATTTTCCATAAGAATAGAAAAAAGTCCCATGTTAAAATTTTTTAAGATCCAAGTTCTGAAAATAAGAAATATGTTCCTTAACTTCCTTATTTTAAATTAATGAAGTGACAAATCTATATGCTAGCTGTCTGAATATTCCTTGCTTTAAGAACAAACTCTCCTACATCATATACAGTATATTAATCACAATTTTTTTCTTTTCAAAACTGACTCATAAGAATTCAATTAACAGAATAATTGAGCAATCTCTCTAATGGGGGGTGGGGGAAGGGAAATCAAAGGACAAGCATTAGGAAAAAGCCTGTAATGCCACAAATCCTAAATATGTTAGGTCAAGTTCCACTTGTCCTGCTAACAGCAAAGTCAATATACCTACACACACAGAGTAATGACAGTAGAGAATAATTTCAATAGTCTTTAATAGGATCCATTTTATATAATCTAAGACAGACTTTCCTATTAAAAAAAAAAAAAAAGAACATAAATTAGGTTACTGCATCTTCTTGAAAAGCCTACTAGAAGAGCAGGTATGAACTTATGCAGCATATCTTCTGTGTGAATCTCTGTGGTGCAACTATGTATGATATCAACTGAAGCTATTCAGTATTTTTGAACTTTATATTACAAATTTACATTTTGCATTTGTGTAATGTCTGGGTGCACACACAGACATGGATGAATGGCTGAATCTTTGTTATAGATTTCCCCATCTTTAACTAGTTGCCAATAATAAATTGTCATTAGTTATAACACATACATTGAAAACTTACTGTGTCATGTCCTTTAAAGAAAGTAGTGGGTTAAGGAAAAATTATGACTCATAGTCACACGAAGTTTCCTGCAGATACTTGTTAAGGTGTATTTTTGGTATCACACTTGTATAAGCCTCTGCACAAATTCATAGTATAGTCTTTGCATAAGGTAAGTGAAAAAAAAATAATTTCTGAGGCAATGAGGAGATGACATAAATCAATCTCCTGCCTAATAGTACAGAAACCATGGTGTTTGGTGAAGAAATAAGAAACCGATATAATCTTAGGGCTCAGTACTTTTATCCAGACTCATTTGCATTTTGTTTCTGTCTAGAGAGAGAGTGGAAGTACTTTATTTCTCTGTGTAGCTAATGAAGGTGCTGAGAGAAAAAGCAGTCACAAAAAAGCTGCTGCTCCCATACACTTAAGCATGAGCAGAAGCAAGCACACAGGGAGAGTAAATGCACTAACCACACTTAATCCACTTCTGAAGTGAGCAAGGGCTTACCCACATCCCACATATGTCAGGCATCACAGCTGATTGCCAATTTGTTTATCACTGTAACCTATCTATCTTAAAGAAATATTTATTTCTGGTTTTCCTTTCTCTGTTTCTTATCCTTCTCTATCTTCCCTGAGTTTACCCCACTTCCCAATTGTTATGAGGCGAAGCTACATGGTTGAAATAAAAAAAGTCATTCATTTCTATCCATGGTCACAGACCAAGGGCAAGCAAGCTGTCATATTCAGGTGTAATGTTCAGTTACCTCTTTGAATTTGAGGCAAAACAAATATGGAATTCATGTCTCTTAAAGGGTATAAGTATATGGAATACCAGCTGAGTAAGAAACTACTAAATATGTGTAAGGGTTGCAATATCAATGACCTGTAAAAGATACTTCTTTTAGACTGGAGTATTACTGGCCTCTTTCTGGAGGTATTTAATGGTCAGTTAAATCTAAAGCTTTCTTTCCATGCAGTTTGACAACAAGAAGTAAATATGAATACTTTATGCTTCTAAAATCAAACTCCTGCTCCAAAGTAACTTTTCACATTAATTGATGATTCATTCTGACATTCTGTAAAAAATGCTGTAAACCACTATGAATTATTGCCAACTCTAAACTCTTGCACTGAGGAAAACAAGATCAGCCCTCTATTCTCAAATAGCAAAAAAATCCCACAACCTAAAAAAAGGTAACAGAATGGTAAGTAATTAATATATTTAAAGGAAAAAGAGTAAAGCTAGCACTTTTAGTACATGGAAAATGATAACACCCTTGGTGCTGTAGAATTAGCTCAAAATGCTGTTATACATCTACCATAATGATTTTCCGGGAATGAAAATTTGCTTCTTAATAAATATCTCGTTAATCTGAGTGTCACTTACAGCAGAAGGAAGAGTGGGATACTTTAGCCATCTGTTTAAAAGAGTACCATCAGTAATTTTCCACGGCTGTTTATTTTGGTTCTAAATCTTTTGAAAATATGTAGCACATTTCATCTGAGACACAGAATCATAGTGTCAGTTCAGGAGCCAGGCTCTCTTCCAGCTCCAACATGAACTTGCTACCCCACCCTGAGAAGACACATCCATTTTCTCCTCTTGGGTGTTAAAAGAGAGTCTTTCAGGGTGTGTTTATACTGTGAAACCTCATTCTGTGTCAGTGATACCCAGGCTAGTCCTGGGTTGTTGGTTATAGGTGTACTAAATAATTCAGGGTCATGTGGTGATATTAGTCGGAATATCACTTTATCATGGCTAAATTTATCCCTTGTTACCTCATCTTACAAGAGAAAAGCCACATAAATACGAATAAACACTATATTTATTGAGACAGGAAAGATCATTCTTGAAAAATCACCACAGAATATAACATTCTGAATGAAGTTCTAGCCTTAAAAAAGGGTGGTATCAATTACCATGTATTAAAAGAAAGTGCATCCACTACAGAGCTGTTGTACCTGATCCGTACAAGCAGTGAAGCTAATTAGTCTTGGCACAGCAATACGATGACATTGTTACATTGCCTGGGTTGTGTCAGAGTAGCTCAGGTATCTCCACAAAACTGCACAGTTCAATGCAGGTATACACAACAGGAATCAAATTCTCACTGCCCGTACTCCACTGCTTAGATAATGCCAACTCTGAAATAAAATAATGTCACTAATTAAAGAAGCATTCTTTGCAGAAAGAAAAAGGCATGCTAGCAGATTGCAGTTGAATAGAGAGGAGAAAAATTATGAGGACACAAAACTATGAAGTAAAATGTGAAAAAAATATGTACCAAAGTTGAGCTTATAATTTCAGATTCTTGTTCTATAATATACCTCAATAAATAATTTAAATCAGAAAACATAAAATTTCAGATAATATATTAAGTCCTGCATCTACCATGAGGGTGAACAGCATTCCAGATGGCTGAGACAAAGGTACGCTCACAATCTTAAATAACACTTCTAATTAAACAATTTTTTTTTTTTTGTCTTCTGAAGCATAAGGAGAAATTACCTTTTTTCATGCAGCATTCGTATTTTTTCTGGAACTTGGTCTCACTATATAACAATCAATGAGAGAAAATCATACCAAAGTATGACTTTTTAAATGATAAATCATTAATATTTTGATCACATACATGCGTATATTAATTTTTTTAATCTCCTCCTATTTTATGTCTACACAGCAACTAAATGTTGTTACAATGATAAATGCTATCCATGATAAATTCTTGTATTACTACTAATATTGTAACTGAACAATGTAGTCTAGACATTTTCTGAATGTGGTCCCTTAAGTTCCAAGTGTACACAGGTATGTTACTAGTAAGATTGAAAAATGAGATTTTATTCTCTCACTCCAAACTGAGTAGTGCATTTTTTCTAGTATTCTATGTGGATTTCAATGGCACATGGAAAACATATAAACTTGGAACAGTTAAACATTTACTTCATTCAAGCAGGATTTTAGCAAGTCCAACTGGCAGCATGCTGTTTGGATCCAATCCATAAGATGACTATACCTAATTTGTCTCAAAAGGTTTGTAGAACAGCTGTCAAGGTAATCTGAAAAGGTAAACAGTAAAGACTTTTCGCTTTTAAACACTACTGTGGATGGGCTGGTACCAACAGCTGCAGTTTGCCACAAGTGAGTGATCTGACTGACCCAGCATTTGGGATTTGGCCTGATGTTGGACTATTAATAAATGATTCTTGGGTGGATAAAGGGCTTGGCAGTGCTCACCTGGAGTAAAACAAAATAGAAGTGGCAGAAGCAGATTTGACACAGAACACTTCCCTTCCTACATTACTTCCCTCTCACAAACAGGGTTTATGGCCAGTACTGAGCTGGGTCATGCTGCATGTTCCTCTGTACAGCTGAGGAAAGGCCTTTGTATAATTCTATGGCTATACACACTATTAGATTGGCACAGTGGAAACAGTTGCAAAAGTCAGTTTCTGATTTTTTCTGTGGTTCTGTCTTTTGTTCCCACAGGTAACACAGAAAAAAACCAGTTTTTCACTGGAGCACAAGATCAGCATTCCTCCCTATCTTCTATCTCAATCTTCTTCCTTTGGACTTTATTGTTGTGAGAAATTCACTCCTGCGTGCTTTCGCAGTAATGTGTCAGGCAGCGACTATGGCAAGATTATACCTGCCTTTGTGTTACAATCCAAATACATCAAGCCCTTCAGGCAGCAATCAATTGTTATCAGTTTGTGAAAGCAATCAGAAATGCTGGAGTCACAACATTACAATAATGGGAAGACGCTTAAGCAAGGCAAGTAATTTTAACATGACCGAGCTTCCACTTTAGTATCTATCAGGAATTATTAATGGAAAGAGGGGGGAAAAATCTAAACAAATTGAAAATATGTTCTTTTAGGAGGAAAAACAACCAAAATAAACACTTTGGTTGGAGATGCAATGTCTAGTTAATCTTTCACCATCGGGGAAGTCATACTTCTGTCAATAATCTTTCTATATCCTTACTTCTTCATGTTAAAGTCATGAGCAAAGTTATGCCACTCAAAGACTGTTTTTAGTAAAATGAGTATGTGTCAGAGAAGAGAGGGGGAGAGGTTTTTAAGCTCTGGGGTGTGTGTGGCTATTTGAAAGGCTGTTGTCAGCATGTCAGGGTATGTGGCTTTGGCATTGTCTGGCTGTGAAGCCACACAATGCTTTGTATGTAAGAGTTGCAAGGTGATCTCAGGTTAAACCAAGCCCCTTATACCTACCATCAAGGGTGACATGTAGAGAGAATTGTCAACTAATTCATGACTTTCTGACTGCAATTCAAACTCAACATACATCAGTGTCCCAACTCAAGTTACTCCACTTCCCTTGTATCAAGTATTTTTAAATTGAAAGGTGCTGAAGAATATTTCTAAATAATTTCTTTTACCCAGGAGTATGACAGAAAACAGAATCAAGATTCATTCCTCAGTTAATAAAAATTTGGTATACACTGAAGTTAAACACCTGCTTAAATGGGAGCAAATGCTCTTTTCGTCTTTTCTGAGTCAAAATAAGAACCGAGTAATCTCTTTAAAGATGATGCCTATATGCTCAATACTTTCATAGTTATATTTATTTAGGTACTTTGAGGCACATTTTGTGGAAGAAAAGTGCAAGATCCTGTTCCGGCTGTCTCACCTCTTGTGTGGCCTTGTAATTTCTCTCATCTTGTGGTCAGATGTTTGCAAAATATTTATATTCTGTAAACTGGTCAGACTGTCATGCTCCCCCCAAAGGGAAGTTGAGAATGTGCACTTTTACTTTGATAAAAGGTTATGAATCCTCTACCTCTACTTTTTTTCCCAGAGGAAATATTGGGGGGAAATATATTGTATCTATATATAAATACAGTTTTTATATATATATGTATATATATACACACACACATCAAGTATCTATAAAATTAGTATATCTTAATCTCTGATTAAGGAAAGTTCTGCCCAAAGTGGAGATCACAACAAACCTCCAGGATTTTCAGTGAGACATGATTTTCTTACTTTTCCTGGCAGCTGGATATTTTCACCTGTAACTCTGACATACTGACACCTCATGAGGATGTTGCAGATATACCTACTACACCAGTGAACTGAACTAATCGATAGCATAACATCCATGCCACTTAACAGGTCAATGTGATCCCTCACAAAATTTTGGACTACAGCGCAGTAATACTCTTAGAAAATAACCAGGCATGGCTCAGGGCAGACAAGGCAGCCTCTCCTGATGCCATTTTGGCCATATAAATGTAGTCTATGCCATGCCATTTACATTCTGGGACAGATATAAAATGGTCATGATCTATTTTATTCCCTTCTGTATACTTTATATGTTTTCCATAGAGGACCATTTATTTAAATAAAAGCTATGATATATGAATTTTCAGATTTATAAAGAATTTGTTTTTTAAAAGTTTAGCTCCCCAAAAAAACAGTTTAAGAATTAATTTTAATTTCAGTGAAGAGAATTTTCACACTAATTTTATTAACATCTACTGTTATAATTTTAAAATGTTAAAATATCACATTTGCTTTTGACTTTAAACGGTGTGCTTCAGCACAAAAAATGTTACAGAGAAACTCAAGATTAAAATAAATTACTAATTTCATCTCAGATTATTTAGTGGAAATTTTCCATCTTTTATGTAATTTTCCTACAATAATTTCAACTTGATTCTACTAGGCATTTCAGTGGGATTATAGAATCATAGAATCATAGAATAGTAAGGGTTGGAAAGGACCTTAAGATCATCTAGTTCCAACCCCCCTGCCATGGGCAGGGACACCGCGCCCTAAACCGTGTGGCCCAAGGCTCTGTCCAACCTGGCCTTGAACACCGCCAGGGATGGAGCATCCACAACCTCCCTGGGCAACTCATTCCAGTGCTTCACCACCCTCACTGTAAAGAACTTCTTCCTTATATCTAATCTAAACTTCCCCTGTTTAAGTTTGAACCCATTACCCCTTGTCCTACCACTGCAGTCCCTAGGAAGAGTCCCTCCCCAGCATCCTTATAGGCCCCCTTCAGATACTGGAAGGCTGCTCTGAGGTCTCCACGCAGCCTTCTCTGCTCCAGGCTGAACAGCCCCAACTCGCTCAGCCTGTCTTCATATGTGAGGTGCTCCAGCCCTCTTATCATCCTCGTGGCCCTCCTCTGGACTCGCTCCAACAGCTCCATGTCCTTTTTATGTTGAGGACACCAGAACTGTATGCAGTACTCCAAGTAAGATCTCACAAGAGCAGAGTAGAGGGGCAGGATCGCCTCCTTTGACCTGCTGCTCACGCTTCTTTTGATGCAGCCCAGGATACGGTTGGCTTTCTGGGCTGCCAGTACACACTGCCAGCTCATGTTAAGCTTCTCGTCAACCAACACCCCCAAGTCCTTCTCTGCAGGGCTGCTCAGAATCTCTTCTCTGCCCAACCTGTAGCAGTGCCTGGGCTTGCCCTGACCCAGGTGTAGGACCTTACACTTGGCTTGGTTAAACTTCATAAGGTTGGCATCAGCCCACTTCATAAGCGTGTCAAGGTCCCTCTGGATGGCATCCCTTCCCTCCAGCGTTATCAACCGAACCACACAACTTCATGTCGTTGGCAAACTTGCTGAGGGCGCACTCAATCCCACTGTCCATGTCGCCGACAAAGATGTTGAACAGGACAGGTCTCAACACCGATTCCTGAAGGACACCACTCTTTACAGGTTTCCAACTGGACATCGAGCCATTTACTACAACTCTTTGCGTGCGGCCATCAAGCCAGCTCTTTATCCACCGAGTGGTCCATCTATCAAATTGATGTCTCTCCAATTTAGAGACAAGGATCTCGTGCGTGACAGTGTCGAACGCTTTGCACAAGTCCAGGTAGATGACGTCAACTGCTCTGCCGCTGTCCATCAGTTCCGTGGCTCCATCATAGAAGGCCACCAAACTGTCAGGCAGGATTTCCCCTTAGTGAAGCCACATTGGCTGTCACCAACCACCTCATTGTTTTTCATGTGCCTTAGCATGCTTTCCAGGAGAAACTGTTCCAAGATTTTGCCAGGCACAGGGGTGAGGCTGACTGGTCTGTAGTTCCCCGGGTCTTCCACCTTCCCCTTCTTGAAAATGGGGGTTATATTACCCTTCTTCCAGTCATTGGAACTTCACCTGACTGCCAGGATTTTTCGAATATGATGGACAGTGGCTTAGCAACTTCATTCGCCAGCTCCTTCAGGACCCGTGGATGGATTTTATTAGGTCCCATGGACTTGTGCATATTCAAGTTCTTAAGATGGTCTCGAATCTGATCCTCTCCTACAGTGGGCCTAAGGTCTTCATTTTCACAGTCCCTACATCTGCTTTCCAAGACTTGGGTGATGTGGTCAGAGCATTTGCTAGTGCAGACTGAGGCAAAGAAGTCATTGATAACCTCAGCCTTCTCCAAATCCATTGTAGCCAGTTCTCTCGATAGGTTCCAGAGAGGGCCCACGTTGTCTCTAGCTTGTCTTTTATTTGCTATGTATCTACAGAATCCTTTCCTGTTATCTCTCACATCCCTTGCCAAACTTAATTCTAGCTCAGCTTTAGCTTTCCTAACCTGGTCCCTAGCTTCCCGGGCAATGCTCCTATATTCTTCCCAGGCCACCTGTCCTCCCTTCCACCTTCTATAAGCTTCTTTTTTCCCTCTAAGTTTCCTCAGCAGTTCCTTGTCCATCCATGGGGGTCTCCTGGCCCTCCCACTGCACTTTCTTCTAGTCAGGATGCAACTTTCTTCTAGTAGGGATGCAACTTTCTTCTAGTTGGAATGCAACTTTCTTCTAGTCGGGATGCAACTTTCTTCTAGTCGGGATGCAATTATACATCTTAACAAAAGTTTTTCAATAAAAGTCTATCCAATCACTTGTCATTATAAGTCTCACAAAAGACTTGACTTAAACAAAAAAAAAATGGTTTTCCCTATCAGTTAAAAATACCACCCTAGATAACACAGTCTTCAGATCTGAAACTTAGTATCTGGAACAAATACTTGACCATGTAACAGACTAAAACTGTGGTGTATTTCCAGATTTTAAAGGAACAGTGATGTAGTCACATATGGAGTCAGAAAATGCCCTAGCCTTCTGTATTGTTTTGGTTTTAATTTCTAATGCAATATTTTAGTGACCTGAAACACAAATAGAAAACTGTGCACACCTCGTACCCTGTTCTCATATATTGCATTCTACATCTTATGTTCATTTAGAACTTAGTCCATCAAAAATTATACTGAGCAAATAAATAGAACTGGTTGGTAACAAATGTATGATCCATTTTCTGTACCTGTGAACCAAGAGGTGCTAAATCATAGCTCTGACAGTGATCATTTCAAGACATCTGTGAACGCTATCGTGAGTATCAATCAGATATAGCAAAGTAAGTTTTTGTACTTAAAGTTCCTAGTGTGGCCTTCAGTCCCTTTGTTTGATAAAAAGCAGTAAATTTTGTTGTATCCTGATATGAATGGATACACATTCATAAACATTCATATGAATGGATAAACATTCTGCCCTTTTAGTTGCCTGTTTACTTAGCCTGCTGTTTCTCCTATGCATCTTACTCTTGTTTACAGATAACTTTATCCTCAGAAATTAATATAGACTTAACTGCAAACTCAGTAAATAAAACAACAATTCATTTCACTTAGTATAGCTATGACATGTGTATATATGTGTGTGTGTGTATATACATTTATCTATGTGTATATACATTTATGTATGTTCACAAATTTTTATATATATTTCACTTTAAAAGTCTAATACAGTAAGAGTTCTGCCTTTGCATTAGTATGCATTTAGTATATCTCACAGGTGCTCTATCCTTAAGATTTAGCTCGGTGAGTAAAGATTATTTTAGGCAAACACGGAGGAAAAAATATAGAAATATTTATAATATTGTAGTTTATTATTCAAACAAACCTATTCTGATTTAAGAACAATAAAAAGTTAAACAAATTCAATTACCAAATAGGTTGAGCCAATAAAAGAGATGTGACTCTCTGTGATACTGCATAATTTCAAGTATCAGTGCATTCCTGGTCTTAGTCTAGAGAAAATGTAGGGAGGAAAAGAAACCCTAAATTTAGAATTTGCCATCAGGACTAAATCAGGAAAAAAATTAGAAAGCTCTAAATTACTTATTACTCTTTAGGAAAAAGATACAGGAGCTACTGTGGAGTTTCTAAAAATTTCAGCTCCATGCTGATGCTTGAAATGGTTATGAATGAAACTGGAAATAAAACAAAAACATCAGAAGCTGCTGCTACCTATGCTATAATTTGCTTCTGTCCTGAATACCATCCATAGTTCTGCTCATCTCCTTTCTAACAGGGTATGCTAGAAAAGAGGTAGAGAGAATCATGACAAGGACAATCAAAGATGGGATATGAAAGACAAACATAATATCATCAAAGAATTAATAGGGTGAATAAGGAATATTTGTTCACAAATTCTGACAACAAAGGACCCAAAAAAAAAAAAAAACCCAAATAAAATATTAAACCAGTGTGTTTACCACATGCGTAGTAATACCCTCTTTCATGCCATGTGCAGTTGTGGAATTCACAGACTTTGGATGACAGCAGAGAAGTATAAGTGCATAAGTAGTTCATTCTGAATACATTCCTCACTCTCCTTTATTGTGGATTTCTGGAAATGGCAAAACTCTGCTTAGCAATTTTCCCTGTCTTCTTGTCCTCTGCTTAAATTCTTTAGTGTTTACTGTGGACATACCAGAAACAGACACTAACACAAATGAATCATTTGCCTAAGTCTGAATAATATATTTTCTGATTATCTTCAATAACACAAAAAAGCATATTAATGGTTTATGAAGGTCCTGGGTTCAGCTACAGCAGTCATTTTTTCTCCTTCTTAGTAGCTGGTGCAGTGCTGTGTTTTTGACTTTCAGCCTGGGAACAACGCTGATAACACCGGTGTTTCTAGTTGTTGCTAAGTAATGTTTATTCCAACCAAGGACTTTCTCAGTCTCATGTTCTGCCAGGGAGGAGGGGAAGCCGGGAGGAAGGAGAGACAGGGCACCTGACCCAAACTGGCCAAAGGGGTATTCCACACCACAGCACCTCATGCCCAGTATATAAACCAGGGGGAGTTAGCCGGAAAGCCCAGATCGCTGCTTGGGTCGGGCTGGGTATCGGTTGGTGGGTGGTGAGCAATTGTGTCCTCTCCCCTTGTTATTTCCCTAATCATTATTATTATTGGTGGTAGCAGTAGTGGTTTTGTATTATACCTTAGTTACTGGACTGTTCTTATCTCAACCCGTGGGAGTTACATCCTGTTGATTCTCCCCCCCCATCCCTCCGGGAGTGGGGAGAGGAAGAAAGGGGCGAGTGAGCGAGTGGCTGTGTGGTTCCGAGTTACCAGCTGGGCTTACACCACGACAATGAAAATAACCATTTCAGAAAGCACCACTATCTTTTTGGTAGATATCATACATATGATTTTCCTATATAAACTGTCTTTTGAATTCGAATAAAATAAGGCATGTATTTTGTTAGACTGCACATGCCTAAAGAAGTCAATTAGATCTAATGTTCAGAGTCCAAGATGTGATGTCTGTATTTAAAAATCAGAAATTTAAATTCAGATAAACCGTATTTAAAGGAAGATGAAGGCAATGTTTCAGAGCAAGCAGTTATTCTAGGAGGTTTTTGTGGGGTTTTATTTTATTTTATTTTATTTTATTTATTTTATTTTAATTTAATTTTATTTTATTTTGTTTTATTTTGTTTTGTTTTGTTTTGTTTTGTTTTGCTTTAACTTTATTTTATATTATTGGGTTCTCTACTAATTACCATAAAATACAGAATTGTTTAAATAAATGTGTATCAATATTACAACCAAGAAAGGTTAAACTTGCTATTTCTTTTAGAATTTCTGTAGGAGGATTTATTCTAAAAGAAAAATTACACATCAAATGAATAGTTCATGAAATCCAAAGTTTAAGGAAAGATGAACACTAATAATACATGAGTTGAATTCATTAAATCAGAAAAGATTTTCAGGAAAAACAGGAACAGAAAAACAAGGAAAGCCCTACTTCTCATTTCATGCAACTTAACCCTGGTTGAGTATTATTGGAAGATGGTGAGGTGCCAGTGAATAGGAAACCTTTAGATATGTGGTAGTTTAATTATATCTGGAAAGGAGTTCTGTGTAAAAGACTGCATGCGTGTAAGAAGAAATTGCATAATTTGCTTTGTTTATTGGTAAAAAGTGATGACATTTCACAAATACAGAGAAATATCTCAAGAACTCCAGTGGAAACATATACTTAGGGAAATAATAGAATTAGCTGCCACTAACTAACCATGAGGTATGGACGGAGACTGTGAAAGTGATACCCTTTTGGTATTCACTGTGAAATCACAGACCTCAGGTTATATGAATTATATCTTTTATTAAAAATAGATCCAATAATATGAAGTAACTAAGGAGAAGCTGAAAGTCCTGTCAGCTTTTGTCTATGCTTTTGAGAAGTTTCTGTTGCCTTTCACCTTAAATAATCCATTATTCTAACATCACCTGCACTTCATTACATATAACCATATCTGGCATTTTCAAACAGCAGCAAATTTCTGTATGGCTCCATTATGAATCCTATTTTCTGCACCTCATATAGCTCAACAGCCATTTTAAATCACATTGGCCAGAAACTTAACAAGTGTAGAGACTAACATCCTGACCATGACATGTAAACCTAGGCAATGTAGACAATAAATAACACACATCTGGAAATACGGACAAGTGTCTTCGGTGTTCATTGGGAACAAGTCCTTTGTATCCACTTTCATACACAGATGCTTCTGTGTACACTGACACACACATCTGCTATGGCCATTTGTTGCTTTGCCACATCAACTTTTTAATGTCGCTAAGAAAGAATCCATGTCATGACATTACTCTCACATTCCTCTGGAGGTGCAGCACCAGGAGGTACTACTCAGCTTAAGACTTCCAGCTTCTTCTTTCTTACCCTGTAAACAACCTCTTATTTTGGAGAGAAAATAATTCTTTGCTTATTTAAACAAGGGAGTGTTACTGGAACAACATTTTAATTGAAGATTCAAACTTCTGGCCTGGAATGCTGCTCATCAGCAATAACAATTGCCTTCATCTCGCCTATACAGCTATACATATATACATATATAAGCAAAAAATGATTAAATATTACTAATTACTTATCTGCAAGAAGGTAACCTGTAGAGCAGGAACAGTGGCAGAATTCAAATTTCTCATGTTTGAAATAAATGAGTAGTAATGGAAGAACAAAATCAGTAAAAAATTTGAAAAATAAATAGAAAGATTAACAGCACAAGTAGACATTGTATGCTTTCAGAGTAAAGTTACATGAAAACTGGTTTATTTGTATTCCAGATCTGTGCAAGATGTCATGAAATTTCTTTTCCATAGAAAATTCTAATATCTCTGAAATGTCATTTTACCCCCTATTGAAATAAAACCTTGACATTCCAAAATAAACTTTATAATTTCTTCCTAAATTTTTGGTTTGATTTGGTTTGGTTTCGGTTGGGGTTTTTTTCTTTAAAAATATTAAATTATCACAGAGTTATTTTTTCGGAAAATAAAAAAATTCAGTTTGCAAATTTTTTGACATCTCAGCTTTACCTTCCCATGAATTGAACCTTTATTTCTGGGCATACTATGATTCTGCCAAATGTCAGACAGTAGGATTCATGTTAGTAAGGAAATGGAGAGTTGTAGAACAAACCCACAAAAATCTTACAGGTGCCTTTTTTTTTTTTTTTTTTTTTTTTTTTTTTTTTTTTTGAAATGCAGTGAAAGAAAAATATGTTAGTACTACTAATCAGTAAATAGCCAATAAATAGAAAAGCTAAGGTTATCTGCCATTCAGATAGGCTTTCCAAAAGCACACCTCATAAATTGTTGATAACCACTTAGAAGCAATATATCCTCATGAAATCAACTTCTAAACTCTGAAACAGTATCAAATGGGCATGTGTGTGAATGCAGCAGTTTGGAGCTGTTGATGGATTGGAAAATGACTTGGAAGGTAAAAGTAATTTCTAAACCAAAATATTTGGAAGAGCTCAGGATGCAATCAAAATTGCAGAGAAAATCTACTTTTTTTTTTTTGAATACTTAACGCCAAAACATTTTTGAGTTGTTTTTCTGGGCTTTTTTTTGCTGTTGTGGTCGTCATTCTTAAAAACCCCAATGTTACAGTAGCAGATTCTGCATCTCAATGAAGAAAACAGTAGCATTTAAATATATTGTTAATATATATTAAAAAATATACCTAAAAATGATATAAGTTTTAAAAAGTTATCACCGGAAAAAATGTAACCTACTTGACATACACATTTTACACATGCATATTTGGCAGAGTGCCAGTGACTGTATAATTAGCCCCAAAATCAGATGCCCAGTGTAGAAATCAATGTCTTTATTAGTTTTGTCAGTGTTCGATCTTTTGCACACATATATGCTACAATGGATGAGGTAAGAAAGCTTTACTCTAAAAGATATTCTAAAATTCTAAAGATTCAGTTACACTGAATCTTTACGGAGTTGTTGGCATAAAGAATTATTTCTTCCCAGCTTTTAGTGACAATATACCCTGCTCCATTTGGATTATAAGCACATAACACCTCCATAGCAGCTAGAGCAACTGCCTGCAGGAGAACAAACATTTGACAAGTCCTTAATTGATCCATAGATTGTGTTGATATGATTTAGTGGTGTGTTGCAGAAACTGTCCAAGACCACGTGACTGCAGCAAGTCCTCCTCAAGATGACAGCAAGGGATCTGCAGAACACAGTTAGAATTGCTCCCAGCTGGACACTTAACATTAACATGGTTTTGCCTGTGTTTAATTGTAATTACTAAAGACACACACTGCTTTTTAAAGGTCAGGCCTGTTTGTCTCTCCAGTTATTGTGCTACTGCTGAATGGCTTTCTTCTCTACTGTCAAGAAATGGAAACGAAACAAATGTATGTATGTAACTGCAAAAGAAAACTATTTCTGAGTGTCCTTAAGGTTTTCCAGTTTTCTTCCTTGAAGGGAGTTGTGTATCTATATAATAAGCACAAAAAGAAGTACAAAAGAAAGAAAATACCTGCCTAATAACTCAGATTTAATTCGAGCACCCACAGAAACTCAATAAGAATTATTTGACTAGTGGAAACTGCAGATATTCATGTCCTCTCCATTTCTTTCTGTCACCTTCTCTTTCCGGAATATTTAATTTAATTTTGTAGTGGACAGTCAATTAGGGATTCAAAAATGAAATTAATTTGATGTTTCTAAGTAAAGCTCTCAAAGTATTTGATGGTAGAAGGTCCTCCATGATTTCTGGAACCAAGGTAACTAAGGTTTTTTTTTTTTAGTATTTAATAAAATAAGAAAAAATTACTTTTAACATTGTAGTATTAGCTTTACTCTCATATTTTTAAGTTTTGGTGTTCTGTGTTGCTGGTCTTCAACACACATGTTCTAGATTCAAAGATTAAATGAATTTTTTTTTTTTTTTTCCTTTAGAAAGGAGTTTAGTATGTAAGGTTTCATACTTGTTTGTTTTCAATGTTACTGGTTCTTACTTAGGATAAGATGACCGTCTTCAATGTCATTAATCTAGACTTGAAATTCCAGTTTAAGTACCACAGAGAATCTTAATATACTGCAGAGTAGCTCATCATTGTGCAAAGCATGAATAGTATTCCTGTACTTACAATGGAAATACACAGAACTGATATAACATGAAAATTAATTTTTCCTTTCTAAGAGCTGGTGCTTTTACAGACTTAAATATAGGTAACAAAGAAAACAGAAAAAAACCCCACCAAACCAAACCAAAAATGAACACAGCCATCAACTGTGAAATTAATGATAATAAAACTAAATTGCACGCATATTTTTTTAATTTGTAAAGGTATTTGCAAAGTGCTATAAACCATCTTATTCTAA
The DNA here is from genome assembly GCF_004027225.2 of Strigops habroptila. Classification (NCBI taxonomy): domain Eukaryota; kingdom Metazoa; phylum Chordata; class Aves; order Psittaciformes; family Psittacidae; genus Strigops; species Strigops habroptila. Next base: position 66,833,607 of record NC_044278.2, on the reverse strand, counting down.
AAGGTGGTGTACACCTCTATATCTTGCAAGATTTCCAATAAAGAGAAACTTTCTCTGTAATTTTTTATAGTTATGTTTACTTAAAACTTAGTTCTATTTATTAAATTTAAAGTCAGTACATCAGCATGCTGATAAACCTTCTTACATTATTTTTATCACAACAGTTCACTTACTTATTGAAATGATGAAAGACAATGTGTGCTATATGCAACATGAATAACAAAAGTTTCCTAATTTACCTTAGCTTACATTTTACGTTTACATTTCCATATGAAAATACTTTAAAAGACAAATAGTTGGTTAAGTAACTATAAAGTTACCAATAAAAGATTGAAAAATAACAAAAGGCTTTAAGCAGCTCTGAGTCAAAAATGACTACAGGAAAAGCAAAATCTGTGTGTTATAATCTAGTATACAGGACATTTCCAGTTTCTGACCACACTGCCCTAAACACATTTAATGTAAAAAAAATAATCTTATTTGCATGTCAAAGACTGATTTGGAAAACAATTTTTGCTCTTGAGTATTTTTACACATGAAGGTAGGTCTGATGAGAATGTTTTGTGTAATCATACTCATGTTCAGAAGCACACCAGGAGAACTGAATTGTAATGGTAACATAAACTATGAAGACACTTTCTGAAGGGAGGGACTTTATGTTGGTGTGAAATCTGTTGTAAGTGACAGGAGAATCAGATCCTTACTGTGTATCTCTTATGGTAAGTAGCACTTCATTGCTTAAAGTGAAAACTGTAGCTACATAACAGAGTGCATAACTTCATAATTTGTCATTTTGTGCAAATGCTAACACTACACAGACATCAAAAACTAATATAAACTATTAACACAATACTCAAACAAACTGAAGTGATAAGTACAAATAAAAGCATCTGTGTTGTCTGAGTCTTGGAGTGATGGCCGATTTATCTCACAGAGCACTTAGAAATCAGTGTTTAATTCTTTTTTTCTCAGCTCAAGATCACAGGTCATGTCCTTAACTACACAAATCCATTTAAATAAACAATCCGCTTATGTGTCATTATTCACTCTGCATGGCCGAAGTCCAACTCAAAGAGGGGAAGGGGTGGGAAGGACATGCTAGAGGAAGAGCAACACAATTATCTTTGTCAGAATTAAAAAAAGGGGCAGATTTTCGACTGATACACTGTAATATAGTCCATTGCTGTAACATTTGAATCCAGTAATATTTATTCATGTTGCTGAAGGCTTTGGAACAAAGTAGTCTGATGAAATTTACAAGGTATTACTGGAGCAAATTATGTGTTGTAATATCTACATTTCCATAAACATTGGGCCAAATACTCAGATGTCCAAACTGGTACATTTCCAATATGTGAAACAAATCAGGAAAAGGCATTTCACATGAACCAAGATTTTTTCACACAAAGAAATTAATATTGTTTATCATAACCATGCGATCCATGAAAGAACAGGATTTTAATTCCATCTGCCTTTTAGTTACAATTAATACATAACAAAAAACCATGACACAGTGATTTAGACATGCTTATTGTACCTTCTTCGTATATTCTCTGTTTAACTGAGACTAGCATAAAATCCATACTTCAGCCCTCTGGGATTGATCTAAGGCATAATAACTACTAGATCACTATCAGCCTTCCATTTAGAGTAGATGTATGGTCAGATGTTCCCATTAGCTCTAGCTACTCTCCATTGCCCTCTGATTCAGATATGCAGGTGAGGATGTTGCCTTCAAGTTCGTTGATTATCTTCCACACAGAAGATAACATTGCCTAGCATTCATTGATTAGGTTACTGCATTAATTTATAGGACTCTTTTAGCGGATCTGTTTCTCTGAAAATATAAAATAAAATATTAGTTAGTTTATGGGAGGGGAGGTATGTGGTCAGATGGTTTGGGACCTTATTGTTTTTCCTAGTAAGAAATACATAGTTTACACACCCTATGAATATAGGCATGGATATAAAATTAATTATATTAATATAATTTTGCCTTTTTTTGCTCACATAGACACATTTCACTAGTTTTCATTTCATTATGCTCTTCAGGCTTGCAGTTACTGTGTAAGAACAATCACCTGAATGACAAGATATTTTCTTTACAGATACATGCAATAATATTGCAAAATATGGTCTTTTACAATTTGATTGATTTCCTTCCTATTAACTGCCAAAAATGCACAACTAACCTTAGTGAGGTCTGGAATTCATTCTACCTTCATCTCACCTGAATATACTGCATTTTTATACTACTAAGGCTTATAGACAGACAAATGCATTTATAAAATTCTCAAGCTCACAAAATTGCCTGTCTCACATGCACAAGATTGTTCTCTGATATTGCGGAGTATTGACCAGGCTGATGGGTATAAATTTAGTTAGTATATAACATAAGTTCACAGCTTCTTAAAGGTCCTAGCTTTGAAGGCAGTCCAGTATCCTAGAATACTCTAGAGCCTTTTGTCAGGCTCCGAGAAAAGGCTGCACATGTACAGAGTGGGTAGATAAGAGTAGGCACACATTTCCTTCAAATTCTAGGCTACCAATTTTCTTCCATTGCATCAGACATGCTTTTCTTTTATGCCATACAAAGCAGTGGAAAGAAAACAGCCCTGAACTTGTATAGTTTTTTCTATAGCTGAGGCTGAAACATGACAAGCTATGGGAAATTTGACACCTCCACTTGAAGAACAATCATGCTTTTTGACACTTGCTGAGTATCAGATGGTTGAATGAAAAATTAATTGTCATTTCATTATTTATCAAGGGCATGAATACAGCTTCTTTTCTAGTAAAGGAACTTAACATAACAATTTTTACAAAACATTGTGATGAGACAACAGTCTGTCTCCACAAGCTATCTGGCAACTAAAAAATGGTGTAATTGAAAGCTCATAAAAAGGAAAAAAAATATTAAAAGTAATGAAACAATATATATTTATACTAATTCTTCCTTCTGGAATATGTCATGCATTACATCACATCAGTGAGCTAATGCAGAAGTTGAAGAAAATATATTTTTGCCACTGAAGAAACTAAATGTATGTCCTGGACACCAAAGTAAATGTCTGGTTGTGTTAAATGTAGTTAGGTAAACATAAATAACCAGATAAAATTGGTGTCAGTGTATCATTCAAATGTCGCCAATGTAATAACAGTATTGACCTCCATTAACAGTGAGAAAGACTGCATTACTTTTAACAGAACATCTGTGAGCTTTAGCAAGATTACTTTCATTATGATTTCAGGAAAATCTGTCTTAAGTGTTAATAAGATAACAAGTTTAATTGATAAAATGAACCAAGAGGGGAGAAATTAAAAAAAAAAAAAAGAGTGTCATTACAAATAGCTTGCATTTATCCTTCACTCTTACAACGAAAATTGTATACATATCAATTTCTAAGTAAAACTTTTCAAAGAAAGCATTGTGAAGTTTACTTTCAGTAAACCAGAAAGATAAACGAAACTAGTCCTGTGAATATCTGAACTAAAACTTCTAAATTTGCAATTGCTAAATAGACTTTAAGGGATCAAAGACAGCCAGAGGAGGGCCATGAGGATGATCAGGGGGCTGCAACACCTTCTGTACGAAGACAGGCTGAGAAAGTCAGGGCTGTTCAGCCTGGGGAAGAGAAGCTGCGTGGAGACCTCATAGCAGCCTTCCAATATTTGAAGGGGACCTACAAGGATGATGGAGAGGGACTCTTTGTCAGGGACTGTAGTGATAGGTAAAGGGGTAATGGGTTTAAACTTCAGCAGGAGAAGTTCAGGTTAGATATAAGGAAAAAGTTCTTTACAGTGAGGGTGGTGAGGCACTGGCACAGATTGCCCAAAGAAGTGGTGAATGCTCCATCCCTGGCAGCGTTCAAGGTCAGGACAGGGCCTTGAGCACCTGGTCTAGTGGGAGGTGTCCCTGCCCATAGCAGGGGCATTGGAACTAGATGATCTTAAGGTCCTTTCCAATCCTAACCATTCTATGATTCTTTGTGTTTTATGATTCTATGATTCTATGAAGGATGCGTGAGGTCATTTTACTCTTTGCTAGTCCTGAAATACTTCAATACTGGGTGGATTTTAGCAGAAAGTTTGTGGACAAGTTCTTCTTCTACTCCTTCTAAAATCCAGAAAGTCCTGCTGTTATGCTGTGTTGAACTTTGTCAAAATAAAAATATAAAAATAAAAAAAGGTGGCTTCAGTTTAAGGTTACTTTGCATTGCTCTGGAGAAGGTGAGAACCTCTGTTGCATGGATGCTTTTGTTTTCCAGTGCTGATCCTAAAATAAAAATAAACCAAGTATGAGAAGCTATGCCTGTGATATTGCACCTCTAAACATTTCCAGATTCACAGGGCTGGGTGTGTGCTTGGTTGTGTTCTCATTTAGGCTAACTCCTGAGGGCAAGCTCTTCCCTCTTGGTTCTCCTCAATAAATACACCCCAGTTTTCATTACAAAGAAATCTCGTGTATGGGTAAATTTAGACCTATGTTTGCTCCACCAGGGTGCCAGTGCAAGCAATACAGACGATGAGACTTTGAGGCATACTACAGCACACATAAGTGACGCCTCTTCTGATCTGAGTGAAGACAAGACAACTAATTGTAATTTCAAATACGTTTAGGTAAGATGAATCCCCCAGCTTTGTACAATGAACACTGTCTTTGCAGTATTTCCTTTAGCAAGAATAGGGAGAAGGGGACAGAATGGCATACAATGCCCTCCTACCCCCACAATGTTTCATATAGTGACTTTAAAGTATATGTTGTCAACATAAACATGCCTTTGGGAAACAGTGTTGTTGGTTCCTATGCTGGAGGAATCAGTGTACTCCCTAGTGCTGGGGAGACCTTGCTCCTAACCCTTTGCTGTATCACTGCTGTCATATCTTCACATTACCCAGAACTAGTCCACACCATGGGTTCACATGTTATCATAAAAAGTAGTGGCAGATATTACACAGATATAAAAACTTATTTTCATTCTTACATACCATCTTAATTTATCTCATTTATGCAGATTAAACTCAGTATTGTTGTCACTGTTTTAGGAAATAACAAAATTCAACAAGTATTACTATAGTCAGAAAATTTTGATAGCATTATGTTTGAGAGTGGATGCATTTCATACACATTACTGAGAGAAGCATAGTCCTAGGATTAATTTTATATCTAATCATGAAGAATAACAAATACATAAGTGAAATGCATCTCAGAGGAGCATGGAATAGTTGTAGACTTTCTCTTGATCTCTATAGCAGCCTTTTACTTTCAGTGGCTCACAGTATACACGCTGATCCTTGAAGCGGTTTTGCTACTCTTATATCACCAGGCAGCATTTTACAATCTATTAGGAGTGTTTTAAAATAGACATATTTATTTATTTTCTGTACTGCACATACATTTGAAGTTATTAGGTGAAAAAAAAAAGAAAAAAATCCCATGGGTTTATGAGGAACTTTAAATATCATAACAATTACTTTCTTTTTTTTTTTTTTGAAGTTTTTGAAGTTTGGACCCATGTGTAAGTCTGTTTCATTGTCTATAAGGGAGGTAAAATGAAGCATGTGATAATCACAGACCATTCAAATAAAACTTACTACTACTTGAACAGGAAAGTAGCCCCACAGTGAAACATAGGTTTACCTGCAGCATAACATAATCTGGCTTGGAGCCAAGAAGTTTCAGAAAGATGTAAGTGTAATATGCAGAGAGCTAGTCAGTTTCAGCAGCTGTTTGTTGTGGTTTAACCCCAGCTGGCAACTAAGCCCCACACAGCTGCTTGATCACTCTTCTCTGGTGGGATGGGGAAGAAAATCAGAAAAGTAGAAGTGAAAAAACTCATGAGTCAAGATAAAGACAGTTTAAAAGGTAAAGAAGAAGCCTTGCATGCAAGCAAAGCAAAACAAGGAAATCATTTACTATTTCCCATTAGAAAGCAGGTGTTCAGCCATCTCCGGGGCAGCAGGGCTCTGTAACAGGTAACGGTTACTTGGGAAGACAAATGCCATCACTGCTAACATTCCCCCTCCCCCCTTCCTTCTTTTGTCTTCCCTCCAGCTTTACACGCTCAGCATGACACCATATGGTATGGAATATCTCTCTGGCCAGTTGTGGTCATTTGTCCCAGCTGTGTCCCCTCCCAAACTCTTGTGCACCCCCAGCCTGCACACTGGTAGGGTGGTGTGAGAGGCAGAAAAGGCCTTGACTCTCTGCAAGCACTGCTCAGCAGTAACTAGAACATTCCTGTATTACCAACACCATTTCCAGCACAAATTCAAAGCGTAGCTCAATGCTAACTACTATGAAGATAATTGACTTTACCCCAGCCAAAGCCAACTCACTGTTTCAAATATACATAAATAAATGAGAATTTTTTTCCCCTAGATAAGTATTCATAAGAAATTTTCACTGTATTGATTTCCCATTAATTTTCTGTGCTAGTATTCTTAACATAGGTTGAACACTGTATCTGATTGCTCTGAGATAGTTTAAAGTGGGTGCTCTCAAAACAGAGGTAGAATAACCATAAAAAGTAATCCTGACTGCCATTGTTAATTAAAACTTAAAAATAGCAAAACATATCAAAAATGTTTAAGGCTACTGAATTAAAATTTTCTGTTGACTCTTATGCAGTGATGACTACGGTCCAGATAGCTATAGTTATTAGTATAAATCCAGTTGCTCTTAATTTAAATGCAGTTCATACATGACCCTCGCATGGGAAGTAATGATATGATAAAATTGTTTAAGTAATATGGCTTAGTGAGTTCTTCCTATTCTATGCTTATATGTGCTCCGAACACAACATTCAACATAGCTAATTTATTTATCGCTGCTAGAACCTAGAACTTGGCAGAATAAAACTTCCTGCCACAGTGTAAAAATGTGTAATTATTCTTAATTAAAATGAAATTAAACTGCTTTAATACAAACATTATAAACACTTCAGGTATTACAAGAAGAGCAGAACTTGTTTTGCTAGAGTGTATAAAGGAAACATGAAAAATTTGTTGGGAAGCATTTCTTTAGTTCTTTTATTTTGCTCATGGAATAGTTCAATATCTAAGGTTATCATGCAGTTATGGAACATGTTAGGGCATTCATAGTGGCTCTGATCAAAACCTTATTATTCTATTAGAGTATCTCCTATGAGCACATATCTAATTGTTTACTGAACTTATGACGAAGATTTATTTGGTACTTACTTATTTCCAAATAGCTGTACCAGATCAACATTTGCTGTAAAACTTCACAAAATAGAAAATTAGTAGCATTAAAGATGATTGATAGACAAAAGAAGAGAAAAATCAATCACAAAACTCAAGAAGATAAAAAGAATGACAAGTGTTATAATCAGGAAGAGAATGATAAATCAAGCAGAATTTAGAACATCAAAAATGCTAAAGTTTTTATGACCCTGACATTTTTCTTTGGATAGTTTCACAGAGAGAGATTTACTGTAAAAAGTAAATTACTGTAAAAAGGTGCAATGTAAGCAGTTTTTACAAATGCATATATAGTTTCTAGTAGCTGCTCGTGAGCAGAAATAAAATCTCACATTTTAATACATAATGAGGAATAAAGATCATAGATTTAGTCATACTGTAGAGTATTATATTTTGAATGCTCTGTAGTCTTATAAGTCAAAGACCATGCTTAGATGAAACAACAATTTTACCATCATGTGAATCAATTCAGTTACTGTATTGTAGAATAATATTTGGTGCACTGACATGTATCTGCACACACATGCACAAATACAAAAGAAAAAGCTTAACGTCAATATATATTATGTATAACTAATTACTTAGAGTTCAACCTTCTTAATTTTAGATGTTATTACTGAAATGCTGAAGGTCAGTTATTATTTCCTTACATTTCTTTTATGTTCAGCAGACAGAGATTGATTGCCTTTGCAAGCACTGGCATGCAACACTCTGCACTCTTAAAGAGTTGGCATGGTTCCTGACCTAGTCCGACTTAGCCGGGCAGCATGCTTGGAAATAATATTCAGGCATGGTTCAAGATCAGACAATTCCAAATGAGTAGTTTGAATACCACTGCCTGTGTCTTGGGGTAAGAGAATTTACTTGCTTAAGCACAGTTTGTACCACCACAACTGGGCTTTAGGGCCACAGAGTAGTCACTGTCCTTTTTTATTTACCAGAGAGACTCAGGAACAATGGAAAACATTTATTCAATTTTATTAGTTTCTATATCACACTTAGTTACTTCATGTCAAAACATTTCACTTATTATCAAACTAATGCATACATAATTTTAGTATAAATCCTATAATACAATCTCTGCTAAAACCTAATGCGGTTTAAGGCAAAAAAAAAGAGCTTTATAGTTTGATTTGCTGATTCTATCAGAGTGTTAGCAATGTAATAATATCCCACTACCTATTGTCTTGCTTATTTTACTTATGAACCCTTTGAAATGAGATCATATATAAACATGCTATCTAGCATTCCAGGTTTCTGCTGTGGCTTGCAATCACAATCACTATACAATGGATGGATATGTATTATTTGAGAGATGTGGTGCCTAAAATATTTATCATACTGTATTCTTACACTTGATTCTTACACTTAACACTTGATTTCTAATTTACATAGAGATATGAAGTATTTACCGTCATTGCTTCTCAAAATCAGAATTTAAGAGATTTATCATGTGGTACATTGAGGAACACAGATGAAAGAAATGATCTGGTATTACTTTCAAGGTTTGATAATTAAAGCACAAAAAGGACAAGGAGAATAGACAGGTAACATGAAAATGCTCGGGACCTTCAAGGGAAACATATATAGTCCAGAAGCCTATTTGTCTTTTTTGAATTATATTGACAGCAGGTCAACTCATACATTTTTACAAGGTTGACATTCAATTGAGTTTAGCTTATGCAAAAAGTACTTTGGTGCTATATTTGCTGATACTATCATATTCCTTTCCTTCTTTCACTATTGCTTAGCTTTAAGAATGGCTAAGAGTCTGTCCAAGGGCATATTTTTACTCATAGTCATTGTCAGAAAACCTGCAAAGCACAAAGGCGCTGAAAAAGCTCTCAGAATTGGTGAAGTAAAGAAGCTATTTAAAAGCTGATAAAAGCAGAGAACCAGTGTATGTCAGAGATACAAATCACCAGTTTGTAACCATAAAATGCTTCATGCTTTGGTCTAATGAGAAGTATTACTTCTATGGAAGTAGCAAAAGGAGTTACATAAAATGTGTTTGGGAGAAAGATGAAGCTCCGGGTTGTACTGCAGCAAGAATCCATGACACATTCCCAGTCTCCAGCTACTGGAGCCTATAAAACAGAATATAATATACATAACATAATTTTCTTTATGGAGGAGAGAAAACATGATAAAATGCACCAAATGTTGTAGCACACAGTTTAGCAAATAGGTGGTGACTGACTTCCAGCATCTGAAGACAATTAGACAGACTCTACCAAAACTGCCTTTATAGCTCTTCAATGCTGTGTCCAAATATTTCCACAATAGGCTGTTTCCATTACCTTTTTGCATTCAGTACCCTGCAGTTTCAATATATATTCTGTCTTAAGCTATTTTGTAGTTTGAATGTGGCTGAACTTTAGAAACCGATTATCTAAAATATTTATAGTGAGAGCTGATAAATTGCAGTCCATCCTAAATCTTCCTTTTCAGATACTTACAAAATAAGCTGAAGCAGAAATACACAGTTAATGTCAAAATTAGAGGCATTTTATAACTATTTAAGTGTGTTTTTTTCTTAATTTATTCAAGCAGTACGTTTACACAATCTGAAAATTTGTTATTGAAGATTGTATGCAAAGTTGGATTCTACATTGATTGAAAAAAATCATTACTTTTATAAGCATCCCATTTTGAAATTACCACCTTAAGTCATACATAAACTCAAAGCCTTCCAATGAACACAAAATATTATTATTTTATTATTCTCAGTGTAATATCCAAACCCATGGCATGGAAAGATAAGAAAGACAATAAAGTACATTTTTCATGAAATTTTAACTACAATTTCTCTTCTGCTGTTAAAATGTTACGTATTGTGTTCTTCAGCCCACTCCTTGTTTCCAATGCACCTGGGCAGCTTTAAACATATTTTTACTAAAACTAATTTGACGTCATGAAACATCCACATCTTACTTTTATTATTAATAAAATTCTTAACTATTATTATTAATAAAACCAACCAAACTTTAATACAGCATTCAGAAAATTTTAAAACTTGCTCACCAATCTTCTTCCGTGCAGAAAGTGATTTTTTTTAAATTTTTTATTTTTTATTTTTAATCAACACTAGGATGCTTTGCTGTTCATTTTAGAGGATGAAATGAAGATTCCAAGTCTATCTCAGCAAGGACAGAATGAAAAAGGAGTTGTCTTAATTGTATTTGTTGACTGTTTTCAGTAAACCATTCATTAATCTTTATTAAAAACCCCCAAAATATGTAGATCTAACTGTACAAGATCAATTTTATGTTATTGCATGCAAGAAATTGCTCCAGAGTTGAAACGCATATATTCAGCACTCTACTTAATTCAGAAGTCCTAATAAATGAAAGTAATATAAATTAGATATTAGCATTTCTCTATTAAAATATGGAGTAATGTCAATAATGATTCTTAATGCCATCATTTATGCATGATCTTTCCATTATTTTCAGTTTTTAACCTTAGGCGCTCCTCAGTCATTGTCAAATAGAAAGAAAAGTGCTAATTCAGAAAGGTTGAAATTCACCCTATGGTGGAGGCTAACGACTTCTTTGTATACCACTTAAACCTTGTTTTGAAGATTTAAGTAGGATTCAAGAAATTAAATGGCCTGTGCCATGTCTCTGCACAGAAACAAATTTCCCCTTAGCAAAATCTCAGCTACTGCAAAAGATCTTGAGTACTCTGTGAACTGCAAAAAAAAAAAAAAAACCTAAGCCAAAACAATCCACTCAGAGCTCATATAAAAAGCCATGTTAACTGTCTTGTTTCTGAGGTAAAAACCACATTTCTCTCATTATTGATAGATTTTAGCAGAAGTATTTATGCTTAATACTCCCTGATGGTTTGTTTTGTCGTGGTTTTTTTTTTGTAAAAGTAAGGCCACAGATTTAATCAGTCCCATCTGCATGCACAAAAGACATGACACGCGGAACAAAAAACATCTGAAACAAAACTATGCTTCCTTTCACAAGCAATAGGGGAAATTAATGTCGTCACTAAGCTGAAGACATAAAGAGATTCAAAATTAAAAATCCTTTGAAAGCTTCCAAGAAGATTCCTATAATCAGCTGGAAGATAAGTAATGATCAAAGCCCTTTAAAATAATATTGCTCACCCCATTAGAACTGCTTAAATGTACCCTACCATTCATCAGAAATTATACAAGATTACTGCAGAAACTATGCCATTGTTTCAGTAAGAATCCCAGATGTTTTAAGGGTAGATTTCACAACTCACATAAGGTTAAAAACCAAGACTAAAAAAGAAATGAAACCAAACAAAAACATAACACACACCCCCAAACCAGCTGTAGTTATAATCCTTAATTGTCGCTAACGCAACACTTCATAGGTGCTCAGTTGCTCTAACAAATTGCCTCATATTGAAGTTGAGTCATGGAAAGTGAAAGTCAAGGAATGCCCTTACCAATTGAGTGATATCAGGATTTTGTTCAGAGTTTTTTTGTTGGTGTTGTTTTTTGTTTGCTTGCTTGGGTGTTTTGTTTATTTTGTTTGTTTGTTGGTTGGGGTTTTTTTTTTCTGAAGCAAAGACAGTCTAAACCTATCGTTTTTCTTTTCTCCAGAAGAATCTCTCTTCTTTTGTTAAATGTCATCTCGGTTACATTGTGGTTGGTGGAAAGAGAAAAGCACAGTTCTGCATACTTTATTGCCTTATGAAATAGCCTCAGGGATGTCACACGCAGCAGTGTCAGTTAGCATCTGAAAACTTTTCTAAGCAAAAGTCCAGAATAATGTATGTTTGACAGTTCTACTAAATATTTGAGATTTATAATCTGATACACTACGTGTTTTTAATAGCAATATTGTTATTGCTTTTGTCAATAACAATTTGAAGTGGTCACCCTGTCTTCTCCTTTAAACATTCAGAGGTAACTCATATGACATTGTTTATAAGCATTACTTGTAGATGGAGGAAGTTTGCAATGGTTCAGAAATTACTTGGTGAAAGCTGTGTCAAAGGGAATGTTAACTTTTTAGTATATGTAGTGTACAAACTCAATTTCATTGTCACTATTATTTACTTGTATTTAAAGACACGCAAGTATAGGAACACCTATGGTTCAGGTATGATTGTCAATATAATTGTAGTACAAAAGTCTGCATGAACTCAAACCAGCAGCATACTCACCTCAAATACTCATACCGAAATAAGACAAACACTACCCAAATAAAATCAACACATTTCCATTTTACCTATATCCCAAATATGTTATATACCCTATCCTCATCAATTTTTGTTATTCTGAAATATTCTTCAAGAGTTTTGAAACAGCAAATTTGCTAATGGTGCATTCAGCTCCTGCATCCAGATTGTTGATAAATATATTGAACAGAACTGGCCCTAGAATTGGACCTCGAGAAACACCACTGGTGACTGGCCAACAGCCAGATGTAGCCCTATTCACTACAATCCAACATGAGCATGTTTCAGGTCAATAATAAGACTGCCTTCAACAAGAACATTACCATAGATTTTTCAGCACTGACTCCAAGCTTGTAAAATACTAGTCACTGCAAAAAGTACTGCACTATCTAACCTCAATTTAAAAAAGATCAGGTACCAATAGCAAGGGATGGATTTCATGTGGGAACCTCCTTGCTAGAGTCTTCATGGGAAAGAATTCTGGGTGAATAAAAGCAGTCCTATATTGTAATAATCTGAAACAAACATAGGGATAAAAATAAAAAACCTGGTCATCTATCAAGGAGAAGATAATTGACCAAGCATAGACAAGTGCAGCATCTTCCAATGCAGCACAAAACACCAGTTGATAAAGGAAGTCAGATTGAGTCATTGCAGCTACTTGCACAATCTTTACCAGAAATGGGTGACTAGATACAAGCCACTCTACCAAGTTGAGATAACTTTCCAAGCAGAAAGTAAACAAGTTTCCTTTAAAGCAACCAATTAATTTCTAAGTTAAAAGGGAAAGCCTTTATCAAGGAAAGAGTCAGTATTTTCTTAACAATTCTGAATCCCAGGAAGAACAAGGAGTAACACCTCAAAAAATGGAAGAGAATTTTCTCAAAATAATCAGTGCTAGCCGCAAAGTAAGTAAATTTCTTCTGAATCAGGATGCACAGATTTTTAATTCCTAATTTATAAATTTGTAAAGGGAAAAAAACCCCAAACCACAACTGCTTGAACAACTTTACTAATCAATGACACAAGAGCCGATGTGAGATGCCAGGAATGCCAGAATGGCAATTGCTTAGAGCTTGATATTATTAAAGTCCTAGTAGACCAAGTAAGGTAGTTGTCCAAGTCATTTGCAAGGGTAAGGGGGCAGGAGACTGTGACTTAACCTCTTCCTTGAGCATTTGTTTAAGAACAATAACAACCCTTCACATATCTCCTCTTAAACTGGAAAGGACATGTGCTATAAGTTTGCTGAAATATGAGAATACTCCAAACCTGATTTAGACAGTAAATCTACAGTGGCCTTCTAGCTTTCATGAATACACATCACGTGGGAATTTGGCTACTGAATTTGACTGTTTTAGGCATCTAGCCTAATAGCCTAAGAGTCAGAGGATCTGCGATAGGAGCTGACAGTCAATAGATTAAAAAAAAAAAAAAAAGTGTCTCCAGAAAATGATCAAGGATATTGAAGATGAGAATCCCAAAATTTGGCACTGTGAAGAATTTTCCTTTTCCCATTTTTTCAAGCATATAATTTGTCCATTTTTCCTAATAAATCATTTTAATATGCAAACTCACATAATTGAAATCCTATTAGTGCTATCCAAGAAAGTTGCATGTTAGAGAGATGTATGAAGCACTCATATACCCAAAACTATACCTCTGCTGAAAGTTTTAAACACAAATGATCCCTTATATTTAGTCTATATTTCAATGTTTACATGTTACCAACACTTGCCATGGGCTACAATCCAATTATTCAATAAAGGGATGATTTCATTGGCAAATAAAATTCCATAAAGTTACTAATGACATGAATGGTTGTGATAACAGAAACAGATAGTATATTCTAAATCAGAGCTGAAGATCATTGAATTCAATCCATAAATCTGGAAGTTTTTATGCAGATGGAACTGAATTTTGCTCAGAATCTAGCAATCATACTTGTTTATGAGGTTTACTTTCTTAACACATTTCCTTACTCTTTCTAAATTAAGCAATGGAAAAATCTTTTAGGTGTCATATTTCATACTGAACAGTAATTGAAACAGACATATGACTGGAGTTTTATTAGCTGAAAGGATTAGCTGAAGAAGTTTGAATTTTCATGAATTACAGGTTGTAGATTCTAGTATTTTGAATTATACTTCATACTGTAATTCAATCTCCTTAGATTCATTTGTCGTTTTAAGGTTTTTTTTATAGAAATAAATAATTATAAGGTATTAATAGTACACAGTTAGTGCTGTGTTTACTCCAATTCAACAGAAGTCTTAATGTTGAAAGACATAACATTAAAAAGTGTCAAAGATGTATATTTGTCTATGAGTTACAGGAATAGCTGAGGTAGAAAATTAAAACAACCTTCAAGCTCTCAAGTAAGTGGTAATTGTGTTAAACTTTAAATGAAGTGTGCTTAGGTATTCTGCTTCTTGTGTGACAACTGACATCAGTAATAAGCCCCAAAGTCATATATTCCTTTTAAAATTATTTAATTAAGCTATGTATTCAACTGCATAGCTGTTAAAATGTCTCAGCATGAAGATACGTCTGAATGAAAGACATGCACTATGAATATGACAAAGGATCATGAAAAAAAAATTGTGTGGGGTTTTTTAATTTTTTTTTTTGTTTGTTTGTTTTTTATTTTTTTGTTAAAAACACAAGCAAAATAGTCCCTCAAGCAAAATAAAGTCTAGAATTAGGTCTGAATGAAAAGATCTTGCATAAGTTCTGGGCATGAAATTTAGAAGTTAGCTATGTGATTTTATTGTTCTTCAGAGGTGACATTGTCCGTAGGATCTAATGGACAATCTTTCACCACTGAAATAAATAAGAAGCTTATAATGGACTTCAGTAAAATCTGAACAATCACACACTTCACTGAATTAACATTTTATGGAAAAATATGACTAAGACATTTTAGTAAGGTGTTACGTATGCTTTCCAAAACTCTTTACACAGCATGAAACATACTTTTTCCCCTTGCACTGCCCTGATCTTGATCCCACAGAGGTTAAAGATACCCAAATTATACTGTTGTATTGCAATAACTATTTAAAATGTTTTTTATAGCATGTGGTAAAGTGATAACAAAATTCTTAGAATAGTTCATTACCACTCTCTGTCTTGGTAGGCCAGCTTCCGTAACCATCTAGATTAAGCAGATTGTGGCTCAGATCTCATGTAGCTCTCTGTTTTTCAGTAGGGCTTATTTTTACAAGCTTAAGTAACATCTGTCTTTTTCAGTTTCTTCACAGCATCCAGCCACTCTGACAGATGTTTCCAAAACCATATTGTCTGCTAACATTTAAAGGAATATAGTATTTGCATAAACACTGGGAATTCCAATCTTAGTACTTTCCATACTGTTTTAATTTTTAAAATCAACATTTTTTGTTCCATACCCATCATTTTGTTTTACTCCTCATAAAGCAGACTTTGTGTGCACACATCTGTTAAATCTGGGCTGCATTTATTACAGTTCTGCTCTTCCAGAAACAGGAAGGATTAATTACCACAGACAGGCTCTAGAAGCACCCCCATGTTTCTTAACATACAAAATTAATTCAGAGTTGACAAAACTCTTTCAGACACAACCTGCTTCCTGCTGATGGCGCTTTATTAGCATATTCTTCCCAGAAAAAAAAATGCCTCATAGACCCTTTTTACCTCTCCTCAGAGTTCAATTTGTAAAGCACTGAGTGACAGGCAGCAAAATGGCTTGAATATATCTACGGCAAGTTGCCAAATCCTCCTGATAGAAGCACTTTGGAGCCTTTGTTCTGAGTACATTAAAGTCACAGAAGGTCCATGTACTGTAGACAGTACAGGGCAGGCAGGATGTTCACAGTAAGACAAAACAGCAGGTGATAAATGACATTAAATAACAGTGAGAATTTACCACAGACTAAATTAACTACTGGAGTGAAATGTTCTCAGCTCTAAGGCTATATTAACAGTGAATTTATAATCAGGTGATTATAATTCTTTTTAGTGTTCAAGGAAGTCTATATGTAAAAATGATCAAGACAGCTCTATTTAACTCCAGAGACAAGCTGCTGGAACGGGTTCTAAAAACGATAGAGAATAACTCTTCTTTCCACTCTGAGTAATTCATACAATAATTACTTAAAAGTGAATTTGATTGTTGGATACCTGACACAGTCTGTTTCATGCAAAATTAGAGCCACGCTGAGTTGCTCCTAGCTGATCAAACTCTTGAAAAGAGGCTTCTGTCATTTAGGTTTAAGAAACTTGCAAATGAAAATTTGCTACCTGTGTCTGAGGTGAAAGATAAAAAGTAAATTGTTGTCATCTGCAGAAATTCATATAGAGTTTTATGTTTTGTAAGAAGATCAATATTATAGTTTAATTGAGTAACTATACTAGCAACTAGCACTAATTATAGATCTCTTGATACTGTCTGAATGTGATTTTTATATTAGAAAATACATGTTTATGCATTATAAATAAAAATCAGAATACTGAAAAAAAAAGAATTTGTTTTCTTCAGCTTTCTGTATTTAATGAGTATGTTACCATTCATTTGTCTAGTGCTCTTTCCTCTACATGGAAAGACAATTTTCAAGATTCACTGCAGACTTCTTTTTTCCCTGTTTGGTTTGCCTAGAGTTAACTCAGCTTCTTTAGAATATCTGGCAAAATATGCATATTTTTTTCATAGGAAAAGAATACAAACAATTAAAGATAGTAAAACAACCCAAGCAAGCACTGAAGATCAGAATCAATAAAGAAAAACAAAACAAATGCAAGAGGCAAAGAAACACTGGGTAAGAAGCAATTAGAAGAAGAGCCTGAATAATGTGTTCTAAGACTTGGTGTTGTTTCCACTTAAAATTAAGCTTTTTTATATAGAAACCCTGTACTGATTGCTTTTGGTATTTATTAGGAAGCACAAGAGAAAGGAACAAATTCATAATAATTTGTATATTTTATATTAAGCTAGCCTAGTTTAATAAGCTTCATTAGACACAGTAGCCTCACATGCAAGGGTTTAAACCTGGCTGGTGACGCCATTTTCTGTCAGATGAACACAAACCTCAGTGTATCAGTTCCCCGAGAAGTTCATCCATTCGTCTGAGGAGGAAAGTTTGTAGTGGCAAGCAGAAATCCATTCTGCAAAGGCTCAAAGCATTCATTCATTCAAAGGTTATAATGTGCTTCACTGGCTCTTGATTCCTGACCTTGGGTCTACTGCAGACATCACTCTTAAAAGGTAATAGATATCAACTGCACTTTGTGAGCGTATAACTGATAGTGTTTTTAACATGGTTTCTCAATATATGTGGTATATTCTGATTAGGCTTTTCTTTGTTCCTCCATTTTCCTAGTTTAAACCAGCGACAACAGAATTTTAAGAGGATGAAAGTCTCTTCCCTTTGTACAGAGGATAATTTTGACTCTCCAGGCCCTTTAAAACAATATAACAATGTGATGCAGCTTATTCTCCTCACAATGCCCACTAAGCTTGCTAGAATGGAATTCAGAGGCATAAAAAAGAAACGCATTGGACTGTGTTCTTATTAATTCCATAAACTATTTCTCAAATGCTTTGTAAATATAGTTAAACTTACAATAGACTGCTCGTGAAGTATGTTGAGGGAAAAAAGTATTATTTCCTAAACCAAGGATTTTTGTACTACAGTAACACTATAAAACCAGTTTTGAGAACAATACCATTCAATGGTCAGAATGGACTTCTCACCTTTCAGAGGAAATAACAAAAATCCCATGTTTCTATGATTTCTTTCAGTGGTTAGATGGTCAGTTAGTGGTTAGAAACCATTCAATTTTCTTCAGACCTTTTACTATCACTATGTGATCTCTATTTTTATTCTGGATAAAGAAGGTCTTAAAAATGTGTTGCCTCTCAGTGCCTGGCCAATCAAGCATAAGGATATTTTTTGAATTCTTTTTGCTCTTTTCAATGCATACATTTCAAGGGAAAAATACCAGTAAGTATTTCATTCCTGGAAAAAAAATAGGAAACCAGCTATAGCAAAAGCATCTTTTTGTAAGCATTAGCAAATTCTTCAACACAGAACAAATCCCTCCTGTATACTCACACAAGTTCCTGAGGAGTGTGCTGGATTCAGCAGCCAAACACATCATAGTGGGTTAGATCATGCTTTTCAGTTTGTTGCTTTACTGTAACACAAGATCTTGCCAAGTTCTCTGTTTTTTGGGTTTTTTTTTTTAAATACATTCTGTATGCCAGAATACAGATACTATTTTTTTGTAATTAAAATACTTAAAAAATAGCCTAAGACTCACATTCAACCAGTCATTTAAGCTTGTAAAGAGCAATCATTTGAAACCAATGGAAAATTAGAAGCCAAAATGCAAAAAGTATAACTTGATTGAATATCATGGCTTCTTTATTTAACCAATCAAAAGGCTACTTTGAAGTTCGCACAACAGTCTTTTGGAATTGTCACATTTCTATGCTAAAAGGTTTCTTAATTCTCAGATTTCATCTTAGAAGATCATCCAAATCATCCATAATATCTTCTTTTGGTGCAGCAGTATTACTAGTGACCATCAGGCACAGATACAGGTATATTCTGATTAGGCTTTTCTTTGTTCCTCCATTTTCCTAGTTTAAACCAGCGACAACAGAATTTTAAGAGGATGAAAGTCTCTTCCCTTTGTACAGAGGATAATTTTGACTCTCCAGGCCCTTTAAATCAATATTGTTCAAATTACTTTCTATTTCAAAAATATACATGAGACCATCTTGCTTTTTGATACAGTTGGCAGTTTCCTGTCTTTATTATATCATCATTTATACAAGGCAATTCCACAGCTGCTTCAACAAAACAATGACAAGAGCATACACAAAGCATGTGAGCTTTCTACCTATGCCTTAGAATCCAGACTGACTTTAGTCTTGGCTTCTCCATCAAAAGGTCAGGTTACACTACAAGTCTTTCATCAATTGTTCTATGGAAAGGTCTTTTGTATTTCTGATCTTAATATTGTTGCTATGGTGGATTTTTTTTATGTGTTTTGTTTTGTTTAAGTCCCTATGCTTACTATATTGAGATAAATATGCATATGACACAGCTCTCTGTAGACACAGTTTTGCCCCTGTGCCTCACAGCAAAGCAAAGGTATGTAAATTGGCAACAGCAGTTTGCTGTCTCTTCTCTGAACAGATTGGACCTCAAGACAGGCCCTCTGGCACTCTTTCATTCTGCTATTAATGCTTGCCATTGTGGAGTTCTCCCTGGCTTGTTCCTTGCTGTTAACACTAGGAAATCTCACAACAATTCAAAGGAAAAATGTCGAGGGTCATTCTAAAAAAACCCCGAAACTCAGTGTGTGTTTTTAAGAAACGTCATAGTATTATTCTTTAGAAGATATACTAAACAAAAGACAAGGAACTGCAAAAATATCTAATCCCTAATTCCATGTTTATTCTTTTTGTTTGAAATAAACATTTCATAATTGTGAATATGAAAACAAATCTCAAATATTATGTGTTGTAGCAGTCTTTAAAAATCGAGTCATGAATTTTTGATTGTGCAAGCAGATGGCATTAAATTTGTTACATATTATTTTCAATGGACTGCCCAGATTACTAAAAAGTCTAAAATATCTCATTTAAAACTCTTTTGGGAACATTAATTTTATAGTTGCAGTCTGCCAATTTTCCCCTGAATATATAGCAGGTAATTTAAATTTCTTACAGTTTTCAGATAGCTGTGCCTCCAAAGTAATGTATGTTCCACAGCCGCAACATGCAATGGTGGGCAAATATATAGACCATATAGAGTGTACTTATGCCACCTGTCTCTCACAATGGTACGTTTGCGAATTTGAAAACTAATTTTGCTTGGCTCAGAACTCAATGTGTGCTGCAGTTCTTTCAATCTCTAATGTTAAAAGCCTGACAAACACTGTTTGATAACTCTGCACTACTTGCAACATGCTTATTACACAAGGAAAGGATTTTACAGTAGATTTTTTTTTCCCAACATAAAAGCAATTTTGCATCACCAAAAAAAAAAAAAAAAAAAAAAGAAGCCAAGAATTAAACCCTTTTGTAATTTAGTATCTAGAAGCCTACAGCCATTAGTCTGACTCCATGAATATGGTTGCAGAGAAAAGTAATTAGGGACTGCATGCATCTGTAAGATGTTTCCTATTTTATGCTTCTGCACGTTTTCTTCACATACACCTAGTTAAGCCCAACTGCCACAGTCAGCTGTTGCTGAAACTAATCTTGGTTCTTTTATCAGTTCCAGTCAAAAGCACTGCAAGCAATAGGCAATTTCTAACTCCTTTGTAACTCAATTAGGCTCTCAGAAGAGGTCAGTGATTTTTGGCACAAACTTACTCCTGCTGGAGCAGTTGGGAGACAGGTGTAGACCCTTAAAATCATGTTTCTTTCTTGGTAAGAAAAGCACAGGAGTAAGCTGACCTCAGTGGAAGAAACAAATTCTTCATGTGTGGGGGAAAAAGAAGTGGAGTCACTAAAGCACCAGAGTGCCATTGTGCTGATCACAGGCTATTTATCTTGTTAAATACACAGGCCAAGTCATACAATCTTTGTTCACTTAAAACTACCACTGATTCCAAAAGAAACTGACTACATAATTTCCTTTACTATGAATAATTCTACTAAATGAATATATTTAATGCACATGAATATTTATCACTTTTAGCTTATAAAGTATTTCTAGTACTGAAATCATTGTGACAGTAAAACAATATTCTGCATTTAAAAGGTCTTTCTACTATCTGTCTGTCTGCTGTTGAAGAAATTCTACAATAATTTCAGTGAGCTTGACACTAACATCTGCAGTGGAGTACAGATATCAGAAGAAAACAAATAACACCAGACTGCTTACATGTTTCTAGTGGCATTAACAGAGCTGGTGTTTCTCATCTTGTTCTTGCCCCAGTAAACTAATAGTGATGACCATAACTGCGGTACCTGACTTAAATACACTAGAGGGACATTTTATCTCTCATCATCTAGGTCAAAATTGACTAAAATGCTTATTCAAGTTATTGCTTTATAAAAGACATAGCAATTATGGGATTTTTTGCATAAAATGTCCCACAGAAATTTCTTTGAGATTTGGGAGTAAAAAAATCAGATCATATTTTGTTATTTATTTCAAGGGAGTGCACAATATTTTTTACTGTATATTTCAATATTTTTTTTTTAAGAAAATATAAGTTACAATGTTTTCTTTACTAAGAGCAGTTTTATATTTATTTACATTTTTTATTCATGTGTGGGTGTGCAGATACATTAAATATCTACACAGTTACTATGCCATATGGAAAAGTCTACAGCATCTAAACTTTAACATAAGGATGGATGTTTTTAATGAAGTATAGTTAACATTTGAAAGGTTCAGACTGTCTGATAAAGCTGCTGGAAAGGACAAGAGACATAGGGTTGTTTATTTTTTACTTCCTGTAATAAACACAAAGAGCTTACCAAGCTGTGTTTAATTTTACTGAAGTGATCCAGGAAGCAGGGGTAAACCCAGCCTCAATGTTAATAGAGAAAAAGGATCTGTATTTTGGTGCAACTTTTTAACTCACCACATGACATAACGTACTACTGCAGGCCCTGCTAAGATATATCGTTTCTGTGTCTCAGTAAATCTGTACTGGAAATTCTTTTTAGTTGCATACAAGACTCAACATTATTTTTTTATTTTTTTTTTCCCCCTCAATATTTGTGTTCGTCTGCTGTAGGTACTCCCACAGAAGATTCCAAAGTCTGATCAGCAGGTTGTTGACAATCCCTATAGAGATAGCTGGTGCTGTATGGCCTGGACTGGTCACATCTTACTCCCTCTTCATTCAAGGTAGCCAGGATTCTTTTTCCATGAAGGCAATGGTAAAGGAATTACCCAAATGGAAAGCAAATATTATGGGCATCAAAATCCTCTGAACTGAGGTCAGTAATTAACTGACCTCAGAGTAATTAACTGCAGAGTTCTAGGTGATGTTGGAAATGGAATAAGCCAAGTAAACCAGAGTGTTGTCACTTTGTGATTCTCAATAGTATTTCCCAAGAGCCACTTAAAATCTTTCCTTTGATGGTTACTGGAAGAATAGAATAGAATCACAGAACCATAGCATGGTTTGAGTTGGAAGGAACCTTACAGATCATCTAGTTCCAATGCCTCTGCCATGGGCAGGGACACCTTCCACTAGACCAGGTTGCTCCAAGCCTTGTCCAGCCTGGCCTTGAACACTTCCAGGGATGTCATCCACAACTTCTCTGGGCAACCTGCTCCAGTGTCTCACCACTCTTATAGCGAAGATTTTTTTCTTAATATATAAACCAATATATAATATAGAAGCCAAGTTTTATGCTTCGTGCGGGTTTCAACCACTACCCTCAAAATGGCCCAGGAACTAACTCTATTTCTTTGCGAGACTGGAATGTTTTATTTTTTAAATTTTGATATTTAGATTAAAGATTATTATGTCTTCATTTCTTTTTTCTTGTATGTTCTTCTCAAACTGCAAAACAGTTTCATATCAAGCATCATGAAAATTGGGGGTTCAAAGCTTTAGACAGAAAAGTCAATGCAGCTATAAAATTATGAAATATAGGTCTCTGTACCTTTCTGCATTTTCCTGTTCCAACAAAAACATAGTTTATTCCCACAATACATTTTATTCTGAATTGCTGTTTTGATTAAGATTAGGCAAAATAGATTAGTTTTGCAGGGTGAAAAAATAGTAAGAGAAACTAACATCACAACTTCTTTTAGAAGCATGAGCTTAAATACCCTTACTTTATAGCTAAAGAATAGTACACACACACACTAGTGTGTAATATTTTCCGTATAAATATTGCAAGTCTTGAATGTTTCTGAGATTCAACCAAAATCTTAAAATTCATTACATCTAACAATCTAAAATCTTCTAAGTTCCTTCCCTGCTCGAGAGTAAATTATTCCTGTTATTCTAGCATTGTCTAAATAGTCTGTTAATGATGGAAAACAAGATAACTGATTTTTTATTATTATTATTATTTCAGTTAAGTGAATATAATTGGTTATAAATGACATTTGTTTGTACTATGATTGAGCTATAACCTGAGAATACTGAAAGCTTTCTTTCCTGGAAACTTTGGGAAATATCTTAAGAAAATTTAGATCACGAACTTTTAGAAAGCTAAAACTAGGGGAAATGAATGCTGTCTGAATTGCAAACCAAATAACTCCAGAACATAACCCAACTGTGCACATTGCAGTTCCATTATCTGAAATCAAATTGTTTTTTCATGTGTCAAAAGTAGAAACTGGCCTCATAATAAAAAGTGCTGAAACTTAAAAATGGTTGAGATGATTGGGAAATTTGCTAAAGTGTATAAGCAGATCTTCTGTATAAATGTTATGCTACAGAAACCTAGGCATGACCTAGGAACCTAGGAGAGACAAAGTCAATCCTCAGACAGCTGATGTGGTCAGAGCTGCAACAACGCTGTTTGGCATACTGGCTACTTGTCCATATTATGGCCTTTCCCCTCATGTCAGAAACGCTTCCTTCTCTTTCCTGTCAGTTCTCTTGAGGCAATAATTTCATATGATAGTCTCTACAGAGTGCTACCATGTGTTTTTGCATACTCCCATGACTCTCCCCAACATATCTCTCAGTCTGGAGTCGCTGTAATTTACACTGCTGAGAAGAAAACCCCTCCCTGTGTCAGAATGGAAAAATCAGAAAAAGCAGTGGAAAATAAAGTACAGCCATCTTAGGTGTGTTTCTTAAATTACACTGTCTTGTTCCCTGTTCCTTCTCTTTTACCAGTCTTGTAAACCTTCAATGCCATTTATCTCAGTGGTGCCTCCAGGTCCTTCCTTTCTTTATGATATAATCTAAACTCTTGTCAGGAATCTAATGGCTTCTTCTTGTTTAAATTCCTCAGGTTGCAGGACAACTCAAGTGCTTGATTAGCTGTGAGAAGAGACAGATCCATGTGTCATTAGATTCATACAAAGATATCTCCAAACTGATTTCGAATGAGCTTTCTGTAACTAATATTTTAAACTTATTTGTTATTTTTATGTACCTAATAAAAAAAATGAAACTTTAAATGAAAGAGTAAGATGTATGTGCATCTTGGTAATTTACAGAATTATATGGCTTTAAATCATAAGCTTCTCTTTCATTCCCTGCTGTTCATTATATCTATTATTTTATCATCAAGTACAATTGTTTGAAAAATGTGTCCATTCTTTCATGAAATAATTTTTTTTCTGATTATGAGATATGGTAAAGCTTTAAGCTCGATTTGGTTAAAATTTTAAATGGTAGTATAGAACAAGGATAAAGTTCTTTCTTTTTTTGCAGAGGAAAATTTTTGAGACCTGTGAAATGTCAAGAAATAGGGATAATTAAAATCTTATTACATATACAACAACTTAAAAGCATCATTAAAAGAAGTGAGAAAGATTATATGTGTGTGTACATATATATATATAAAAAAATTATTCTTCAGTCTTTACAAAGTGTACATATGTAGGCAATCTTCTAAGCCTCACATATTTCTGGTGAATTCATTACAGTATAGTAATGTACTTTCATAACAGAAACTTACTTTTGACAATCAATACCCTATTTGTGTAGAACATTAAGTTCGGTGTCAACTGAAATGTTGGAAAGTAATAGATGACTGGTTCCTAACTATTGTTCCAGCACTTCTCTTAAATTTTTGTATATCTATTTTCTCACAAGTGGTTTTAGAAAGAAAAGTATCAGTTTATCTCACCTATGTAAAACATCTGTCTCAGATTAATAGTGACAAAATGAATAAAGCCCCATTGGAAACTCTAATATGTGTGAATATGCTTTCTACAGGAATTGATCTGCTATTCAAAAAATCAGAATCACATTCAAGAACATTATGTTCACTTGAGGGAAGATACAACTGCCCCTTGTGTGGGCAGAGGGCCCACTCTGAAGTAGAATCACTGTCATTCTGCAGCCCTGTTCGAAAGGGATTGAGGAAACCAAAGGTGACCGATAGCTGGTACAGTGCTTGCTTTTGTAGGGTTCAGTGCTTGCCTGCACACAAGAGGGGCCTGTGCAGGGCCTAGGGTATTGCGATGTCATGCAATGTTTTACCCTTTTCACTCTGCTGGGCCTGTGGGAGTGTACACCCTCACTCCAGACCAGACATCCCACTTCACTTTGTCCACTATAGAGAGCCAAGCACTGAAATCCATACCTAATCCAGAATAGATACCCACTTAAAAGATTTCTCTATTTTATCAATATATGCTTTGCATTCTTCAATAACAAGTCTACTTAGTGACGACAATAAAAATGACAGTAAAGTTACTAAGAAACACATTACTGCTGCTGCAGAAGTCTCTCTTCTGTTTATATTGTGCTACATTCACTTGTGTCTCCCTTCCTCTGAATCATTCATATGCGTAAGTCTAAATTTACAACTCTGCTTTGTTCTTTGACTGGTACTATTGAAAGAAGCTAGGCTCAGGTCTGACCCTGCAATATAGAATCATAGAATCTTCTAGGTTGGAAAAGATCATAAAGTCCAACTGATAACCTAACATTGCCAAGTCCACCACTAAACCATGACCCTAAGCACCACATCTACACATCTTTTAAATACCTCCAGGGATGGTGATGCAACTACTTCTTTGGGAAGACTGTTTCAGTGCTTGACAACCCTTTTGGGGAAGCAATATTTCCTTATATCCAATCTAAACTCTCCTGGCCCAATATGAGGCTATTTTCTCTTGTCCTATCACTTACTTCTTGGGAGAAGAGTCTGACACCCACCTCCCTACAACATCCTTTCAGGTAGTTATAGAGAACAATAAGGTCTCACCTGAGCCTCATTTTCTCCAGGCTAAACAACCTCAGCTCCCTCAGCCCTTCCTCCTACGACTCATGCTCCAGACTCTTCACCAGCTTCGTCGCCCTTTTTTGGACCCGCTCCAGCACCTCAATGTCTTTCTTGTAGCGAGGCGCCCAGAACTGAACACAGAATTCGAGGTGCGGCCTCACCAGTGCTGAGTACAGGGGAATGTTCACTGCCCTAGTCCTGCTGGCCACACTATTTCTGATACAAGACAGGATGCTATTGTCCTTTTTGGCTACCTGGGCACACTGCTAGCTTATATTCAGCAGCTCTCAACCAACACCCTCAGGTCCTTTTCTACTGGACAGCTTTCCAGCCATTCTTCCCCAAGGCTGTAGCATTGCATTGGGTTGTTGTGACCCAGGAGCAGGACCCACATCTTAACATTGTTGAATCTCATACAATTGGCCTTGGCCCATTGACCCAGCCTGTCCAAATCCCTCTCTAGAGCCTTCCTGCACTCAAGCAGATGAACACTCCTACCAACTTGGTGTCATTTGCAAATTTACTGGCATGGTTTAAAGCCAGCTGCCAACTAAGTACTACACAGGTGCTCACTAACCCCTTCTTTCCCCCTTCCCTCCCCAGGTAGGATAGGGAGGAGAATCTAAGGAATGTAAATCCCATGGGATGAGATAAGAACAGTTTAATAACTAAACTACAATATAAAACTACTACTAATAGCGATAAGGGAAATAACAAAAAGAGAGAATAAAAAACCAAAAAGGGAAAGGAAAAAACACAGTAAACAGCAGTGATGCACAGCACAATTGCTTACCACCTGCTGACCGATACCCAGCCCGACCCGAGCAGCGATCTGGGCCTTCCGGGTGACTCTCCTGGGTTTATATACTGGGCATGATGTGCTGTGGTATGGAACACCCCTTTGGCTAGTTTGGGTCAGGTGTCCAGTCTCTGCTTTCTCCTAGCTTCCCGTGCCCCTCCTTACTGGCAGAGCATGAGAGACTGAAAAGTCCTTGATCAGGGTAAATGCTACTTAACAACAACTAAAACATCAGTGTGTTATCAGCATTGTTCTCAGACTCATGTCAAAACACAGCACAGTACCAGCTACTGGGAAGAAAATTAACCCTATCCCAGATGAAACCAGGACACTTGCTGAGGGTGCACTCAATCCCCTCATCGAGATAGTTGACAAAGATATTAAACAGAACTGGCCCCAATAGTAAGCCCTGGGGAACACCACTTGTGACCGGCCACCAACTGGATTTAACTCCATTCATCCCCATTCTTTGGTCCTGTCCATTTTAATACTTACAAGTATTAAAAAAAAAAATCCTTCTTCATTTAGCAGGAATCAAATGTACTTAAAAAATAAAAACATTAATTGAAAACAAAAAAAGATACTTATTAATAATTAATTCAGTCCATAACATGTTTTTTAATAATAAGCATTGAGGGATGTAAACAAATTGCTACTTTTGCTGGTTTTGAGACTTACCTCAAACACAATAAATATAAAAAAAGGTGTTGGGGTTTTTTAGTATAAATAGAATACATTTCTTAGATGAGAATCAGTGCAGTCTTAAAAGAGCCCAAAGTACTCTCCGTTTTCAGGTTGTCTTTTTTTTTTTTCCTTATGGGCAGGAATATGTATAAAAGATAAATAGGTATAAAAGATAAATAGACAAAGAGAGAGGAGGGAGGGAGAGGGAAGTGAGGAAGGAAGTGGAAAAGGACAGGGAGAGTACAATTATGCACTCCTCATGCTTAATAAATATACGTGGAAATTTAAAGAGAGTTTTGGGGAAAAGAGGATAGTAGTTTCGTTCAGACACATACCCTCAAAAAAGTTCTATCAAAGCATTCACTTGCTTTGATATTTTAACAGTTGACTTTATTTCACTCAAAATAGCTATGTGTGTATATATATATACACATTTCTAGCTGAAGACATCCTCTATGATTCTAGTACTGTTGCTTCTTTTTTTTCGTTCTGGAAAAAAAGACAACAGTACAGCAAAATGCCAAATTGAAACATATTTTTGCCAAAACAGGCCATGTGTGCTTACCTCATAGAGAATACCTTTAGGAGTGTCCAGTAGCAAAACATGTTTAGAGACACATGTACATCGATAGCAGGCTTGTCAAGAGTTCACTAGTATTTCTGGGTTGAGCATATGCTGTCCAAACAGACCACTCTGTTTTCTAAGGATCTGCTAACATGAAATTAAACATTGTTCGTGTTTCCACATTCATCGTCTAGACCTTTACTAGAGATCCTTGAACCTCTAGGAAAACACAGTTCTGGATGCTTAGTAATGGTGATTTGTGCTTATGTATGTTCAAATGTAGCTTCCATTTATACAGAAGAGAAAAATTTTAATAGAGAAGAAAACTGATTGTTTTAATGATCCTATTAAGATTTGCCTTCTATTTTTTCCCCCTTTAAAGTGATTTCTTTAAAACTTGAATTGAATCCCACAGTTGGGTTAACGGTGTATAATATTGGGCATTCTGTTTTGGTTTTTTTTCTAATTTTGAATCATGTTAATGATGCATAATATTGAGCATTCTGTTGTTTTGGTTTTTTTTAAATTTTGGATCCATATTTGGAGTACTGGAGAGGAATGATATTCTTTTGTTGTGAAAACATCCATGTATTGAAGTTTGACCCTCTCTTTGTGATAAATTTCCTATGTTATTATTCAGGGGATCCAGAGAAGGTGTATCTACATTCTGCACAAATTTGGAGGTCGAAACTGTAGACACCATGATTTTTAACTTGGTTGATGATCTCAATCCCCTTTGAAGAACTTCTGCTCATTAAAAGAGAAGCAATTTGTCCATTGTTCAACTAAAGAACAGAACAAGTCACTTGGCAGAGAGACTGTTATAGTACTGGAATATAAATTGGACATTTTGAGATAAAAAAATTCTTATTCTTATTCTATTCTTATTCTTATTGTTATGCTAACAACAAGGTGGAAACTGAAACTAATACTTTTTCTTAAAATTTATTTTTTACTAAAATTCATTATTTTTCAAAAGTATAAATTGAAACACATCTACTTTCATAGGGAAAAAAAAAGAGAGACTGAATTAAAATGTCTGTTTAATTGATACTAAAACAAATTTTAAAATATACATGGGGTTTTAAAATAATTAAAATATTTCCATTGGCTTTTATCATCTATGAGTGTTAACTGTGTGCAGATTTAAAGAAATAATACCTAATCTGTAATCTATAGGTTTACTTCTATGTTTGTCAACTACTTTGTTCAAATTTTCTAATAGTGTTTAGATTTTTATGTCATATTCTAGTTGGGGAAAATAGGTCATAAAAGAGCAAATGCTAAGTGGGACATTTGGCAGCAAGATAGTTGTTAGTGCCTTCCATATTAGTCATATGATCACATAAATCCTACCAGAAACTTGTATGTCACAACATATGTCTGAAAGAGATTTGACAAGTCTGGTTTTGCCTCTTTAGCCATATCTTTGCTATCTTTCTTATGTTCTGCCTCATTTATTTAATAAATTCCCTTCTGCTTCACCCATGTAGCACATCAGAAATATTTTCCATATCTATCTTCAGTGAAAATTCCGTGGGATGGAAGGGCATAATAAACGTTTAAACCTAGCATAATTTCTCTGTATCTTAAATTTTATTTGCTTCTTGTGCACAGCTCCTTAAGCTGAGTTATTTCCAACATTTCAATGTGATGAATTTCACACTACCACCTATTTTTGAAACAAGTCATGGAATTTTTTGTAGGTAAACCTCAGCTGAGCTACTTTTTCTGGTAAATGTGATTAAATTAAGCTTTAGTTGCCTACAACTGCAAATGTTTTCTTACATTTTTTCTGAATACACCAGTCAGCACTATATTTTCACCACTTTGAGTTTCTTTCTAAACAATTTCCATCTCTTCAGCTAATAAAAAGACCAGGCTTAATTACCACCCTGTCTTTCAGAGCTCACTAGTGTGTATTATCAATAGTGATACCTAGTGCCAAAGATGTAAAGGTGTTGGTTTTCGGGTTTTTTTAATGTATTTTTATTCAAAAGTATAGCAACAAAACCACATTTCATTTGACTATTTTTGGAGCAATAACGTGACTTAAATAAGATGCCCTATCCTTTTTCTTTATAGATACTGTTTTGGGGTTGGTTTTTTTGTTTTTCTCTTTTTTTTGGCGGGAGGAGGTTATTTAAATGGTTATACTCTGTACGGTCTTAAAAAAAATTAAACCCCTCCTATAAAAAGGCTACATCCTGCAATATTAAAAAAAAAAATTACAATGTCTCTGTGTAACCTCTGTATATATTCTCTGCTACTCATGATAACTGAACCTTGGCAAGAACTTATTTACTTGCTAGACTGACTTTACTTGTGTATTAGAACGTGAATCTTCATAGGTTTGGAAGACCGGTGTGAAACACACCTAATGAAGCAGTAAAGCCAAAGTCTAAATATCTGTGAGTTAGTTATTCTATTCTTCTGTTTTAGTCTATGGAAAGGCAAAACATATTTGAATGTGGTTTACCTAAAATAGGTCAGACTAATTAAGGCCTTGTCCTGGGTTCAGCTATAGCAGTCATTTTTCTCCTTCTTAGTAGCTGGTGCAGTGCTGTGTTTTCTAACTTTCAGCCTGGGAACAACGCTGATAACACTGATGTTTTTAGTTGTTGCTAAGTAATGTTTATTCCAACCAAGGACTTTCTCAGTCTCATGCTTTGCCAGGGAGGAGGGGAAGCCGGGCGGAAGCAGAGACAGGACACCTGACCCAAACTGGCCAAAGGGGTATTCCATACCACAGCACGTCATGCCCAGTATATAAACCGGGGGGAGTTACCCGGAAGGCCCAGATCACTGCTCGGGTCGGGCTGGGTATCGGTCGGCGGGTGGTGAGCAATTGTATCCTCTCCCCTTGTTATTTCACTAATCGTTATTATCATTGGTGGTAGCAGTAGTGGTTTTGTGTTATACCTTAGTTGCGGGACTGCTCTTATCTCAACCCGTGGGAGTTACATTCTTCCCATTCTCCTCCCCATCCCTCCGGGAGCGGGGGGAGGAAGAAGGGTGGGGGGGGAGTGAGCGAGCGGCTGTGTGGTTCTGAGTTACCGGCTGGGCTCAAACCACGACAGTTCTTTTTGGCGCCCAACGTGGGGCTCGAAAGGTTGAGATAACGACAGATCTGACCAGAGTGTGTTTAATCATATTTGTGATAAGCATTCATTGTTACTACTCGTCACAATGGTGATTATTTGGCTCTCAGACGTGTTGCGCTTGATCTCAGAGTTTCAGCATGTTGTACCTTACTTACAGCCACTATTTGCTGTTTTAGTGTTTATCGGCTGGGGGGCCTGGGCTAAGGTTCTTGTTTCACTGTACTTCATGGTAATGACTTGTAATACAATAGACTCATTGATCATGAAACTGGTCTGGTTTGTGCTTCCAGCGTGGCCATCACCACTATACATTGGGAGGTATATAATGAAATATTTTAGCAATTGCATATCTTTTTTTTTCTCCTCGGGGGGTAAACTTACGAAGGAAGCATTCTCTTTCACCCCCCGTTCCCCCACCAGCCTATTTGCAACAGCAATTGAGAGTTCTGAAGGTTTTAGATGGCCTTTGAGTACCCTTGAAACCTGCCTGCTGATTGTGCTGGGGATCAGCATGTTGGCAAACATACGGAGTGTGTTTTACCCACGGCCATCCCGTCGTAGGAACATCCTATTTCGTTTAATGTCAAAAATTCAGCAGTATCAGGTTCGAATCTGGTCTAGGGTTAGACGACGATATAGGAGGACCACCAGGAGATTTTCCCTGAGGCTGGACAGTTATGAGTGGCAGGGTGTGTGGGATAGTATGGGCAAGTACCTAGGCCAGTGGGCCCCTCCAGTGCTTTGGAACTTCACCACTGAACAAGTGCAACATCCGGAAAAACTAGTAAAACTCTTAAACAAGGTGTGCTGTCGTCCTGGTTATACCAGAGAGGGACAAATCATGGCAACGTGCTGGGGCTTGGCCTATGCCTACAGAGCCCTGCTCAACACTATCCAGCACCTTCAAAGGGAAAAAAATGTCTCTGGATCTGATGGCAAAGCAACAGACAACGCAGCTATGCCAACTACAAGCACAGCAGCTACTCAGACCCTGACCACAACAGTCAACACAGCTACTCCAAGTACAGCAGCTACATCAACCCCAGTGACAAGCACAACAGCTACTCAAACCCTGACCACACCAGACAACACAACTACTCCAACTTCAAATACAGCAGTTACACCAACCCCAGTGACAAGCACAACAGCTACTCAAACCCCGACAGCAACAGACAATGTGGCTACTCCAAGCACCGCAGCCACACCAACCCCAGTGACAAGCACAGTAGCTACTCAAACCCCGACAGCAACAGACAATATAGCTACTCCAAGCACTGCAGCTACACCAACCCCAGTGACATGCACAGTAGCTATTCAAACCCCGACAGCAACAGACAATATGGCTACTCCAAGCACCGCAGCTACACCAACCCCAGTGACAAGCACAGTAGCTACTCAAACCCCGACAGCAACAGATAATGCATCTCTTGGTGTTACTCAACTCCCAAGCACAACAGCTGCACCAACCCCAGCAATAGACATTGCAACCACTCCAATCCTAGTGGCAGACACTGCAGCCACTCCAACCACAGTGACAAACACTGCAGCTAAACCAAATGGCCAGTTTGTGACAATGTCTGTTGCCCCTGTAAGCAAAAGCAGACGAAAGGCACAAAGAGCAATCCGCGAAGTGAAGAAAGATGAAGACCCAATGCCATTACTACATGCAACAGCACCTGAACAAGAGTTACTACTACGTGGGTCAGAGGAAGAGGAAGAAGAAGAAGAGGTCACTTCTCGACCCCGGACCTCAACCGAACTACGGAATATGCGAAAAGATTTCACCCGTCTTCCAGGGGAGCACATTGTCACACGGTTGCTCCGGTGCTGGGACAATGGGGCCGACGGTCACGAACTAGAAGGTAGGGAAGCCAAGCAGCTGGGATCACTTGCTAAGGAAGGAGGAATTGACAAAGCGATTGCAAGAGAGAAGCGAGCCCTCAGTCTTTGGAGGCGGCTCCTGGCAGCTGTGAAGGAAAGGTTTCCCTACAAAGACGATATTACGAATCGCTCAGCCAACTGGACCACGATAGAGAAAGGCATCCATTCCCTGAGGGAATCAGCCATTATAGAGATGATCTATCGTAGGCCGGATTCCAGGAACACATCCGTAGATCCAGATGAAGTCGAATGTACACGACCCATGTGGCGGAAACTTACACGGAGTGCGCCATCATCATATGCCCACACATTGGCATCAATGACCTGGAGTGACGGAGTATCACCAACAGTGGATTGCCTGATTCGTCAACTCCGAGAGTTCGAAGACAATCTCACCCCTTCCATCATTTCAGCTGTGGAAAAACTGTCCCAGGAGTTCAAACAATTGAGAGACGATTTATCCGATCTATCCAGCTCCCCACACGTACCAACCCATGTCTCAGCTATTAACAGAAGGCGCCCTACTGCTCGAGAAAGAAAATATAGGAGGTACACGCCACGGGCCACCCTATGGTTTTACCTGCGGGATCATGGAGAAGACATGAGAAAGTGGGATGGAAAACCTACTTCAGCTCTGGAGCAATGGGTGCGTGAACTGAAGAGGAGAACAATGGTCAAGGATGATCCTCCCAGGAAAGCTGCTGCTCCAGTCTCTGGCGAGCAGTTTCCCAGATGGAGTGAAAGAGCTGATTTTACTCCAGCTCCTCTGATAAGGAATACTAATCCCTTTCTACAAGACAGAAGTGGAGAATTTTGTGATCACTATTAGAGGGGCCCTGCCTCCAGCCAGGTGGAGGAGAGGGATAATCGGGTTTACTGGACTGTGTGGATCAGATGGCCTGGCACATCAGTCCCACAGAAGTATAAGGCTCTAGTAGATACCGGTGCACAGTGTACTCTGATGCCATCAAGGTATCAAGGGGTGAAACCCATTTCTATTTCTGGAGTGACAGGAGGATCCCAAGTGTTAACTATGCTGGAAGCTGAAATCAGCCTGACTGGGAGGAAGTGGCAAAAGCACCCCATTGTAACTGGTCCAGGGGCTCCATGCATCCTTGGCATAGACTATCTCAGGAGAGGGTACTTCAAAGACCCAAAAGGGTATAGATGGGCTTTTGGTATCGCTGCCTTGGAGACAGAGGAAATTAAGCAGCTGTCCACCTTACCCGGTCTCTCAGAGGATCCTTCTGTTGTGGGGTTGCTGAAGGTCGAAGAACAACAAGTGCCAATTGCGACCACAACAGTGCACCGGCGGCAATATCGCACCAACCGAGACTCCTTGATTCCCATCCATAAGCTGATCCGCAGACTGGAGAGCCAAGGAGTGATCAGCAGGACCCGCTCACCCTTTAATAGCCCCATATGGCCAGCGCAAAAGTCTAATGGAGAGTGGAGATTAACAGTAGACTATCGTGGCCTGAACGAAGTCACACCACCATTGAGTGCTGCCGTACCGGACATGTTAGAACTTCAGTATGAACTGGAGTCAAAGGCAGCCAAGTGGTATGCCACAATTGACATTGCCAATGCATTTTTCTCAATCCCTTTGGCAGCAGAATGCAGGCCACAGTTTGCTTTCACTTGGAGGGGCGTCCAGTACACTTGGAACCGACTGCCCCAGGGGTGCAAACACAGCCCCACCATCTGCCATGGATTGATCCAGACTGCACTGGAACAGGGGCAAGCTCCAGAACACCTGCAACACATTGATGACATCATCGTGTGGGGTGATACAGCGGAAGAAGTTTTTGAGAAAGGGAGGAAGATAATCCAAATCCTGCTGAAGGCCGGTTTTGCCATAAAACGGAATAAGGTCAAGGGACCTGCACAGGAGATTCAATTTTTGGGAATAAAATGGCAAGATGGACACCGCCAGATCCCCACAGATGTGATCAACAAGATAACAGCAATGTCTCCACCAACTAACAAGAAAGAAACACAAGCTTTCTTAGGTGTTGTGGGGTTCTGGAGAATGCACATCCCAAATTACAGTCTGATTGTAAGCCCTCTCTACCACGTGACCCGGAAGAAGAATGATTTCAAATGGGGCCCTGAGCAACAACAAGCCTTTGAACAAATTAAACGAGAAATAGTCCATGCAGTAGCCCTTGGACCAGTCCGGGCCGGGCCAGATGTGAAAAATGTGCTCTATACCGCAGCTGGGGAGAATGGTCCTACCTGGAGCCTCTGGCAGAAAGCTCCAGGGGAGACTCGAGGTCGACCCCTCGGCTTTTGGAGTCGGGGATATAAAGGATCCGAGGCCAGCTATACTCCCACTGAAAAAGAGATACTGGCAGCCTATGAAGGGGTTCGAGCTGCCTCAGAAGTGATCGGAACTGAAGCGCAGCTCCTCCTGGCACCCCGGTTGCCTGTGCTGGGCTGGATGTTCAAAGGCAGGGTCTCCTCTACACATCATGCAACGGATGCTACATGGAGTAAGTGGGCCGCACTAATTACACAACGAGCTCGAATAGGAAATCCCAGTCGTCCAGGAATTCTAGAAGTCATCATGGACTGGCCAGAGGGCAAAGATTTTGGGATGTCACCAGAAGAGGAGGTAACGCGTGCTGAAGAGGCCCCACCATATAATGAACTGTCAGAGAGTGAAAAGCAATATGCCTTGTTTACTGATGGGTCCTGCCGTATTGTGGGAAAGCATCGGAGATGGAAGGCAGCTGTGTGGAGTCCCCTGCGACAAGTTGCAGAAACTGCTGAGGGAGAGGGTGAATCGAGTCAGTTTGCAGAGGTGAAAGCCATCCAGCTGGCCTTGGACATTGCTGAACGAGAAAAATGGCCAGTGCTTTATCTCTACACTGACTCATGGATGGTGGCAAACGCCCTGTGGGGGTGGTTGCAGCAATGGAAGCAGAGCAACTGGCAACGCAGAAGTAAACCCATCTGGGCTGCTGCATTGTGGCAAGATATCGCTGCTCGGGTGCAGAACCTGGTGGTGAAGGTACGCCACGTAGATGCTCATGTACCCAAGAGTCGGGCCACTGAGGAACACCAGAATAACCAGCAAGTGGATAAAGCTGCTAAGATTAAAGTGGCTCAGATGGACTTGGATTGGCAACATAAGGGTGAATTATTTTTAGCCCGGTGGGCCCATGACACCTCAGGCCATCAAGGCAGAGATGCAACATATAGATGGGCTCGTGATCGAGGGGTGGACTTAACGATGGACACTATTGCCCAGGTTATTCACGAATGTGAAACATGTGCTGCAATTAAGCAAGCCAAGCGGTTAAAGCCTCTCTGGTATGGAGGACGATGGCTGAAGTACAAATATGGGGAGGCCTGGCAGATTGACTATATCACACTCCCACCAACCCGCCAGGGCAAGCGCTATGTGCTTACCATGGTGGAAGCAACCACCGGCTGGCTGGAAACATACGCTGTGTCCCATGCCACTGCCCAGAACACTATCCTGGGCCTTGAGAAACAAGTCTTGTGGCGACACGGCACCCCAGAGAGAATTGAGTCAGACAATGGGACTCATTTCCGGAACAACCTCATAGACACTTGGGCCAAAGAGCATGGCATTGAGTGGGTATATCACATCCCCTACCATGCACCAGCCTCTGGGAAAATCGAACGGTACAATGGGCTGTTAAAAACTACACTGAGAGCAATGGGTGGTG
This sequence comes from Strigops habroptila, assembly GCF_004027225.2. Lineage (NCBI taxonomy): Eukaryota > Metazoa > Chordata > Aves > Psittaciformes > Psittacidae > Strigops > Strigops habroptila. The sequence goes on along the minus strand of NC_044278.2, from coordinate 66,796,598 downwards.
GGACTTTCAAACACTGGGATACACATTTACCAAAAGCCACCTGGTTGGTTAACAGTAGGGGATCTGCCAACAGGGCTGGCCCAGCCCAATCAGAACTTTTACGTACCGTAGAGGGGGATAAAGTTCCTGTGGTGCACATAAAGAATTTGTTGGGGAAGACAGTCTGGGTTATTCCTGCTTCAGGTAAAGGCAAACCCACTCGTGGGGTTGCTTTTGCTCAGGGACCTGCATATACTTGGTGGGTAATGCGGGAAGATGGGGAAGTCCGATGTGTACCTCAAGGGGATTTGATTTTGGGGGAAAACAGCCAATGAACTCAATTATACGCTGTTGCCTGCTCTATAACACTTTTATAGCCCACCAGCTAGATATCTTCAGGTCGCCAGCAATTGACCCTGACTTCCCTCCGATCATCACCTCAACAAAGAATGAATTTTGAGGAAACCAGATGAGCTCAGCAGTGACCAGACGAGTTTGGCAGTATCATCAGCAGGCCACAACCCAACACTACATACCGTCCCTCCTGCCCTGAAAGACTATTACAAGAGATGGAGCCTGACATCATGGACTGGATGAGTTCAGCAATTTTACAGGGATTGGTCCATGGACTAGGGAATGATATCTTTCTCTGTGTGTGGGTGTGGGTGTATATATATATGTGTATATATATGGGACAGGGGTGATGGCGTGCTGAGAGATGTGGGATCTGAGCATGACATGAATGGTATGGAAGAAGGGGTGGATACTGTCCTGGGTTCAGCTATAGCAGTCATTTTTCTCCTGCTTAGTAGCTGGTGCAGTGCTGTGTTTTCTAACTTTCAGCCTGGGAACAACGCTGATAACACTGATGTTTTTAGTTGTTGCTAAGTAATGTTTATTCCAACCAAGGACTTTCTCAGTCTCATGCTTTGCCAGGGAGGAGGGGAAGCCGGGAGGAAGCAGAGACAGGACACCTGACCCAAACTGGCCAAAGGGGTATTCCATACCACAGCACGTCATGCCCAGTATATAAACCGGGGGGAGTTACCCGGAAGGCCCAGATCACTGCTCGGGTCGGGCTGGGTATCGGTCGGCGGGTGGTGAGCAATTGTATCCTCTCCCCTTGTTATTTCACTAATCGTTATTATCATTGGTGGTAGCAGTAGTGGTTTTGTGTTATACCTTAGTTGTGGGACTGCTCTTATCTCAACCCGTGGGAGTTACATTCTTCCCATTCTCCTCCCCATCCCTCCGGGAGCGGGGGGAGGAAGAAGGGTGGGGGGGGAGTGAGCGAGCGGCTGTGTGGTTCTGAGTTACCGGCTGGGCTCAAACCACGACAGGCCTGTAAGAAAGAGATGTGCGGAGATAATACATTTCCTAAAATATGTATGTGATAAATATAATAAATTGAAAAGACTTTCTTGAAAGTTGTTTTGGTTATACCTGCAACTTGTCTTTTCTTTCATTAAACCAACCAGCTGAGCAGATAAACACATCTTGCACTTGAGAGAGTCGCACCATGGGTTCTCTTTCTCGCCAACTGGAATAGCACAGTACATCTTACCCACCTAAAAACATTGAATTTTGCCAACAGGCTGAGACCTACTGTCTGTCTACTCTGGTATATTGTCCTGATAATTAAGATTAGTAGATCTTTCAGACTTTTTAGAGAGGGGTATAAAAATCTCCGCAGCAGATTTACCCCGAGTATACATATCACAAGGTAGTTTTGCTTTCACTGGCAATATCTAAAGGATAGCTTATTTTCAGAAAAAAGAATTTTCTTCATTTTTTACTTCAAAGCTCAATTTCTGCACATCATTGACCTTGGTTTCAGCACAGGTTTTGACATGTTTTGACTTAGTGTCTTTAGGGATGATAAACAGCTTGATCTACAGAGCTTGAAATAACAGCACAGGACAAATGACTCCATGTACCCCCTTTCACAGGTTTTCACATCAAACAGTTCAGTACATATTGGACATAAGTACTACTGTAAGACAATAAATAAAACAGAGAGCACATAAACCCACAAAGAATTCTAGAAATATTTCAGTCATTTGTATGCAAACAACCTTTCAAAATGTCAGCCTACAGTATCTTCCAAGACCTGTAATAAAGCCGTAGATTTGCAATTTTCTCAATGCGAAGCTTAGTGCAGATTAATGATATGAAAGCAAATGAAAATAATTTTTTAAGCAAGAAAAAATAACATTCAAAATTACAAAAGAAACTAATTATACATTAAATTTTACAGTTGTAGAATAATATTACAAATTGTAAGAGATCTCTTTTTTCTGGCTTAAGGTGGAAAACCTGTACATCCTAAACATGTATTTGTTCACAAATCATGCTCCATGAGACCATCTTTTTTGGCAGTGTTCCAACTAAGTACACAGATATACTTTCAATAGTGGTAATTTCTTGCTACCAAAAATTGAAAAGCCACCTAAAATTGCTCATTGAATTCAAAACTAATTTTGGATTCACATTGATTACGTAACAATAACCAAAACCCAACACTTATTTCTTCTGAATGCTTTAGGGACAATGAAGAAATATGAAGATCTTAGGAGAGCATACAGCAAATAGACTACATAATGTCATCATCTGAGAATCACGGAGTCTTAGAACAGTTCAGGCCAGAAGAGACCTCTGGCCGCCATCTTATCTTGCTCAAGCAAGGCCACCTAAAGCTGGTTGACCAGGACCATGCCTAGATTTTTTTTTTTAATACCTCTAAGGATGGAGACTTCTCAACCTGTTGTAGCTCAGGAACCAGACTGTTACCACCCTACATGTACTGGTACATGGAGTTATTCATGCACCATAGGATGTGTAAGACTTTGCTCTTCCCCTTGCTGAACCTCATGATGTTCCTGCCAGCCCTTTTCTCCAGACTGTTGAGGTCCCTCTGAATAGCAGCATGACCCTCTGCTGTATCCGCCATTCCTCCCCGTTTTGTAGTATCAACAAAACTGGTAAATACATTATGCTTCCATCATCCAGATCATTAATAGAGATGTTGAAACTTAAATTTTTCAAGAGAAGTTTACTTACACCTGCCAATTTAAAATACATACACTGATAAACAGACTGTCCATTCCAATGACCATATATGCTTTGGGAGTATTTCAGTTATGTTTTTCCATTTTCCATTTTTTTTCATACCAGTCGTGCCTATATTCCACTTTCAGCTCAGATGTCTGTTTTTCTGCTTCAGTAATTTACTTTTGATTTCTCAGTAATAGAGATAAATGAGTTAAAGAAGCTTTTATATGCAGGGGTTTTTTTTGTAGTATCATTGTAAATTTTTAGGTACAGCACATTCCCCCGAACATTATGCATTTGTTAATAGATTTATTTTACTGACCTTCATTTTAATTGCTTACTGCCATAGCCTTTACTAAAACTGCACAGGCAACCCTTAAAAATAATAGCGCCAACTTCAATCACCCAAAAAACAACACACAAGAAACCTCTGCAAAATGATCAATTAAGGAGTAAGTACAAATGCGAGGTAGCTAGGCAGACTGGCTGAATTTACAGCCTCCAAAGCAAAGTATACAATTAGCTTCAAATGCCAAACTTCACATGCCATTAAAGTGGCTGTACACTAAAAACAACAACAAAAAAAAAATCCTAGTGAATTCTGCATTCATGATGAATAGACACAAGAATTTTGGTGAACAAAAGCTATTCTACTACACTCATTTGCAAAGGATATAATTAGTTGTTCTTTCAGTTTCCTGGATAAAGATGGCACATATGAAAAATACTAGGCTGTCAATACCCAAAAGGGTTAGAAGTATAATTTTAACAAAGGAATATATTTAGGACAACAACAACAGATTTTAGCTGAATATCTGTAGTGTTTTAGAAGATTTTATGCCAAGAAAGACGTACTTGGAATTCATATGATGTGGTATTTTTGCCTTGTTTATTTTAGCCCTCTTGTTCTAAAAATGTCTACAATGGCAGTAGCATTTTGCTACTGCATTTGCTGCAGTTACAGGGGCACAAATCTATTACAGCAAAAACTTACCTACAAGTTAAAGAATATTAGAGACTGCTTTGTGTGCATGCACCACACAAACATACATACCCCAGATAGATAGACACTTTAAAAGTTTACTTGTTGAAATCCATAATGGCATAAAGGAGTTCTATTCACACCATTCTGTGTCCATAGCTGCGACAGACAGCATAAGAAATTAGAAGTCTAAAGTGAAAATAAAGATCTATGATTTTCTGCACAGATTTTAGTAACAGTTAATATTATTGTCTTGTGCATTCATATTCAAGATTCCATATTAAAAACATATGATTAAAATTCCTCATTAAAAGCTACATAATTGCAAAGGCCACCAAAAGGTAATATTTTGATTTCAATTATTTTTGCTTCCATGATTTTGCAGCTGTATTCCTCAAAATAAATATAAACTAAATACAAATAAATTTTTTCACATATGCCATGGGCGAGCAGAGATAGCCAGAAATTTGCAAAAATTACCTTTTTTTTTTTTTAGTGGAATTTTTTTTTTTTGTTATGAACCCAGAAACTTTTTGTGGATTGTGGATGTAAAACCATTTCTGACATCTGTGACAGTATTCTTGGTCAAAACAAGATGGAAAAAAAAGTCCTGTTTGCCATGCAGCAAATAGTAGACACCCATTTTCAGATAATTTTTAGAATGTTTTGGACTCAGGATTTAAACTTCGTATTGCTAATATATGAGTCTTCATATTGAAAGTATTCACCATTAGCTAATCAATTACTTAAGCAAGAGTTGGAAACTGTATCAGCATATTTCAAGTGAATGTCCTGAAGTGTTTGACATTCTGGAGTTAATCTCTGTGTGTCGTATTTAAAAAAATATCCTTTCTTGTCTTAGTGTAGAATGGAAGAACACTGGAAAATTCATGGCTTTAAAACTTTTAGAACTCTTGCAGATTTCTATCAATCATTGACTGTACAAAGACAACTTGTGAAGGGCACAAAAAGTCTCTCAAAAGAAGTTTAAAATTCTTAAATGACATTGTTAGGTCTACAGAGAGATGACTAGGTTGCTGACTTTATCCCTGGCTTGAAGTCATGCTGTGGAGCAAAATGTGAGGAGCTGCTGGAGACATGCCATGAGAAGCTAGTGGTGGACATGGCACATAACATAGGTGGGTAAGTGGGAGTTACTTGAGAAATGGGGGGAGGCAGAATTATCATAACTGGCAAGTGGCAAGTTATTATCAGTGTTAACAGTTATTGTCAGTAATAACATATAAAGCCAAGATTGCCCAAATAAGCATATTTTTGTATGGGTGTAGCAAATCTGAGAAAACATAATTAGGGGCAAGTTTTTTATGTGGTAGATAATTTAGACAGAGAAAGGGAGGTGTGAGGGCAATGAAAAGGAACATAAGGAAATAAGACCGAGGATAATAAAGTGTGGAGATAACATAACTGAGGATGTTTGGAGATACCTGCTGCACAGCCCTGTGCTTGATCATTGTAGCTGAAGCAGAAGAATAAACTTATCCTGACCATGCAGCATGTGTTGAACCAGTTTCTATAACCAGGTGAAAGGGCAAGAGGAAGTAGGGTGCTTTCCCTGATTAGCAGGAGAATGCATAGAACAACATGATCTGCATATCAAAATGTTAGTGCCCATTCCAGGCTTCATGTCATAGACATCCTCCCAGCCACTTCCTAGCAGACATTTAGATGGATTGCTTCAAGAAGCAGAGCAATTCACTCCTCCTGCCCCATTTACTTTGCCCACAGCCTTTCCTGTGCCTTCACCATGTGAGATAAAGGAAAATGCATCTTCTTTTTTGCAGTGACCCATTATCAAGTAAAGCCAGTGGGCGGTTTGCTATTTATCCTAGTGTTCTCAACCAGGATAGTTGTTCAATCTCAATTTTGAAGAATCCAAGAAATGACTATACTTCATTTTTTGCTAGCAGCAAGGTACCTTTGATTTCAGTGCAAGAGGGCTGATTCCACTTATTTCACAACTTCAGCATTTTGAAGAGACAGACAAGAGCCTCATTTTCCTGCTATATGCATGTACCTGGCTGGATCTCCACAGAACCCTCTCTCCTATTCAGGTACCCTTTTTATCTATCCAATACCAATTTTAGTGAATTATTTAGTGAATTATTTAGTGAATTATATAAATTTAGCGAATTATTTAGTGAATTACATAAATATAGTTAATTATTTAGGTAATTATTATTTAATGAATTATTACCAAGAAATGACTATTTAGTAGCTCTAAGAACAATAGTATAATTCCATCATACATACAAATTAATTCACATTAAAAATATCAGACTATAGATCAACTATGAAAAAGTGTAATTCACGTAATTCACTATTTTGTTGTCTCAATATATTATCCTTAATCCTCTTATTCCCCACTTGCTCTACCACAATTAGTTCCTTAATCTGTCTAGTCCCCATTGAATTATCTGAGCTTTGTCCCATATGCTCTGTGCTGTCTACCTTACTTCTGATTCCCCTCTATACTCCAGCCATACAACCCATATGACTGGCAGACAGACAAGAGGCTGACTGTTCTGTGGATAATCCAGGGCTATGTACAAACCAACTTGTTAACTGCACAGTGTCAAGCAAAATGAAGAGTAGTAACAACAGCCTCATTTTCTCTGTTTATCAAGTCAATTGTTAGGATTTATTTTCACTTAGCTAGACATGGTTTTCACAAAAACTTGTAGGAAATTCATACCTTTGAGACTGTAGATCCTTTGTCAAATTTGGTTGAAATCAACCAGAGTCCACCTATTAAGAGGAATGGCTAGGGGAGAAAAAGGAAGATTGCAGAGTAGTCAAATGTCTCTCTGTTTTCTTGGAGAAATATGCTAAAAACTGTTCCAAATGTTTACATTTTTTCATGACATTCAGCTAATGGCCTAAAGGCTTTCAGCTATAACCTTGAGGAACACAGTAGAAAACTCTTCATGAAGACCCAAGGGTCTATACTGTTGGTAGTATAAATAAAAAAAAAAAAAAAAAAAGAAAAAGAGAATGTTGTTAATAAACAAAAGCACTTCCAGTTTCTTAATTTCACTTTAAGTATAAAAGTAGATGAAATTATTCAAGATTCAGGAAATTAAGCGTTGGAAAGAAACATCAGCAACCACAAAGCATCAGAGGACATGAGGGCCCAGTATTATCATGCTACCCATTTGGGGGTTTGAAATACTACTTAACACAAAAAGGTGGATGAGTTTCCATGCTAATTAGCAATGCATGGATATGTGAACAATGGGTTAAGGAAGCATGGATGTTGCTGCATGTGCCCACTTGATATTCTAGAGGTTGGTACTAAGATTTTTTAAATACGATCACATTTTAAACATGATCTGAGTCCTCAAAGATGAGAGCTGCTTAGTAATCATTGAATAAAGCAAAATATGATAGTTTACATCTGATGTATTCCTTAGTCACCATGAGATTTCTCTAAATTTTGCTTTTCTGTGATGGTGGTTATAGCTTTTCAGTAATATATCTAGCTTCTTGATTAAGTTTTGCTGTATTACCTAGTTTATTTCACTTCTTCATGTAAGGATACTTTCGAGATCTCTTAATGGGTTGCGATTGAAATGTCACTTTCTAAAGTAAGATCCTGTTCTTATCTCAATCCGTGGGATTTACATCCTTTCGATTCTCTTTCCCATCCCACTGGGACAGGGAAGAAGAGAGGGAGTGAGTTACCGGCTGGGCTTAAACCACGACACTCTTAAAGTGTTCATTCACACAATGTATTTTCAGATGTTTGGTTTTGTTTTCACATCTGAGTGAGAAGTTCTGTCCTTCATTACTTTAAATTTTCTGTAGAGTGTAAGGCTTTTAAGTTTTACCTTAAAAGGGTAAAAAGTACCATTGCAGCTGAATTGAAAGCATGGTTTAAAATAACATAGAACATATCTGCACAGTAATGCAGAGGCTGATTCAAGCATACTGTGTTCCAACACATCAGGATTCATGCAAATACTGATTTTAAACCACTTCAGTCTCTCAGAGTTAAGGCTTAGCAATACCCACACAAACAGGCACTAAAACACCTAAAGACCTCTGGCCCCATTAAAGTGGAGTACAAGAGAAGCAAATGGACCTGACCAGATAGAAGTATCCATAGAAAAATGAAGCTGTGTTCACTTATGCCATTAATTGACTTTCGAATTCCGTAAGTATGAGGGTGTTATGAACAGCCAGTGCTTCAGAAAGCAGAGTATGATTACATCCCTGCTGAATATTTTATTTCCTATTTTTGAATTACCTGTATTTTGACTTATTTTCCTTAAGTAATAGTGCATGCTTTGTATTTTTACTTTATTCCCTCAGTACTTCTCCTATAAATGAGGCAAAATTACAGAAAACATATGAAGTTTTCCAATAGTTGGAAAAAAAAATCCGTACCCAAAAAACCAAACCAAACAAACAAAGAAAAACAAAGCTAAAGAAAGCACACACATACACACACATCCTCTTTTCTTAGGTTTCAGGTATTATTGCTGTAGAGTGGTCTAATCAATGAAAAACAATGGAGAGACTATGAAGTATCCAATCTATCATCTGTTGATTATATTGGAAAACAACTGCCTATAAATTCATTTCATGCAAGTAGCTAAATGTCTTTTGAACAGCACACCTGATGAAGCAACAACAAAACAGAGGACAATCTGTCCCTCTTCTGATTTCTGGAAACAGAGCAAACTCTGGCAGAAGGGGTTGGTCAGAAAGAAAAAACAGCTAATTAATAGTTAGAAGCAGTTGAATTTTCTCAACTATCTCAGGAATATAGCAGCAGCAGCAACTGTCATGTATGAAGGCAAAGTGCAAGAAACTGCATCTGTGGCTTCAGAAAGAGTAGCAAAAATATAGTTTGCTATGTTTCAGGCAATGTGCAGCACTACAGATCTCTGTGAAAAGTTATTTCTTTGTTCCCTCCTATTAATTATCCTTCTACAATAGCAAATCAGGTTAATAGACATCAAAGTGTTATTATTTAAACAGCAACGTATGTTATTTATAGACAAAAGAGCAGTTTAATTTCATTTATTTTCAGCAGCAAAGTTATTACCAGTATGCAACAGAAACACATGAAATTTTTTCATAATTTATAGTTTTTTGTGATCTTTGCATAAAAAATCTTTATTTTTTTATTAGTTTCATTTCTGAATGCCTGCCTTCATTCTGAAGAGTAAATAATATTACCAATTGAAGAAGCTGGCAATAATTCTATGATTCTGTGATTCTCCCAACTTGAGGTCCGTATTGCAGGCAGACAGCTTCTTGCCAACACAGCCTTCCCAGAAAAGAAGCAAAAGTCTATTACAGGAAAAATATTTAAGTTCTTATTCAGTTGTAAAACAAAAAGCTGGCATCCACATACAAGGAGAAGGTACTCAGGAAGCTGAAAAACATAACAAAATTAGCTGTAATAAGTAACTGCATAGAACCATAGAATAGTTTGTGTTGGAAGGAACCTTCAAAAGTCATCTAGTCGAACGCCCCTGCAATAAGCAGGGACATCTTCAACTAGGTCAGATTGCTCAGAAACACATCCACCTAGCCTTAAATTTCTCCACTTGTGGTGGGATAGAGTATGAAGAGATAAGGTTTGAGCATTGGGCTGGGAATATGGAAAAGTCTACGGAAAGCAGAAAAAAGCCTCCCATTACCATACAGTGTCTGTGTTAGCATCTGTGTTTTCTGTGTTATCTTAAAAAAAAAAAAAAACAGAAAGAAAAGCATTATTATGTTCTCAAATCTTCAATCTCTTTTTTTGCCATGGCAGATGAAGCCAAAGTTGCCTAGGCCTTGGTGAAGTGCTTAGTTCAATCAACTAGTTTAACATCAAAAGTAGAATATCATATCTGTGCTGGCCTTAACACTTACTAGCTACCATCTTCGAAAGGTAGGTACTAAAAGCCTAAATGACCACAAAGTGTAATCATTCCTTTGAGCCACCTCAGGAAAAAAAAAAAAAAAAAAGTGTTAATATCATTATATTTAATAATATGCTTATATCATTATACTTATATATTTCAAAATATGTTTTAATTTACTTTTCTGATGAATTCATGAGCCCTACTCATAACTAGCAATATGAGCTGAAATTTTTACTGGGATAGTTTATGAATCTGATAAAGAAATAATTTAAGTGTTTCATCATTTGTTTACACAGAGAAAGGTGAGGAGAAAGTGGGGGTTTCACATCCTAGTTTTTAGTGAACTTTTATAGATATGGTTTTTTTTGTCCATACATGAACAAGGATTAGAAAATAAGCCTTTATAATTATAATAATAAAATGATTACATAAATTATTTTTATAACTGTTTTTCTTAGTTTATAATGTATCCTGGTAGAAAAAAATAGGTGAAGAACATGAATTACCTTTTTTTTTAATTCCAACTGGTTGTGTATATACGTGTGAATATACATATATATAAAAATGGAAAGTTTCATGTGTATATATGTGTATATACACACACAGGGAAAGATATTGGTATGGCTAAATCACACACAGGCATTATTATATGAATGTTGACACACCTCCAACAGTTGACCTAAATGATCATTAAAGACACTGAAATATTGTAAAACTGATAAATATTTTTTTTTTGCAGCAACGACAGAGAATGTAATCCTTTATGTTGTGTACAGTGTACTATGAATAGAATCAAATGAATTCTCCATGAATACAATCATATTGTACTGTAAAATGTAATCATATGACAAGTGTCTAGGAAAAAGTGCTATGGAATCAAATCATCAACAGATACACTTTTGAAATAGGTAGGGTACACTGAATATTTTACCACTAAGAAAAATGCTATAAATAGAAAATAAAACTCATGACTCGGTATGCATTATATTAGACCTGTATTGATAAATATATTTTTTTTTTAATTTAGACTTAAAAAAAATATAGATCTTATTTACACACTCATACAATATCATGAAATATGAGTTACTGCAAAAGCAATCAGCTTAGACAGCTCATTAATCTTTCTCATACAAATATTGTGATCCCTCTATCTTTCCTCAACAATTTTTGTGTGTATGATTTAAGGATGAAAGAAATGATAACTGGTTTCCATGACAGCTTGAGATACAATGTGTTCTGCAACATGATGAACAATTAAATTTTGATTTAATTTCCCTTATTTTATGGTAACATAACATTAACAAAATAAATATATTCTGATTGTGCTATGTAGGTGAAGTAGTTTCCTGCCTTAACATTACATTCATGTATTTGCTGAAACTAACCAGATTTGCACTAGTCTAAATAATCTGTACTGACACAGTATTCTTTCACAGAGCCTAAAATTGTCTCCACCACCCTCATTTTGTAATGATACCCAAACTGGGCCTTATGGAGCTATAACTTTTATACCAGAAGCAATGCAGCTGCAGTGCTCCTCCCAGGTTATGTTAAGAGACTGTTAAATTGGCTTCAGTATTCGAGTCAGCTTGTTCCGAATTTGCTAATTTGGGTATTTCCAAGTGATCCCACTTTGCTAAATGCTCTGATGGAATTATTTCCATTACTTCCAGTAGACTTTGGGCCACAGTCTGAACACAGAGTAGTAATAAATTGCACACACGTGACATAAGATATATGTAAGCTCATTTTTATTTTGTTCTTAACGCACTGACAAAGTGTGTTTGTTACAATTGCAAAGATCAAGTCCTTTGTTCAACTTGGAATGCTGGAAAAAGAATCTATAGTTATCGGCATTTATCGTAGAGATGCTTCTGAGGGGTTTTCTTGGTATTTACTTTGGGCTGTACTCACATTTTTCCACTTAGAAAAAATACACAGAATGTGATGAAAGAAAAAAAAATCTCTTCCCCTATTGCACCTTGTGCTCATTGCTTCTCTTCCTGTCACTGAGGACCACCAAAGGGAGTCTGGTTCAATTTTCTCCATACTCTCCCATTAGGCAGTCGAGGACAGCGGTAAGGTGTCCTCTTAGTCTTCCCTTCTTGAGGCCAAACAAATTTACCCAGCCTCTCACTATACATCTACATCACATGCTCCAGACACCATTAATCACCTTGGTGGCACTCCACTGGACTCACTGAACTAGCCACACTCTTGCTAGTACAGACAGAACATAACTGGCCTTTTTTACTATAGGGGCACGCTGTTGGCTCATGTGCAACTTGTCCTCCAAGACTGCTGATCTTTCCATTTTATTTTGTATTTTTTTCATTGTTTTTCTCCCTCTTGGTTTTTTGTTTGGGTATTTTTTTTTTTATTTTTAATTTCCTCTTAAGTTTCTTTCCAGCCAGTCAACCCAATCTCCCTTTAAGACTCTGGGTTATTCCATCCCAGGTACAGACATTCCCTTTTCTTTTGTTGAACTTCCAGATGTTCCTTTCAGTGCATATCTCCAACCTGTAGAGGTCCTGCTGTGGAACAGGCCTGATCTCCAGTGTTTCAGATGCTCTTCTCCAGCTTATCCTCTGCAAATGCATAAAGAGTATTTCTCCACCTATTATAGAAGTAAAATGAGTTGAAAGTTTTTTTAGTGATGCTGCCATAAAAAGAGGTCAGCATAAGGAGATATAAAACCAGTATAAAATATTCTATCCCAAATAGAAAAAACATGTCTAAGAAAATGAGACATGTATTTGCATGTATTTGTAGCTTTATCAGTATACAGCTACAAAAAAATAAATCAGAAACAATAATTTAGAGTATAAATATAATATATAAATTATTTCGAATATAATAATCAGAAAAAATATTTTAGAACTATTTTTCATTTGAAAATAAAAAGAGTTTTCAGTAACTTATCTTTCATTCTCCCCAGGGGAAGACATTGAAAGTATAACTGCTATGAAATGGGTAACTTCCTTAACTGGGAGATACAAATGATTCTTTTGTCTACTGCACCACTGACATTGTGAACTCTGGTCTAAAGCTGTTTTACAAGTTTTTCTCAGGGCAAGTGTTATAAAAACAGTCATTGAGCAATAAACACAGTGGATGCTCTGTTCTACAATTTTTTAGCTACAATTATCCTTAATTTCACCAGTTTGTTCCAGAAGAAAAACTGTGAAAGTATTCAGTAGTTTTCAATATCTTGTAAAACACAACTGTTCTGTAAAGAAAGGTCAGAACATTTTCACCCAAAGGAGTATCTGCTCATTTCAGGTGTTGTTGTATTAGTATGTTAACGTATTACAAAACTATAGCTTTTACCAACTCTTTTTCCAGCTCTTTTTCCTTGGGTAGTTTGGACTAAATAGCTAACATATGCCACAGTAAGTATTGCAAGAAACAATGAAATTTAGAGTTACATCTAGCTAGCATGAAGATGTCATATGGAGTTTTAATGTGTACATGAAGTGATCCTATTTACATATTCAGTACTCTAAACATGATTAGTCAAACTTACTGTATACTGCCATGAGCATAGATAGATATATTAATATTTGCATATTCATTTTTGGCCCACTGTGATTCATTAAAAAGCACCAAGAATCAGATAAAGGCCTAAGTGTACATAATTTTTAAAAATCACAAAAATCGAGTAATTTATATACAGAGGGATGGATACATAAGTGAATGCTAAATTTGCTGCAAATCTAGACAAGCAAATACACTCTTTACCAAAACAGAGTGCATAAGTGCACAGGATTTAACTTTTTGTTTGTTTTTAAGAGGGTTTCCTTACACAGCTCAGAGAAGGAATCACATCCTTAAATCTGAAGAGCTCTGCTTTTCACAAAGATTAACATATCCCATCTGATAGATGGAAATACAACTCATACAACACAGATATCTTTCAAAATTATCTTTACTAAGGAGGGCCCAAGCAACTATTACTTGTTTAAAGTCCAACAGTCCCTAAATAAGTTTACGCCTGCCTTCCAAGGAGACAAAGGTTCTGCCCCAGCAAGCACATGTTCCAAAATATGAAGCAATTTAAACGATTAGAAAAAAAAAACCAAAAACAAAAACAAAAACAAAACAAACAACAACAACAAAAAACCTGACATCCGCCCCTCCCCCCCCTCCAGTGGCTTACTTGATTACGCTTGATTATATAGAGGTAGTCTAAAACTAAAAAACGCATGCTCCCAAAAACACATGCCCTGGCCCCCTCCAAGGTAAAACACCAAACCAAACAGTTTCTTCCAGACCTCTTGAGTTTTGATTCAGTTTCTAAAACAGTATTCAGTTTCTGTTGAAATATTATTTTAAAATCAGAACTCTGACTACGTGTGTAGTCATGTACAAGACTTCAACAAGAGCTGAAAGGATAGATTATTTCTGTTATAATATATATATACTATATCTCCCGAGATATAGTATTAATTAGCTATCAATTCATTATTTTTTTGATTTAATTCCTTGAGAACCCTGTAAAAGAACTAAAATTCTACAGGTGCAATGAAACTAACATGATGCTTTTGGTTAAAATATTATGCATGGATCTGCTGAAGCAGTACTTCAAACTACAGAGAAACCTTTTTTTATATCTATGTGTCTCTTTGGTGAATGAAGAAAAGAATAGCAATGAAAGACTTTTGTAATACAACAGTTATCCTTGTTTCACTTGTATACATGACATTCTCAGAAAACATGAATTCTAGAGGCAGAAAGAAATACTCAAAAGTCAAAATCCATGAAGTGACTAAGTAATCAAGAACTGTCCAAAACCAATGGAAAACCGCAATTATGCATATTCTTTTTTTTTTAAGCATCTGTTGAATCTAGTGATGCTTACATTGCTCTTGTAGCATCACTTCTAATATATTCAACAAGAATTAAAACAGAAAATTTCATAATATGAAGCCGTAATTCTTTACAGTGACATTAGGTGTTTACTAGGCAACTGAGAATCGTAATATCCAAATAAAGATGTAGAAAAGACAACTTTGAAGTAACTTTGGTATTGATTGATCAGCACTTGGCACCTCAAGCATTTTTTTGCATGGCAATTATTTGTTAAGCAGTAATCAGCAAATCTAGACTACTATCGGTGCATCATTACTATCTCGGCAAAAGAATGCAGAGATTATTTTTGTCATGGTCCTGCTCAGTCTTCTCTGGCCTTTGGAAAAAAATAGCAAGCATGGAGTTACTCACACAGTCAATAACTGCAACTCTTCAAAAAACAAAGATTCTGACAACAATCCTCTTCCCCTGAAGCTGTAAGTGTAGCTTCTGTAAAGAAGAATAATCAACAGCAATTACCAATAATTTACTCTCTACAATTGTTGAAAAATACTATACAGAAATCTGTCATAAAAGCCCCATTGACTAAAATGCCAATGAAAACCACATTGTGAGACAATGTGTACCAGTATAGATTGTAGTTAATTCCCTTCTGTTGCAACCTCTATTCACAGAAGGCCAAATTGTGGTCTTAGTTATGTCCCTGTAATGTCTGTGAAGTTAATATGACTTACATGGACATATCAGGAAGAATATTTGGGTGTCAAATAGTCAGAGATACTCTAGTTTCATATATATAAATGAGCTGTCTTTTATCATGCATTTCAAATATTTTTCAACCTTTATTCTAATGAGTAATTTTTAAAAAGTTTTTTTTTTTTTTTTCAGAACTACTGCTGTGAGGGAAGAGCGTATGACATTTTTCCCTCTACAAACAGACTGACTTGAGATTCTAAATCAAACTTTCTAAACCAAACCTGACACATATGTACCCGCAGGGAGCCAAAGAGTTGGAAGAAGCCAAAGGAGCAAGACTTTTTCTTTTTTTCCCTAATCTCAAAGATTTATCCCAACTCTCAATGGAAAAAGACGAATTGTATTGCTTAGTTTCCACTGAATATGTAAGGAGCTTTACAATTTTAAGAATAATATAGCTTTTTACCTCATATTTACAGCTTTCTGCATCATATATTTATGAGAATTCTTGGATTGATAGTAACGAAAGATGAATTTTTAAAAATGACATTTCACGAAGAATACACCTTCTATAGTACGTACCATGCTAGTGCTGAATATCCCTATCATGGGAAATATTTAAGACAGCAATCTGCATATCCTAAACCTCATTTTCTGTTTCATTATCTACCTTCCTACATTAAGGCATGCTTTTTCTCAGACTGTTGTCATATTCTCACAGAACCTTCTAGTTCTTGTCCAGTCTTGCTCTCTAGCTAAAGAACATGAAGACTATGCAAATGCACCAGATGATCCAAGAAAATATTAAATAAATAAATAAAAGCATCCTTCAGTCTTTTTCATCTTTTTCTTTGACTGTGACATGGTATTACCAAATATATTACATGTAAGACATAAATGAAAGATATTTAAGTTGTTGAAACAAATCTGGAATGCACATATGGTTTAGGAAAGGAGAATTGTTACCGTTATCTGTGAGATCATGCCTGTTTCTACATTAAAATGTAAGATAAAAAGTCAGGAAATTTACCTTTCAGAATCAAAGCATCAGTCTCTCTCCCACTTGGGTCTGGCTCTCCAGTCTTGTGGATGGATTTGTTGATAGTTTGCTTTGGGAGGAAATAGTGGTTTTGTTTGTGGGTTTTGTTTTTTGGGGTTTTTCTGTGGGGTTTTTTGTTGTTGTTGTTGTTGTTTGTTTAGTTTAGTTTTTCTTTTTTTTTGTTTCTTTGGGGTTTTTTGTGATTATTTTTTGGGTTTTTTTTGTTTTGTTTTTGTTTGGGGTTTTTTTGTTTTTCTTTGGGTTTTTGTTTGGGGGGCTTTAGTGGGCTTTTTTTGTTTGGTTTTTTGTTTGGTTTTGTTTGTTTGGGTTTTTTTTATTTTCTTTGGTTTTTTGTTTTTGTTTTTGGGGCTTTAGTGGGGTTTTTTGTTTCTTTGTTTTTGGGGGTGTTTGGTTTTGTTGTGGGTTTTTTTTTGGTTTTATATATAAAAATATATATAAATATATAAATATATAAATAAATATTTCCCCCCCTGAACTGCAAACCCAGAAAAGAATCCATTTCTGTTTTCTTTCTTTCTTGTTTCATTACTCTTATGATACCTGTCTGCTGATATTTCTTGTTGCTGCTGTACGCTTGGAATTCCTTCTAGGAAAAAGACTAACTTCAGCATCTACAGTAGGAGGAAGAAGAAGAAATATTTTTATTACTACTCATTACTAGCTTCTGAGGTTGTTTATGAATGCATGAATGGATGAGTGGCATCAGCTGCTGAGAGCTGATGAAACAAAAGAGCTGCTGAACCAGCAGAAAATGGAGAAGGGATGGACTACTGCTGTTACTAGCTGTATGGGTGAAGAAACAATTGACGTTGCTCCTAGGCAATCAAGATGAACACAATTGTAGGGCAATGCCATCAAACACATATTTATCATCATTCGTAGGCACAATGTAAACACACAATCCTTTGCTAATATGAATTGTCATAACCCAAAGTAGTTTAACATAATAGCAATTTAAATTACCCAGTTCTTTCCCAAAATAGGTGCCACTTGAGTCACTGACATAGTGGTAATTCTTTCAGAACTTGCAAACAAGACACTCTCACTGGATGAGTAGATGCCACAGTGTAAAATTATCAAAAGAGAGGAAGGTTCAGCATTGCAGAGAATCTTTTGTAGACTAACAGATGCAGAAAAACAAATTGTACCCAAGTATCTTAAAATCCACAATACTTTGATTCACAGCACTATGACTTTGAGTTTAATTATAAAGTAGGAAACACCACTGGAGCTAAAAGACTAACCCCCCCCAAAATTATCAATTTTTGTCATCATTATCTTTTTATGATAAATGGTCCTCTGTTCAGAGGTACATTCACAGGTTCTCAAAAAACCTAATTACTGATGTGAACAGTACTGCCTTCACTGTGAAACAAACAAACAAACCCCACCAAAACCAAAACAAACCATACAGCAGGTGTTGATGGAGAGAAAAAAAAAGGAGGGTAAAGACTGTGTCTAGCAGTTTTCCATATGGAAAATGAAGTGATAAAACTATGTTCAATTTCTATTTATTTTGGTGAAAAAGATACCAAATTCTGATAGACAAATATTTTCATATTAAGAATCAGTGATAAG
Organism: Strigops habroptila; assembly: GCF_004027225.2. Taxonomy (NCBI): domain Eukaryota; kingdom Metazoa; phylum Chordata; class Aves; order Psittaciformes; family Psittacidae; genus Strigops; species Strigops habroptila. The sequence continues at coordinate 66,778,558 of NC_044278.2, read as the reverse complement.
GCCCTACAGTTTTAAGTCAGCTGTACAGTTTAGATGCAGTTCCCACAGGCTCCTTCTGCAAAGCAAGCAAACCCACTAAGCCAGTGAACTGAGAACATTAAAGAACACCGCATAAGATCATCACATTGGGCTCACATTATTTACAGTGTGGTGATAGACAGAGTACGGAAAAAAGCACCAGAAACCAGTTTCATTATTGTTTGAAAAATTCTGAGGTTAATGACATTGGGGAATGTTCAAGAAATGCACCTGTGCAACCTCTGTCTGCAGCTCCTGGGCAGCATCTCCTATAGCTCAGTTGCTGTTCAAAGAGTGGGAACAGAAGAGGCATCTGCACTGCTAATACACAGAAAGCAAATAGGCTTGCTCTTGACATCCATATTTTACCTTGATGTTTGGATAGTTTAATCTGCTAGTTGTTTCTACTATTATTACATAATCTGAAAGAAAAAAAAATATCTAGAAAATTGAAGAGTAACTTCCGTTAGATAGTGTTTTAAGGAGAGAAAACAAACCCACCACAACACCTAGTTGTTGGCAAATCGCTTTGTAACAGCTTTCTGGTAGAAACTAGTCATCTGACCCTCCATAGCAGTGTGTTTTCCCTATGAAAATATCAGAAGTCGTACCATATTTTAGAGAGTTTGAAGGTAAAACAGTGTGAATGAGTAGGTGGTTCTAAATCACACAGTTACTGAAATAATGTAGGAAGTAGCATTTAGACTGTTGATATTCTGTGTCTTTCTAAAATTCACCCACTTAGGAAATTGCATAAACCATAAATAATCTTGTCGAAATCACACCTGACTTGAGAGGATGGACTCATCCACATTCACACTATTTCCAATGCAAAATAGACAACACCCAGCCACACCACTTCCCCCTGAAATCTTAACAAAATCCCTTTGTAGCCAAGTAATTTATTACAAAAACTATAGTCTACAAGATTTTTCAACAGTCTTGCAGAAGACTGCCACATATGAATTACAACAAACTCTACACACATATTTTCTCATCTGAGCAATAACCAAAAGGTGTTTTTACACTTTCAGTGATGGAAAGGCAAAAAATAAATATAAAGCTGGATGGCTAACAGCTGGTATTAAAAACAAGGCTGAGTACTATCCAGTAAAACTAGCAGTCATAAAGAGATTTAAACTCTTAGCTTCTGATTATTCACATGTTTTTACAAGATGATTGGGCACCCCCTATTTCTGTACCTCTTTATTTCTTTTTGCATAGTAAGGGAAACCTTTACCTGAACATTTACTGGCATATATTTTCCAACACAATAGAAATAAAAATGCAAAAAGCTGAAGATGTTCATTAGTCTTCCGACCCCAGACAGAAGAAATGTTATCTCTGTTCATTGTTTCTGTTGCAGGATAATGACAGTAAGGAGATATTCCAGAGGTGCATAATGTGAGAGAAAGTAGAGACTGATGTTATCTTTATATCCTCAAATAAACACTAGCAAAACTAAAGCATGTGAATTACAATTTGTCATCTAAATGGTTATTTGCAATCATATCAGACATCAACACAACCGCACACAAAAAGAACACAAGCATCTCTTCCAGGTTGGTTGTTCTTTTTTACTGGCTTTAAAATTCTAGGAACCAGAAGTTCAGTTATCAATCACTTGGAAGAAAAATATCATGTACATATGAACTAGTGCTGCAACTAGATCTCTATGCCTCTGCTCAGCTACACTGCTGTACTACTAATTGCACCGGCACAGTCTTGCTCTTCACTCCACACTGATACAGCAATCACTGCCTGCAGCTTTGTTACCTTTAAGATCTTAGTCTCCTTTCCTCACAATTTCACTGACGTTGAACTCTAGATCACAGTCTCTTTATTCATTGACATTACTGTTCTGCTGTTAAAAAAAAAAAAATACAAGCTGAGGGTTCAATTACAGGGGGCAGTTGCATTGCCCCAGGGGGTGGAGAAACCTACAAACTGTGAACCAGAGCTACAATACACCTCCTCTTTCTTTTCTCCAATAAAGTCATTGATGTACCACCACCCCACCACCCCCCCATACTTAATTATATACTAAGGCATGTATAATTAATTAATTATACATGCTCTGATACAGCTGCCCTGGCTGTAACACTGGGAGGGGAAAAGCTGAGTCTACCACCTGTGCAGGAGAGGAAATAATAGCTCTATTGAGGCTGTCTTTCCCTTCCTTGTTGTACTGTTCTTAGATTATTCTTTTAAAAAGAAAGAAGAGAAAAAGTTAGAAAGTAAGTACTTTTTCCAGTTGTTGTTCTTTACTTTACTGGATTTCAGATCAGACTTTTTGTTTGGAAATCATGTGTAGATGTAAAACTAGTTTGTCTATCAGGATATACATTTTCTCTCAAGGGAATGTCTGACGATCTGTTAACACAGTGTATAATGGAGAGGGTAGGGGGCAGATCACAGGCCAGATTGTTAGCTGGTATAAAAGAGGTGTTAATGCCATTGACTTTAATAGGGCTACGTCAATATCCACCAGCTTAAGATTCTCTGTATCACAGCCCATAGACCACTTGCGGCTTGCAAAGCCTTTGTATTCAGTCCACAAAGGGACTTTTTAATTGTGGCTACACTTGACAGAATCATAAAAATGTACTATTATCAGTTTACCCAGTGATTCTCTAGCATTCCTAAGGATTAACCTCTCTCTTCGGAAGCACACAGAGTTGTGAGAAAACTATCTCAGCTAAATCCAACTTGAATTCAAAGGTGACCATTGGAAACTTTCATTAAATCATTTATATTGTGATAACTCATTCTGAGCTCATGCTGTCTTGAATTATTAGCAAGGAAATTAGTTGGGATGATCCCACCTTTGAGTAAATTAAGAAAATATGTTGAGGAGTTTTAAGTAACTTTATATATATAATATAGCACCTTATAATTGTTAGACAAAAAAACCAACACAGTTAATGTAAATTTTGTAATGCTCTTCTGAGGCTGATATCTGTTAAGCATTTCAGAGTGAACAAAAACTTTGGGGATTCCTCCTTTATATACTAAATGTTAAGTTCATTAAAGTGTAGAAAATATCTGAGTTATTTCTGTGGAATGGAGATTTCCACTCTCTAGAAATTAGTAAGAAAAAAAAACCCCAAACCTGCATGTCTTTATGCAACTAGGATTGCAATGGCTCCTCTGGAATTTGAATGCACGCCGTGTTTGCTTATTCTTCCTAAAGCATAGTATTCTCAATAGTAAGGACTTAAAAGTCCTGTACTACTGTCCTGTAGTACAACTCTCCCAAGTTCCCTGCGTAAGCGCTTCCTACCCTCCATATTAGAAGTCTAAATAATAAAAAAATTAAAGAATGCTTGGGTTTTTTTATAAGTAGCAGTGGTTTTTGTGGCTAAAAACCTTCAGTGCTTTAAGCTTCACCCTATCTCCCCACACCCTGGAGAAGTAAAAACTTTTTTTTTTTCTCCAAATAGAAGCTGTATCTGGATATGTAAAGCTTAGAGAACAGCTGGGCTGCTGAGAAAATAACAAATATTCTGCAAGTTGGTAATATCAAAACTGTTTACATTGGAATAACGTTTTCCCAAGAGGTGGGTCCAATTTGGCAGTTTGTGAAATGACCCGCAGATGTCCGTCACTCTCATTGCTGTTGAGATATTAAACTAATAAGTACAAAATTCTGTCTTTAAAACATACACACGTCAGAAGCTGACATCAGTGGGGAACAGATAATCTTCTAAAGGCAAAATGAGTCAATATTTCTTTTTAAACTCTCTTGAAGTCTTACAGATTTCTTGGGTAGTATGGCAAAATGTCAGAATGGCAAAGCTTTACTATTATTAATAACAGTGTTATCCTAACATAGTAAGTTTCAAAAATAATGTAAGTTTATCACAAAACTGCTAAAGTTTCCTGAAATTATATTTTCATCAAAGCTATTTTTGAAATGTCTAGTGTTAACCAAATTTGCTCTAGAGACTAAGTGTCAATTTTCCTTTCTTTTTTTATCACTGGGGCTTTGCTGATGGAGATATTCCTACTTTAAAGGTACTGATGTCTAATACAGAAAAGAAAACATTTTTGTTTCTCTTCATTATGTGGATATTATAATTTATTAATATACATAGCTGTATTTCTTTAAGAAAATGTTCCCACTGCTCAAATTCTGAGTGAAAATTTAGCAGAATAACCCTAAATTGTCTTCCTATTATCCTTTCTTTGTACATCACAAATATTAATATCAATTGAGCCATGTTAAGATGCTGGTCAGAAAATTTTAGTGCTTTTAGAAATACTTGGGTCTTAACAAAAAAGTAAAAATAAAAATCTGCCTGTAAACTCCAATGTTAACGTATTTCTGCAACTCTTGCTGCTTAATACAAAACTTCCTTTTTCCAGATTCATTCTATATTCAATTCCTCTTCTACCAGCAGAAAACATTCACTAATTTAGTATTTCAAAAAAAGAGACCAAAATCAATTAAGAAGAAGACATTTACACATTAACACATACATAAAAATGTGCAACAATTTAGAATTTGACTTTTCCAGTCTGTTTCATTTTTATAGTCTATGCAGGCAAGAGAGTTATGAAGATTGTCTGGAGCAAAACCTAAACATAAAGTTTTGGCTTTTGTTTAAGTTGCAACTTTATTGTAACACATGTATTTTATTTTTTTTATGGTCAAAGACAAACAATAAAATCTGTCTCAAGCTGTAAACTCTAATATGCTCTCTCAAAATTTTGAGTGAAGTCAAACCATTCCTTACACATACCTAAGAACAGATGTAAACAATTTACTCCACTTCTCATGTAGAAAAAACTTTTACAATGGAAAATGGAACTCTATGCCATTTTATCCTTTTATCAATCTAGATAAAAAAGTGGAGCTAACTATGCTAACTAATGAACTGTATACTTATACTTTTTACTTCTTTATGCAATTAAAGTACTAATAGCAACGTTAAAACCTGTTTGAAAAAACACAGAACACATAACACAAATCAACAAATTTCTCAGTAGTATTCTAAGTCAACGTACACCTATGAATTCTTATGATGCGTAAGAAAGTATCTATCTGTAATGAAAAATGTAGTACTCTGTGAAAGCTGGCACAACTGTAAAGAATTTACAACACAGAAAACATTCAAGAAACCCCAAAAAACTGCTGGTGTTGAAACCTTTTTCCTTCTGTAGTAAAAATGTTCCTAACCACATTCATTTCATAGCTGTATCTGGTTTTTATCTTATCTCAAATGATGCAATGGAAAGAAGATCTTTAGCACAAATACTGGGACAGATTATCTATATGACTGTACTTGCGCATGTACATGTGTACTTCTCATATTTCCAGTCTTTTTCACACGTGAAGTTTTTAAGAGGCTTTCTAGCTCAGTTCAGAAATCATCTTCTCAGTTTTCCTCTTACAGCTGTTTGGCAATTTGTAATTTATTGGGTAGCTGGATACGTGCAGAAGGACATCATTCCAGAATGAAACGCATTATAATATACCTTCATCATTCCCATTATCTGCACCTTTCAACTACTCAGTTCACTTACTCCTATACTTTCTTAAGAAAGACTTCTTTTCCTCTTAAGTCTTTCTTGCCTCTTGAGCTAGCATCATTTCCTAAGTGGAATTCTGTTGTCAGAGTCTCAAATTTTTTTTCCTCATGTGAAAAGCCCCACTGTTTTTTGTGACTTGTGCTTCCTTTCAGTTAATCTTCCCCAACTGCAAGTTTGCACTCTCTGAGGCAAACAGTGTCTTGATTTACTGTTAACTACATATTAAATGGAACAGGTTTTACCATTCCTAAATGTTTTCAAGAGGGCCACTAGCATGTTATAGGCTGCACTAAACACTATAGAAATTTTTACTGCAAATGGTAATTACATGCCCAGAAGGAAAAGCAGCAATATTTTATTCTGATTCTATTCAAATTGTTCAAATAATTAGATACTTAAAACATCTGATATTTATCTTTCAAGGAAGGTCACAAGGTTGTGTGGGAAGTCAGGACCAAATCAGAGAATTAATCTGGTGGTCTTTTTGTAGCTGAACACCTCAAAACCTTATTTTTGAAATCCTGCATTTATTTCCAGCCTTTTTTTTCTGTTCTGTACAATTCCCAAATAGTCATTTTCTTATGCAAAGATTATTTCAGGATGGCTTATGGGAATATGTCCTCTCTGTAAATGATACAGTCCCCATGTCTCTGGAATAGCACCAGTGCTGCGGCATCTCTTCCCAGCTCATTGTCAACCCCTGCCTGTCCTTACACGGGAATTTTCAGAGGGACTTGAGAGAGCAGAATTAAGACATTCTCCATATTAATGACTGTTCTTTTACTGAAGTCTTTTAAGAAAGAATGAACAATATCACTTACTTTCAAATTTGCTCTTATCAGCTTCTGATAAAACCAAGATTCTGGTCAATGACGACAGAGTTCTGTAAGGACATATACAATCAGAAGTGGGACGGCTCAACAGAAACCACCAAAATCAAAACTCATTCAAATAGATGGTTCCTGCCTGTGTCCAACTGGCTGGGTCTTCTGCTTCCATGAATCACTTTGAAGATAAGGGGATCCTGAGAACTTGTGAGAGCGCTAAGGTCCTGCCTTAAAATTAAGAAGAGTGATGGTAAGTCAGCCTAGTGTAAATAACTTTCAAACCAAAACATTACTGAGGTTCAGAGATGCATTATATTTCATCATTTATGAACCTCGTATTTTTTTTCTGATGGAGACTGACTGATAGCTGAAAAAGATAAGGAAGCTTGTCTTTGCAAGATCTCTTGCCTACTTATACAGATCCCTAGGTTTGGTTAACTCACCCTGAAATAGACTGAACTCAGCACAGACTGCAGGAGTCAAGGCAGTCACCAGGTTCTGCGTAGCAGAAATTCCACACTTAAGCCATGCTGTCAATTAGACAGGTCTCACTGTAATGTTTTGTCTTCTGTCAAGCATTTCTGAATGGACCCTTGTTCCATTTGATACTTTCCTGATGGAGCTTTATCACAGTTCTGATATATGGTAACCTGATAAGCCTTCATTTAGCACCCTTCTATCACTGTTTAACCTTAACATACATCTAAAGACTACCATCAAAATGGCAGGGTTTTGTGGTGATGGAGTGCTCACCAGTGGTTAGAGCAGATTAACCAAATGTTTTTGTTACAAAATAGTCTGCGTCCCACAATCTTGTTAAATCCTTGCTAACAGGAGTTTCATCATCTAAAAGGCTAGCTATTCATACATGATAAGGTTCCTAAGAGCATGAAAGTCTCTAAACAAACCAATTCTGAGAGAGGAATGTGTAAGATGTCAGCATTATTGTCAGATAATATTTTAACTGAGCTATCTATACTTGTCTGAGGAGAGTAAGAAAATATCTTATTAGAATCATGCCTGAGAAATTCAATTCAGCTATTTTATGGAGGAAACAAAAAATCAATATATGTTTATTGATACTGCTATTTAAATCTAACAAAAAAAAAAAAACCTCAAAAAGCCCCCCCAAAACCCCCCAAACACCCAAACCCCTTAACATTTAAGAGATATAAGAATATATATATAAAAATACCAGAAATCTCTTTGTTCAGAAAATATCGAGATCAGAAATTCAGAAAATATTGAGATCAATAATTTAAACTATTAGAAAGTTATTAATCTGTCAGTCACCAGTACAGGATCAAATGTGAAAACTAAGAAGATGCTTCAGAGGCAACCAACTCTTTTGTCTTTCATTTTCCATTCAAAAGTACAAAATTATATTCAAGAAATTAAGTAACTAATTAAATCTCTGCTTATATACAATTAACTGTTTATATGTAACATAAATACTGTGTATATATACATATATACAAAAAATATCTGTTTACTCTGCTTAGTCTGTGTTTTGGGGGCAGGTGTTTAAAGCTTTCCACTGCTCCAGGTACCTTCTGCACTGCTGTGTATACAGCAAGGTTATGTCATCCTAACATGACATGCGGTGACTAGTGCTTTATTCTACACACCACCGGGATTTCACTAAGTCCAGTAAGAATTTGTTCACAATTAAAAACGTGACACTTGATCCTTTATTGAATGTGAAGTAGACTGATCTTTGTTCACAGGGGAGCCATAGTGCAGTCAATGCGGATAAGAAAAGACCCAAGACTTTTCCTATGCAAACTTCAGTAATAAAAACTGTCTTCTGTTTCTAGAGTATATGAAATATAGGCCATATAAAGAACATTTCAACTGTACTTCTGTGCCCCTACTAATTTAAGCTACTGCTAATAAACAATTATATAATTTTCTGGAGCTAAGGAGATGTATTCAAGGAGGCAAAAAAGCATGTAGCAGTCTAGGAACTTTCCACGGTGTTTCCATGGCTTTTGAATTTATAATGTTAAAATACACGAAACACTATATACTTACTTTACATAATATATACTTTATGCTGCATATAAATAACACACACGTGCCCACATGCATGCTTATATGTGCATTTGTATAGTAATTATATAGGAAATTAATTATCAATTTTATCATAAATATTATTGTAATTTATTTCATCTCTTAGAAGAAAATAAAAAGGTTTAGTCACTGACATTTTAAATCACAGATTTGAACCACAATTTTCATCACTTTTAAAATTTTAACTTATTTTTCTGAATAAGAAATATATCAAAAATAGCAAATTGTAGATTGTAATCTAAATCATAACAGAAAAGACCTATTTTCAGCATCCATGATGTAAGTGGTTACGAATATATCCATGCAGCTAGGGGCAAGGATATGAAAAAGGGCATTAAATAGACTACATTTCTAGGTGTTCTGGTTACAGCTGGAATAGAGTAACTAGGACAGTAACTTGGTTGTGATTCACAGTCCTAATAGCAATTATTTTTGGATCTCAACAGCCTAATGAAAGAAGGAATGCTATTTCCTCGGTTGTGGTGGTTGAAGATAGCAGGAAAAGGTCTGAAAGTTACTATACTTACACTTTTCAATGTGCCTTAGACTATATTTTGTGAGTAGAATTAAATGGTAACAAAGCCACAAGAAATATTTTTGTGATTTTTGTTTGTAGTTAACGTCTCCACCCACACTCTCTCACTGATCAGATATTCCATAGCATCTTCATTTTAGTATTTTTGGCAAAAATGATTAGAGCAACTGCTGAGTTGATTGAGAGTTTTCTCTCCAGGTAGTAATCTTCATCTGGTGACATCCTGAAACTGGATTAGGACTACAAAATTCCGTTTAAGTTTTCCTCATAAAAGAACTTACAACTATTTTACCTAATATATCAAATTTTGGAATCAGCATCAACTACTGATAGAACATACACATTTTACAAAAGTAAAGGAGCAGATGTTGGAATCAAACTGGGCCAATTTAGAAGAGAATAAACAGCAGGTATTTTTCTTTGAGAACTCATTATTTCCACAGAGGGCAGGGAAAGGGAGGGTAGGCAAACAACACAACCCTTTTTTCTAGTAGTAAGACTTTAAGGATCACATTGAAAATCCCAGGTAATAGTTTGTGTGTTTTCCAGAACATGTGCACTGTCTGAAACCATATATGCTTAATGTTGATGGTTTTTTATTTCCCTCAGTACTTGAGGTCTAGTGTCTAATAATGCGCATAAAAACCACAAGAGTTGGAACACCACAAATCATATTCTTACATAATCGATGATATTCATAGTCTGTGGCAAGGGTCTTTCCGACTCTCTGCCTAGGCAGATTTTGAAATATGAAATTATGAAATACTTTTGTTAATTTGGGATTTTTCACAAAATAGATAATATACATGGTTCTATTTTTAAAAAGTTATTCTGAATGCAAAAAATCCTGTTGCTTTTATTCTTATAACCTATGCTATATATGTAACACCAGAATATGGGAGTGCTTGTTCATATTTATTATGTTCAGGAGTATAAACTTTACTTTCAGGAGTATAAACTCCATGCATATATGTGCAAGGTTATATGGGACCTACAGAATAAATTAGAATTGAACAGGGAAATGCAACAAAGGATTTTCTATGTTAAACTGCTTTGTCTGTGTACACAAAATATACCATCATGCAGGTGAAAAGTATTAATTTGTAAAACCAAGGTGAATCATTTATATACCTGAGCCATGAGTTTGTAAGGCTGGTTACTTTGACACTCACAGAGAAAAAAGAATTAAGACAAACCTCCGTTATTGTAAACTATGTATTTCAAAGCTCAGCAGTGCGTTGTTCTGTTGTTAGTCAAATCAGGTGCTGCCAGCTGATGGCCATAGTGTGGTTTTGACGTGGCTCATCCCTTTACGAACATCAAATATATTTTTATATTTTGTATGATTTGAATCTAACTGAGAGTTCAGAATAAAATATTTGTTATGAATGAATGTTTTAATATGTTGCAAATCTTTCTATGAAGTTTTGTTAGAAAGGAGGAAAAAAATTATATATTTCTCATACCATTGATTCTTTGATGTAGAATTGATTCTTCAGGCTCTGAAATTCCATTACAATTATAAAGGAAAATATCTATTTTTCAACACTGTTTAATGACTGAGTACAAGTTTTTTAGCCCGCTTCTAACATATGATTGCTTTGATCTTTTAGCTATAGTCCTTTGGAAATGACAGCTCAGAAAGAAACACAAGAAAGCATTCAGATTGAAAACCTACTGAGAAATATTAAGGAATAAATGTCATTCTTTGGCTTCAGGAGGTATACCATACCACTTTATGTTAAGACACAGAACCCAGCACTGATTACTCTATTGAAAGTCAGACTGAGTGCCCTGTGGTCAAAATAATAAACATATACCCATATCACTTCAGATTAAATAGATTTGTTTGTCTTTTTCTGTGAATCCGATCACATTCTAAATGGAAAATGGAGAGCTTTGTGCTCATATTAAATACTATGTCAAGGAGATAATAAACAAGGACATAAAAAACTAGAAGTTATCAACTCGTAATGCAAGAGACCACTGTAAAGTTACTTTCCCTCTTGATTAACAGTCACAGCATTTGAGAATTAGTCCAGCAGCTAAATCAAGGAAATCCATATTCATTTTACCTTAATTACCTTGAAACCTTATACAATATCGTATGCAATTTAATTTGCAGAAAAACCTAGACAACTCTTTGAACTCCCTGCTTATTCCCTTGCCCTTGTGGGCAAAGGATTACTCACAGGAAAATTCTCACTCTTTTCAATGAAACTAGTCATGATTTAGTGCTATACAATGGAATAAGGCATTTTTAGTCTGGTCATCTGCCATGAAATATTAATATATATGAAAAGCATTGATTGGTGTTTTATGCTTTTGGAAGTTTGGTCTTTTTAAGTAGGGCTTCTTGTTCATCAAAGCAAAACAGCAGTGCCTGCAGTTCAAAGACTTTACTCATCGAGAGCTCTAGCAGTCAGTAAGAACTGTAGGTTATGGGAAACTAAACCCAAGAAATCCATGGCCACATTGTCTAAATGAGGTTTGGATGAAATCACCCCCATGAATAAGTTTTAAAAGCTGCATATGTCTCAAACACTCTTCACTTTCAAAGCTTTATCTTCTGGACAGGTTTTTGGGGTGTTGCTACTTCACTCATTTGTCATATACAACTGATATTATTGCATTTTATGTGTGACTAAGGCTGTGCAAAACCACTGCTTTCTTTTAACTTTACAACATGTGAGTGTTTGGGATTTTTTTTTTGTTTGTTTGTTTGTTTGTTATATAAATTAAAGATAAAGAAATGGTTAGAAAGCAAGACCCTGAGGGAACGGTATGTGTTCCTAAGGGATCAGTATTGGAACCGGCACCGTTTAATATCTGTGTTGGCGACATGGGCAGTAGGATTGAGTGTACCCTCAGAAAGCTGGCAGACAACACAAAGCTGTGTGGTGAATTGACACAGTGGAGAGAAGGGATGCCGTTCAGAGGGACCTTGGCAGGCTTGAGAGGTGGGCCTGTGTGAACCTCATGATGTTCAACAAGGCCAAGTGCAGGGTCCTGAACCTGGGTCGGGGCAATCCCAAGCGCAGATATAGGCTGGGAGGATTGATAGCAGCCATGGGAAGGACTTGGTGCTGGTTGACCAGAAACTCGACATCAGCCAGCAGTGAGTTTGCAGCCCAGAAATCTGATCTGCATCAAAAGCGTGACCAGCAGGTTGAGGGAGCCGATTCTCCCCCTCTACATGGCTCTCATATGAGACTCCACCTGGAGCACTGCATTCTTCTATGTGCACACACATAAGAAGGACCTGTTAAAGTGTCTCCAAAGGCAGGCCATGAAGATGATCAGAGGGCTGGTGCACCTCACCTACACAGACAGGCTGAGAGAGTTGGGCATGTTCAGCCTGGAGAAGAGAAGGCTCCAAGGAGACCTTCTAGCAGCCTTCCAGTACCTAAGAGTTGCCTACAAGAAAGCTGGAGAGGGACTTTTGGCAAGACTAAGTAGTGGTAGGACAAGGAGTAATGGCTTTAAACTGAAAGAGAGTAGATTTAGATTAGATATTAGGAAGAAATTCTTTACTGTGAAAGTGGTGAGACACAACTAGGTTGCCCAGAGCAGCTGTGGCTGCCCCATCCCTGGCAGTGTTCAAGGCCAGGTTGGACGGGGCTTGAAGCAACCTAGTCTAGGTGAAGGTGTCCCTGACCATGTCAGGGGGGTTGGAGCTGGATGATCTTTAAGGTCCCTTCCAACCTAAACCATGCTATGATTCTATGAAAATGTTCATTGAGAAATAAACAACTGCAAGTGGTAAAATAGCAATTGTTAAACCACATACCAATAACTACTGTTTTCTTTCTTCCTTATGTATGCTAAGTATTACCTTATTAATTTCAGATTCACTGAATATAACCATGAAGTCTATGGCTGTTTGGCATGACTATGAAAACCAGAAATTGTTATGTAAGAGGTTTTAAAAAAGATCAACCATAAACCTATATCCTGACACTAATTTATTTATTATAACTTTTATTTAATAACTAAAACTAAGAAGACTTTCATACTTGCTATTAATGTAATTTATATTTACAATTTTATATAAGATAAAATATTAAAACACTTTGCATCCACAAATGTTATATTTCAAACCCCAATCTTCTATTCCCTAAACTATGGCTTAAACAGGTTAAAGTTTCAAAGTCTTGCAGTTATGTCTGATTCTTTCATTTATCCATTTAGGAACAGAATTAGTCAAAATATGTGTATATTGGAGTGCTTGTTTACTCTTACAGCAGTTTTCATTTACTTTTTTAATCTTTAGCTTGTCTCAGGAATATTTTTAGAGATCTTGATTCACTTTCACTTCTCAAACCATTTTTCTCATACTTGTATCTTATTTTCTATTATCTTTTCTGATTTGGAGTGACTGAACCTTTGAGTCTCTTACTAATGACACAGTAAAGTGACAAGATTGCCATCTGGATTTTTCATTCTCTTTTAGGAAAGGGTTGTGGAAGAATTCCTTAAGACCTTGAAAAAAATCAGTCTTTTATATTCAAAATCATTAACCAAATTACCAAGTCCTTTGAGTCATGTCTACAATTGATTTTGGCTTCTTACATCCTAGAATTTTCTTACCTGTCCTTAATACAAAAGGCAGTTTTTAGCCATGTGATTCATATTTATGGGTAGGGTAAATTATCTCTACTGAACACAGAAAGCTGAGTATAAAGTTTGAAGCTTCTGGCCAGCGTTTTCTTTCCTTATTTAATGAAACCCTTAAATTTGGCCATGCTGCTGCCAGTGAACTCCCATAACAAGGGTTACAAGTATGGTGTACGTTTATATTATATAATTTGTACATACTCACATGTATATCCACTTATAATTTTTTTAATTTTCATCATTCTGCTTTTTACTGCATTTTAAATATACACTTCACTGTTAATTACCTATGGAGTACAATCCATGGTGTCTGGTACTATCAGCCATTTATGGGCCATCTGTCTGTTTCTGGTAATCGCTGTAAAACAATAATCCTTTGGAATTGAGTTTGAAAATCAGCAGTTTTGGAAGACAGTTCATTATGTATTTCAACATCACTTGCACATCTGAAAGCAATTCCATATAAGGCTGTATTCCTTACCATTGCAAAGACCTTTATTAGGTCTTCAAGTATATGTTAATATATTTTTCCTGTTATGCTTAACACTTTCATATTCTTGGTTTCTACATTTAAATGAGACATATATTGAGAACTAGTTAGGTAATAATTATGTAAAGTTGTTGGGAAAACACTTTTAAAAAGTTGAAGGGGTTGAACTAGGTGACCTTTGAAGGTCCCTTCTAAGGCATATTATTCTATGATTCTATGATTAAAACAAGTGGGGTATTGGGGTTTGGTTTGGTTTTCTGAAGGAGGAGGTTTGTCTTTGCATTTGTCTTCAAAGAATGTGACAGAGCAGGCCAAAATTTTCCTTCTTCAGAAAGCCTCTGCTTAGTTCTTGTCCAGGAAATACCTTTCCAATCAACATGGTCAAAAAAAATTCTTGAGGCTGATAACAATTCCCTGGGTACTGGTGAGCAGTGTTAGTACATTTAGCTTTGAAATGAAAGTTTCTTACTTTTGTGCTGAAGATTTTCAGGAAAAATAAGAAGTATTTTGTTGTTTGTGGACATAAACAACAGGTGTTGGTCAGTAGTTTCCTCCAGGGTATCTATAACATTGATCAAGCAGCCTTTCAGTTTAAGGAAGTTCCTAATCCTTAATTAATTTTGCTGAGAGTTTCTCAAATAATGATGTCAGAAAAGTTATTTTGCATTATTGAATTTAGCTAAAAATAAAGATTATTTGCAACATACAATTCATTCTTTGTCCTGAGAATAATTTTATTGTGAAATCCCATTTGCATATATACCACACTATGCTCAGACACTCAAGTTTATACTCTAGTCCTTTTAATTTCTTGTACTGAGATTGTAGATTTCACTTTTCTGACGTGTCGTAATTATTTCATGAAAATATTGTGTTTCAAAACCCTGAACATAAGCTTCAGCTCCTCTACCCATTAATGTAACTTGAACTTTTCCATATTTCCAGAAATAGCAATTTTACTGTTTTCATTTTTTATCTTTGTAACTGTGGAACTTCATTCCTTCATTTTCCTTGTGCATTTTGGTTTACAACTGAGTCATTATTGCCAGTTTATTTTCCCCATACATTGCATCCAACTAGTATTTCAGATTAAGAAAAAGGACACATATCATAGCTTATCAAAATAGTTTATATACTCTCAACAGATTTTTCACTAGTGATTGCCAGTACAATATGTTATTTGATGGTCTAAATTGACAGACCATATGCCCCTTCTCTCTTACTGTCCAGATGCTTGGTACTGATTCACTTGTTAACAAGAGTCATGCATCTCCAGTGCTGACTGGCTAATAGTAATGAAAGGCGGATTAAATTATGGGGAGGGGGGGAAGGGGGGTGTTGTTGGTGGTGAAGAAACGTATCTTGCAGAATTATGCAGCAAACCCCACTCATAAGTGTGAGCAACCAACTTTGAAATAACATGTTAGTAGGTTGTGTTAGACTGTCAAATAGATGCTGACGGTGCCTGAAAGATGCTCCTATAATTTGAAAATTCTATAGAGCAATTTTGTTGCATATAGTTCTCATAAGAAGTAATATGTTGGATACTCTCAGACACTGACTACCCAGCCCAACACCAGTAAGGACATCACCCAAAAAATCATGGAGAGAGAAATCAGCCACTTAAATGCAGAGAAGAGAAGAGAAGAGAATAGAGGAGCCACACTGAAAATATCAGTGAAAGGTTTTAGTGCTCACTGCTTACATTAATTATAAATGTGTGAAGATCATGAAGATCTTATTGTCTTTCAGCAAAATAAAAACCTTTAATTTAATAAGTGGTGCACTCTTCAGACACTTTTAAAAATAACAGTGCCTAACATTTATGATCTTCATTGTGACAATGATAACTCTTTAAAACATCTCTGAAATGTCTAGGGATGCTATCTCTGATTCAAATATTTTCAATAAATTACCTGAACATACGCCTACTATTATGATGTGTTATAATATCCAAGACTCCATAGTAAGACTCTGCCCAAAACACTATTATTATGTATTGTATGATCATACATCACCAAGCCAACTGAAAATGGACGTCATAGGCCTAAGGTGATAAATTTTAAAATCTGATCCCAGAGTAAACTATTTATATTTACCTCAGTAATATATTAAATTTAAAATTACTACATTAATGCTCCAAGCACTTTTTTTAATTTACTGAATATATTTCTTCATTTATAGTCTATTACAATTTTAGAATACCAAACTAATCCAAAATCCCAGAGATAATGTTATGTTATTATAGTTCATATTTTCTTATGCTCTCCATCTCCCTCATTCCCCACCTTCTTCCATCCTTTGGTTCTTTACAAATAAAATTTGTGTGGCATATGCCCCATTATCTTTCATTTTATTCACATTCAAGTGGGTATATTCTGCAGATAACTATGGTTCTTTATTCTTCCTGCTTTCCTTGTTTCTAGGTTTCTCTACTTGAAGTCTTAGTAAATTTTAAAGAAAACTATTTATGGTTAGTGTTTTCTCTCTCTCTCTCTCTGATGAAAAAGGTGGAGGTTTACAGTACCTAATTGTGAGTGCACCCTCGATAAGGTAGTCCTCTAGTCTTCACATATGAGTAACAGAAATAAAGAACCTCTTTGTGGAGGACAGTTTAGAGCAAGATATCAAGTGCCTTGAATCACTCTCTGGGGGAGCCTATACCAAAATACAGAGAAACACTAAAATTTGCTAAACTCTCATAAAAAAACACTGAGAAATTGTTTGACATAACCAGAAGTGGGTAACTAGATGAAACTAGACAATTCAAGATATTTCTGGGAAAAAATAAAAAATAAAAAAAATAAGAAAAAAAATAGCATAGGGAAATTAAAAATCATAGAATCATAGAATCAAACTTGTCTTTTAATTTAGACACCAAATGTATAGGTACTCAAAAAATCTCTGGTATTGGGGTTAGGTCTAATGCCTCTTACTGAGAAAAATCAGGAAAAATAGCAATCCTTTCTCTCTGTTATTCTGAATGAAAATGGTAGAAACCTGATGTTGTTAAAACATAAAGAAAAATTGAGTGCGATGCCGGAAAAAAATCTTTGATGATGACACTGTAAAGCTTCAATACTATTTGGAGCATTTAGACAGTGCTCATTGTAAAATAAGGCAACTCATTGATATTTTCATAAGTGTTTTTCTGTTGTTGTTGGTTTTGTTTTGTTTATTTCTCTCCCATCTCCACAAAATGAGGAACTTCCTTGCGTCCTTACAAAATCCGAAGTGGTAACTTGTGTAACAATTCAGTCAGTTTTAAGTAAATAGGAAATCACAACACTAATATGTTGATAAGACCACTTGGGACAGAAATGTCAGTGTCTAATACTAAGTGTTAACTTCCTTTTAAAATCATTTAAATTAATTTTAACACATAACAATTAGCATATTTATTTATAAATTCTCAGAAGACTTCTGTACTCAGCGGTTAAGAATGGCGGATCAACAGGGGAATGAAAGCATAAAGTTCAAAGAGTCACAATTCTTAGAATCATATTTGTTACATGAGCAAGACTATCACCCTCTCTGTTGTTTTTGCAATAAGGAAAAGGATGTGGGCAAGGACACTCTTGATGAGAACAGATTTCTACTACAACACTCCTCTCTTGGCACTGCTGTAAATTACAGGATCTGGAGAGCTGCTTCTACTCACTGCAAGGTTTGCAGCTGTGAACACAGACAATACAGAGTAAAGAAGTTTTATGCTGTCGGTTGGGGGCTTTTTGTTCCTTCTCTTACATTTGTGTCCTGGCAGTGTAGATAAGCCTTCATTAGGGATTAGGGTGCCATTTACCTAGGCACTGTACACGCTCAAAGGAAATATATTCCTTTTACCAAAGAGTTAATTTAAACATTGGCAACCTTTAAGCTACGTTTGTTCATGCTTCAACCAGGCTTGCAAATGTATACTTTATTCATGTCAGATACAGCTGGGAAGCTAGTTCTGTTGTGTATATTTGGGATATAGTTGGCTACTCATTGTGCAGCTATTTACTGCTTCCATTTGCCTATATTTACTACCATTATTTACAAAGGTGTTCAGTCCTACTATTACGATTTTTTTCAAGTTTACCACATCATTTCATTTGTGAGCTAATCCTTCTTTTTGTAAATGTCTTTCCTCTTTTCCAACATTCATAATACAACTAAAATACTTAATTTTATTCAATCATTCATTTGTCATTCACTTCCAGACATTAGTTGTCACGTAGCTGATCAACTAACTTCTCCCTTTTTTATTCCCAACCAAAGGCACGCTATTATTTTTAAAAGTACAGGAAGCAAGGAAAAATAATGAATAAGAAATTATATGTATTAATATTGCCAAGGTTTTCAGGATTAGTTCTACCTATATGAATCTTTACTGAGTCTGTCAATAGAACAGCAGACCACTGATTATCTAGACGGCATGACTGTACGTGTTGTTTCAACCCCCAAAACTGCAAGACTTTCATCTTCTTAATGTACAACCAAAAATGTATCATTAAAAGAAGTTTTCAAAATCTCATACTTGCATCTCAGTATTTACTTTTTCCATTATCTGTTATAAGATATAAAAACTCACTAGTGAACTTCATTTCTCCATTTTCCGTAAAAGTAGGGAGTTGCTGTACTGGGATTCCCACTTGGTTTCACCCTATACCCTGAATTTGTGATGAAACTTTAAAAAACAGCCTTTAAAAATAGAATTCAAATGTTCACCTCACCTTTGATTTTTAAGCAGGAAAATAAGTTCCAAGTCTGATTTATTTGTCAGTTTCATCTTAAACTCATTAGAGGGGATTAATATTTCATTTACTATTGATTGTGTCATTCTGCAATACATTCTGGTTGGCTCCACCAAGACATACTATGTTTCTGGCTTCTTGATTAATATTCCCTCATTATTTGATCTTTCTCCAGGGGATAAATCTTCCTGGTGATATGTTGAACTGCACAGCCACAATATACTGAAAGGTACCAAATCAGTTTTAACAGTATCTTTTCCCAGGTTTTTGAATGCTACCATTTACATCTGCCTGAAATAATTATTATTTAACAGTTCCTTGAGCCCAGAAATTGAAAGATTGGTTTACTGCTGAGAATCAACAGTTTTTAAAGCCTATTCAAGAGATGTGTAGTTTTTCTTTCCTTCTTTTAATTTTTTTCTAATGGTCTACACTTTTCAGCATTTTATGGCATACTGTGTTCCAACTATATTTTTCTCCCCTAGCTTTCAGATTTATACCGAAGCATTTTCAATGGATAATTTGTCCTTATGAGAGACTTTCCTTTACCATAAAAATTTTCAGTAAATTGAAGTGCTGGGAACTTTTAATATGTTTTTTCCTATCATTTTATTAAAATTATTATTAATAACTTGACATCAAATTTAGCAACTAGTCAAGCCCTGCAAGTCTGATATACACAAACATTTTAAGGTGTTGTGTCCCAAAAGGTCTACAAAAAAATCAGTGACAGTGGTACAGTGCAGATTTTCTTATAGTTTGTGATTTACTAAAAATAAATTTATATATTTTGCTGATTTTTTCACATGAATGTCCCAAATTAGGTTTTGATTTTATAATACAGTATTGAAGTACAATTCTTCTTCAGATTAGTGTCTTTGCTATTATTCTCTGCTCACCCCCTCCATAGTTTTTTTCCTACATTTTTTAATTTTCCTAAAATTTAGATGTTTAAAAAAGTTATAACTGAAAAAAGTACCAAGGACGCCTTAGAATAATATTTATTTTATTATAATCTGTAGAGGAAAAAGGGATAAATAAAACAAAATAAAGATCAACTATATGATCGTTTGAAAAATATGCCATCTTAGTCTCTGAAAAATTGGATAATTTTCCAGTTTTACTGATTTGCTTTTATTTTTTAATTTTTTATTTAACTTTTACCCTATTCTAAACATAAATATGATTTTCCTTGTCTCTTCTCTTTGTTACTCATCTGTAATCACAATCCAACTACAAACAATCGCCATTTCATTCAAAGTCATGATATATTATGGTGAAATATCATGAATGAAATACTATCCCTGTAGGTGTTTGTCATTGACTTCAGCAGAATAAATTTTTATCCTGTGGCAGAACAACCTGTAGCTTTACAAGCTGGCTACTTTGACAGATAGAGTCATTAAGAGGACAAAATATCTTTTAAAACTATTTTCTTGAAAGTGGAAGATGAAGTTCTCTGAACGATGAACACAGCTCTGAACTACCAAGTAGAAGATGTGTAAGCCATATATCCAAAATGACCTTGTTTCTGGGTGACAACACTTGAGTGGACAGTGGTTTGATACACGGTTTACACCTGACACTTGTTGAAGTTACTTGGGATCCTGAAAACTCACAAAGAAAACTTCCAAAAGCTATTGTACCTCCTAGAAAAATTAAGCCTCTGAGTTGTAGTCCTGAAGAAGGTACAGAAAAAAGTCTTCCTCACTCACAATGAGTTTGTTCTGAGTTAGGAGTGAAGGTGTCTGAAATACACAGAATAATATGTTCATGTACTTTGTGCCTTCATGGTCAACCCTACGCTTTCAAGAGATTCAGAAGAAATCCAGGAATTCTGTAAAAGAGGAATAACTGATGGGCTTACTTTTTTCATTTTGAACTTTAAAAGTAATTTCAGATTTCAAAATAGCTTTGAGGGAAACTTTTGATTGCAAATATTAAATCCAACAACTTGAGGTCAAACCAGGCTTACTACAGATGCTAGATGTTATCTTTTAAAATGAATGTAGCAATTAAAGTTTGAAAAATCATCGAATCATAGAATCATAGAATAGTAAGGGTTGGAAAGGACCTTAAGATCATCTAGATCCAACCCCCCTGCCATGGGCAGAGACACCTCACACTAAACCATGTGGCCCAGGGCTCTGTCCAACCTGGCCTTGAACACCGCCAGGGATGGAGCATCCACAACCTCCCTGGGCAACCCATTCCAGTGCTTCACCACCCTCACTGTAAAGAACTTCTTCCTTATATCTAACCTAAACTTCCCCTGTTTAAGTTTGAACCCATTACCCCTTGTCCTACCACTACAGTCCCTAAGGAAGAGTCCCTCCCCAGCATCCTTGTAGACCCCCTTCAGATACTGGAAGGCTGCTCTGAGGTCTCCATGCAGCCTTCTCTTCTCCAGGCTGAACAGCCCCAACTCTCTCAGCCTGTCTTCATACGGGAGGTGCTCCAGCCCTCTTATCATCCTCGCAGCCCTCCTGTGGACTTGCTCCAACAGCTCCATGTCCTTCCTATGTTGAGGACACCAGAACTGTACGCAGTACTCCAAGTGAGGTCTCACGAGAGCAGAGTAGAGGGGCAGGATCACCTGCTTTGACCTGCTGGTCACGCTTCTTTTGATGCAACCCAGGGTACGGTTGGCTTTCTGGGCTGCAAGTGCACACTGCCAGCTCATGTTAAGCTTCTTGTCAACCAACAACCCCAAGTCCTTCTCTGCAGGGCTGCTCTGAATCTCTTCTCTGCACAACCTGTAGCAGTGCCTGGGATTGCCCCTACCCAGGTGTAGGACCTTACACTTGGCTTGATTAAACTCCATAAGGTTGGCATTGGCCCACCTCACAAGCATGTCAATGTCCCTCTGGATGGCATCCCTTCCCTCCAGCATATCAACTGAACCACACAGCTTGGTGTCACCAGCAAACTTGCTGAGGGCGCGCTCAATCCCACTGTCGCCGACAAAGATGTTGAACAGGACCGGTCCCAACACCAATTCCTGAGGGACACCACTCGTTACAGGTTTCCAACTGGACCTCGAGCCATTTACCACAAGTCTTTGTGTGTGGCCATTGAGCCAGTTCTTTATTAGAAGTTCTTCATTAGAAGGTCAAAGAAGACGTATTTTATTTTCCTTTTCAGCTCCAGGTTTGTGCTGGAATTATTTTATTTTTATGGCACTCCTTAGCATTTCCCTCACTACATAGTAGGCAACATCTGGCCTTATTCCCAGATATTAGATAAATTAGTTCATGAGCCTGTCTGATTCAAATCAATTTTCTTTCAGTAACTTTGACATATTCATTATCAATAGATTGTAAAGACTGAAATGTGAAATGTGCTAGTGTTACAACACATACAGAAGGCGCAGTATCTCCAGGATTCCTTTTCCCATACTTATTATAAGAATCCCTGGAAAGTTGAAAGCCCAGAACTACAACTCAAGCTGCAAGCACATTTATGTATTTAATACCTTGCTCTGTACCATTGCCACATCATTCTGAAGTCTCTTATCTAATCAAATACTCAGGAAACATAATGTTATGTTCCCTCTCTTATCTTTCTCCTTAAGAAGAATTCAGATATGAGAAACATTTGGCTGTAATCATCTTATTCAGTGCACATCCTACGTTCGGAATCATAGACAGAACACATCATTCTGATGATCTCTCTGTTGGTCTCTCTACCTGCGTGGCATCATATCCACTTTAAGTCCAAATGTTGGCCCTATTCTTCCAAGTTGTGAAAAGACTGGGCCATGACTCCTTCATACCTGCTGCTTACTTTGACCCAGTGTGGCAACTGTAGTCTTTTAGTAACTGTGACAGATGGAGACCAGGGTTAGGATCCTGGCAACTGCCTTTGCTTTCCAGACAGGGAGTTTCTTTTCATCAAAAATTAGAATAAGTTCTGAAACATAGCATCTTATGAGTGAAAGTGAAGACTCATCTCTTTTCATTTACATTCATGCAATCACCTCTGAGTGACCTAATAATATTCCCTTGGAGAGTAAGACAAGGGAAAAACCTGATATATTCAGATGCTGTAAGCAGAGAGGAGTGGATAATTTCAGCCCTCTGACAGCTTTGCTTTATAAAAGACTGTTAATGCTGAGATTCTGTTCTGATGGATTTAAAATAAACAGAGAGATTAGATAAAATACCTTAGATACACTGCTTATGCTTCCATTTCATTTTCATACCAAACATATTCCTGCAGCAACATGCATTCCACTGGGAAATTAGTTCATCAAGTAGATAAACATGCTGTGGCCATTAGCTCTTTCCCAGTTTTCTCCTTTCATTCCTTCTCCATCCATCAAGTTCCATATCCACACCATTTCTTTCCCCACTTAGCTCCAATCTCTGTCACAGATTTACAAGTTTTTGCTTGTTCTCACCTATGACTGTACCCCATGTATCTTGTACTCAGACTAATTTTATAAAATATACTAATTTAAGAAAAGAGAAAACCACTTTCCCCATCTATGCTATCAAAGTAGTATGAGATTTTGTTATATTTACCTTTCTCATTGTGTTGTTTCATGTCACTTCATCACTGTAAACATGGTTTAAACATGTCTATGTTTCTGTAGCTTGTAAATTTTGTCAGTCTTCAGGAAAATCTTGAACTCCTCATGACTTTTCCTAAGAAGCAGGGCTTCATCTGCTTTCTTTTGTTCCTAATCAAGTTCAGTAACATTATTAGCATGTCAAGAGTTAGACAAATTTCCAATTTCAATATATTAACCATGCGTGAGCATAATATGGACCCTTGCAGAGAGGAGCAGAGGAGGGTCCTATGTCTTTCTTGTGTGTGTATCAAGTCCTTTAATTTTAACACTCAAGTAAGTTTTTTCTCAAACCCTATAACTGTTTAGTTATTCACAGAAAAGAAATTACTTCTTCCTTAGTGCAAATTGCAATTTAAGCAGACAGTACATTGCCTTAGTTTTCCATTGCTTTCGCTATTTGTTTAAATGACATAATCTCTCATCAAAAATATATTTACATTTGTTATATCATCAGCTGCCAGGTTTGCTTTTTACTCTTTAGCATGTGAGAAGGACTGGGAGTACCTACCTCATCTTAATTAACTCCACCTGGCTTGGGCTCTCCCTTTCAACAATCTGCATCAACGCCATTATACAGGCACAGCAGGAGAAAGCCACAAATCTAGTGAAATTAAATCACTCACCATAGAAACATCTTGAACAATAGCATGAGAACATGGAGCCAACCAACCCTGCACATGGAAGAAGGAAAAAAAAAGTTGCAAGAAAGATAAGTGTATGGCAGCAGCAGTAGCAGCAACTAATACACAAAAGGAAAAAGACATAAGCTTCAAAAAGGAATTTATTGTCCAGCAAATCATTTAATAATTATTCCCAGCCTTGTCTCTCTTTCCTCTCAAATAGTTGCAAAAAGTCACCACTACTCTTTGAAGAGAAAAAATACTGAAGTGACTCACCTTTTGCAAATGCTATATACTTAGGGAATGATCCAGGCATATGTCAAGCACCATGAAAGGGCTACACCATCTGTAAGAGGGCTCAGAATGTCAGGGTCAAGTCTCTACTCTTACTGTAACTGGAATCAATTCCAAATTTTGTATTGCTTTCAATGATTCAAGAGTGAGGAAGAGCAAACATAGATGATATTTTTCTTGTTTCAGAAAGAAAGGAAGAGGTCTTATCCTTTCAAGAGGAGAAAGCTACAGTGAGCTGCAAAACCAATATACTTCTGGAAAAAAAATACAGAAAACAATGTACAGGCATTGTATTATATCTAAAAAAACGCTTATAATAAATCTAACTGCAGAATGACAGAACACCTTTCCAAAACAAATGAGCAAACCTGATAAACCTGATGTTTACTCTTTGAAATAACTGTACAAACTTTCAAGTTCTAAACTTGAAGCTACAGTAAAGCTGTTTAATGTCTATAGACAGAAAAAAAGAATGTAAAAAAGAAAGGTTTTGGCCAGTAAGACACATTAAAGGCCAGATTCTGCCAGGCTTTCTCACAGCAAGTAGCACATTACTGTTCCAGTAATCCTATTGATCTCACTAGGATAGCTTCAGAGAAAAAAAACTGGTCAATACAAGTAGGTTGGCAGAATTTGCCTCTAAATTATCATCTCCCTTACATTCAATCTCTGTAGGTCAATACTGTCCCTTGCCAGCTGATGTAATCATTTATAAAATTCTGCTTTGCTAAATTCTCATATCAGCAAATACTGTGAGCAGTAATTTACAGAGTGTATTTCTAATTGCAAAATTATATTTTGGAAGGTGTTCACTAATACGAAAAATGTTAGTTTATCTCTTTGTAGTCCTCATGCCAGCAGAATCCTGGAAAGGTAAAGGATGCAAGATAGATGTTTTTCACAAGATCTGCACAAGTAATTTATAACTAATAATTTCTTTAACTTTGTTTTAACATTCTTGTGTTATGCAATACCCTGATATTTTCCAAAAATAGTCTTTGTTTTGCAGTGACATTTTAACGCTTGGGGGGTGGGGTGGGAAAAGGTCTGTCATGAATGTTCACAGCTATAATTATACAATTGGCCAAACATTTCTATAGACAATGAATGTTTGGGCCAATAAATTTTGACTTTTCAGTGTTTATGAAAAGCAGACACAGTAAGTGAGTAAACAGCTAAAGCAAAGTCAGCTTGAAAAAAAAAAAAATGAAAATGTGTCAGCCAAAATTCTAGCTAGAGCTCTCAGGATCAGAGTGCTACAGCATCACACATGGAAAATTAATATATTCCTGTACTGAATATATACATGGATATTGGTTTGACATCAATGAGTGCATTTAAAAGAGAGCTTTTATCAGAAAGTTCAATAAAATTTGTAAGTTAATGTACAGCAAATTGCACGAGCAGTCACATTCTAACTAATACTCCTGTAATGAAGGTAGTTTGTTTTTTCTTTCAACAATAGGTATATTATATCTGGTTTTAATATGTGGTATGATTTCTTGTTGTGTATTGCCTAAGGCCTATTTCTTCTACACAGTTTCTTTTGCCTCCATGTTCTTTTGCTAATGTCAGATCATTTAAGAAAACACTGAAACCCATGTAATGTACCTACATGAATAAATTGAATATTTAATGGTTCAGTGCCCTGACCTTTTGGATTACAATACAGGACAATGAGCACACTTTGTTAAACTTGGAGGCTAGTGGGTGTGTATATTCTGAGAGAAGTATTTCAGCATGGGAGAGGCAAAGTCAAGTTAGAACAAATATTTGAGTCCCGAAAGACCTGTTACTGAAATAAAATTATAGGCTTAGACTATCATAATTTCTTCTTCAAAAAAGTCATGCTGTGCAAGAACATATCATGCACTTGGATAAACAAGTAACAAAGAACCAAGTGTTAAGCAGTGAAGTGTCAATCAGGCAAAGTGAGATTCTCAGATGCATACAGATGCAGCCTGCACATCAGAAAACACACACTATCTCACCCCTGGAGTCCTGTAATACATTTCACCAACTCATATGTGCCTTAAAGCCAAACCTAGCCAGTAAATTAGTTACCAAAAACCACTAATGCTGCAAGACCGCTATGTCTATTCCCCTTTCTTTTTCCCAGCAACTGTCTGACTATGCTAGAAACTCTACCTCAAGACAGAGTGTTGTTTCTGAATGTACCAAATCTTCATTCAGAGGCAGCTTGCTAACTCTTAGAACCCATTAAATAAATATATATATTTTTTTTTACATAACAAAGAAAAAAAATTGGTTGTACTTGTTCATTAGGTGTCATAGACATCATCATAGCTTTGCTTCAGATATAGTTTCATAAAGAGAAGTTTTATTAGTTGAAGAGCTATAAATGCTTTTCTTTAAATCATACTATATCTGTTGTGTATCATGCAAAATTGTTATCCTGGTGGAATACAATCACAGCATGATACAATATATCTTTTTTTTATCTGTTTGATAGAGATGTCCTTTGTGCTTTTCTAAGTTCTACAAATTAGTATCTTTTCTGAAAAACAAATTATAACAAGAAGAAAGTTATTGTGCTTGTTTCCTTGAACATGAAGAAAATGTACCTCAGACAATACTTACACATGATAGTTAGATTCAGAGGATCATAGAATGGTATGGATTAGTTCCAACCCCCCTGCCATGGGCAGGAACACCTTCCACTAGACCAGGTTGCTCAAATCGCCATCCAACCTGGCCTTGAGCACTTCCAGGGATGGGACAGCCACAGCTGCACTGATCAACCTGTGCCAGTGTCTCACCACCCTCATAGTAAAGAATTCTTTTCATTACAGCTAACCTAAACCTACCCTCTTTCAGTTTAAAGCCATTACTCTAGACTTAGAACAAATATTATGTCTAATATATAGAAGCTTCCAAGTGTTGACGAACGCAATTCTGTTAAGCAGACCCAAACCTCCTCCTATAAGAGAAAAGAGGGCTCTCATCTAATGCAGAATAGTCCATATTCTAGCAATTTTCATCTGAATTAGAACACCACTTTAATACATAATTTAATAAATTACGCAATTGAGTCTCCTTTATAAATATTCTGGCATTTCAAAGTTTTCAAGAATAAAAACATACAGAACAACCTCAGTTCCTCTTAAAAAAAAGCTCCCCTGGACAATAAAAAGAGGATGTACCAACTAATGACAAAGTTACTGGTACTAATTCATGTTGTTGATTGAATAGGGGAGCTAGTCAATACTCAGGATTATTTACTTTTTCAAAACAGTTAATGATATTAACCCAATTGTAAAAGCTTGATTTTCATGCTGGTGACCACTGCAGTCTTATTTCTGGTGATGTAAATAGAATCAATGATGTAAATTTGTAACTCATTATTGTGAAAAATGATTGCTTTTACCAACCAACACACTCTAGAATTTTGATATCTCCATCAAAATAGTCTACAATACCTATAAATTCTCTTACATCGTATTACACAAGGGGAAACTACAGCAAAAACCTACAGAACTGGTGTTCATATGTGAGCTATAAATTCACTTCTGGAACTTTGAATACTAACATGTTTATTAACCATATGGCAGATGTATTTTTTCTGCTTCTCCTTATATGTCAGTGGAGTGACATTGGGTGTAAATCAGAAAAATATTTAGCCCGGTGTTCTATGTTTTCTGAGGAAAAAGAAAAATCTAATACACCAAAGCATGTAGTGAATGCATTTGACTAGCACATGTATATTTTTGTGTAGATATTTCTTCATGACCACTTTCTCTCCCTTTGGCTCTTTGGCTGAATCAAAACACAGGGATGACAATTTTACAGTTCACTCTGCTTGCCTATTCACCATTCCCCTAGTATTTGTCATGGGTTTTATCTTTACATTTGGCCTTTTTGTCATATAGTCCATATTGCATATTTGTCCATGTGATGACCATCCTAACACTTTCACTATGGAAACAAGGTAGTGGTCAGTGGTGATCATGAACAAATATGCAAGAGCAAGAAAATTAATGAAGATAGGGAAGTAGCAATGCAGACGTTATATGTAAGAATATTTCCAGCACCTTTTTTATTTCTAACCTGATACTTCAGAATTATGTTCTGCATCTTTATCCACAACACAGGTTAATCCAAGCTTTCTGGAATAACCTGTAAAAGCAAAATAAATTCTTCAATATGTTTTTAAGTTAAGCACAGAAGGCACAACATACTTCCTACGACATCAAGTACTCTAAGAGTTGGATGGATGTCCTTCAGTAGGGTAGTCACAACAGATCTGGTAATGGCCAGGCAGTGTCATACATTTTGTCTCTAGGCATCTCACTTTCCAGAGGGACACATGCAGAACTTCGGCACCATCGAACCGGTAACCTTCCAAAGCAGGCTGGAAAGATGTAGACAAGTATCATTATTACGTGAGCTGGTCATTCTATTTCTTCTCCTCCTTCTGTATGTGATACCCTGTTATTCTGAGCATCAGGGTCCTATTAAGTGGAGGGGTTTCAAGGCATGATCCTAGAACCCTGCCATAGTCAACAGGATGCCCGTGTATCTGATGGCCCCATTTAACTTCTCTCTGAGTTCTCTTGCTGGGAAATGTTTTTCAAACTAATCAACGTAGCTTTTCTTCACTCGGAGATGCAAACCAAATTTTAGCTGTGGACAGCTTCTGACCTTTAGAAATGCATCTGAAAGTAAAAGTTCTGAAAACAGAACTTTCTATTCAGAAACAGGATGAGAAATAGGAGATTAATTTAAAATAAAGGTAGATCTACACCATTTTTATCAGTAAAAATATAAGACAAATTATAGTTTACTTAGCTAGAGTGAATTGATGTCACAAGTGAGTTCTAACTTACTATCTCTTTAGACCAAGTGCACTCCTAGAATTCAATAGGAGAATAAGGATTTTGTAAGAAATGTAATGTTCAGTGTTGTATAATCACTCCCTAAATATGTTTAATACCTAATAAATTCATCAAGAGGTACTTTGTTAGCATTCTAGTTCAACAATAACAATTAAACAACAAAATCAGACATTGGTGAGAAAATCTACAGTGCCAACAGTGTTAGGAAAGGTGACTATACTCTTACAATAATGCACCACTTCATGTAACAAATTTAAAGAAATAAAAATAAAAATTAGTGTAAGCTGTTAAGTAATGCCTTATATTAAAATTCTTCAACATGTATTAACATTAAGACTTTAGAAAATCATTGTTATTTAAAATACCGTGTGATTATTAAAAACACATTTATTGGAGTTTTAACCATTATATGATTGATCTTCATATTTCTTCAGATACTTCTTAAACCCCAGTGTGTTTTTCATAATAATTTGTTACGTAGGAGCATACTACAGAACTTTCCATCCTGCAACTGACTCAGAAATCCATCTGTTCTGAAGTCTTTCTTCTGAATGGTGTCAAATGCTGAGAGGACACTTCAAAAAAACAGAATTGTTATGGTTTTTGCTGGGGTTGTTACTTTTCTTCATAGTAACTAGCATGCTACTATGGGACTATGTTTTGAATTTGTGATGAAAACAGTGTTAATAACGCAGAGATGTTTTAGGTGTTGCTGAGCAGTGTTTGCACACCCCACTAGCAAACAGGTTCACAAGAGGCTGGGAAGAGACACAGCCAGGACAGCTGACCCCAACTGACACAAGGAATATTCCATATCATAAGACGTCGTGCTCAGTAATAAAAGCTGGGGGGAAGAAGAAGAAGGAGGAACAGGCCAAGAACAAGCTTTATGAGGACTAGCACAGAGTCAAGGCCTTTTCTGCCTCCCACATTGCCCCACCAGCGAGCAGGCTGGGTGTGCACAGAAGGCTGGAGGGGACACAACCGGCACAACTGACTCCAACTGAATATCCCCAAGGGATATTCCATACGGTGTGATGCTCAGCATATAAATCTGGGGACAGAAGGCAGGGGAGACATTCAGAGTGGTGCTGTTCGTCTTCCCCAGTAACCACTACATGTGAGGGAGCCCTGCTGTCCTGGAAATGGCTGAACACCTGCCTGCCAATAGGAAGTGGTGAATGAATTCCTTCTTTTGCTTTGCTTGTGCACGTGGCTTTTGCTTTACCTATTAAACTGTCTTTATCTCAACCCACGAGGTTTCTCACTCTTACTCTTCCAATTCTTTCCCCATCCCACTGCAGGGTAAAGGAACGAGGGGTTGTGTGGTGCTTAGTTGCCAGCTGGTGTTAAACCACAAAAATAATATATCCAATAATACCTTTCTTTTTCTTTTAACCTGACTTTTGCTTCCGTTTCTCTCTCACCACATGCACACATTGAAGAATAAAAATATGATCACATTCAGCCTCTAGGACCCAGCCTGAGAATCCACTTGCCAGAAAACAATTCCATTTCATAAAATAATGACCATGATAATGATGACAGCAACAAAGACAGCAACAAAGACAGCAACAGCAGTTAGTAAAGATGATGGCAACTAGTATATGTCAAGTACTAGCTGATCACAGTTATGTGGCTTAAAATTCAGTTTACAAATATACATGGGACAAGTCAGACTACCCCTTCCTCATTTAGAGTAGTCTTCAACATTAATTTGCTGCATACAGAAGTCAGCCCTTGGCACATATTTTTATCTTCTGCATATCTGTAAAGTACCCAAGTGGTTGCTTCCAACACACTATTTACAATCCATCAGCCAGTTGACAATAAACAACAATTCCTGCAGCATTTACTGTCCCCTAATCTTCCAGTTTCATTCCAGTCAGGTCTGCTGTCTACCATAGGTAACCACCACATATGGCATTAGGAAGCAGCAGGCTGATTAACATTGGAGATCACCAGTAGCACAACAGTATCTGGAAATCCATTTTGGCTAGCAGCCTACAACTCTGCAGTCACTGTTTCCCCCAAGCCACCACTGAGACAAAGCAGCTGAGCCTGGGAAACATGTGAAACCAGCAGCTAACCTTTCAGCGTGCAACTCAGACAGTTGTGTGGGCAGGGGATGGGGCAGGAGTAAAATAGATTGTTGGAATACATAAGGCAATGGGCACATTTCTCACTTTTCATGAACTACTTATGTCTCAGGACTTCTTCATTATCACCAGTCAACATCCATTGTTAAAGAGAAAATAGAAAACAGAAAATAATTCTTCATTGCAAGATATATCTTTATTATAAGATGAAGGTTTTAACACTTTGTATTGTAATTCCTCCCATTGCCATATTCTCACCAATAACACACATTCTAGCCATTTAAAACAAAACACCCCTCCAAAAAAACCCCAAACAAAAAAAACCATAACCAAACCAAAACAAACAAACAAAACATAACAGAAACACAAAACCAAAACAGAACAATACAAAACAAAACAAAAAAAAACCAAAAAACCACCTCACTGAAATGCTTCAAATGCATAATGAAATAATTTTTTAATGGGTCACTTTTCAATCTATGTCTAATAAAAAATATGCATGTGTTTTCTAAATGATCTATGCATAATCCTACATGCTAGTAGTCATTCATTTTACATAAAAAACATACGGAAATAGAAAAATACTGTGGGGTTAGCCACCATAAGAAAGTCAAATAAACAGTGATTCTGTTATAACTTCAGTTTTCCTTTCTTCCAAATCTCTGCTTGCTTTAAAACCCTGTTCCTATATCCAGAGATAAAGTTGGAAATCCTGGTCCAGAAGGCTTCACAAGTCCCGACAGCTTTGGCAGAAGCAGACTGATCTTGGTTCAGTAACATGGCTTCATGCATTCTGCAGATTTAGAGAGCATACAGATGACTGTTGCTCATACACTGGCTATGACCTGAAGCTCATTAAAGTAAAAAAGATAAGTGTCGCTGGCCTTAATGGGCTTCAGATCAGGCCTGACAGCAGAAATCATCTGGAATATTTCTGGTTATATAAAGGACCAAGATATAGATTTCAGTGTTTCACCACTACTTTTATTTGAAATATACCAAATATACTATTGTTTTGTCTAAAGAAAAAAAAATAATTTTTAGGAAGACACATTAAAAACAGTGTTTGGGTAATTGTCTATCCTCTCTCAACATTTTCTGTAAACCTAGTGGAGTGACTACTGTCAACAAGCAACACTTTGCAACCTATTTCTTACCAATTCAGAATGGTTTCTGCCACCCCTGGGGACCCTATTTGTGTCTGGCAAGAACACTTCAGTCTGACAGCTCCTGATTTTCAAACACAGAGGAGAAAAAGGTAGAACTAATGGATGTGAATGAGCTTAAAAGCTAGTGAACTTATCAATCATAGAAAACAACTATATTTTTGGAAGCAAATAGAGGTTCTTTGGCAAACAGAAAAAAAAGTCAAAAAGCATTTTTTTCAGACACTGATAACTATGATCAGGTTTTGGTCAGACTATTTTAGTTTCATAGTACTCTTGTCAGCATTGATTATTACATAAAATTCTTCAGGCACTGCATGAAGAAATGCATCACATACAGTACTACAGGCAGGTCAAACTCCAAGGTGCCAGTTTAGTTTTTAACTAAGATAAAATGTTTTTTCATTCAATAGGAGGGTGTTTCAATAACAAATGAACAAAATTGAATGAAACCTTAGGATATGAACCAAAGAATCCAATTATATTTACACAGTTTTTTGCACAGCTAGTCTATTATTGTTCAGCTAGGTGAGGGTTCATGAATGTGTTTGAAGGCTTGCATATTTTACATCATGATGAATCAGAAACCATATTGCTTTATGTAAGCAATACTTCAACTGCTCTTTCTATAGGATTTACATGAATGAAATAAAAAGGGAACTCCAATCTACTACTGTAATAGATATTACCTGAGTTGTTTACTTTATTATTTGGGACCTGATCTTACTCAGGTATTATACACAAATATTAAAATAGGTTAGAGTTCTGATGGCTTGGAGAATGAGATGGATTATTTTTAACCTCCCTGACCATGCTTAAGATAGTGAGAACTTTCTCAAACCAGACTTCAGAAAAAACATTTTAAGATTCAGGAAAATAAAAGCTCTAAAACAAAAAAGCTTAAAAAGTAAGATTTAACAAATGTCAACCTTTTACAGCTACAATTAACTTAATTTCCTAACAAAATAGTTTTGAACTATAAAATGTGACTTTTTCAGTAAAAATGTCAAACATAAGGCATTCTGATAATTTTCAAAGCTTATTTCCCTAATGTTTGGAATTGACCAAAATAATGAAAAACAGTTTTGGCAAATCAGCATTTTCAGTGACAAATACATGAGGAATAAATCTCAGAGCCCCTAATATTCAATGATTTATTATCTCTGCATGCTATAAGACTCAGTTGATAAGATCCTTTGTCTGGTTTTGTAAGGCTTGATTGTCAGCTACTGCCCAGAGACTTCTGAGGGAAAACTGACTGCTCAGAGGTTTATCATTTCTTCTTGTTTTGAAGTAATTTAACATTGGCAAATTCAGTACAAGATTTTAAATGTATATGGTCAGGATTATATATGCAAATTAATATTAATTAATATTGGCAAATACTTGCCAGTATATTATGTTTATTGGCATTTACAAAACTTTTCTTCACCTCAGCTAAAAAAGGCTAGCTTTAACCCATTTTCATAAACCAATACGGTGTTATTTCCCTGACTGCACTCCCTGGACTATATTCTGCCCCCACAGGCCCTCAGGCTGGAATGAGTTTTACAAAGCAGGGTCCTGATTTACAGCGCTCTCCCACTATTTTTTGCCTTTGGCTGTTCTAACTTAGTGCTTTGAAGTGATTGTTTGCTACTAGCTGAATGCAGTTTTAATCTTATCTCTTTTCATTTTCTCTGTACATATTCCTTATGACTACCTTCATTCAGCACTGTAGATACAACACTGGCTCTCTCTTAACACACTCTTTAATTACAACACACAACCAACTCCAGAGAAAAGCTTCCCAGAAGAGTTAATATTCACATGAACTCAGAAGCAGGGAGCCGAGCATGCCTAGGTGATTACTGAAGAAAGCAAACCTTTTCATCACTAGAAATGAGTGAATTCCTGGATGCTGCAGCTGAAAGTGATCAGTCCCTGACAGGAGTCAGAGGAGGGAAATACAGACATTACGGCTGTCTTGAAACTGTGAGGAAAAAGACAACGTGTTTGCGTCTGGCTTGCACAAAGCTTCCCTGAATAGATAGTTTTTATTTCTCATCCTGCTGTAAACTTCTAATATCTCTTAAAATCTTCCTGGGGGGTGGTGAAGGAGAGGCTGGGAGACCCCAAATTCACAGCATGACTGTAATGACCTTGCTCTTGAATGATTTATCTTTGAAGCTCAGGTTGACTACATCCAACTGCTTTTCTCTCCAATGGTTCCCTGCTTCTGAATTCTGCTCTTTAAGTCCTAGATATGTTCAGAGCAGCCAGAAGTGCTCTGCGCACTATTACTATACTCTGCTGGTTTCTGGTTTTTCCCTCAGGGCATCCTGAGATGCTGCCACCTTCTACTCAAAGCCAGTGCTTTGAGTAAACTGTGTTACAGATGAATAACGGTGAAAATAAGTCAGAAAAGGAAAATAAATTGAGAAAAATATGAGTTTGTTTTTACAGGGAAAAAAAAAGGTAGATAAATAGCTTAGATTTGTTTCTGTTCTTTTAGTGGAAATGTTTCTTAAAACATTATACTTATACAGTTTATACTCTTCCTACTTTCACTCTAAAAGAATCCCAAGTTTTTGCTTCTTTCCACACCTATTTTTCTTTTCCTCAGAATACCACTGGATGTACAGTCAAGCTTCTTCCCCCTTCCTTGTTTTAAGTCAAACCCTCAAAGAATAGATGCAAGCTGTCTCACTCCTGCTGAATGGATGCTTCAGAGCAACAATAGTCCCACTGAGACTAGCATGATGGCCTGCTGAAAGAGAAAAGATGGGGAGACAGACACACAGACAGACAGACAGACACACATACACACATACACACACAGATGTCTCTGTAAGTAAGAGCAGTTCCATACATTTTCAAGGTATGCCCAGAAATCACTGAGAACATCATGCTGTCTGGAAGGGATGGAATGTCAATTTTCTTATCAAATAAGCTGGATTTTGTGGCGAAAGGCTTACTGTTCCTGTTATCTATGGGCTACTGGTCAGTAAGTGGCAGCAGGCCATCTCCAGAAATCACACCTACCAAACTTTACCATCAGGATTTTCAATATACCCTCAGGCTTAATACTGACCTTTATTGTTGAACCCATTAATCTAAATGTGTCTGACAGGCAACACTGCAAACATTACAAAATGAGGTTCAGATTAAGGAAAATATTAGTCACTTTCACTTATTTGTGAGATCTAATTGAAGTATATAGTAATTAATGGCCACTAAGACAACTCAGACAAGCCTTTGCTTTTAGGCCTGGGTCTTATCGTTTTTCCCACCATTAGGTGGACTTTACATGCATTTATTTTACATGATAGTTTCCCAAAACTATCAAACAAGAATTCCTGGTTGCAAGACACAGTGCTAAAAGTTTGTGGTCTATTTTTACCTCTGTAATTTTAAGGCCACATTTAACCATCTGGTGTGCCCAAACAAAAACACACACCCAAAAATACATATTGAGACCCATTCAAAATGCTAGATGAAACAAGAAAGTCCTAAACTAAGTCTGGTTGAAAGTGTGTGGCCTAAGGGCGCTTTCTATAAAGGATATTTTCAAGTTATCTCTTTCTTCCTTTAACATTTTTCTTTCTGTTTTACTTTATTTTTTCAGAGGTAGAAGCCTAATGAGTTGTTTTCTCCTTCCTTGAAAAGGTTAATATATTGCAAAGTATTATAAATTTGAGTGAAACCTCTTGCATGTCAGTGTT
The DNA here is from genome assembly GCF_004027225.2 of Strigops habroptila. Classification (NCBI taxonomy): domain Eukaryota; kingdom Metazoa; phylum Chordata; class Aves; order Psittaciformes; family Psittacidae; genus Strigops; species Strigops habroptila. The sequence continues at coordinate 66,742,412 of NC_044278.2, read as the reverse complement.
GAATAAGTTTTGAAACAAGGTAAATGAAAGTGTTAAGCTTTGCAGCTTTAATGAGAGTTCTCCCATTAAAACAGTAGCAATAACAACAAAGCTAGAAATGACAAATTTGTCACACTACACCAGATGATAATCCGCATGGCATCTAACACTAAAATACAGCAGTGTATGTATGTGTCTGTGTTTCAAAAGGCAATATTTTTCCCCTCTATGACCTACCATGTAGGTCACTGTTCCAGTGATTCTGGTTTAGTCATGTTTAGTATCAAGAAATTAAATTCTCTACTTTGGGGTATTAACAAAAAGTATTTTTCTTTCTTATTTAGTGTTAATATAGAACTCAAAAAGTAAAATTCTCTGAGAACCAGTTACATTTTTCTGGATTTCTAGCAAATGCATTTCCTGTAATTAATAGATATTTTTTCCCTGAAGCTTATGCCTTTGTATTAAGTATTGTATGATGGTAACATGATTTAAAACCAGGATATGGTACTCCTCTCACCTCCACCCCATATCGCCCCCATATTTTAAAGAAGCATTGTACGTCTAAAAAAGCAATAGCATGTTCTATCACCAGGGGGGACTCTGCATTAGAGACAATTCAGCTGCTCACAGCTAGGTCAAAAGCAGCTGGAAATGCAATGTATGATATAATTTAGGAGTTAGGAAGTAGAGTGGTGATTGCTGAATTCAGATAAAGCAGGAAACCTTGTTCCCCTTTTACCATTTGTGTAACTGAAACCAAGGAAATTTAATGCAAAAGGGGTACCTATATTAACTTAGTGCTGAGTTGGTTAATGTATAGTACTAAAGTTCTTTTACTGATGGCGAGACTTGATGCAAATATATTTTCCTTAAAAATATGAACATATGAATACATGTATGAATGCATATTTTGTGATGTTAATGTAATAGAAAATGTTTATTTCCTGTAAATTTTAACCCTTTATAATCTGCATCTTTATAAACCTCCTGTGGGGACGATTGTATAACAACTAACCAGCGAAAAAAGCTATTATCAGATTGATATTTTCTCAGTCATGGAGATTTTAAGTGTGTTCTTAAACTGCATGGAATTAAATCTGTCAAAATCAGGAAGTACACAATGTACGCTTTTGGAAATTATAGCAAACCCAAGCCTAAATGACATTTAGTACTTCACCGACTACCAATTTAGCATGCTACAGAATTTGGTGTTTCATATTGTTTAATTTTAAATGAAGGATTGGAGCAAAAAGGAAAAGAGAAGTAGGGGAAAAATCAATCACATCATTTAAAAAAAAAAAGGCTTTTTTTCTATTATTTGTCACATCCATGTTCTCTACAGATAGTAATGTGATGATATGAAGACTAGAAAAGAATAAAAATGTCAGGAAGAAATACTCCAAGTTGTAAATAAGTTTTGGCACAGTTAAATGAGAAAATCACGACACATGGAAATCACTACACAGAATATGAATACCATGTGCTAAGTTACAACATTAAATGCTAACAAAAACATGTACCATTTCAAAATGATTCGTAAATTCTTGGCTATACGATAATTATGTTGCTACTGAAAAAAATGACAGACTAATGTCAACTTAAAAGAAAAGCTATGTGAAACTTACCTCCACTTAGGGACACAGAATATCAAAAAAAAAAAAAAACCACAAAAAAAAAACCACCCCAAAAAAACAAAAACCAAAAAAAACACCAACCCATCCCTCATGATCATACAGGCATTTACAGCACTTTCATATCACAGTGGTTTTTATGTCCTTCACTCCATTGACTCAGGGGCAACAATCACTCCTATGACAGACTCAATAATCCTTTGCTCTCCAGTGTTTTGCGCTCTTCACACTAAATCTTTACCTTAAGTGGCAAAGTTTCCATCTCTCTCCAGGTGGTGCTGCTAGTCACTCCCCAAACTTGAAGGCGCTCACAGTGCTTCTGGTAGTGGTCTTTTAATGTGCATGCACTCTCCTTTTTTCTATCACTCTGAGACTACGTCTAGAGAAACACTTAACGTGGACCATTAAAAATGAATTTGCAGAACAGAGAAGTTGCTGTCGAGGACCTGATGACCACAGCATAGGTAATGTGGAGTGTTTTTACTTCAGAGTAGCCCTTATCTGGTCCTAAAGGTCCAAATGCCCATCTGCAGCTTGAGTGCACTAGGTGAGCTCCCCAACATGTATTCCTCTACTGTCCAGCTACAGTGGATCCAATTTCAGCACCCTAAGACCACTCCATGACACAACTCCACGTAAGTGTAGGCAAGCAGAAGAGTTACTTAAAAAATGTGTTCTTAACACAAACTAAAATGTAAATAACACCTGAATCTGCTAGGGAACATAGATGTGTCATGTTTACTTTGAAAACTGCTACCTTTTTTTTCTTTTTCCTCCTGAAAAAAATTGTATCATTTGTACAAGTATATGAATGCCTTCCCATTGGCACACTAGTTCCAAAGGCAGAGCGTACTGGCTTTTCAAAAACCCAGCAATAAGGTTTTGAGGCTATTTGTTTAAAGCTGATCCAAAAAGCTATCATCAGTTAACAGCAAACCTTTTATTACAGATGTAAGCTTCAAAGCTTTTCCACAAAGCCAGTTGCTATTAAAGTATTTCCAGTAAAAGTACCTATTGATCGTAATTATTCAGTAACTACGTTATAAAATAGTTCCGACCACTGCACTGAAACAGTCTTGGCCTCAGTATTTCACATTCAAAATAAATTTATCATCTTCTTGTTCTTGCCAGAAAGACTAATTAATATGAAATATTTTTAATTTCTCTGGATAAAACTGGCATCTGAGAGCCTACTATGGTACCAGTGTGTTTTAAAATAAGTCTATAATAGATGTTAGTACCTCTTGTGTAATACTGTATGCATTGCATTTTGTTACATTTATTATACAAATTGAAACGAATAACAATATGCAGTTTAACATCCCATGAATATTTTTTAGTATTCTCCAGCAGTAGTTAATATGCTAACCAACTTCCCTGAAAGGCATACAGATGTGGAAAGAGTCTATCTAGGGACTTTAATTATCATCTTGTCAAAATCAAATTATTATCTTGCAAGTTCATTTCCATAAAGTATCCCCTTTGCTGTTGGATGATTTAACATGTGTCTGTTTTTTCTTACCTTATTTGTATCTATCTGAAGGCTCTAAACCTTTCAAAGTAGGATAGCTCTTTGTCAGATCATGATGTTTACTGTAACTGATTTTGTCACATGTATTTTTGCAAATACTCAATTTTGCCAAATATGGGTCTGTAAAATGTGAAGAGGAGCTGGCATGCACCACCAAAAATGTTACATAAATCAGCCTAAGACTCCAACTATTTCTAAACAGGATCAGTTTACAGTGAAGAATCGAAGAGCCAGGGGAATGATTTATCCGACAAAATTCTGGAGACAGTCCTTCTTGGTTGGTAAATCATTTCAGGTTTCAAGAAGTCTGGAGTAATTCCAGCCATAAGAAATGGGTGGACATGGTTTTCTATGCTGGTCTGGATCACATGATAGCGGAAAAATATCTTATGAATATTAACGACAGTGTTTCTTTAACCTATTCAAAGGCAATGTAATGGCCATGAAAATAAAGGGAGACAGAAGAAAAACATCTTATTGTATAAGGCTTACATCCTGCACTACTGAAAGTTTATCATGGTTTTTTACATGTCATAAAAAAAAATCAAAAGAAGAATAAATTTAAGTATAATGCCTTTGATGTGGTAATATAAACATAAAATGCATCTATACACCAAAATTCTATTACAAAAAAAAAAAAAAAAGTAAAAATGCCGTATCTTGACATAAAATCCATTAGCCTGCATATGAAGCCAACTAAATCTGAGAAAATTTGAACAATGACTTGGAAACCAAATGTTACATTTTTTTGAATTTTAAATTTCTGAATTTCAAGTTATTTGTGTAAGAAAGCTTATGAATATCATGTAATCTCAGATCTTAGAGTTAAAATAAAATTGATTTAAAACTTTAATAATAATGAGCAGAAAAAGATGCTATGTTTTTAAAAAGTTAGAGCAATAACAGAAATGTGAATCTTAAAAAAAAAAAAAATCCAACTAACTTACTGTAAATATGTCCATTAATAGTTGGAAAGTTTCAAAAAGATGCATGGACACTTCTTGTTCAAAGGCCACACTACTCAGTTGTTTTGGTTTTGGTTTTTATCATTCTTTCTTACATCCATGCTACATGACAAGCTATCATAATTTCAGCAGAATAACCTGTATTCCTAAGTAGATACATAATATTGGATAAATATTATGTGGATAAAATGCAATGCTGCTCTTTCAAACTCAAGGCATAAAATAGTATTCACAAATGACACTGAAATCTGTAAGAATTCTGGAAAATACTCTATAATCCTTAAACTACTTAGATTGATACCTTCTCAATTTGTCCAAGGTATTCAACTGATCTTCCAACAGGGCTGCATTTAATGTCCTCTGGAATTGTATCCCTTCTGAGCTCCTTACAAGCTTTGTTAAAGTCCTTAGGCTTGGGTCTTTTGTAACTTCAAAAGTCGAGAAAAATAAATTTAGGTAGAAGCCCACTTGATCATTGGAAAACAAACCGTCATTGTTGACTGGGCAAGTCAATAAAAAAATTCTCCTCAATCCCTTTTAGTATGTGATTTGGTGAACAAAAAAATATCTCACAGTAGAAACATTAAGATACTATTACTAGTATTTATATTTAGCATAGCATCTACTGGCATAAATATATCTTTGAAAATAGAGTTATATTTTGGGGTTTAAAATTACCATATATAAATACATATTTATTCACACACATTCTGGAAAATGGTAATTCTTTAAGAAAGAGGTGTTCTAGCTAATACTAATAATCCATCTTCAAATGAGAGTTCAAGATGTTTGATTTTCTTTTCAGGAAACTTTTCAGGAAAAGGAGTGACATAGACACTCAGCTTCGGTGACTAGCAGAGGATGTAAAAAATATCTTACTCAAGGCAAATTTTACTTCTGTTTGACATTTATTCATCGTGTTTTCCTTTTTATTCTTATTGGTCTCAATTTAGATTCAGAATTAGTTTCATTTCGAATTTAGAGAGACTACTTAAAATACGTACAGGTACAGGTGGGATAAAAACATCCAAAACTGCTTCCATTGCATCCGTGTAAACTAGAAGTGCAACTTACGCAGTTTAGTTCTTGCATTCATTTCAGTAGAACAGATCAAGAACTTGTATCAGGAGGATAATAATAATTTACTATCTTTTTAAGTAACAGGCTTCCATCTTCCCAAAACTCTTTTTAATTATAATTAGTGAGGCCTACAGTGAAAAGAGTTTGCATAGTTTTCAAAAAAACTTGGTCACTGCCAAGCAAAAACCTTAGTAACAAAACTGATGATAAGAAAGTTCATCAGAGCAAAACAGCTAGAAAGAAAAATTGAAACATGATTGTGGCAATTGCATTTCAAATTCTTGTGTGGATAAAACTGCAGATTAAACTATTAGAAACAGAATATTCATAACTTAAGGTTAAATTATGGCTTTAACATTAATAAATCACTGAAATCATTGATGTTTCAGAGGCATAAAAGTGAATATGACTTGCAGTTAGTCCCCTATGCTTGCCATCCACGTCCCCCACTTTATCGCTAAAACAGAACCAAGGGAACATATTATTTCTCCTGGTCACATTCTCTCAGTGCTACTGCCAAACCATTATTTTCTCTTATGGAGTAAGAGACTTCGGAGCAATCGACTTCAGCAACAGAACATGCCCTCTTATGGCACTGTGAAGGCCATAACCTCCTCCCCAAGCACAGATTTCAACAGGCTTTGCTGAAATTTTTGTAATGCAGCCATCCTTGCCAACTGTACAAGTGTTCATTCTGTAAAAATTGTTTCCTTGACATTCGATATAGTGTAATGGATAGAGAGTAGCGTGTTTAAAACAGTGTTTAAACACAGATCATTATCTTCAAAATATACACCATACTGAGGAATGCTTGTGAGCCGACAACGTAATACAGATGCTGTGATCATACTTTGCTGAATACACCATAGTGGGAAATGCAGCTGTCCACTTCACAATACCTGACAGAAAAATAAGTGTCTAATCAAAATGGATTTTGCAGCTTTGATCTCAAGGTGAATGCCTTTTTTATTTAAAATCAGGGTATTCCTGAATATAGGAGGAGGAATAGTTAAAACAGCTGATGATGCGGTCACCTGATTATTTCATGCAAAAGTCACAGGAAAATACTGTAAAAAATACTACTTAGTGTCAAATACTACTGCCAAAATTAATATGTCTTTAAAAATTATTTAATTTATTGTTCTAGTAATTCAGTACCCTATTTGTATCCTTAGTTTGAGATACAGAGTAACTTTTAAACATTCTTTGCTAAATTAGTATTGTCAATGAACACAGCGGGTTACTGCCAAATGCCACAATGACTACACTATATGGACTCTACTTTGGGACTTTTGGAACCAGCTGGACAGGCAATATTTCTTCATATCTACTGTATCCTTACTGAGATCAAAAGAAAGGCACTCTAGAGAAAGGAAGCTGGGTTGTCTTGGTTTTGAATATAGTCATCATGATGCTAGAAAAAAAGACCATTAAACAAAATTAATTATAAACATAAATTACTGTATTTTAGACCAAATATGTAGTTATTGTAAGTTACAATAACTTTTACAACAAATTCAGTAAGAGGAATGTTACATAAATTCATCAACTGTGAATGCAAGTATAAACACACATTTTTGAAATGCCATGGCAAATGGTATTTTTTGGAGATACACTGGAGACACAGAGGAGCAATATTTAATCTATACTCCAACTATGCATAAGGAAAAGTTTTGACCCCCATTTCCTTCTCTCCTCAGTATGAAAAGAGAACCATTGATTTCGGCCAACTGACAAGCAGTCAAGCATACAAAACAAGTAGCAGTCCAACCCATACAGTAATTCCTGTTAATTCTCTCCCCAGGGTTTGTTCTGTAAGAAAAACATTGATTTGAACATGTATAGGTGGATTTTCCAAAATGATACCTTTTTAATTACTTTTTCCTTCCTGGAATATTGGGAAAAGATACCAGGAAAAAAAAAACCAAAAAAACAACCCCAAAAAAAATCAACATGAAGCTTCACCCACTGATATTCTGTAGGTGTTTTGTTTGCTTGCTTCATATCATTTATGCTAAATTTGTTCAGTAAAATTGCCTAGTCTGGGTTTGTTGATAAGAAGATTGATTAAGTGTAATTGAAAACCTAATTTGTTTTTGTCATTTAACAGCAATAGGTCTCTATTTTTTCCCCTTGCTTAAAAAAAAAAAAAAAAAAGAAAAACAAACCAGAAAGAACAACAAACAAATTTTAAAAAGTATGATTTGATAAAGAGGATAAGAAAAAAACACAAGGGAAAAATGAAGACTATGAAGGTCTCATCATTATGCTGGAAAGAAGTGCTTAAGTTGAAGGAGTTCTGCCCTCTCATCATCTTCTTTGTAGACTTCTTAGTATTAATTAGATTATGGATTGCACACTTGTAACTTCTGCCCTCAGCGTCATCGTGCAGTAGATGAAGTGACCCGGCTATTTCAGCAGTCTCTCCCTCTCTGCCCTCCCTGCCCTCCCTGCCACATACCAGCTGCAGTATTCTGCTCAAGTAAGGATAGAAGATGTAGTCTCTGCTGACTGGCTATTGCTAATGATTTGTTCATCCTTGGAAGCTCTGTGAAGAGAATTACTAAAGTGAATAAATGAAATCAGGCTAGTCCTCAGGCTTGTGTTGAGGAAGAATCTAGCTATCTATATTAATTAACTTTACATCTGCCTCTTATAGACAGCTTTTGAATATACGTTTTTTATTAATGAGATTTTCCTCATCCCTCTCTGAAGAATTGGGAACCCTCTCAGTTATAATAAAATAAATATCCTGTATCTGTTCTGCAGAATGTCTACTAAGATCTTTTTTCTGTTAGCTAAAATTTGGTTATTGCGATAGTGAGATCTTTTGAGTTGGGGTTTCTTTTACTTACGTGTTTGGGGTTTTGTATGGTAAGAGTTTGATAAGAGGAAAAGAAGAGAGTAATTAATCAAGCAGGGCTAATTTTATGAACAGAATGTATCTAAAAAAACCGTTTTTAAATAATCTTGCTAATGCTACCCTCCCTCGCTGTACAGAAAGAAGAAAAAGATGACAGAAAAGACACTGAACTCTTTAAACATCAATGTTCTTTATTCATTTTTAGTAGTTCCTCGAATTCGTATAGTTGTATTTTACTTTTTTTTTTTTTCTGAAAAGATATATTTGGAGGCTTTTTACCTCCAAATGAATAAAAATAAAACTATAACAAAATTTGTGTTCCAAATTCGCTCTAAAAACAATGCAAGACCAATCACTTTTCACTATGTATCAGTGTATAATACAACTATTTTTTAAAATGTAGCAATTAAAGACCACCATAAAAAAAAAAAAAATAACATCTTAAAAGATTTTTTTAAGGTTTTTAATCTTAAAAGTCCTGGTGCTTTAAACATCAAGTGTATAAGCTAGTAACCAAGCAATATGTTTAGGTGACCGTTACTCTGTGACCAATGTCAAATGTTTTTAATTATCTAGTTGGGCAAGCTTAAGATAGCCTGCTGAGTAAAGACGTATGATGTCAAAGACCTCTCTGCCACTTCTATTAGGCAGAGTCAGAATTAGTAAAATCAGTGCAAAGGAAGAAGTAAACCAAACCTTTTCCTCTATAGCAGAGATCAATTTGTTTATGGTGGAATTAGGTGGCAATGTTAGAACGAATGGACATTTAAAAAAAAATACTAAAAACGAACACTCCAAACACTGATAAAATAAAAGGTGTTGTCAGCAATGTTTATAATCCCAGGCTATAATAAAATATTTTTTTCTTTCTAATCAATCGTTTAGTGAAATAGAAATCACATAAAGCTAAGAAAAAAACAAAATGCAACTTGAAATTAATGGAAGTTCTTCATTCAATATGTATGACCAAACTGAAACACATTAGCATCCCTGTTACAGAAATACGGTGGTGTCTCCAAGAGACCGTGCTTTCCTACACTAATGATATCCAGTGTGAAGTTCAGAAAGGTTTTTATTTACTTTGGCGTCTTGAAGATGAAGGAGAACCTTAGGCACTCCTTGCTACTTACACCCATTCCTTTGCATATCATCAATGTAAATTAAAGAGGACATATATTAACAAACAAGAAACTATGAAACAGTATTGGGAACCCTGTCCTTCTCTACTTGCGTCTCTTATATCTCCTTTGTCATATAAGTTACAACTACTCAGACATCAAAAAGCCTGTATAGAAGTTGCCATAGGAAATTTTAAGTTCTCCACTGGCCACCGTTTTGCCTCCCTGGTATAAGATGCAAATTTCTAAGTTGAAAAGGTGTTTAGGTCAGTGTTGTACACTGAGTGAGTGTCCTGAAGAAAGGTTAAAAACTCTAACTTAGCACCTCAGGCTGCTTCTGGGTTTCAGTGTTAACCTCTCAGGGTAGTGGGTCAGCATGGTGGTGGGAGAACTGTGTGGTGGGGTGGATACCCAAGGCACACCAATCCCACTCAACAGTGTCAAGAGCACACCAGGGCACATTGACAGTTCAGGCTGAACCTGTCCCTCTCCCCCTTTCCTGATACTAGGTCTAAAACAAAAGAAAAAAACAATTAAAATAAAGGAAAAGAGAAGGGGGAGTGGGAAAGGGGGAGGGCAGGCAAACTCTGTTTTACTGCTCATTCATTCCTCTGCATTCAATCACTCCAATGCAGTAACTAAGCCCCAGGCTCTCCTTACATGCACAAAAGAAAAGCAATCCCATTCAGAAGGAGACCATGAGTTATTGATCTCATGCTGAACGTTACGTTCGGTTCAGCAGCACTGTCAGCTCCCTCACACGGAAAGCTTATGTTTCCCACCAAATCTGTTGAATGACACTCAGCTTTTTGAAAATGAAGTGTAGGGGGCTAGGGGTCAAGGGCAGAGACATCTCAGCTTTCATCCTGAGGCTTCAGGACACATTCTGGGTCATGATAAAGGGTAAGCCTGCCAGGCAATAATTGTACAAGTTCTGTGGACCTTGTTCACCAGACAGGCAGACAATTCATGGTTGCTTCACTTTCTAATTCAGACATTAGAAAATGAGCCATAAAGCCATCGTTTGTTAATGTACATTAGATTTATTTTAGTCTTTCAAATTAATGAACAGGTTTTTTTCCTAACGCTTTATAGTTCATTTATTTAGCTTAATACCCTCATTTGTAAAAATATGCAGAGATTTGTTTTTAATCACTGAAGAGATTAAAGTCAAAACGTAAATTAAAAATTTATTTCTTATAACCTGTTTCACTTCCAAAATTATCTACACCCTCCTTGAAATGTGCTATTAATTATGCATAGCACAACCCCATGTGTAGACACTCTGTAGTCTATATAAATGCTTGATAGAAAGCAACTGGGATTTTTTTAGTTAGTTATTATTAGCATAATACAAACCCAAAACACTCAGTCTACATCAAGTCTATATGAAGCTCTTGCTTGAAAACTTAAGAAATGTAGTATTTGGTCACTGTGTCTTTACGAGAGCTCCACACACCAGAAGTCTAATTTTGACATGGGGATACTTTCCCATAAATTACTTAGTAAGAGTGAATTTATTTTTTCCCCACACACAGAAATATTCTTTTCAGACATCTTTTAGTTAGTTAGTTGGGCAGGAGTATTGATCTGCTTGAGGGTAGGAAGGCTCTACAGGGGGATCTGGACAGGCTAGATCAATGGGCAAAGGCCAATTGTAAGAGATTCATAAGGCGGAATGCCAGAACCTACAGGCTTAGGGAAGAGTGACTGGAAAGCTGCCCAGTGGAAAAGGACCGGGGGACGTTGGTTGACAGCTGCTGACTATGAGCTGGGCAGTGTGCCTAGGTGGCCAAGGAGGCCAGTAGCATCTTGGCTTGTATCAGAAATAGTGTGGCCAGCAGGACTGTGAAAGTGATTGTCCCCCTTGTACTCAGTACTGGTGAGACCACACCTCGAATACTGTGTTCGGTTCTGGACCCCTTACTACAAGAGAGATATCAAGGTGCTGGAGTGTGTTGAGAGAAGCTCAACGAAGCTGGTGAAAGGTCCGGAGCACAAGTCTGATGAGGAGTGGCTGGGGAACTGGGGTTATTCAGCCTTGAGAAAAGGAGGCTCAGGAGAGACCTTATCACTCTCTACAACTACCTAAAAGGAGGATGGAGCAAGGTGGGTGTTGGTCTCTTCTCCCAAGTAGCAAGTGATAGCATGAGATGAAATGCCCTCAAGTTGCAACAGGGGAGGTTAGACTAGATATTAGGAAAAAATTCTTCCCTGAAAGGGTTGTCAAGCATTGGAAAAAGCTGCACAGGGAAGTGGTTAAGTCACTATCCCTGGAGGTATTTAGATGTGGCACTTTCGGACATGGTGGACATGGCAATGCTAGGTTTATGGTTGGACTCAATGATCTTAAAGTTCTTTTCTAACTTAAACAATTCTATGAGTTTATGATTAACAGAAAGACTTAGGCATCAAAAAGAAGGAAGAGTTGGATGAATGTAGACACTTCAGATTGTCTAAAATTAGCTCACAGAGAAACAAAGAAAAAAAACCCTGTAAAAATAGGAGTGCATATTTAACAGGATGCCAGAGCTGAGATACTTATGGAAACTCCCCTACAATCCTACTGTCTTTATTTCAACTCAAATTCATTTTGCCTGACTAATGAGTACTGTGATACTGTCATTACACAATCATGCTCATCTAGTCAGTCATACTCTCCTGAAACGAAACATCAGAAATGAGACATGTAATTCCATCAACTCAGACTTAAAAATCAAAAGTAGATTGATACGCTGACTAATGTTTGCTGTAAATTTAGTCCTTTATTCGTCTCAAAGCACCCTGAATCATAACATGGTTTTATTAATTAAAAAATAAATAAAAATTTGTGAACATATTATGCTAACAATTTAAATTCTTCTATTGATATTGAAGTATTCACTTTTTTCATAGAATATTACAGATTTGCTATTTTCTGCATTTGTTGGTCCTCTGATTTATCCAATGCTATTTTAGTCTATGATTGGATAACTAAAACTTTTCAAATGGAAAAATTAATTTTGAAAAGTTCTTCCTGACTAAAATATTTCCAGCATGAGTAAGGACATGCATTTGAAATACAAGCAATTTGAAATTTTATGGGCAGATAAATAGGAAAAAAAACAACAAATCAATGAACAGAGCAAATCAAATGCCCTGATTTCACTAATGAAAATTTTAATAAAGATTTCTAATAATTAGTTTGATTTATTTTCTCAGCTGGATTTCTGTACCATTTCCATCTGATGAATCAAAGAAAATACAGAGAAACAAACTGTTCATGGTTTGACATGGAAATGCTTTTTCTATACATCAAATGTCAGCCTTTCTCAGTTTTTAACCATAGCTATATACATGAATGGAATTACTTGAAAGTAATTGTTCTAAGTGAAAACTAGGATTTTTTTCTATCACTACATCTGTGTTCTCACACCAGTTTGTTGTGTTTTATTCAACTTATTTTTTCTAGTCTTTGTTTAAAAGGTTATTTCTAGTTATTTAGGAAAACAATCCTCCTGTTTCTTCTTAGTTGGACCCTCGAGCTCTGATGAGAAGAGTTAGGCATTAAAATAACATAACCATTATATTTGCATTGACTGTAAATAGCCATCCAAGGGTTTTTAACCATTTTATCTCCACTTCTAGCTAAATACATCTCAAATACCACAAATAATGCCTGTTCTGTTTTCTGTCACTGATTTTCTGAGAGGAGAATAGTTCAGGCAGAAAGAAAAACCAAATCCTATATTACACTCTGATTCAGTACTCGATATCCTGTAATTATGCAGAGCAAGAGACAGAAACCAGACAGATGAGTGGATTTGTAGTATGCTATATGGATCTGTTAACATGTCACATGTTAGCTTTAAAACTAACTTTTCTTATATGAGAACTCCACTAGCATATGTTAACATTAGTAGCACTGGTAGCACTCAAGTAATGTTATATTAACACTGGTAGTATGGATAATATTATTCACTATGTGCTGTCAATACAACAGAAGTTGTGATAAGAATTTTCTTGCAGTTTTTTGGGCCAGTGTGCCACAAAACTTAAAAACCATCTTAAATATAAACTTCTCTGATTTATCTCTCCTACTTCTGTTCTTATATCATAACTGTTTTATAATAATGATTTAATTGCTGTATCACATTTCAGTTTGCACATTTTTTTTGATACTCATTTTCAGCTATGGTTTACATGATTCAAGTGATCTAGTCTCTTGATCATACTCTTTCTAGTAAATTGTTAAAGAATGTTTGAGAAAAGTCATACAGTCATTAATTTATGTGCAATGTGTAAAAAATTTTATAGGGAAACAGAGGTCAAATTCCATCTAATTTCAGTATAGATTCTAGGCTTTATTTTTTAGAAATAATAATCAACAAGTGCTGGAAAGTCAGAGAAGATTTTGGTTTGTCTAGAATGGCTCCTAAATTCCATATGAAATCAGTGAAGAGAAGTTGTAGCTACCTTCAGTTTGCGTAGAAGTATGCTTCCATTGAAAGAAAGGAAATCAACAGAAAATGCTAAAAGCTAAAATCCCACCTACTACACCTAACATTTCGATGTGATTCAATGTTTCTTGTCTTCTGCACATCACTGTGTCCACAGACTATTTGATGATGTGTGAGATTTCCAGCTAGAGCATGGAATCTTACAAAAACCCCAAGAAACTATTGTAGAAACAGATTGTGTAGAGGGAAGACTGTTCCTAAAATCAAACTTATAACACATAAACAGGCAGAAGCTTAAATTCAATCTGAAATGCGGTGTAGTTTAAAAAGAAATCTAAACTGAGTAGGAGAAATTCTTGTCTTAAAAACCCAAATCATAGAATCATAGAATCATAGAATAGTAAGGGTTGGAAAGGACCTTAAGATCATCTAGATCCAATCCCCCTGCCATGGGCAGGGACACCTTGCCCTAAACCATGTGGTCCAAGGCTCTGTCCAACCTGGCCCTGAACACCGCCGGGGATGGAGTATCCACAACCTCCCTGGGCAACCCATTCCAGTGCTTCACCACCCTCACTGTAAAGAACTTCTTCCTTATATCTAACCTAAACTTCCCCTGTTTAAGTTTGAACCCATTACCCCTTGTCCTACCACTACAGTCCCTAAGGAAGAGTCCCTCCCCAGCATCCTTGTAGACCCCCTTCAGATAGTGGAAGGCTGCTCTGAGGTCTCCACGCAGCCTTCTCTTCTCCAGGCTGAACAGCCCCAACTTTCTCAGCCTGTCTTCATATGGGAGGTGCTCCAGCCCTCTTATCATCCTCATGGCCCTCCTCTGGACTCGCTCCAACAGCTCCATGTCCTTTTTATGTTGAAGACACCAGAACTGTACACAATACTCCAAGTGAGGTCTCACAAGAACAGAGTAGAGGGGCAGGATCACCTCCTTCGACCTGCTGCTCACGCTTCTTTTGATGCAGCCCAGGATACGGTTGGCTTTCTGGGCTGCAAGCGCACACTGCCAGCTCATGTTCAGCTTCTCGTCAACCAACAACCCCAAGTCCTTCTCCACAGGTCTGCTCTGAATCTCTTCTCCACCCAACCTGTAGCAGTGCCTGGGATTGCCCCGACCCAGGTGTAGGACCTTATACTTGGCTTGGTTAAATCAAACAAAAAATATTAAAATTAAAAGAAAATCATTCAAGTCATCAAATTTACACACTAAACAGTGGGGCAGAATAATTTTCTGGTAGTAATTTTGGTTTTTTTCTCTCACTCATGATTCTGAGCCTTTAAATCTGATCTGAACGAAAAGTCAGGAAGTTTGATTAGCCACTGGCTTTCCTCTTAACTATAATTATGATTCTACGTATGAAATATGCTTTTTTTATTTCTCTCCAGTTCATGGCTTCAGTTGTTTTTTCACAGTCTTTCACTGCTTTGCTCTATATTTTAATTATTTTCTTTTTTTTTTTATAAAGACAGTCTGAGTTTCCTCTCAGCTACTACCGCCTTTAACCTAAGACCATAACCTCTTGTTTTGCAGTTAGTCACTATCTCTGCTGCTTGCTGATATCAGTTTATCCCTGCTTCATTCAGGATCAGTCATCTGGGCTCCTGGTCTCTTACCATTCCCTCACTGGCAAACATCTTTCAGTACCCTGTTAAGAGATGAAAATTCCAGACTTAAATGAAATGAAACTGTAGCAGGTAACAAAAAACATAATGGAAATCCCCCCATGTCTTTAGAGATGACTTGAGAATAGGTAATGTTTATTCACAGATTGCCAGCTAATATATGAATAACAGATCAGTGCAGGGTCAAAGACAGACTTTTTTAATTTCAAGAGTCAAATTTCAGCTAAAAGTGAAAAGTGTCAAATATAACCCACCACCACAGCAGAGCTGTTGGTTGCAGGAATATGACATAAGCAAGAAATGAAATTTTAAACCTAATCCGTCACTACAGTGAAATTGTAGAAAATTCTTTCTGCCTTAAAAAGGGAATGCATGGAAATTATGATAAAATTGTAGGGAAAAGCTTTGAAAAAAAGGACAGAATGTATTGAAATGCTTACTTTGTATGATAAGGACCACAGTAAACTGCAGTTAAAGACTAAAATGACCATGTTTAAATAAAGAAAATAAACAACAAATTATTGTAAGACATGGATTTTAGTGATATAATTTTAATTATATGAATAA
The DNA here is from genome assembly GCF_004027225.2 of Strigops habroptila. NCBI lineage: Eukaryota > Metazoa > Chordata > Aves > Psittaciformes > Psittacidae > Strigops > Strigops habroptila. Next base: position 66,726,601 of record NC_044278.2, on the reverse strand, counting down.
AACCCTGTTTATTATTTCCTATAGGCATTTTTTATGATTCCTTGGTATGCTATTTGTAGAGAGTCAACAGAAAAGTAAATAAGACTTTTTTTATTCTTGTCATAAACTTGAATTACACTTACCCAATGAAATAACAAGATTGACACATTATCTCTTATTTGACTAATATTACTAAGCAACAATGCTTGAACATTGAGGAGCAAGTTATAGATTTTTTTAAAGGGAAATAACATAAACTTTTGAAACACAATAACTTTTTGCTGACATAGTTATAAAAAAATTAACTGAATTAGCTATTTACTATGAATATTACCTCAGTTCCAATAACAGTCCTGCCTTGTCAGAATTCAGCAAGGGGAAATTATGTAGACTAATAGGATTTGACATACCTCATTGAATTCCCAATCCTCCTACTTCTTCCCCAGTCATCCAGGTTAGTCTAGACCTTTCTAATCATTAGAAAATACATGCTATCCAGTTGCTGGAATGCTACCTAATATACTTTTTTATTGTTATTTTCTGCAGTATTTGAACTGTCACTGAAACAAGAACTGACGCATAAAAATATTTGTATCTTTACCATGCTACAGTGCACAGAATGCACTCAGGCAGTTTAATGAGTACTACATATTGTCTGTAGAGGAAAAACATTATTAGTTCAATTACATAATATCTTGTTTTAAAATTATGTTTAGGTCTTTTATAAGTTTTTCAGAATTTTTGGTGTAAAACAGATATTTCTAGAAATCTATCTAAATCACAGTAAGATTTATATGCTTACTTGTGAGGAATTCTGTACTAGTAATTGTGGTTTCTGAGAATGCAACAGATCATATCACTAACAGTCTTACAGAATGTTCTGATCTAATGAACAGTAATCCCCATCCAGTTCTCCCTTTTTTCCTGTCTCCCACTCACATATATATCCTTATCTCACGGGCACCTATAATTTTTTTGTCCGTATTTTGAAATTCCATAGAAATTCTGGAATCTATTCCTGGGTAGCTTTATGGTGGCCATTTTGCCTAGGGGAAGGAGTCAGTTTATGTGAATGGAGAGGAAATGTGCTGCATCACTTACAATCAAGGTAACAGAATGAACTCTTAACCTTTTTAAAATTAATATAGATGTAACAAAAGACTCCAATCAGGACACTCATTCAGAATCTTCTATTAAAAAATAAAATAAAGTTTAAAGAAAAACTTTCTTTAATTTCATGTCTTACTGTATAGCAAAGCTGAAAAATTGTGACTGGAACTTTTAAATGAGCATGCAAGCTCAGAAGTATTTAGGGAGTCACTTTTCATGCTACCTTAAATGCCAAGTTCCTATGTTTCCATATAAAAAGGAGAGCTGATTAGTAACCCTGGCCCAGTTTTTAACTATTGCTAAAATAGTTAAAATCCCTTTCCTGTCACTCTCATGCCAAAAGACTGAGAGTGCCAGTAAAGAAACACATTTCTGTATAATGACATATAAAAATGTTTTTGAAATCTGTGTTAATTATTTCCACAACTACCTCTTAGTTCACAAATTTGGTAAATGTATAATATTAAAAGAAATCAAGCAAATTAGTTGTGTCCCTTATGAGTTATATGCTATTCCTTTAAATGGCTCTTAAACCCATCTCATGCTCCTTTCAAACAATTCTTCCAACATTGTATGCTTTTCAGGTCAGTTGTTTTGTATTTTTCATAGATCCTTTCTCAAGCTTTTAGAAACACATTTAGCCACCTCTGTTACTTCATTAGCCTCAGTGAGTTATCAAAAATATCTGCCACTGACTTTTCTATTTCCTCAAACATGCCACAAAACAATTTATCTGAGCCTGGTGCTTTATCATCCTTTAATCATTCTAATTTTGCAAACACTTTATATGATCTGGTGCTCATAAAACTCTTGTTATATTTCACTTTCACAGACAATTTATTCCAGACTTTAGGTTATGGCCTACAGCTGCACTCATAAATATCAAGGCAAAGAATTCTTTCATGCTAAATTACCTTCCAGAGATGTGCAGAGTTATTCATACCACTCAGAAGAACACCAAAATTCATATTTCTACCAGGTTCCAGAAAAATAGAATCTGCAATATTTCCAGTTCAAACTCCTTTGCCAATGTTTTGAAAGCATGGAAAACAGTCAAACTCCACACAGGGCTGCTGCTGAGAACACAGCTAACAGTTCTATTAAGAATTGTCAAAATTCAAATCTCTACTTTATCCAGATATACAAATTTTAACTGAAATATAAATAAAAGTACTATAAATAAACTCAAGGAGTTGTGGGAAAGTTAAAGCAGAGAACATCATGTCCTCATTGTAAGCACTTACTCTTGATTCTCAGTTTCTATTATTTCAGAAAAGATGCCTTCCGCTATTCACTGGAAATTCCCACATCAAACACAGTCAGTCCCAGAAATCTGTGGATAGTAAACCATGTTCCACGATCATAAAAACCTTCATTAGTTTGAGTCATTTCAAGTAAAAGTGAAGGCATCTTCATCAGTTCTTGTGTGCCATTTTTGTTTCATTGGTTGGTTGGTTTTTTCCTTTATACTCTTCATAACATTTTAACTTGAAGAAGCAACTCTGAATTCATTACATCTAACTCAGATGTATGGAAAAATTACTTCTTCCTGTTTCCAGATAAACACTGCTTCTAGATAAATGTAAAACATCATGATTTGCTTTAAGTTCAAAATTTATAAGTAAAATATAATTTTTAAAAAACAAATCCAATAGCTTTCAGCAGTGTAATTCAGACCATTTAAATACATACTTAGAACATCCTTTCCTTTGTTCGACCTAAGTGTAATGAGAAGCCCAGAAAAGTGTCTGAATAAAATTGAAAAATAAGAATTGTCAACTTGATTTTCATGCAATCTCCAAGTTATGAACAAGCAGAAAACAGAAACAAGTCCCAGAATGCAAAGTACATAATAGAAAAAATTGAAAAAAAGCCCTGGTTGTTAACAAAAAAGTAACCCCAGTAACCTAGTGGGAAGCCTTCATCAAAGGTGCTACTGTCAGCTAGAAAACTAACATTAGCTGCATTAGTTGTAAATTTGCTTCTAGTAACTAATAAGAACTTCTGCAGAATGAACATATTTTTTATAACATTCATAATTAATTCTATCCTGACAGGGGATAATTTCTATATACTATTAGTCTTTTGAAATTTTTAAAACATTTATAAAAAGCAGAAGACTCTGGGGATGAAGTCACATAGGAAGAGTGTCCAATTTTAAAATAAAGCATCAAACATCACAGCAAATGTTTGGAATATAGTAATTGTGTTTATACACTAATGAATGCATTGGAAATGATAAGGTTATACATAAAAAAACTTATCATTATTATTAAGGGATCATGTGGTGCAAATACTTTTAAATCCAGTACTGTAATTTACCATGTCTGAAGGTGAGGGTAAACTTGCTCAGCAGTATAGCCTGCTTATCCCATGCTGGTATGTCGTTCCTTATTTCATTCTCTTCACTCAGAGTACGAGCAGCAGTAGCAATAAAAATCTGAATGTGTATGCCAGTAGAAGGCTTTTATTGTTGTTTTTGATCTTGTTCCCTGTGAGCAAGAAAAAAGTGTGCGTGGGATGGGGGAAAATCCTGGTTCTTACAAGGGATCTCTGCTTCTGAAACAATTCATTGGTTACAGTGCTTTCAGGGAACTTGGTTTGTGTCTGCTTCCCTAACATGAACTCCCATCTTTTTTAAAAAGCAGTTCAATAGTAATATCCCAAATCCATCTTCTTTCATGATCCTTAGGCCACCAGGGACTCCCAGGAATACCTGCCTCCATACCAACTATACACAGCAAGTTCATCTGCTGGAGACCTTCCATAAACTGCAGTTCTGATACCTGACCCTTCTCTAATTATCAAGTGCCTGGGATCCCTTCAGGTAAGATGGAATGTCTTTTGCCAAATTCATTTTCTTCCACTGTTTGAAGGTATAGAGTGAAGTGTTAATTAAAATTTCTTCAGTTCACAGGTTTTTAGATAAATTTCCTGTACAGGACATGAAACAGATATATTTCAATATATAGGTTCAATGCTACAAGATTTTCACAGAGAGTTCACCAGTAAAAAAAAAGACTGAAGGTAAAGTGTGTCTTAAAACACTTAGAGGAGGGAAATCTTGTCAGCAATAAATAATTGCCCTTTAGCAACTATACAAAAAATTTTTGTACTGAAGTTGAATAGGTGCACTCTTTTCAAACAAACCGAACAAAGAAAAGCAACAAAAAATAAAGCTGATTTTTGGTATGGGTTTTTTTGGTTTTAGGTTTGTTTGGTGTTGGTTTGGTTTTTTTTTTCACATACTGCTATTACTTTTGTTTCCTGTTTATTCAGAAATAATTGTGCTTTCTCTATTCCTTGTAGTAAATTAGGAACTAAACTTATCCATCTAGCAAGTGCTAGACCCAGAATTATCTCTTACACCTGCCAGCCACATCTCACCTTTCCCAAGATAGTGCTTGATATACTAGATGATGAAGTACTGGATGGGGTAGGATTAAATCTTGGCTTAATTGGCACAAGTGTTGTTTACACGACCACTCTGACATAAAAAAAAAAAAAAAAAAAAAAGGGAAGAAAAAAGGTAAAATTACCCAAAAGTAAAATGGGTTGTTGGGGGTAACCAGGGAAAATATGTTTTATTTCTTAAGTTCTGTGTTTAAATGGCTGCAGCTTATAGCCTGACATCTATTCGGCAGATATTCAGATAAAGTCACACGGTTCACCAGGTGAGTTCAAATTAGTTATTTAATACATTGTGCATTCAGCTAAAGCAATGAGCTTCTACATCATTATTTGTTATGTTCAGGGAGACAGATTTTTCTGAACTGGTGTAAGAAAAAAAAAGTAGAGGATTTTCATGATTCCAGATCAGCCAAGGAGGCAGTGGACTAACTGTGGGGACTGCTGATCAAGTAGGATAATAAATAGGAGACATAGAGCTTTAGTGTGCTCTATCTTGAAAGCAAAACCATCATACCTGAAAAATATTGTAAGACACCATTCAGGTAAAATGAAAAGAATTTTCACTATTGCACTTGAAGCCATTTGGAAAAGAACTGAATAGTCTCTGAGCCCCAAGAAGTTGGGGGAAAGGGGAAGAATTAACATTATTTTGTCAAAACCTTCACTTCAGCAAACGATTTGCAAAAAAAAAAAAAAAAGATCAAATAAACAAGAAGCTTTCTTTCCGTCTTTGTTCTAATACTTATATACCTTCATATATACATGAATAGAGATATGGTTCCCCAAAGTCTACAGAACTGTTCAGATCAGAACAAGTTCACTTCACAGAACCTGGTAAACTTTCAGTAATATTTTCTCTGTTAAGGTACAAAATCCTGGTGCACAATGTGAAGAGGAAAAGAAGGATTTAATAACCAGAATTTCAATAGTTTGCTTTGTGTACCACAGTTCACAGAACATCCCAGTACAAATCATCAGGGAATTGGAATATATTTTCAGTGAAAAGGACACTATTTCCAACCTCATTTCTATCAGCAGCTCTTTAAGGACAACTGGAATAGTCTAAATATATGTCATGAACATTGCAATAGTATAGAGGCTGTCCATCTCAAAGTAACATCTTCAAAAGCATCTAGTCATGACAATTGCTGATGATGCAGACACTCATTTAGATTCAGGGGTGGAGGTGGACGAGACAGCACTGTACAGGTTACTGGTAATGTTGAAGGCTTATACCAGTACTGCTCATTTCCAACCATGAGACATAGATTCACTGCACCAAAGCAGGCTAACGCATGCCTGTGGGAGGAAAGCTTTTCCTCCCAGGCCAATCCAGTGCTGCACTTTTTGCTGTGCAGTATCTTCCTAGGAACAATATAAATTCTACATGATCGTATAAGAAACTGGGAGGTGTATTTCTACACACTGAAAAAAGTTAAGGCATAATTGCCTGGTGGTTGCCCCTGGAGGCTAGACACAGTGTAGTAAGTTAAAGAGTTGTTTTGTTTTGCTCTTTTTTTTCTTGTGACAAGGAGAACAGAATAGACTAAATTATTAAAAAATAGTTTAGTAATAATTAAGACACCTTTTTTTTTTTTTCCTCACAGCCACAAATAACAATTATCTTAAAATATTTGCCGTATCTGTTTAGGCTAAAAGCATCTTTTGAAATAAGTATCAGAAGTTTGATATAACAGTATGGTGTCATCTTATAACATTGTTTATACTAGAAGATGAAAATGTCCTACAAGCCGTGACTACCTAGCCAATATAATAAGTGGTGTTTAGAATGGAGTACTTACTACTGTTGTAATAAATTACAGTTTGCAAAGGATATGCAAACCTAAACCATAAAATTTTGTATACAGAGATGCAGAAGAGTAACTCTTTGAAAAACACCTACTGTTACTGGTTATTAATGGTTTAAATACAAAGTTGTAATTCTTTCCTTGTAATTTATTGACTACTGAATTTAGGGGTGGGGTGTATGAACAGTATATGACAACATTTCAGCTGAGGATTAGTCTCTATATAGGGAGACGAAGTGATAGAAACAGAAACTTTCATGATCATTAATGATTACATTACAATTTTGTTAAAATTGTTAAAAATGTCTATACCAAAATTGAATTAAAAAAAGGGGGGGAGGGAGGGGGTAAACATACTGCTAGACTGACCCAGATCTGTGTTTCTAGGTTTGTGATTTGGACAGTTGCTTGAAATATGCAGAGTCCAAGTTAATTATTTTTTTTCCTTCTCCCAAAAAAGACAAAATAAAAAAAAACCATAAAAATATTTATGAAACAGAAATTCTTCAATATTCAATGGTAAATTAAATTAACAATACAAGATGTTTCACACCACATATAAGCCAAGTACAATCTAAAATCTTCTGAAAAGAAAAAATTTAGGCCAAAACAATTCCGTTTTTACTTTCTAAAATCTGTCAAATATTTAACAAAAAGAAATATTTCCATAAAGTTCTAATATAAAAAAATATTCTGCAAAGGATTTTTTTTTTTTGAGTCTTAGTTGGTCACAAAACCATGGAAATTTTATCCATCATGTAAGATGTCTCAATAGATATGCTTGGTAAGTGATCAGTGTTCTCATTGAGGATGATTCACAATGCCCAGTAGCATATCGAGCGTACATATAAAGCATATGTAAAGACATTTAAATTCTGTGGCTTTAGGTATAATACTGCTTCTGTGAGCATATGATCAAGGTTGAAATCTCACTAGAACCTTTCTTTACGTCATTTTTTTATACAGATCCAGACCAAAGAGCATATACTCACATGGCTAATCCTGTGGAGGTTTACAAGACTACCTGCAATTGTACATGATTGCAGAATCAGGACTTACTCTTACACTGTGAAAAAAAAAGCCCAACACAAAACAAAATAAACCCTGTTGAAATTTAAGTACGCATTCAATCTGTCCTAGGATATAATACTAAGGAAATAATCTTAGGATATTTCCCGGTATAATTGGTATCAACCACATAAGTATGATGCACCTTTCTATGGTCATGATTCTTTTGCAATTGTGCCGCTGGTGTCTTGATTCAGCTATTAGTATATGTTGTTTTCACAATCTTTGTATTAGAATAAGATTTTGCATTTCTGTAGCCTAACCTATCACGTTGTAATTCCTTATAAAATTGTGGGAAAGTATCTTCAAAAAGTGTCTCAGAATAAATCTGTTTTCCTGAAAAAAGACTTAAATGAGAAAAACTGTGTAAATTAAAGTATTAAGGCAGTCTTCATACTTTAATGAAAACTGAAAATGGTACAAAATTTCTGAAGTCTTATGACAAAGATGACAATGAGAATAAATAAAAAAAAAACCAAACCCACATAAAAACGACAAATTATAAGACTTCAAGCCCCTATTGGTAAGATTTTAAACTTTTTATATTAGTGGGCTTATATATATTTATATAAGGGTAGACTGACACTGTGGTTTAGTGGGGGTCTGGTAGGTTTTGCTGGCTTTTTTGGTAGGGGAAAGTGGTGGTTGTGTTGGTGGGGTTTGTATTTTTTAGAAATAATTTTTTTTATTCTCAAATTATAATTTATCTGACACAAAAGGCTTAGGTATCTTATAAGCATTATATTAATAAATGACTGACTCCAAGGGGATCTAATGCATTCAGGTATCTTTTGATAAACATAATACTTCCTATGGGCTGCCACTTTGGCACTTTAAAATCAAATAGTTTGGCCATATTTGATCAGCTAGAAGCCAATGGAAAGCATCATAAATCTAAAGAACATGACAATGCTTTAGCAAGCATGGATAATAAAGCTCAGTCTTTGATGAGTCAAAGGCCAGTTTTCTTAATCAAACAAATACAGTACAGATGAATGCGTTTGTGTAAGCCTTGAATATGGCACTGACTATGTCAAGCTGATGATGTTTAAGGGCTTTGATAAACATCATCAGTTTTCAAGCACAGGAAAAGTGTTATTTTTAAACCAGGATTAAAAGAACCTAACTTTTTTCACATAACCTAGGAAAACTAGAAAGTTAGAGGTTAGCTCTGCAGTCAAAAAAATGATGTTATAAGTATCTACACAATCCTTCTGTGACTTCACATGCAGGCAGAGCTGGATGTGACACACAATCAAGGCCTGGCTTATGGTGAGGGGAGCTTGCATCTTCTACTGCTGAGGGAATAGGAAAGGTAAAGAGATACCTCAGAAGGAGTAGGGGTCATGAGGCTGTATTTTAAGGCTTCTGCCATAGCAAATGTAAGCCATAGGATATTGGGGCTGCAGACAAATGACCAGGCCAGGGGTAAGACAGGATATATGTATTAAAATAATACTGTCATTCCCAGATACGATATCCCATCCATCATATACATTATGATTCTCATAATTATTACTATTCTGTCAGCAAAACCCCCAAACCCATGTGTTTCAATCTGCTATTGCAAAAATTCCAAGCCCAGTTCTAAGGAGCTGTGACTTTCTAAGTAATGCAAACCGCAAAATCCTACTAACACTGGCTTTACTGCAGGTTGTATGAGCCACGTCTTTCCTTGATGGATGCTCAAAAATTAATAAACAACAAATACTAGGGTTCAAAATTCCCCACCGGCATAAAGTCTATGAAAATAGTTCTTTCCCCCTCACTCCCCAGGGTTGCCCTAAAACTAGAGTAGTTTAGTTTTACTATAGTGGGTTTTGCGTGAATATGTTAAATTTCAATTCATACAAGCTGGCATCCTAGAAGTTTACTTCAAGACTTGAGATGAAACAAACCATGAAACTCTAAGCCAAATCACCAAGTTTTGCCTGATTAGAGATCAATCCCTGTGAAACCACAGACTTTTCATCAAAAGCCATTTATTAGCCTGGGTCATTTAAAACTCAGCCCAGGTTTATAGAAAGGTTTGTGAACCTTGGGGGAGGAAAAAAAAAAAAAAATCTTTTTGTAAGTGTGTTTAATCAAAAGATTTTTGTGACAAAATTCCAAATAAGTCTCACCTATGGTCTAGTTTAACAAAAAAATCTCTTAAGCTTTACAGGTGCTCTGAACTTGGGTCTATTCTTCCCATCTCTGTATTCTAGGCTTGATAGTTGTAACAAAACATTGGCAAAGGCAGCCCATATAAGACAAGGTATTAATATAATGAATATTATGATGAATACGGTAACAGACCTGACAGTGGTGATGTGAACACAAAATGGATCTGTGAGATGCAACCCCTTCCAGAGACAGTATAACAGCTTATTCAGATTAAAGTGGCCATGGAAGAGTGTCACTCCAAATTAAAATGGACAAATCTGCAGCTCAGTTCAGATCTAGAAATCTCTCTTGGTATCTAAGTCCCCTTTCAGATAAGACAACTGGAAAAAATATTTACTTGAGCAAATTGTGGGTGTCTTTTAGTACATGTTAGAACTTCAGTAAGAAGAATTTGAAGCACCTTAAAGAAGAGTTTCGCAATTTTGGACACTAGTTAGACATGCTGGAACTGAGCTAGAGAAGTCTAAAACTGAATTCTAGCTCCCTTGGTTTGTCTGTGATGCTGAACAGTGTTTGTGAGTGTCAGGAAATACCGTTACTTTGCTACAAAGTACATATGGGCAATGTAATATAATCTACTAAAAGTCTCAGCTAAGTGAAAATACTAAACTTCTTTATAATAGATGTTTTTGTTTACTTACTGGTTGTTTAATCTGTGCTCGATGGAAGAACTTATTGTTAATTTTTTGATCATTAGCTGGAGATGAAAAGTAGCGCCCGAATACCAGTTGTACTATATCTAGAAAACTTAACATTTAACCTACCCTATCACTGTAATAAAAAAAATGTAACTAAAGTAATGCTTTACATGTTGAAGCACAAGAATACTGCATTTCTGATTGGTTGGTTTCACAACTCATTTGCAGATATAAGGCAGGAGAAGGGTGATTCCTTTTATACTCTTAGGTCTAGGATTCCCAAAGAAGAAAAAAAAAAACCCTACAAAATGAAACAAACAAAAAACCAAACTACACGAAACAACAATAAAAAAAAGAGCAATAATTGTAATTTGACTTTTAGACTTACACATACAAACTTTGACGTTTTTGTTATTTAAACAAAGCACTTGATGTCTAGAACAGAGATGAAACAAAATCAACCCCCATCACACTGAACCTTTCCTTAAGGTTTTCTGATTCTAAAAAAGGTTAAGCTATCTCAACCAGGCTCTGCATTTGGTATTTTGATATAAATCAAATATTTGGTCCCTGTTCTGGGTTTATGATTCAGATGTGAATGCAAACTGTGAAATCCTGAAATTGCTGAATTGAGGAGATCGGGGGAAGGATTGTGTTTATATGCATCCATTAGGTAGAAAACCCTGAAAAAAACTTTAAAAAGGCTAGGATGGTGCAGATATATTATCATAGAATCACAGAATCATAGAATCGTAAGGGTTGGAAAGGACCTTAAGATCATCTAGTTCCAACCCCCCTGCCATGGGCAGGGACACCTTGCCCTAAACCACGTGGCTCAAGGCTTTGTCCAACCTGGCCTTGAACACCGCCAGGGATGGAGCATCCACAACCTCCCTGGGCAACCCATTCCAGTGCTTCACCACCCTCACTGTAAAGAACTTCTTCCTTATATCTAATCTAAACTTCCCCTGTTTAAGTTTGAACCCATTACCCCTTGTCCTACCACTACAGTCCCTAAGGAAGAGTCCCTCCCCAGCATCCTTGTAGACCCCCTTCAGATACTGGAAGGCTGCTATGAGGTCACCACGCAGCCTTCTCTTCTCCAGGCTGAACAGCCCCAACTTTCTCAGCCTGTCTTCATATGGGAGGTGCTCCAGCCCTCTTATCATCCTCGTGGCCCTCCTCTGGACTCGCTCCAACAGCTCCATGTCCTTTTTATGTTGAGGACACCAGAACTGTACGCAGTACTCCAAGTGGGGTCTCACAAGAGCAGAGTAGAGGGGCAGGATCACCTCCTTCGACCTGCTGGTCACGCTGCTTTTGATGCAGCCCAGGATACGGTTGGCTTTCTGGGCTGCAAGCGCACACTGCCAGCTCATGTTAAGCTTCTCGTCAACCAACACCCCCAAGTCCTTTTCTGCAGGGCTGCTCTGAATCTCTTCTCTGCCCAGCCTGTAGCAGTGCCTGGGGTTGCCCCGACCCAGGTGTAGGACCTTGCACTTGGCTTGGTTAAACTTCATAAGGTTGGCATTGGCCCACCTCACAAGCGTGTCAAGGTCCCTCTGGATGGCATCCCTTCCCTCCAGCGTATCAACCGAACCACACAGCTTGGTGTCGTCGGCAAACTTGCTGAGGGCGCACTCAATCCCACTGTCCATGTCACCGACAAAGATGTTGAACAGGACCGGTCCCAACACCGATCCCTGAGGGACACCACTCGTTACAGGTTTCCAACTGGACATCGAGCCATTTACCACAACTCTTTGCGTGCGGCCATTGAGCCAGTTTTTTATCCACTGAGTGGTCCATCTATCAAATTGATGTCTCTCCAATTTAGAGACAAGGATGTCATGCGGGACAGTGTCGAACGCTTTGCACAAGTCCAGGTAGATGACATCAACTGCTCTGCCGCTGTCCATCAGTTCCGTGGCTCCATCATAGAAGGCCACCAAATTGGTCAGGCAGGATTTCCCCTTAGTGAAGCCATGTTGGCTGTCACCAACCACCTCGTTGTTTTTCATGTGCCTTAGCATGCTTTTCCAGGAGAAACTGTTCCAAGATTTTGCCAGGCACAGAGGTGAGACTGACTGGTCTGTAGTTCCCCGGGTCTTCCACCTTCCCCTTCTTGAAAATGGGGGTTATATTACCCTTCTTCCAGTCACCGGGAACTTCACCTGACTGCCAGGATTTTTCGAATATGATGGACAGTGGCTTAGCAACTTCATTCGCCAGCTCCTTCAGGACCCGTGGATGGATTTCATCAGGTCCCATGGACTTGTGCACGTTCAGGTTCTTAAGATGGTCTCGAACCTGATCCTCTCCTACAGTGGGCCTAAGGTCTTTGTTCTCACAGTCCCTGCATTTGCTTTCCAAGACTTGGGTTGTGTGGTCAGAGCATTTGCTGGTGAAGACTGAGGCAAAGAAGTCATTAAGAACCTCAGCCTTCTCCAAATCCATGGTAGCCAGTTCTCCTGATAGCTTCTGGAGAGGGCCTACTTTGTCCCTAGCCTGTCTTTTATTTGCTACGTATCTATAGAATCCTTTCCTGTTATCTTTTACATCCCTTGCCAAACTTAATTCTAGCTGGGCCTTAGCTTTCCTAACCTGGTCCCTAGCTTCTCGGGCAATGCTCCTGTATTCTTCCCAGGCCGCCTGTCCTTGCTTCCACCTTCTATAAGCTTCTTTTTTCCCTCTAAGTTTCCTCAGCAGCTCCTTGTCCATCCATGGAGGTCTCCTGGCCCTCCTGCTGCACTTTCTTCTAGTCGGGATGCAACACTCTTGAGCACGTAGCAGGTGATCCTTGAATACCGACCAGCAGTCTTGGGCCCCCCTGCCCTCTAGGACTGTATCCCATGAAACCTTACTAAGGAGGTTCCTGAAGAGGCCAAAGTCTGCTTTCTTGAAGTCCAGGGCAGTGAGCTTGCTGCACGCTCTTCTCACTGTCCTGAGGATCTCAAACTCAACCATCTCGTGATCACTAGAGCCAAGGCTGCCCTGGAGCGTTACATTTCCAACCAGTCCCTCCCTGTTGGTGAGCACAAGGTCCAGCATGGCACCTCTCCTCGTCGGCTCCTCTACTGCTTGAAAGAGGAAGTTGTCTTCCACACAATTGAGGAACCTCCTGGATTGCTTGTGCCGGGCCGTACCGTCCCTCCAACAGATGTCAGGATGGTTGAAGTCCCCCATGAGTACTCTAAGGAATTTTTTATTAAGAGGAACACCCCTTTTCTCTTCTGTCCTCCAATTTCTTCCTAAACTTTTCCTCCCCAAAGAAAATGTTACCTTTTTGCACTGCAGTTATAGCTACAATACAGAAGAGCGGTGGCTGAATTACTGCTTGTAAGGGTGGAAAAATTAACCTGTGATTCTTGATAACCATCTATGTTATGCCTGGTTTTAGGTTATGTTTGGGTGTCTTTACGCAGACACTACATGAATCTGTAAGTAGGATATATATAAACAAAAGATATAAAACTGTTTTTCACTGGTTAGCACCCATAGAAGATAGCTAGGGATTACCAGACTTTAGGCTAAGCACTTGTGTGCTCACCACCCCAACGGATGAGGCATCCAAAGAGCCGTAAACCATATGGCTCCCTCAGAAGATCCACACTGTCAGAGAGCCACCTCAGGACTCCAACTACAGCTCTATTGGTGGCATCAACATCTCCTGGGATCTCATCACCCTGACCTCCCTTGACTATGCTTGTGAGGTCTGTCCTGGGTGCAGCTATAGCAGTCATTTTTCTCCTTCTTAGTAGCTGGTGCAGTGCTGTGTTTTTTAACTTTCAGCCTGGGAACAACGCTGATAACACCGATGTTTTTAGTTGTTGCTAAGTAAAATAATGTTTATTCCAACCAAGGACTTTCTCAGTCTCATGCTTTGCCAGGGAGGAGGGGAAGCCGGGAGGAAGCAGAGACAGGACACCTGACCCAAACTAGCCAAAGGGGTATTCCATACCACAGCACGTCATGCCCAGTATATAAACCGGAGGGAGTTACCCGGAAGGCCCAGATCACTGCTCGGGTCGGGCTGGGTATCGGTCGGCGGGTGGTGAGCAATTGTATCCTCTCCCCTTGTTATTTCACTAATCCTTATTATCACTGGTGGTAGCAGTAGTGGTTTTGTATTATACCTTAGTTGCGGGACTGCTCTTATCTCAACCCGTGGGAGTTACAGTCTTCCAATTCTCCTCCCCATCCCTCCGGGAGCGGGGGGAGGAAGAAGTGGGGGGAGTGAGCGAGCGGCTGTGTGGTTCTGAGTTACCGGCTGGGCTCAAACCACGACAAGGTCTCACACCATTCTATGCTGACATTTTCCCTCCCAAATCCTTGATGATCCCACCTAGAGCAATCTTATCTCTTATTTTGGTCTTTCTCATCTCTTTACAACCTTTTTCATAGCCCTTTTCCAGCAATGTGTAACACAATTTATACAACTGGGCCAGACCAGAGGTGGTTGTGGTGCTTTGGCATGTGGGTAACTAAATCCCTAGGAGAAAGGGGAAGCTTGCAGCACTAGTTATAGGTGATAGCTATGGTGAGGTGGTTAGTAAAAAAGAAAAGTTGTCCTCACCCACTCTAACTTCCTTTTCATAGAAAAACAGAGTAATTGTGAATGTCTGTTCTTAGGAGATGATCACTGTTCTTAGATTTGGAATAGAAAGAAACTTGTGCTTGTAGTCCTGGCTCAGGTTCCTCAGCTTGGATAGAATGCTCCTCTCTGTATCTTGTGCTTGATATTTCTTCTTGGCAAGATCTGTGCCTGGAGAAGAGCTTTTTGATTGCTCTTCAGAGGTGCATGTCTTTCCCTTTGTATTACTGAGGAAGTTTAGATGCTTTAGATTGTGTTTTCAGAGGGTTAGGAGCTACATCATGATGTCATAGAACAGTGATTATCTAAATCTAAATTGGACCTAGTCCTGTTTCCTCCAGATACTATTGTATTCCTCCAGATACTTCAGGCCTCCCTGGTGAGTTGACAGAAGAGTCAGAGCAAAAAGTCACAGAAATTTCCTATGAACTGTATTCATTCAACCACAAAGTTGCACTAATACAGTCTATGCTTCATTTTTTTCAGTGAGTACCTTCTGAATTGTGTGACAACAGAGCTGTATTTTCAACAAGAGAAGGCGAGTGGTGCTCATACCCTACTATAATGAAAAATCTTCAAACTAACCAGGGATTTTATAGCTCCTTTCCCATTTGGAAAACTGTATAAAGTGTGAGTGATATGTCAACATTTGTAATAACTGAATGCAATTCCTTTATCCATCGCTGCAACCCTTGTGACACTAATTTTTGTTAGCCTGTTCTTGGCAATATATTGTTAAGTCAAGTTGCAATGTGAAATATCCAGAGCTGAAAATGAGGTCCAGGCACACACCTAACATACTGGCTGCTGTATCTAGACCAGGTGCATTTTATATTGAAGGTCATGGTTACTGTCTGTCAGTGGCGAGAGTATGCAGTATAATTTGCCAGAACTTCTTCACCCTCCAACACTAAATGAAGCACTTTTAAACTTTTACAAGTATAAAAGAATTTTTTTATTGTTTTTGGTTTTTTTTGGAGTTTTTTGGGGTTTTATTTTTTTTGTTTTCAGTTTTGTTTCCTGTTTTTTTTTTTTTTTTGTGTCTTGGAGGGAGATTGCTTGGTTTTTATTGATAGCTTCTACTTTTTGGAGAAACTGGAAATAGAGGAAAAAGGTAACATGATCAGATAGTGACACAAAATTAATATAGTAATGCACTTAAGTAACTTGTACTTTAATTTCTGTAGATAACTGTAAAATAAATTGCTTTAAAATATTTTTCATCATATAAATTGTTGTATATTTTCCTTGTGGCATTTCACTGAACAGTGAGGGCTTAATACTTCGCATGAAATTTTGTATTTTTCATTGCTCCATATTAGTGAATTTCTACTATGTACTACTTTCGTCTGTTCTTTATAAATTCATTATGATCAATCAGCTGCAATTATGAACTATATCCTTTATTTATACCTTAGAATGCACAGGTAATGAAGCAGTTATTTTATTAATAGTGCCTATATGTTTGATTAAATATGATAAAATCTGTAATTAGCAGAACGATACATTACATTTTTCAAGCTTTTTGCAAAACCAAATCATGCTGCTTTTCAAGCATGTTCATCAGAAATAAATAAACTTATGAGATGTTAGACAGTTCAGGCCCACTGTTCCACACTGTCTTTTTAAAAAAACCTTTCATATTTTATTCTTGGAAGTAGCCTTTTCAGTAATTAGATACTTTTAATGTCTTCATTTTCATTTAAATGCTCAACAATCAGGATAATTAGATTTAATTTGACATTGTCATATTATGTTAATGACAATTCAGCCACTTATCACTAGCATCCTGTAGGCACAATGTTATCAGAAAAAAATTACTCGGCCACTTTATCACTTTAACCAAAGACTTTCAATGGATATAAAACAGTAGGAATTCGCATATTCATAATACAAATTTATGCAATTATCTCTGAAGTACTGGTATCTTTGTGCTTCAATTCAGTTTTTGAGTTCCTTCAGAATATGCATAAAAGCTGACTTTGACCAATTCATTTTGTTCATATAAACTTGTGGGCCACATCTATGTCTTAATTCTATTTCTGTAACTGCATTTACTTCAGTTCAATCATTATTTACCTTAAAGTGTAAGTTGACCATTTTTTTCCTGTATTTTTTACATGCTAATGGTAAAAGAAGCTGCAGCATGTTTTTATGAGGGAAGTATCTTGGTCAACCAAAGGAATGTCCAAAGTCTCTTTAGATCACCACAACACATTAGATTTAGCACAACTGTCTACCATTACAGGTAACTCAATCTTGGGAAATAGGATGTACTCGTTGCCTTAAGGAACACGGAACAGCCGCTCTTCAGAAACATATATTGCTTCTCTGGAGGACAGAAATCTCAGCAAAACAAAATCTCATATGTCCATTTACATTGACTGCTCTTATGGTGATACCATAGACAATGAAGAACTTTTACTCTAAGTTCAGCTTTTGGTTAGAGTTGATTCAGTAAATCAATAAATCTGATGCTTGTACCTGCAGTTTACATTCATTAGGGTTGTTATGATCTTATCTCTTCAACTTCTGTGATTTCTTCCATCAGCTTTTATCAGTGCCATTCATATTTATGGTAAGATTTGCCTTCTCCAGGAAGCAGGAACAAAACCCTCAAATGATTCAAAACTATTTCTATCTTGGATATCCCAGATAGAAACTCATGTGCTTGTCACAGGGTATGCCATAAATACAATGTGTTTGGAACACGCTACGTTTGCTCTGTGTGTGCAGACCAACTGTATCACATATGCATAGTGTACTGATGTTTCCCAGAAGCAGCAGACTCACTATGCCTATGCTGCAAAGTTAATCTGTACGTGCATAGTGAACATGTCTGGAAATCTTGGACATTCCAGCTGGGGGCACAAAGATCTCCAGTTCCCAGACAGAGAAATTTCTCGGCAGAAAAGGGAGGACATTTCTGAGGAAATCCAGATGTATTCTGGCTCTAGTTAAGATTGAAATGAAAACTAAAAGATCCCAAACCTACCAGGGTCAGTGTTTAGCTACTTTGTCCTTCTTTGGGTAGAGAAAGAAAACTCACTGTATTTAAACATTACCCTAAATTCTCTTCCCTTTTTCTGACATTTTTCTGAGTGGTCTCACACTTTTCTGTCTCTGCTATTTTCTAGTCACACTGTTCTCTTATCCTACGCCTTTTCTGAGTCTTTACTAACCATCTTTGTCATAGTGTTTTTGAAATTATTTCAAGTTGTTCTTTTTTACCTATTATTTAAATGAATTGTTAAAAGAATTATTTTTACATCCCTTTGCTTAAACATTTTGCTCATTTCTTGTTCTGTTTCTTTCAGAAAATTTAAAGAAGGACTTTATTTCAGAATTATTATTTAATTTGTCTTATCTTTAAGGATATTGCAACAGTTGATTTGTCACAGTCTGAACTCGCTAATAAATTTGAAAAAACTCTCATTAACTTCAGTAGATTTAATTT
The DNA here is from genome assembly GCF_004027225.2 of Strigops habroptila. Lineage (NCBI taxonomy): Eukaryota > Metazoa > Chordata > Aves > Psittaciformes > Psittacidae > Strigops > Strigops habroptila. The sequence goes on along the minus strand of NC_044278.2, from coordinate 66,708,370 downwards.
GGAGTTTTTAACTGATGCTGCTACAACATATGTCATACTCCTCTATTCTCCTCTACCATCTCCTCAACTATGTCTGGCATAGTTTAACAACAAAACAAAATCACAGATTCCACACCACTTTAAGAGAATTAAAGAAGACAATCTGGAATTTGGGGTTGGGTATTTTTTTTTTGTTGTTGGGGTTGGTTTTGTTTGTTTGTTTGGGGTTTTTTTGTGTTTTGTTTTTGGTTTGGGTTTTTTTTTTTTTAAGTAAGGACTTAGTGCTCTTTGACAGCTATACAAACATTAATAACCTTGGCGTTCTTGAGAACTGCTTGACAATTACAAGGTTATGCTATTTTTCACCTTGACCATTAAGTCTGCCACTTTGTAGTTTGCTGAATCTATTCAAAAGCAGAAATATTTCCTGCTTCTGAAGTTTACTGTCTACCTGACAATCTACTGCTTTTTATTAGAGTTGCATGAACTTACTCCAAGTTCATTTTTTCAGAAATTGTGGGGTTATTTGTAAAAAGGATGATGTTGTATTGATTTTGCATTTGATCCAAAACTCGATAATTTTTGAAGTCTGAGGTCTTTTTACTCCAAAATTTTACACTTCATGTGTTTCTTTCCATCCACAAATAAAAACGGCCATAAACAGATAGAAAACCTTAAGTTAGCCGACTAGATGATATCTGTCAATAGGTAAATCTTTACAGAGATCACATTGTACTTAAATCAGCACATTTCATCTTCAAGGAAATTATTCACTCTTTTCTCTCTGCTCCTGCAGAGCTCCTGAAAGGATAGCATAGGAAGGAGATAGATAAACTCTTTTTTTCTGGTGCTCATTCTCTTGGCTCCATTGCTACTCTGTGTATTGGCATTTGGAGATCACTTTGTCTCCTTCTATTTAGGGAAAGAACCTAGCATTACTGCTTTTGATTTCTTCCCAGTTACCTTTCTGTCAGATTTGACAGAGTGCAGCATCAGCATGACAAGTTTGAGAAACTGGCAAACATCTACATATTAAGCTCCTCTAAAACCTACAAAGACATGAAGAGAAAAGCAGCTCTCTTTTTGCCTGTATTCAGAGAATAGATGTTTCACCACACCTGATGAAGATCCTAAAAAGTACCTTCTATCTTCTTCTTCTTTATCCTCACACTAAAGCAGGATAAATCATCTTTTCCATCCACTTTTTGTGGATGTTAAGTGACTAAAGTATTAATGTATGTATGTAAATCTTTTATGTATGAAAGAGTGTTGTGTTTTTGAACGCATCCAGAATCAGAAAACAAACGTATATACGTACCGTGAATATTTTCTTAGCAAATTTACAGTATTGCTATAGCTATGATGCCTCCTGCCTTCACAAAATGTTTTCAAATTTCCAACTTTGGATATTTTGATTCTAAGAAGAAGAGTTTTTCATTATTTAAATAGCAATTTAATTTTCTTTTTTTTTTTTTACTTTTCTATCTTTACATCTGCAATACTCTAGCTACTCAAACTGCTTATACAGATTTGTCTGTATGGTGATATAAAACCATTTGTGTTAAAAAATATTAGACATATCAACTGAAGTTTCTCTTGCATAAATCTCGACTCAGTCTATATCTTTCTATTCATATATAATATCTTTAAAGTCTACAGGGACACCTTAGTACATATTATGCAGATGACTCTGTTATTTATGGAATGGGATCTCTTATTCCCCAGGTGGTTGTAAAACTGCAATCTCACTTTGACAAGAGACAAATTGGTTTAGAGAAAACAAATTATTCCGAAGTCTTTAGAAACCAAAGTGTTGTTGGAGCACGGTAATACAGTAACATGGTAAGTAAATATAGGAGATGATGATTTAATCATTTAAGACCAGAAAAACTGATTTGAATAATGCTTGCTGAGTTCAGCTCACCACCTTTTTGGTTTTGTCCCTCAACAAATTTAACCTCTGGACAGGAAAGTCCACCAGCTACCAGAAGAGAAAGTGATACATTTCATTTGATCTCACTTAAGCTTTCTGTTAAGAATGACAATACTGCTGCAGTTAATGAGCTACTCTAATGAAAAAAAGCAGGACTAGCATGGATTATCTGGATTAAGCAAAGGAAAGAGCCAAAAATATATTACAGAGAATAAGCACAAACCTTAAAATAATTATTTGATGTGCATGTGTGGAATGATAAACACTTCTTTACTGGTATAATATCTGTTAAGCAACACCAATGAAACCACATAATAACACTGATTTTTTTTTTTTTTTTTTTTTTTACTGCTTTAAAAGTATGTAACAGCTGTCACTGCTCAGAACTATGAAATTCTGGTGAATACGTTCCAAAATTTTAAACGAAGTCTTGACTGACTTTCTATTTCTCCGGAGAGAGACAGTGAGTAAAGGACTTTCATGAAAGTGTCTCATGAATTTTGTACTTTCTTCTCTAAAAATAACAGACTGTGACAACTGCACAAGTTGGGGTAGTGACCTGAGGGTGATCTACACCACACATTTCCTTGAATATCTTTTTTAAAAAAGAGTATTTCTTATTATAATTTAATATGTATTTAGTGTGTCTCCCACTCGTAATTGCTTGTAACTTTCTCTTTATTGAACCAAGGAATTTTGAAGTTTGTTGTTTGGTTTTCATTCCTTTCAGAATCAAATTTCAAGATATCTGTTCCACACTGTCTTCCACCCTCAGAAATTCTGCTTTCTTTCCCTTATTTCTCCTTTAGCCACCTGGCATGTCCTGTATTACAGTTTGTAAGTATTTGAAAACTCAAAATACAGGCCTTCATTTGATAGATTCAAATCCTATGTGCAGTAGATAGTATGATTATGGAATAATTCAGGTTGAATGAATCAGGTAGGAAAGGACTTAAGAAGGTCTCTAGTCCAAATCAGGGTCAACTATGGGGTGAAACCAGGTTTCATAAAGTTTTGCCCAACTGGGTCTTAAGAAGTTGGCCACAATGATAGAGGCTGACCAGCTTCTGTAGGCAAACTTTTCCCACTTCTTTACCATCCTCATTTCTCCTTATATCCAAACTTCTGTTGTTTCAGTGTAATTTTGTCTCCTCTCATCATGTATTTTTGTGAAGAGTCTGACCCCATCTCTTGATGACCTCCCCATGGGCACTAGAGTGGCTGTGAGATGCCCTCAAAGCTATCTCTGCCCCAGGTTAGACAAGCCCTGCTCCCCCAGTCTTTCCTCATGGGCCTAGCACTCACTTCTGCCCCAAACTTGTTCTCCTCTGCTAGACTCACTGAAGTTTGTCCTGTCCTTCTAAAACTGGAAGGACACAGTACTCTAAGTGTGAGCTATCACTGCCTTCATGACAGGGCTCACTACTGGCTTATGCCCAGTTTTGCAGTGTGGCAAGACCACTAGCATCTTTCCCCAGAGCTCCTCTTCAGTTTGTCCCCATCAGTCTGTAATATTGCAAGAGGTTATTCTTTTTCAGGTGCAGATTTTCTGTTTATCCTTGAGTAAGAAACGTATGAGAGTTCTATAAGAAGTAACAGCAGCAATATACAATGGTGGTGGTGTGGTTTGAATCAATCAATCAATCATCCTTTTACCAAATTTGAAAACACCATATTGAAGACTCAGAGTTTCTTCTCCCCTTCACCCTCAGGTGCTGTTAAGCGATGAAGAAATAATAAAATCCTTCCTTCATTCTTAATTATCGTTTTTAAGTATTATATCCAAGTAATAGAAGAGTAACAGAGTAGCAAGCTCATAATAGAGCTTATTCTTTTACATCCTGATTTCCTCCTTATCCTTTTGTTTTGCAGGTCAAAAATTCACACTTTTGCCCCTTTCAAAAAGTCCATAAATGTTTCAGCCCTAAAGGAAAAAGAGAAAAAGGTCTCCAATTAACATTCCTTTAAAGGCAACATTTGTGTATATACATTTAGCAGATTTTTTTTAAATGTGTTTGTTTGTTTGCTTGAATTCTGAAGCTACAGAAATTATTCATACATGAGGTCATAAAGAGTTCATTCAGCTAAATCAGAAAATTAAATATCAATCAAGATATCTTGTTTCTTCTTAAAAAAAAAAAAGTAACGTTTAAACTCTACATTACAATTTTGTAAGTACAGAGATTATACCCAGTGAGCTTTATATGGCACTAGGCCACCCAAGAGTTTTCTATAATATCTCCTATAAATATGGCCCAATATAATAAAAGTCAATTTTCACTAGTTGGTCAGAGTTGTCAGGCAATATTATAAAATTAAGAACATTGTAACATTAAGAGCAAATATTGTCCTTTTTTCTACAAAAGTCATTTAGGTATTGATGGATCCAAGTTGCTGTCTTTCCTATCACATTATGCTAAGATGATACACACAGTTGAAAATTTATGGTTAGAATTTAGCAATTTGTTTTGAGTAACCAAGTAACCACTGCCGCTTTTTTTACTTCACTTCAATGACAATGATGTATAAGTACAGGGTTGAAACTTGTGTTTTGTTAACAGATTAGTCAGGCTAGTTAGTTTTATAGGACCAATGTATTGCAAGCTTCCCAAACTATCATTAAAATAAAGAAAAAGAAAAAAAGATATTTAAAGAAAAAGAGGTTACAATCTTTTAAATTTTCTTTTGCTTCATGTCTATCTGTGCTAGGAAAACAAGCCTGTTTTACTTTACGTCAGGGAGAAGAAAGCTGGGGAAAAGAATACAGGCATTCTTGCAGTAAGTTTTGTCTAGTTAGTAACAGATATGCAGACTATAACCCCGTTCCAAGAAGAGGATGCAGTAGGAAGGAAATGTGATTTATCTGAACCATCTGTGCCTCGTACACAGTAAGATTGAGAGAATTAGAAAAAGAGCCCAAAGTTACTCAGAAGACAACCGTGTTCTAATAGTCTGTTCAGCAGTTCCTTTGAAGCTAGGAGGCATCATTGTGGTCGAGCAGGGATGAACATCTGTATACTTGCAGACTGTGAGTTGAGCCAACCGAAACTCAAGGGCAGATAATATTATAAATATATGCTGGAATTATTGCCTGTATGGAAGCATCTGATTCTGATAGGGATAGGTCATTTTGAGATCTATAGCACAGTGTGGGTTCTTGCTACAATTTCTTATCTGAGCATGAGCTAATGAAAGAAGGCATATGGAAACTGAAATACTGAATGTAGCTAGTGAGAAGAAGCCACTGGGTTTCTGTTTGCTGACAAGAAACAAGCATTTGGATTTTTTACTAAAATGATAGTCGGGGCAACCCCAGGCACTGCTACAGGCTGGGCAGAGAAGAGATTCAGAGCAGCCCTGCAGAAAAGGACTTGGGGGTGTTGGTTGACGAAAAGCTTAACATGAGCTGGCAGTGTGCACTTGCAGCCCAGAAAGCCAACCGCATCCTGGGCTGCATCAAAAGAAGCGTGACCAGCAGGTCGAAGGAGGTGATCCTGCCCCTCTACTCTGCTCTTGTGAGACCTCACTTGGAGTACTGCGTACAGTTCTGGTGTCCTCAACATAAAAAGGACATGGAGCTGTTGGAGCGAGTCCAGAGGAGGGCCACGAGGATGATAAGAGGGCTGGAGCACCTCCCATATGAAGACAGGCTGAGAAAGTTGGGGCTGTTCAGCCTGGAGAAGAGAAGGCTGCGTGGTGACCTCATAGCAGCCTTCCAGTATCTGAAGGGGGTCTACAAGGATGCTGGGGAGGGACTCTTCCTTAGGGACTGTAGTGGTAGGACAAGGGGTAATGGGTTCAAACTTAAACAGGGGAAGTTTAGATTAGATATAAGGAAGAAGTTCTTTACAGTGAGGGTGGTGAAGCACTGGAATGGGTTGCCCAGGGAGGTTGTGGATGCTCCATCCCTGGCGGTGTTCAAGGCCAGGTTGGACAGAGCCTTGAGCCACATGGTTTAGGGCAAGGTGTCCCTGCCCATGGCAGGGGGGTTGGAACTAGATTATCTTAAGGTCCTTTCCAACCCTTACGATTCTATGATTCTATGATTCTATGATATGCATTTTTCTTTGCATGCTTTAAAGAAATGCATGGGAGACGTGATACATTTTAGGCCAGTTAAATAAGTGCGGAAAGATCAAAAAAGAAAGTGTGGTCTTTGATCCGTGTACTGAAATAAAGAAGTATAAATACTATGCCAAACTATATTACAGTATAAATTATTGTCTGAAGTTTAATTTCACTAAGTTAGGTGGTAGTACCACTTCCTTCCTGAATTCCTGGTCGGGGAGGAAGGAGACAATTTAAAAATGAAGAAATAAAAAGTTTGACTTTAAATGACTATAACATGTAGAATAGTTTCATCATCCTATGGTTAGCAGCAATCCCATGAGGCTGTTAAAATAACAAAAAAAAAAATAATCTGCTTATGGGCATAAAAATACATTCACGATAAAACTTGTTCCAATACTAGAACTGGAATTTTTAGTAATGTCAGTACTTGACATTGGGTCTCCTGAGTCTGGGGTCTGTTCTCAAGTCAGGGCAACATCTTTGTAAGAAAAAATATTGTCTAGACCACAAGAGGTGGAAAATTCTTCAGTTTTCCAGTTAACTCTGTCTAGAAGAAATAATCCCTGACAACTACTTAAGGTGCTTGGCATAGGTAGCCAAAATAATTTATATTTTATTAAAGTCTTCCATGTCTCTTAGTGAAACAAAGTTTGCTAATAATTTATCTAGTTGAAATATTCTTTGAGGACGCAGACTTTCCATATTTGTCTATGTCTTGTGTAATGTCTGAGGAAGAAGCAAAGAGTATACTGTGAGTGAAGCCTGTTGTTTTGAGGTTGAAATTAGCTTTATACACACAAAAAGAACCCCACCCCAAAATCAGAGAAAGGAACATGTAGACCCAAGAAAAAGACCCAAGAAAAATCAGAAGAAAGTCAATCAACTGGAAAAAACAGTACCAAGCTTCATGGAAATTCAGAGAAAGAATGTTCTTATATAAGGCAAGCAAGAAATCAGATACAAGTCATCTTCTGCCTGAAGAAACATGTTGGTATATATAATTTGTTTGTGATTTTTTTGTTAGGTGTTCAATACTTTCATCTTCTATGACAGAATAGTCTTTGTAGCAAAGGTGGGTTTTTTAGATATTTTTATTCAAGGACATGAATGAAGGAAAAAACCCACCTCTATTTAATTAAAACAATGATTGTACAATAATATTAAAGACAGATATGGAAACTTGAAATTCCTGTCTGCACTTAATAATGACTGTGAGCAAGAAACACATTATATCTGAAATTTCTTGAAACTAATGCTACATGAAACACAGTGATTGGAGGCACATAAGGAATTCACATTGTGAACACTCACATAAGTTAGGTATTTCTATGAAGGTGAACAAATGTCTCTTTATTCCTTTTATACTATTTGGGAAAGTATGTAGATTTCTTAATCCACAAAAAATATTAAATTTATGCTTAGAGCATAAAGCTGCTAAAGTCTTTTACATTATTTATATTTGTACTTATAAATCACTAAATACAGCTTCCAGAAAAAATCATACAAAAAGTCATTTTTAGTAAGCTTTCAGTTGATCTAAATTTTTTTATCTAGTGGATATAGGCATTTGATCCTTTAAGAGAAGAAACTTAAAACTGTTATTTAACAAACAAAACATCTGAGGATAGGCATCAATGCAATACTCACTACATGAATTGCTTATTCTGCAGAGGGAGTGGTCAAATGTTTGCGGCTTACTAAAGTCCATGTTCCTTTATGTAAGAAAGCATGCAGTAGCCATTAAAATTGACATTGTTGAGATCCAACTTGAAGTCTACTGTACATCCAAAAAAAAAGTTTGGAAAAATTGGTAGAAGATGTCAGAGGAACAAGATAAGGAAGTCTCTGCTCTACAGTCTGCCTAAGAAGGTAGATTGTATAGGATTTTGTTTTGTTATAATGAACAGTAAAAAGAAGGGATTATCACGGGTAAAGAATTATGCTGTGATGAAAATTTCCTAAATTTCCCTTAGAATTTTCAAACATTTATTTCTTTGTTTATAAATAAAATTAATTCTGATAAATCAGCCTTTGTTATTTCAGAATGAAGACTTTGAATAACATTCAAAGCCATTAGGTCAAGTTAGAAATTTATATTGTGTAATTCTTCTTTTCAGAATTTTATTGCAATATTTTGATAATTTCTGAGGCCTCTGAAGTAATTTCCATTAAAACACAAACATGGAGAGAAGGTGTTGATCGGATCATATTTATAAAAGATTTTTGCCGGCTGTTAGACTTTTAACTATTACCTCAGCTGGAAAGCTGACATCACCACCCTCTCAAAAAAGACACATCCTGTCCTTCGTAATTTTGGAAGAGCATCTGATCTGGAATTAACTTAGCTGATTTTGAAAAATCAAGTCATGCAATGATGAAATTTTGTACTCTGGCCTACGGCTGAAAGATTACCCACTGTGAGAGAATTACATACGTTGACTATCTAGTACAGTTGGAATTGCTTAACTGGTTCCAAAGACATATATTTTCCTTGCTAGTTACCTCTTTGAAACACACTAAATTTTAGAGAAATTCAAATAGTCACAGTTTAAGTAGAAAGGGAAATCCAGCTTTCATTTATATTGTCAGAAATATATATTTACGTTGATTACAAATGTTTGATGTGATAGTGTTTTGACCTGGCTAAGTAGAAAAACGCAATATTAGAAGTTAAAAACTAATTTTTGGAGCCATAGTCATAAAAGTCTAGCAGTATATACCCAGAACTGCCTATTTCTGTATATATTAGGGCCAATTTGGTGTCAGAAGCATATACATCATGGACTAATGCTGCAGAAAGAAGGAAAGAGCATGCCTTAAATTTGCATGGTACTTTGTGGTTCTGGAAGTACGTATCTACACTGTGTTTTCACAGGCAATGAAGTTAATGACAGCTGTGGGTTCTAGGCATAGATTGCACACATATAGTGCTAACTGCTGAAAGATCTTGCAGTCAGTCTGCAAGGAGAGATCTACAGATGGCTCCCTGTTGGACATCTTCAAATTTTGTCCCACAAGGAAGGAAACTGCTTTGAGAAAACCAGCAGCATGCTCAAGTGTGTTATGTAAGATTTCAAGTGAAAACTAACTTTGTACTGAAAAGAAACCCTTCAAAGAACTCTGCAGCACACTAAGAAACTAATGCATCCTCTGTGCAAGTTCATGAATGAGCAAGTAAATGTGCTCTCTTGCCCTCTGTACTTTGTACATCCCAATGCTTAGACACTGCTTTGGAACATAGTCTCTGCTCTTGCTCTTTATTCAGACAGCTCTTGAATGCCACAGCATACAAAACCTCTGGTTTCTAAAAAAGTGAGAAAGTTATTAGTTCAGATAATATTGATTCTTCTTGTGTGTTCTTTCTTATACTTTATGGGGTTTAAGTTTGGGGGTATTATGGATTCAATTTCAACGGAAGGAACAGAGATTGCCCTTCTACTTCCATAAACAAATACTATTCCTTTCATAAATGTGCACACACAGCCACACCTGAAAGGAAAAAGCAAGCCTTTTGCAGTCTTCAGAAAAAGTGTTGATTCCTTATTCTTTCAGTGATGGGTTTGTTCTAAATCCTTAATGGATATAATAAAATGCCCTCCGGGCCTCCATGTCTCAGCTCTGTACAAATATTGCATTTCATATGCACCCTGAAGACAGTACTTCTTTTTGGCTATCTATTTTCAGGTTCTTGTCCATCGTAAGGTTTTCTTGGTTTAGTATGCACTGAAATTTGGAGAAATTTAAGTCTCTTTTCATTTTAGGAAGAATAATCTCCAACAGATGGGAAAGCATGTGATAAGCTTTTCAACCAAAATAAGCACCGTTTGTTTACAGGTTATGGCTCTTCTTCATGCTCATTTTGAATCTATAGGACTAAACAGTTCCCCGTGTTACTTAAAACTCAGTGATCATTATATCTCTTGATAAAATCATCCAAAACAAGAGTAAAAGAAGAATGATCTATATTTAAGAAGGATCTTATTCTTAGCAGTCAGTTTATTATCCTAAAAAGAAAATAATTGTCTTCTAGCTTGTCAGAGGTGTTAATTGCAAACTGTATATTTAAATTATTATTGGCACACATTAATCTGGTACATCTGGTAGAAAAAAAGATTATATCATTCTTAGCCATTTCTGTAGCACTTTTTTTTTCCTAATTACTCTGTCATTAATCTGAATAGCTAAAGAGTTGGTGTTCATACCAATAAAAAGGAATCTTGGTTGCTACCCTGGGGAAGTCATTTTTTCCTTTACATGATCCTTTTTGCTTAATATCAACACTATTAGTTGCACACCACTTGAATATGTGTAACCAGCTGTGAATGTATTTTTTTGGTATAGTGCATGAAAAAGTTTTTCCTTTTCTTGAGGTATAGGTGTTAATTGGTAGCTTTGTGTCTTGCTAATTAAGTTCTAGCAACACCTTTTCCTTCTTCCTTGCTCTGAATTTAATGAGCTCCCTTGTTGTAATAATTTATTAGATAATTAGATAAAACACACCAAAAAAAAGTTTTTTAGAGGAGCTTTGAACAGGAAGGTTCAGTAGATTTTAGAGAGACAACATACAGTATACAAATGTTCAGTATCAGATGCTGTTCATGAAGAAAGTTACTACATTAACATATAAATGTTTCTAATTGTGCAAGCATATAGTTCACTGTCAGACAATGTTGGACTAATGTGTTAAGCTATCTATTAGTTCTCTGCAGTGGAGCAGAAGCATGTAACTAAAATTGCCTTAAAAAGAACAAGCAAATCTTTTAGACTCATAGGAATATAGAATTGTAGGGCTTAAAATGTCGTCTAGTCCATTCCCTGACCTAGGGTAAGGTCAACTATACAGTCATCCTATAAAGATTTTTCCAAGCTGCTTATAAAGAGCTCTGATTTTGAGGATATTACATACTCCATAGGCAATTTATCTTTGTACTTCACTATCCCTAAAGGTAGATCTTTTTTCTGGAGTCAAACCCAATCTCTTAATTAACTGAATTGCTACTTTCCCTGCCCAATATGAAATAAAGAACTCATTATTTCCTTTCTTCTTTCAGCAGTGTTTTACTACCTGAACTGTGCTTCATACCCTTCTGTAGTTTTCCTTTTTTTATGTTAAGCCATACATTTACTTCAATCTTCTGATAGATAGTGTTTTCTAAATCTTTGATCTTTCTCCTCAAGTCTGTCCAAAATTAATCTTTCTTGATGTTCATATAAAATATTAGAGCAAATTTATTTATTCTTAGTAAATGGCTTCCCATGTGTTCCTCCCACATAATTTGCTCTTCGAACAGTGTTATTTCCTTTTTTCTTTTCATACTGTTGGCCATTTGCTTATTTTCTACAAAACCACTTCCTAATGAGCTGTTCACCATAGTGAATTCAAAAGTGTAATGTTCTCACAAAGTGTGCTTGTCTTTATTGAGCTTCACTTTTTCTTTTTTTTTTTTTTTAACTAATTTCTCCTGTCATTATCAAGGTCATTCTGAGATCAAATCCAGCCAGTGAATACATTACATTTGCAGTCTGTCTTAGGTCTGTACCATCTGCAAGTTTAATAAAGTTATTTATTGACCCATCACTTAAACTCTGCACATCCCCTCTTTGTTCTATTCTTTCAGTTTGGTAGCAAACTGTATTAGAAAGTTATGGTTAGACTCTATGACCTTAATGGTCTTTTCCAAACTGAATGATTCTATGAAATTACTATGAGACAGTAGTTAGAAATAATGACCATACAGGTTTTTATTCACATCAAAAGAGTTCCATCAATATTATTCTATTCCTTCCCAGCCTTTCCATGGAAATACCATGTAAGATGTTGTCAAAGACATCATGGACCTATCATTTTTTTTCTTCAATGAAAAGGCCTGGTATTGCCATAGAATAAAAATATGCACTTTTAATATGATTTTTTTCTTTTAGGAAATTGTGTTTGCCATGCTGCCCATTAATTTCTAGAGGTTCACAGAATATTGGCAATATTGAATTGAAGATGACCGATTTATAACTCTTTGCCTCTATGTCTTTCATTTTGAAGATAACAATTGTTTACCCTTTTCCAAGATGTCTTGACCATTTTTCACAAAGAAAAGTTTGTTTCAAACGTTTTTAAAAATGGCAACAATCAAGCTTAGGAGTACCAGTCAATTTCAAAACTTCCATTTCATTTCAGCAAACTGTAGCTTGCAAGATCATAACCTCATAGTGATATGAATTGTGTTAACCATCTTCAACGCATTAAGCTCTTCTAATGGAGACAGGGAGAAATGGAAATTGAACACTAAATACTGTCTCTTAACTGACTCATATTTATTTCACATTAAGAGGTGCACATTGGCAAAAGTTTGTTGATGACTCCTTTTATTGATGGCATCTCAGATTTTCTCAATTTTCCACATTTCTTTGTATATCACTTTTTATGGTCTTTACAGTCTATGTGAACAGCAGTAGTAAAATTTAATCTGCTCTAGATGATTTCTTGAATGTAGGAACTGGTTTACTTATTCTCTGGCTATTGGTTTATCTTGAAATTGACGTATCAGCAAGCTAAGTATAAAATTTCCTCACATGTTTATTGGCAATTTGTTTCTCCAGCCATGGTGACTGATATGTGTTTGGTTTTAGTTTCAGGGTTTTAATGCAAATTTCTTTAGTAGCAACTGGCAGAAAAATTTAGGTTTAGTGCTTAGTCTAGAAGTGCTACTGCTACAAGTGCTACTGCTACTGTTTTCGTACATATGACTTCCTCAGTATTAGTGCATTTTGAATCACAATTTAAATGCAAAAAGTATCTGAAAAGTAAGATTCATATCCTTTTCAGTCTACTTTACTAAATTAACAATAGGTAACTAACTCAGGATTTAAACCAATCTCCTCTACCCCAGCTCATTTGAGATGTAGACTTAATAATTTGTGGATGGGTTGAACTAATACTTAGAAATGCCTTTCAAACCTATTTTCTGTGCTATTTATTAATTTGTTTGCTTGCTTATGGCTTCACCTTTGCAAAAAGGTTTGTATATTTTTCCTGGATCTGACACTGCACCTACAGCTTTTCTCTCCCATATATTTGTCTTCTACAGGCAGTGAAGACCATGATGCAGAGCTCTGAGGCTCTTATTTGCAGAGTTCTCACAACTTTCTTCCCCTTCCTACTCTCTTTTCCTTCCTACGCTCTTAGTCTTTCTGTTTTGATTGTCTCTTATTTATTCTAATATTCTTTTTCTTAAAATCTTAGTTAACTTGCAGATCAAGTCCTTTCCTTTGGTGTTCATGACTTATATTTAACAACTTCAGAAGGATCATTCAGAGAACTCAGCTTCCATTTTCTGCTGAAATTCTACAGGACTTTGTTCTTGGTTGATTTTCCTTTTCTTTACAGTAAATACAGATTTAACTACTGAAGCTCTATGCTAGCCCATCTATCTTCTCCAAATGGTAAAACTGCGGCCTTTCTGACATTCTGGTTGGTCAAGCTCAGCATGAAGAAGATTTAATTCCCCACCATTCTACTGGTGTCCATTCTAGACAGCTAATTGCCTACTGTGCAGGAGACTCCTAGTAGTGCAAAATGATCGTATGATCTGTTAGGAAGATGCTAGAGATGCTAAAGCCATCAGACCTGATGAAATGATACTGGGATGCTTCATTCACCCATTTCACATTGTCTTTGTCTGCACCTTCACCCATCCTGCTGACTGTGGAAGTATGACACACATAATATGCTGAAATAAACAGGTTTGATATATTGTTCTGTTTCAGCTGCTGCAATCGTGCATATCTACCATAGAGATATTTACCTCTAGGTGGGTTTGATTACATTATTTTCTTTGGTTTACTTCTTGTTTACTGGCCCTTCTTTTATTGCCCTTGAATCTCCCTTTCTCTGTCCCTATCCTGCCACTAATTATTTTATTTTTTTTTTTAACCTCATGGAGTTCAACAAGGTCAAGTGCAAGGTCCTGCACCTGAATTGGGGCAATCCTCACTATCTGTACAGATTAAGGGATGAATGGATTGAGAGCAGACCTGCAGAGACAGACTTGGAGGTAACGGTGAGTGGAAAATTGGACATGATCTTTCAATGTGTGCTTACAGCCCAGAAAGCCAAACATATCCTGAGCTGCATAAAGAGTGTGGCCAGCAGATGAAAGGAGGTAATTCTGCCCCTCCAGTCTACCCTGGTGAGTCTCTAGCTGGAGTACTGGGGTGCCCAGTGCAAGAAAGACCTGCTAACAAAGAAAATTAACAACAAGAAATGTAGCTTTTTAAAGTCATCTTTAATTAAAAAAAAAAAAAAAAATCTTTCAAATGTCTTTTATAACTCTACCTTTAAGATTTCAGTCCTGAAGTAAATACTCTTGTTGAGGTATAGGTTTCATACCAGTACTAAAATCCCTGGTTCTAACATTCTGTCCTGGCTTCAGCTGGGGTATTTTTCTTCCTACCAGCTGGTATAGCACTGTGTTTGGGATTTAAGATGAGAATAAAGTTGATAACACGGTGATGTTTTAGTTGTTGCTGAGCAGTGCTTACACTAAGTCAAGGACTTTTCAGCTTCTCATACTGCCCTGCCACTGAGCAGGCTGGGAGCGCGCAAGTGGTTGGGAGGAGACACAGCTGAGACAGATGACCCCAACTAGCCAAAGTGATATTCCATACCATGTGATATCATGCTCACTTTTATAAAAAATAGAGAAAAGCAGCCAGAAGGCTGCTGCTCAGGAACAGGTTGGGCATTGATTGGCAGTGAACAGCTCTTTTTCATTAACGTCACCTTTTTTTCTTGGGGTTTATTTTTCTTGCTTATTGTTATTTTCTGTTTCATTTTTTTTCTTCTCCAATTATGAAACCATTCTCACCTCAACCCATGAATCATGAAATTTACTCATGTTTACCCTTATGATTTTCTCTGCCAGCCCACTGGGAAAGGGAAGTGGGCTACCAGCTGTGTGTTGCTTGGTTGCCGGCTAGGTTTAAACCATGACACATCCCTAACAAAGGTCTTAGAATCCCTAGTCCTGGCCATCACAGCCATAGTCTTTTCCACTAAGGTGAATTTGCAAACCAGGACAGTTTTACTGGACAGAAGCTATCAAATAGCAACTTGAGATTATTATTAGATTGAACAGTTCTGAACATGTTTGCCCCTGCAAAATGAACTTTTGTCTATTGATCACTTCCTGTCCCTACTAGAGGGAGTGGATGACCAGAATTCAAAATCCCTGCATCCAGATCCCACCTACCATTAGCACAGCTTGTGAAAGCAAGTTTTACAGTTCCTTCTAACCACACTGAAGGGGAGGAAGGGCAGAGTGTTAATCCTTCCTCTTTTCCCTGATAGGAGACCTGAGTATTGGCAATACTGTAAACCCAAATACATTTACAAAATTATGTATTTCTATTATTTAAGTAACTCAGAATTATAAAGCATGCCTGAGCTCTGCAGATATATATAAAAATATCACCAGAGGCAGGAATCACTTCTGCAGTATCACCATATCACTGTTTCACTGCTTCACTGCACATAAACCTTATTTCCAATTAGTCTGAGCTCCCTGAGAATCAATCGGAGACTGTATAAACATTCTAAACACATACTGTGCATGCCATTTCAAATTTAACACTAACACTTTACTATATTTCTATCAATTATTCCCAGGAAATAGGCCATATTGCACCGAAGTCATGGTTTAACAGTGTTACATTTTTCTCCCCAACCATCAAATATTTTAAAAATCACACACACAGATCTGCAGATAAATTATTTGTTGTATTTTCTTCTTTTTCTCTAATAAATTAGAGCATAAAAAATGTAATATTATCAATCTGATTATTGAGGAAGAAGAAAAATTTAACACTTTGGTGTCTATTCATTAGCAATGACATGTAATGACATTCATCAAGCCTCATTTGCAGAGACTGAAACGTCAAGCCAAAAGCTTACTAAGGTTAACTGGCTGCTTTCATTCTGCCAAAGTACCACAGGCAACGTAGGCTCCCCTAGAAGGACTAAAGGCTTTTTTCCATGTAACCAATAAATGCATGTTGGGTCTTTTCCACATAATCTTTAGAGCTCAGACTATACTTTAATTTTTCCCTCAGAAAGATTGCCTGAGAGAAAATTGAAAGGGGCAAAAATCAGCCTGCTAAGGCTTATAGTCCTATTTATTCCTAATGGCAGAGAACAGCACCTGTAATTTCCCAGGCATTTTAATCATATTCAGTTCTGGGAGCTGATGCCTTGCAGCTCTTAAATCACAACTCAGTAGATATTGATATGTATTATTTTCTCAGTCAGAATTCTTGTTTTCATATACTTCTAATTAAAACTGGATCCCCACACACTGATTAACCTGGAGCATGCCAGATATCTCGCTCGAAAGGTGAGGAGGAAGGAATATCATGTAAGCAAGCAATATGTAGTTAGATGTAAAACAAAAACCAAAAAAAGTCAGATCACTGTAGAAAGGCATCCAAGGATGCTACAGGTTTATTATACAAACATAAAAGTTATAAGGATCAAATTACTTTTTCTCATCCTCTTGGCTGGACAAAAGGAAACTGAAGGAATTATTTACTTTGGAGGGGTTTTTTTATGTTATAGATATTTAATATATATTCTTTATATATAGGGTATATTCCCAAAATCTTTCTCTTGCCCTGGAGCCTATGGAGCTGGCTTTTACATTACTTATTGAATGAATTTCCAAGGAAATTTCTGCAAACCTAGCAAAAGTAAACATTTCATATCAAAACATATTGACAGAAAGAACGATAGATATCCCTTTAAAGGTATAGACTGAAATATAAACGGAAATTCTGCTAAAACTACTATGAGATGCCATTTTTCTGATTTCCTCCCCTGCCCCATATTTTAATCACTGGAAAAATGGTGTTGGAGAAGGCCTATCTTTGTGATACAGTGATGACTTGAGATACAGAATAGTTCAAGTATTAAAAAGGAATTTTTTAATCCATTCTGCTGACTTTTAAAAATACAATTTTAGAAATATCAGGAATCAACTTACTATTCAGCTTTTTTTGGTTTCATTTACATTCATCACATCCCACCCTACTTCTGTATTATTTTGAATTGCTTTCTTTTATTCCTAAATAATATCTGCTAAAGAAGTGTTATTCCAACTCCACAGCTCAATTAATTGTGCAGAAAGACATTAATTTCATACAGTGTCAGAATTTGGCAATATTTTGACTCAGCTTTAAACTACAGAAGGATATAGTACCCCGGGAATGCAGTGATAAATGTCGACAATAACATTCTGCTCAGTCTTCCATCAGAAAAAACTGTGCATCTGGTTCTGGGGTACCCTTCCATGCCAACCACTAGAAATAGAACCTGTGGTTAGCCTTCACAACAACAATTGCTCAACACCGCTGGGGATCTGGGAGCTGTTATTTTTTTCCCCTTTTCTGTTTTTTCCCCATCCATATACAGTTTCTGGAGGCACAAACCCAAGGTTTTGAACTCATTTGAGTACAATAAATGTTTCCTTCTTAAAACAAATGAGCAAAATACATGTATTTAAATTATTAACTCTCAAAAAACTGATGTCAATATTTTTCAATGATGTTAATTGATTTTTGAGTATAAGAACATATACAATGAAAAAGGAAAATGAAGGTTTAGTATTGTTCATCGTTTTACATTAGTCCTCATCCCATAAAACACTGAAGATGTCTGTGGAGTGGAACCTTAATTCATCTGTAGTTAGACAACTAAAACGTTACACTGCAAGACATGAGCAGGTTTTATTTTTACTGAGGGAAAGGCAACCGAAGATGATTATCTATGTTACAGTAAACATAGGCTCAGGGACAAAAGAACCATAGTGAATTTCTTTTTATTTTCAGTAATTAGAACAATAATTTGCCCAAGATCCTTCTCCCCCACACTAAAAGTGCCTTAATCTTTCTTCCTACTTTCCTTTTACCCCTTTATATCTTTGATGCTAGCAAGCACAACTTTTTTTTACACAGATGGAGTACACGTGCCTCATCAGGAGATGTGACCGAGACCCTGGCTTCAGGATGTGGGAGTTGTTGCCTTATATTCCTTTGGGCCAGGCAAGCAAGTCACATTTCTCACTTCCTCAGTAGATAGATAGCCTGTCTCAGAGCTCCTAACCTGGATACTGTCACCTTAGGACCCTAGTTCAGTTATGCATGGATTTTGATATGAATTTCAAAAGACTATGTAAGATGTTACAGCCCAAATGAGTGCTTGATATGTAGAGAAGCTCAAACTTTACCTTGTATCTGGAGTTCCCTACCGGGAATTCTAGACTGATATCTTGAGAGTGTAGAGAATTTATAAGCTATTATTCAGTAGTTTCTACCTCTCTCATTAGCTGTATAAGAAACCCTTTGACTTAATATAGTGTATTTGAACTGATGGTTACAGAACCTCAATACTTTCATATTATTTTCCTAACTTAGGTGGTCTGAATTTTTCTTTGGATATTCAAAAATGAAAAAGAAGACTAAATGTTTAAAATCCATTTGAAGCCTGATGGGATGACTTCCCCAGCCAATGTCTTAAGATGTTTTCTCATCAGATATTAGAATACATATTTCTCAATACAAACTGTGGAAAAAGTATAAACATATATTAATATAAAAATATATTCACTGTAAATAGTATTACTATAAAAACATTGGCTTAACTTTAAAGTTTACCTCAAATCAGATATTTTTAATTTGAAACCATTGTTTCTTTAATTCTGCATGACCACACCACCCAAGTCTTGGAAGGCAGATGCAGGGACTGTGAGAATGAAGACCTTAGGCCCACTGTAGGAGGTGATCAGGTTTAGATCATCTAAAGATCCTGAATGTGCACAAGTGCATGGGACCTGATGAAATCCACCTGCAGGTCCTGAAGGAGCTGGTGAATGCTAAGCCACTGTCCATCATATCTGAAAAATCATGGCAGCCGGGTGAAGTTCCCGATGACAGGAAAAAGGGAAATATAACCCTCATTTTCAAGAAGGAGAATATGGAACACCCGGTGAACTACAGACCAGTCAGTCTCACCTCTGTGCCTGGCAAAATCTTGGGTGCCTCACCATCCTCACAGTAAAAAACTTCTTCCTTATATCCAACCTGAACTTCTCCTGTTTAAGTTTAAACCCATTACTCCTTGTCCTATCACTACAGTCTCCAATGAAGAGTCCCTCTCCAGCATCCTTGTAGGCCCCCTTCAGATACTGGAAGGCTGCTATGAGGTCTCCATGCAGCATTCTCTTCTCTAGGCTGAACAGCCCCAACTCTCTCAGCCTGTCTTCATATAGGAGGTGCTCGAGCCCCCGATCATCCTCATGGCCCTCCTCTGGACTTGCTCCAACAGCTCCATGTCCTTTTTATGTTGAGGACACCAGAACTGTACACAGTACTCCGAGTGGGGTCTCATGAGAGCAGAGGGGCTCTGCTGGCTCATGTTCAGTTTCCCATCAACCAACACCCCTAAGTCCTTCTCTGCAGGGCTGCTCTGAATCACTTCTCCACCCAGCCTGTAGCTGTGTCTGGGATTGTCATGACCCAGATGCAGGGCTTTGCACTTGGCCTTGTTGAACTACATGAGGTTGGCATTGGCCCACCTCTTAAGCATGTCGAAGTCCCTCTGTATGGCATCCCTTCTCTCCAGTCTATCAACTGAACCACATAGCTTATTGTCATATAGCTTGATGAAGGCTCACTCAATCCCACTGTCCATGTTGCCAACAAAGATGTTGAATAGGATCAAAATGTGTCAAAGCTGATCACTTCATATAGTAATTAAAAGAACAATGTCCTGGCTTCAGCTGTAACAGCTATTTTTTTCTCTTTCCTAGAAGCTGGTACAGTGCTGTGTTTTAGCTTTGATATGAGAACAGTGCTGATAACACACCGATAATTTAGTTGTTGCTAGGTAGCACTTACCCTGATCAAGGATATTTCAGTCTCTCATGCTTTGCCAGTGAGGAGGGGCATGGGAAGCTGGGAGGAAACAGAGACAAGACACTTGACCCGAACTATCCAAGAAGGTATTCCATACCACAGCACATCATGCCCAGTATATAAACTGGAAGGAGTTACCTGGAAGGAGAGATTGCTGCTTGGGTCAGTCTGGGTACCAGTCAGCAAGTGGTGAGCAATTGTAGTGTGGATCACTTGTGTTTGTTGGTAGTTTTCCCTTCCCTTTTCAGTTTTATATTCTCTCCCCTTGTTATTCCCCTTATCATTATTATTATCAGTAGTAGGTTATTATTATTAGTAGTAGTAGCAGCAGTAGTTTTGTATTATGCTTTAGTTATTGCACTGTTCTTATCTCTCATTCTTCTCTTATCTCATTTTGACTCTCCTCCCCATCCTGCCTGGAGGTGGGGTGAACGAGTTGCTGCGTGGTTCTGAGTTACTGGCTGGGCTTAAACCACGACAAACAATTCAGCTACAGTATAGTACAAAACTTTTGCATAGTGAAGAGTATGTAGTTAATTATTTTCGTAAGGGAAGGCAATGTGCAATGTACAATGTATGCAGTTAACCTTAAAATAAGAATTCTACTGAGAAGATTCTATCTTATTGCAGTTTTGTCCCAGTAACAAGGCTAGAAAATGTAGCAATGACTATCACTGTGTTTAGTGTAGCTCAACACCTCGATGATGCTTCCTTCAATCCTGCTGGAAACTGTTGATTTTTTAATTACTTTGGTATGAAACTTTCATATTTGTGGGAGTTGCATGGCAATCTGATTCAAGTTAAATTACTGCACATCATACATCTTTGAGATGTACAGACAGCTGTGTTATTAAATGAGGCTTTAAGACATTTCATTACAAAGAACATAAAGTTTCCATACTATATATTACAATTCTCAGCAGAAAATCAGATCAAAGAGTCACACCATGAGAAAATGCTGTATTAAATGATAGTTTATAAGGATCCTTTTAACTCTGTCTCTGCAACAAGAAATCATACAAGGCTGAATGGCTGTAGAGACATATTGCAGACTAAGTGCAGACAATTTATTTGCTGCAACCCTGCATTCCTGTAATGTTTCTCTATGTGCCCTTTAGAGTAAAGTGGAAACACAAACAGGAAAGTGACTTGCTTTGTGATAAATGAATGTGTCTGAAAACATGAGACATTGAAAACAGTCAAAATAAGTGATCCAGGCTTGTTAGGCACATGAAAGAAAATGGAAGAGAATTTCTTTATAATGCCAACTTAATCAGAGCTTCAGTCCTGGTAGCCACAAAAGCCAATGGTTGAAATGAAGATATCATGCTGTTATTCATTCTTGAGATAAGTTATTTGAAGGAAGGAGAGATGCACCTATTCATCATAATGTAGTTGTAGGTTTAGCAGGCTTTAAATAAAAATGTAGTACACATTACTGTGTATCTATTTGATCCACTAGCAGTCCTGAATATCTCTTCCTACTATATTGATGTTAATCTCAACTATCATAAAGGTCTTCCTGTTCCTTCATGTTAACTTTGCTGAAGAGTCAGATTTAATAAAAGAGGGTTAAGAGAAGCAGTAGGGATTATCACTGAAGTAGAGGATCTTGTAAAGCATAATGGGAAATCTGATCTGCCTTACTCTCTTTATTCTTTAGGTTTTATAATATATAATCTCTTCATCCTTTTCTTTCTACAAATATTTATCTGCATGGGTAATTGTTTACTCTTGGATATAGGAATCACACAATAAATGCATATTCACTTGTCAGTAACTGACAGCCAATTACTTTTAAAAGTAAAATATTACTTCACATTTCTTCTTCCTCTTTGTGTCAAAAATATTGACAGGTACACTGTGGCCTTACCTATGTGCTTTGATGACCAGGACTTCCTGAGAAAATATGGAAGCACAATGTAGCAGACAGGTGACAAGAGACTGAGCATTCAAATTAGCTTACATTTCAGTATGTTGTATTGAGATATTAAAGTGATCGTGATGTCCATAATGACAGTTCACAACTTGTGACACAAAACATAGCACAGACCGTTGCTCCGTGACCCACCTTTCCCAATTATTTAATTGAAACATACCTAAATGAACCTCAATGTGTTTATGGCAGGTATTTTAATGTAAAGAACTTTTCAATAGAAGCTTCTTTAATTAGCAAATTGGAGCAAATTCTGTATTGATAATCTGTCTTTCTTAAAGTGCAGAAGCCACTGTCATCATCAGTGCTTGCAGCCTTGAATGACAGAAGGATTCAGTGATAAGACTACTTGAATTGCATGAACTGGGGCCAGAATCTCCTCAGAACTGCAGTCCAAATGATTATGCCATGGGACAGATGCATAAAGAGATACTACAAGTCTTTGAGGGGAATTTCTAAATTCTAAGGCCATCGGTAGCAGTGAACCACCACACAAACCAGATCTGAATGTGCATATAGCAGACCTTGCCAATATTCTTTCTTCGAGGTAAAAGTGCCAGCCTGGTCTCCCGTATACAGTGGCACTCTTGGAGGAGTTCTGACATACACTAGTGAAATTACATTTTTCTGAAACTATAGACTGATCAGTCATGGCTTCCAAAGTTCTGCAAAATGCTGAGGGTCAGTGCCAGTAGATTCCTGAAACATCTGATGACTAACAATGAAAGGCACTCATCATAATTCCTTAAAAAACTTCTTTGAAGGTAACAATAGTTTGTCAACTCTTGGGCTGCTACTGTTGTTCAGATATTAGAGAATTTCTCCACTTGAGAATCACTGAAATTACAGACACACCTGAAATCAGGCCTGATTTTCAAATGGAGCTTTTGGACTATACTGGAGCTCCCAAGGAACAAACTCGCTAAAAACAGTACTAGATTTTTATTTGGTCAAGGGAAGATGCAGGAAGGTGAACATGAGGAAAACTGGGAAGATGTATAATGTCAGTGCTTTGGTGTTTGGCTAGGATAGGATCTCATTTTCTTTTGATATTGTGGCCAGGACATTGCTAACCATCGTAAGCTTTGATTTATGGTGCCAGACATGGATAAGACGGAAACATATGCAATATGCCTTCCAGTATTAACAGGAACAGAATATTGTAGAGAGAAACTTACCTGACTGGATGTCTATGTGTGTGTGTACAGGCAAAATTCCCAGGAATTCTAATGTATTTGCATATATGCATACACACATCTGAAATCATAATTCATGTTCAAATTACTTTTAGTTATTTGAAAAAATATTGAAAATCATTCACTGAAGGAACATAGTTGTCCCAGAGATGCTTAAAGCAGAAGTAATGTGCCTAACAAACAAACATCTGACAACGTGTTTCTGTGTAAAACATCAAGGCTTAAATTTCTTTTCGAAATAATTTTACGAACTGACTGTATGAAGTACTCCAGTGGCAGTTCGCTTTTCTGACATTTATGGATTGGGTATGTGAAGACAAAACCCACTGATTTTCCTGTTGAAAAAAAATATTGATTTAAATATACCTTCCTGTATTTGCTCTTTGGGAATAATGTAGTTTCAATTTAGTGGTCTATATAAACTGTTTCATCTGTTATTGAAGTTCATTGAAATCTTTCTGGAAAGACTGCTTCTTCTCTTGTAATTAGGCCAGTAGGACTAACAGCATCAACAGAGAGCTTTATTACACTAAGAGACATCATAGGCTTACTAGGAACAATGCATCATAACCAAATAAATGAAAATTAGTCTAACAATAGCAAAGAGAATAATAAACACACTGGAAGGCTTAAATATCAGGGGAAAAAAAGGGAAGGAATACTTGTATTTATTGTCTGTTTTTCTCCTATCCCCTCTCATGATTTTTCCTTTCTCAACTCTATATCTCTGTGTGGTACAGTGCCAAGTAAAAGTGGAATGAGTTTGCTCATCCTTCCACCCAGCCAGAGTTGCCTCTATAGAACAACACTGCAGCTTGAAATTCTGCATTTGGGGGCTGCACCTGAACTGGCATCTAAAACAAGATAAGGTCCTGTTCAGGTGATTCCACTGATTTACTTCATCATTAGTGTAAAAAGTAAGTACAGTAAGAGTTTACGAGGATTTTCTTTCTCCAACATGTCTCTATGTGTTCCTCCTACCACACATGCTCTGACTGTTACAGCAACTGTGCTTGGAAGTTGGCTTCTCTTTGCTGCAGAATTGTTAGCAGGTTGTCCCAGTTTCAGCATTAACAGATTCAGAGTAAGAGAAGAGGCATAGATCATTTGGACTTGCCTCTCATCATTTTAACATATTTTGTCCCTAAAAATCCAGTCAGAAGTGAGCTCCCTCCTGCCAAGATGAATTAGCAAGGGCTGCTCACACTTTCAAGGAGTCGAGAGTTAAAGTGCCTTATTGGCCTTTTAAATTCTTATCTAGACTTCTATGACTCATGTATGTACTGACACACATGAATGTATATATAAAAGTAACTGTGGAACAACGCAAGGTACTGGAGTTGCTGAGATAGTCCTACTATTTGCTGCTTAGAGACACTTTTTTTTTAAACATATGTTTCTTGGTTTTGTTTATTTTTCCTTCTGCTTCAGTGCCGTATTTACAAGCAATGATAAGGAGTAATCACTATGCATTATCACATTATCTCTACATAATTCCCACATTAAATTACCACTGATCAGATTCAAAGAAAGCAAAATCCTCCTTTGCTTCACTCCCCACTGACTATATATATCAGCAACCTTCTTTCTTTACACAAAACATGTAACCAAGGTGTTGTGAAACAGATTATGTACATGAGAAGATCCAGAAATTTTCTGCTGAAGAGATGCCCGACAGCTATTACTGTACCAGCCTTCTAATGGGCTCAAGCTCTACAGCTGTCACCTGGACAGCTCACATCAGCTTTTGATACCCATCAAGCTGCCTGGTCTTCTGTCAGAAAATTCATAGGCAGAGTTTGAGATTTATTTCAGTTCAGGGGCTCATCCTAACCTGCAGGCTAGATCTCGTTGGCCTGTTACAGAACCTAAATGGCTTGATAGCATACACCTGACCAGGCAACATCACTTGGCCTCAGTGACAGAAACTCTTTAGTAGCCTTCCTAGGCTACACAGTGAAGAAGAGAGGTACTGCCTTGGCTGCTTTCAGGACCATGGTAGTGTCAGGTATTGTAACAATAGTCATGGCTTGAGATGACACAGAAGTGGCTCACTCATCTCTTCTGTATGTAAAATCCTTGTCCTACAAGAGAGTTGTATGAAAGCATGGCACTCAGACCACTGGCACATTTCACTTCATATGCCTTGTGAAAAAAAAGCATAGCACTAAAACAGCTTTTCCTCTAATAAATTTCCTTGTCCTAGCTGTTCTTTTGGGATTTAATATGATCAAAACCAAGCTTTAGTGGTGAGTTGACTGTATGATAAAATTAAGGTTCTTCCCAGTCTTTATCAAATTGAGACCACATTTTTCTGACCATGTTCCTCTGCAGGATAAAGGGACTGCAATTCAGGGCAGGAGCAGTGCTGCATGTACTTCACAGAAGTCTGAAAAGCAAATGAAAGGCACAAACAAGAAGAAATAGAATGGAGAAAAAGGATAGAGAGACTAAGATAAAACCAATTCATGGAAAGGCAGTCTGTAGGAAGAGACTACAAATTGGGCAGTTTCAGAGACTAAAAATTGAGCAGAAGTCTAAAACTGGCCTTTGGCTGGCTTTTGCTCTGCCTTTAAATTCAGATAGGAAATGCTTAAAAATATACAATTAATGTAAGCTTAGATATGGGCACAGGCATATGTCTAACTGTCATTATAGATATTCTGTGAGAATTTAGACATGGTTATCTATTCTTTCCAAGCAGACATTGCTTTGACTGTGGGACTTAATTTTACATGTATTGCAACTAACTAATACTTTGCTTGAGTGTGTGAAATTACTTTAAATAAACAACTGATTTCTGAAATTATCATGTTGTTTATGAAAAGGCAAAATCTTTAACAGTGCATTATAGAATGGAAATTAAAATTGTACTTAGTTGGAAAAAAATAATTTCTATTTGAAATACCTAAAAGGGAAGAATCCTTTTGTTATTGTTGTTCTATGTCAAAAAAAAAAAAAAAAAAAAAAAAAAAAAAAAAAAAAAATCTTGACACATTTATGAGGTTTTTTCCAGTATTTTATGCATTCTGGCAAAACACAATGTAGTAGATACCAAGATAGTGAACAAATCTTTTGAGAAAAAAGTATATATTCTGTTGAAACACTTTGATGTTTTGAGAGCTGTGTTACTTAAATGGAACGAACAGCTAATATGTGAAAAGTACATCTAACACATGAAAATTAATAATAGATTTACGAACGGGATTCTAAGATGTGACATATCAAATAATAGCAAATACTGTGCATGTAACTTTAAATAATATGCCTTTGTTCCTGAAAATTTGTGCAACTACTCTGTGATTTCAGATAGGATAGATTGCTGTGATTAGGACATGAAATCCTAATATCATAATTTCTGAATAAACAGTTGAAAAATAGATTTATCTGGAAAATTAATCTATCTTCCAAGAAAGTGATTCTACAAGCCATATCAAAATAATTGATAGTCATCAATTGAGAAAATACTAACATTTTATAAACTTATAGTAAAAATATTGCTCTTTCACTGAAAATTGAATGTGTGGCCAATAACAACTGTATCAAATTCAGAAATCAATGGAAATTTGGCTATTTTGATAGATAAAACAAAAATTAAAAAATGTGTTTCATTCTATATTTAAATGAGGGGGGTTTAACATATTTTCAGATTTAATTTTTAGCTAGCAGCAAGTATATGTTGTATCCATTTCAGCTTCAATATGGTTTTTCATTGTTTTTTCTGCTTCAAAACATAATTAATAGATACAGTTTCTCATGACTAAATGCACACTAGGAACTTCCATCTTATATCTGTTAAAAAACTCATTTCATGGAGTGGAATATTCCTATGTTTTCAAGAATTTAAAAAAGATAAATCTTTATATAAATCTATTCTCTGATTATAAGAAACTCTCATGCTTTCTTTCTTCCTTGGCTCATGTTTGTATATGTCCTTCTACAACATCTTATGTTAGAGATTCACTGTACCTTTTGCTCTCTCAAAAGGAACCAGAACTCAGTGAGAGATGAATCCTGTTCTGTGTGGGATGTGCTGTTTCTCTCTACATTCATCTCTTGTGAATGATGCAGAACTGTTATCGCCTCTCTCTGCCCTTCCTGTTTTCCTAATCAGACTGTGAAAGAAATAGTTCTAGGCAGTTTCTCAACGTTGGCTATAACACATCAGAGGAATTGGTACATTTCTGAATGATGTTTCTCTTTGCTATACATCTAACATGGAAGTAATGCTTTTTCAGGACCACTTTTCTTCCTTCTTGGATGTTTTTCTGATTTGTTGTGCCCTGTGGATAAGAACTTGGGGGTGTTGGTCACTGAGAAACTGAACATGAGCCAGCAGTGTTTGCTCACAGACCAGAAAGCCAACCATATCCTGGGCTGCATCAAAAGAAGCATGACCAGCAGGTAGAAGGAGGTGGTCCTGCCCCCCTACTCTGCTCTCATGAGACCTCACTTGGAGTGTTGTGTATAGTTCTGGTGTCCTCAACATAAAAAGGACATGGAGCTGTTGGAGCAAGTCCAGAGGAGGGCCATGAGGATGATCAGGGGGCTGGAGCACCTCTTGTATGAAGACAGGCTGAGAGAGTTGGGGCTGTTCAGCCTGGAGAAGAGAAGGCTGCATGGAAACCTCATAGCAGCCTTCCAATATCTGAAAGGGGCCTACAAGGACGCTGGGGAGGGACTCTTCATCGGAGACTGTAGTGATAGGACAAGGGGTAACGGGTTTAAACTTAAACAGGGGAAGTTCAGGTTAGATATAACCTGAAGAAGTTCTTTACTGTGAGGATGGTGAGGCACTGGAACAAGTTGCCCAAGGAAGTTATGAATGCTCCATCCCTGGCAGTGTTCAAGGACAGGTTGGACGGAGTCTTGGTGACATGGTCTAGTGTGAGGTGTTCCTGCCTACGGCAGGGGGGTTGGAACTAGATGATCTTAAGGTCTTTTCCAATTCTACCTATTCTATGATTCTATGATTCTATTATTATATTTAAGTGAAAAGCACAGATACAGCACAATAAAAATTGAAACTATCTAACACAGAAGATGAACAAAATGTTAAAATTTATTCTTGGGCACAGCCACAGCATAAGTGCTATTCAACCAAAGCCTCTTTTATGGAACTATGTCAGCTCTTTTCCAATTGATACATGCTTTGTAAAAAGTATGTTTCATTGTATGGACAGTATTTTAGTTCATTGGGAATGTTCTTAATAACATTTACTATGGGGATTTCTCTTTAAAAAAATTTATTTACTCTATAGTTGGTTCCCACTAAGCATTTTCCATAAACTTTCTTCAAAAGAAAAAGGGGAGTAAAAAAATCACAGCAAGAAACAGAATACAAGAGAAGTTCTAAGTAGATCTTAACTTTTCACTTCTTTCACACTTTTGAGGAACAAAACCAATACCATCTGAACAAATTAACCAATACAGTTCATAAAAGAGTAAAATATTACATCAGAATAATAAAAACTGCTTCCTCCACAGTACACCTGTCCTGGATTTCACTTGTTTGTTTTGGTTTTTTGTGCTTGTTATAGTAATTGTAGCAGACAATAGTCAGGAGTATTAGCTACATCTTACCCATTCCGCCTTTCGTGCCCCCACACCCCTCACATGTTCAAGGCTTGCATAACCAAG
Source organism: Strigops habroptila (assembly GCF_004027225.2). NCBI lineage: Eukaryota > Metazoa > Chordata > Aves > Psittaciformes > Psittacidae > Strigops > Strigops habroptila. The sequence continues at coordinate 66,679,656 of NC_044278.2, read as the reverse complement.
CATAAAAAGATATAAACACCAGTAGCCCAGAGATTTAAAAAGATAAACAATTTAAAATACATTCAAAGATTAATTTTGAAGACTTTATTAATTTTGAAGTCTCAATGTATGTAATACATGAGAAAAAGTGAGAACTCCTACAAAATAACCTTTTTTAAAACTTTGTCTAGTTGATAACGTAGCTATAATTGAAATCATATCTATGTGGTATGCATGTATGCTACGACTATTTAAGTTAAATGTATATGCTTGAAAAATATTTGTCAGGTGGGCTCAAATTGTCACATACTGAGAATGACAGTGTAGTGCTATATTTCCTTGACAACACGACAGTTATTCAAGTGAAGAAAATGAAGTCTGATTACATGTCATGTATTTTATTTCTGAAAAAAACTACATTAAGGTCATTAAAATGATGTTGTTAGGAGGAGAAGCTTGTATTCAATAAAGAATGATGCATAATTTCGCCTGAGTAACAGATAGAAAGAATAGAAGCCATTTTTCTAACGTATATGAAATCCACTGAACAAAAATAGTTGTTATAGTCTCTAAAAGCATTTAACTTTGTGAATGTCTGTTTCTTTAAAACTTCAATTCTCTTGTACCAATGTTTTTCAAAAAGGAAAGCACAGTACAACTAGGTTCATAGTGCTGCAAGTTGCTGAAGATAGATTTTCTTAAATGGGTTTATGTAGACATTTCTATTGATTCACATAAATGTTCATATTGTTATCTATTTAGTGGCGATATTTACAAGGTTAATGTTAATTCTGGCTTTAAGCCAAACATTAAAAACTTTTTATTCATTTTCTGCTTTACTGTTTTGATCTTATCTAATTGATTTACAAGAGCTCCAAAAGTACTTGAAACTACTTTAGAGATGTGAAGACCTTTTAATACATCCTTGCTTACAGAACAAAGCCTCAGAGCAGAAATACCTAGCAAATAACCAATCATACCATTTAGGGATAGATAACAGTCTCAGATTTGTGAAAAGCATTGAAGTGGCTTGCTTTTAATAAAGAAATTTTCTGTAACAAAATCAGTTTCTCACATGTAAACTTTTTCTCCAAGAGATTTTGACCTATGTGATTTCTTTCCCTGTACAGTTGTGAAACAATACTATAGAGATGTGTATGACAAATAAGTACTACTTTGAAACTGCAAGTATAATCATGCCTTGATATTCTAAGTAAATGAGACGTAACATGATCATAGAAATCATCATGTACATGTCTGGATTAAAAAAAAAACAAAACAATGACATGGGTGACACGGTTTAGTGCAAGATGTCCCTGCCCATAACAGGGGGGTTGGAATTAGCTAATCTTAAGGTCCTTTCCAACCCTAACTATTCTATGATTCTATGACAATAAAATATCTAAACACAATTCTCTTTGTGCCATCTGCCCCATGTTATTAAAACATGAGGGCATTTGGAAATTATTAGGAAAAACTCTGTTCTGTGAAGGAAAAATTGACATAGAATCATAGAATAGTTAGGGTTGGAAAGGACTTTAAGATCATCTAGTTCCAAACCCCCTGCCATGGGCAGGGACACGTCACACTAAACCATGTCGCCCAAGGCTCTGTGAGTCTGAGAGCTTATGGTATTTTCAGAATAAAATACAACATTGTGAGGATAAAATCTGATTGTTATTTATTTTGGATGCATGGGGGAAGGTTTCCTCTTTTGTGTTTGTATCATTCCAAACACTGGATGGTTTAGATTTGCAGTGCAAATGCAGATAATGATGTTGACAATTACCGTCTTCAGTGGATATTCTGTTCTCATACCATTACCTACAGATTTTTTTTTCTCAAGTTGTTTTTTATGTGAAAGAATAGAATAAGCAACGATAAACCTTCCCCCCGCCCTTTTTTTTACCACCTCCATATTTGTCATTATTTATAGGGACAATACGCAAGTACAGAGAAAGCAATGGCTTAGACTCATACTATCTCACTTGTGGCTTTAAGCTGACACACTGCGTTAGGAAGCCTTATAATCCTAGAAAAGTCTCTAAAAACAGTTGACAGCAGTCATCTAAGTCTCTCTTATGGGAGATTTTGAGTAACCTCAGAATGTTTTTAGCAGCTAGATCATCAGTTGGTAGCTTCAGCTAAATACCTACATCTGACCATAAACTGGAATGAAACCAGGCCATAAATCAGCTTGTCAAGTTTATAATCCAGAACAATGAGACCATTCTGAAGTCTGTAAACAAAAGAATTATTAAATATTACCTCTTCTTTCCAACAACAATAAAAAAAAAAAACCCGGAAAAATTTGAAGGATTATTACAAGTGACACAATGACATAGCAGGAAAGTGTCTCAGGAGTCACATTCCTTACTAATCTTAAAGTCTGTGGAATAACAGAATAAAGCCAGTGCATTGCAGAATGACATTTGTCAAGTGGTGAAGTGTATAAATGTCCTTCTATGGGATGAGGCAATGAAGAATTTAAAACTAAGGAAGTAAAATATCTCACCCTAGCAAACAAGAAGCATTTGTTATTAATTTTCTATTTTGTGCTGAGTTTACTAATGTAAATATTTTTTTATTTTAGAATTGTGATAGATCACCTATTAATTGAAGAGACCATATAATCACTTTTTTTGATCTAATAGGTCTGTACTAGACACATTGCACTACCTACATCTCCAGCCTATGCTTCTGGCATTCCATGTGTCCTGAAAACCATCTTTATGTCAGCTTCTGTACTTCAAACTTAAACTACACAGAGAAAAACACACTCCCATGTTTCAGTAGATTGCTGTAATAATTATACGTGACCAGATAAAGGAACAAATTGCAGTCAGTATTTTACTATGCCCACCTATAATGTCCAACAGGAAAAAAAATATTTTCTGTGGTCATATGGATTAACAACACTGAAGCAAAGAAGTCATGTTCAAACGTGTAACTTCCTAACAAGAGGTACAAGGGACTACAATGTGCTACCAGTACCCTACCTGTAAAAATGTTGACCTGTAAATATTTGCATTTGTCATTCTGAAGTGTCATACAGAAACATGAGAGACCATATAGCCTGGGCTATTCCCTAACAAAGGCCTCCTGATTAGGAGCTCAAAATCCTTAGATTTCCTCTACAGCCACTGGAAAGTGATAGGTGACTTTTAAATTGAAGCACTTCATGTCAGAGAGACCTCTGATTTAAGAATAGTGAATAAACACCTAAAATTAGATCAAAAGAATGACCTGCATTAAAGGAAAGGGGTTTGTACCTTTGGTCAATGTTTTTGCACCTTTGGTCAATGTTTTTGCAGCGTGTTCTGACTTGTGACCACACACATGGAGGTAATAGCATTTTAAATACACTGGTCATATCCAAGTTGGCAACTTCCATGTGATTTCTTTTCTATCCAACTGTAGGAAAATTACCTTGTTTTTGAAATGTTTAAAATATACTTTGATATTAATCAGTCATTGTCAGTGAGTGGTAGTAAAGCGGAGAGTAGGTTATGAAATGTGTATCTTGATTTGTTTCTCTAACTGTATTATAGACCACCTGTCTTTCAATAAGCTCTGCAGAAAGGTTTTAGTTCCGGATCTGCACAAGGGGCCATTTTTATTGTAATTTTTTTATTAATCTCTCTAATTCTTTCTTTTCTTCTCAGTTTTGTTTGACAAAATATAGGTTCTTTACACTTTAAAAATATTCGGAGTGGAAGTTTAAACTCTTGCTTTAGATGCTTTACATATTAGGGACTTACAAATCTGCAGCTGGTGCTTTAATCTACCTAGATACTAGTGTAACTGCTCTTTATCTCCTTTTATTTTGGGAGTCATCTTCTGCAAATTATCATGAAGTGTCTGCAGATATTTAAATGCGATTTAAGTAGGATCCATCCCTGTTAATTGTTTCAAGAATGAACATAACTCAGCAACATTCTTATCTTATTCACAATTTTCCATAATACAAAGGACTTAATTTATAATTGCATAATTTATAATTATAAATATGATATGTGTACAGACAATGCTGATTTGGGAATTTAAATTTAAAAAAAAAATTTGTGGGGGTTTATCAGCATATTTTTCTTTTACTTTACATTGATTTTTGAGAATAAGAAGAGAGAACAAGGTAAGAGAGAGGAAATAGGTATGTTCAGCCCAACAAAATAGCAACTCAGGGTTTTTTCTGTGTGGGAAAGAATGGAAAAAATCTACTCGTGATCATTTGCCAGACCTAACTCTGTCATGCTCAATTATGTTTCCACGTAAGTGAAGAAATGATGAGAGAATCTTCCTGAGTAAATCGTGTTTTGAAGTTCTGCAAGACCTTATAGAAGGACATCATGGGGTTCTAGCTGTTCATTACTTGCTTAATAAATGTCCTAAAGATACGTAAGGGCTGATTTGAAATTTTTCTTATTGCTATTTTGAATTGTTATTGAACATTTACTAAAAGGTCTGTCACTTCTTGTTACCGGTTGGAACCTCAAAACCACTTACTTCACCTGAATAGGATGTATAATCTGACATTCAGACGAATTTTGTGAACTTCATAGGGAGAAGTAGGAAACTGGAAATCCAGGACTGCATTAGCTAAATACCACTCTGATGTGTTACCATTTCATACTTATTTTACATATGTGAAAATCATGTCATAGAATGAAGAACCATGATAAATCTGACCTCAATTCCTGCCTAAGTTATATAGTTGTTTTCTTGCAAGGTTTTGTAAAACATAAAAAAAAAAAAAGAGAAAAGAATATATAACTTCTCTATTAAATGGTTTAAAGCTTTCTATATTATAGATACACAAACCTGTGGAGATACTGCTGTAAATTATTAAAATAGTGATAGCAGAAACCATATTTCACAGGGAATTTAGTCCATCAAAGGTATCTGAGAAATGTCCATTATTACCAGTACCTTGTTGTCTACATTAATATATTGTTTCTCTCCTCCTTCATGCACAGATAGGGAGACAAAGAGATTCTGGAAAAAAATGCTGTATGGTAAAAGTGAACATAGGTTTATGCATTTTCTTTCATAACATAAAATTATTGGGTGTTAAATGACCTGCTAAACAAAGAAGATAAGCAAGCCACTTAGGTATATTTAATAGAGTGCCAACTAAAGGTCCAGCAAAATGTTACAGTCCACCAGCTTAGTAACACCATGTAGGCAACAATACTCCATGACCCCTAATTAACATTATAAAATACCTTCACATGGTTTAGAGATTATAATTGCAAGATTTTATGAAGACTAAACTGGATAAAACACACTGTGCATTGTTGTGTATTGCACATATAAGTTAATAAGCTTTAGCAGGAAAAACATTACGATTTCCAATTATAGAACAAAAGCTACTTTTTATGTTCAAGATGAGTGTTCTCTATAGGCCTTTAAATTTTATTTAAAGGCTAATTTCAACTCAACAGCTTTTCTTAGATTTTATAGCAGGCTTATATTCATGCATTATATAACATTCTGAGATTTACATGCATTATTTAAAATAAAATTAGTTTTTCTCCTGATTATTTTTTTCTGTTAGGGTAAGTGGGATATATTCAAATTATTATTAGGCTAAACCACGATTTTTTTGAAAATAATTTGGAATTATAGTATATTATTTCCTTACCATAAATATTTATGAGTGTGTGAAAAAACTTTTTAGGGGGAGAAAAAACTTTTTAGATTGTTTCTCACTTTCCTCAAAAGTCTATGCTGCTGTTAGAGATCAAGTACTGTAAGAGGTGATCTCCCAGTCCAAAAAATAATTGATCGAAAGTAAAATAATGTTATGCAAAAGAAAAGAAGTCAGGAAACAGGCTAAAGCGAAAGGATTTTCTCTTCCACATACCTTCTCAAATGACCATAGTAACTGTTGACAGAACCATATACCTCCACTTCGATGTGTTGTCATACAGTGGCCAATAGAGATATAGGCAGAATGAAGTTAGAAAACTCAGATCCATGTTCTGTCCAGATGAAAACAAGCTCTAACTTTTCTCCCTAAGACATTTAGCATTTATCTTACTTTTTACAAAATGGATGTACTGCCTCAGTGCGAATATTATAAGTCTTATGAGGAGCTGCTGAGGGAATTGGGTTTTTTTAGTCCAGAGAAAAGAGGTCTCAGGGGAGACCTTATCGCTCTCTCCAACTACCTGGAAGGAGGTCAGAGTGAGGTGGTTGTCAGTCTCTTCCATATCAAGTGATAGTAGAAGAGCAAATGGCCTCAAGTTGCACGAGGGGAGGTTTAGATTGGAAATTAGGAAAAAATTCTTCCCTGAAAGGGTTGTCAAGCATTGGAACAGGCTGTCGAGGGAAGTGATTGAGTCACCATCCCTGTAGGTATTTAAAAGATGTGTAGATGTGGCACTTAGGGACATGATTTAGTGGTGGATTTGGCAATGCTAGGTTATCGGTTAGTCTTGATGATCTTAAAGATATTTTCCAACCTAAACAACTCTATGATTCTGTGATTCTATTATCAAGCATTAGTCTGCTCAGAAATTTATTTGCTGTGTCTTAAGAGTTAGATTATCTAAGGCTTACTAAGAAATACTTTTAAAAGGCAAGTCAGTCGAAAACGGATGTCTCAAGCCGAATGTGTCTCCTTTCTAGGTTCTTGTACTTCTAATACCTAAAGGGGGCCTACGATAAAGCTGAAGAGGGACTTTTTACAAGAGGGTAGATTTAAATATAAGGAAAAAGTTCTTCACTGTGAGGTTTGTACGACACTGGGACAGGTTGCCCAGAGAAGCTACAGATGCCTCATCCCTGGAAGGGTTCAAGACCAGTTTGGATGAGACTTTGAGCAACCTGGTCTAGTGGCAGGTGTCTCTGCCCATGGCAGGGGGGTTACAATTAGATGATTTTTGAGGTCCTTTCTAACCAATCAATTCTATGATTCTAAAGAAAGCCTAGAGTGAATAGTTTAGATTTACAGATAGAGCTCTTAGATTTCACAGGCTAGGCCAAATGAAGATAAATAAGACAATAAAAGTAATAGTTTTATGAAGTAGTTATTGCAGAAAATTTAGTAATATCTGATTTGCTATCTGTTTTCTGTTGGATCCATACCAGTCTTTTATGTAGCAGCTGGAGATCAGTATGCTTCAGCACTGTTTTCTTTCGCAGAAGAAAATTTGTTTGGGTAACAAATAGATACTTTACATGTTACATTGCTAGTTAATAGATTTACAATAATAGCAGGCCTTTTTCTAACAAGTAGTGCTTATAATCATAATTTTAGTGGTTATACATGTTGTAAGAGTGCCATGAAGTTATAAGTGTTAACAGCACTTTATATATGCTCTATGAAATATACTAGTCTCATGTATCACACCTTAACCTCTCCAGCATTTTGTCTCACCATTTCAGTGTTTTAAATTGTATTAACTTGGGAATTATTTCTAGAAGTACCTGTGCAGTCATTATGAACATAAGAACTAGCAGTGTTGTAAGATTTAAACTAAAATATACAAGACTGAAGCTCCTCATGAACAAGAGCCTCTCTGAGGGCTCTCTGAGGCCCTCTTTTCTCAGGGGCTGTAAAACAGCCATACGGGAGTGCTGGACCTCTCAGCTGGGCACAAGAGTCTAACATCACAAGAGCAACCCCATGCCAAGCCAGATAGCTGATTGCTATACAAAGGTTGCTCAGCTGGTTCTATACTTGCCTGTGAAAACAGTCTGGAGCTTGTGCAGATAATTGATTTCTTTTTCTGGTAACTTAATAGGCACTGAATGAGATCCTGTATTTGTTAAATCAGTGCCATCTGTGTTGTATTTCCTCCCATCCTCCTCAGCATAGGCATATTTTTGATATTATTCTAGTCTGGCATGCACATTTTTCTTTTTAGTTTTAATTTCTTTATTCTGTTTGCCATAAGAGGAAAAGAATCAACACATTTTCAGTGAGATGATGCTTAGCACATATTAGAGTTTAAGTATACTGCTTTTTTATAGATCTTCAGTCTGGAAACTTTATATCAGTACAAAGATGCTGCTAATAAACTTTAACATTTTTGCTAATAATCCTTTAATCAGCTGCCTGGAAAATTTTAAATCATAAATGTGTTATAAATGTTGGAAGATTATCTAGATTAAATAATTTCTTTTTTAATCTAACCAGTCTTACATTATAGATGTAAAAGTGTTATATTTTAGAGGAAAAATATGGTTATGGACTGGTATACTGTAAGAGAGATATGACATTTCTGTCTGGTTTTGTAGATGTTCATATTTGTTAATCACCGATTTTCTTCAACTCACTCTACAGCCACTATATTAATTCCAGCCCCAGAGCTACCCTTATCCAAAAGAAATCAGTCCATTAATGATGTCTAGAATCAATAGGAGACTAAGCTAAGTGACAGTTTCCCTACATATGCTCTTTACAGCACAGATTTATAACGTGTTTATAGACAATTAATTTTCTATTTGCCCTGCTTGGGACAAAGATAAGTGATGGCATGTGATTGTGCAGAAACAGTATATCAGAGAGAGAAAATTTTGACTAATTGCTTACAGGAAAGTTATTATTTAAATTATTATTGAAGGAATGTGAAAAGATAGGAGCACTTTTAACCAAAGTCGTTCTGTTTAGTTGCAGAGAATGAGCTGAAATAGCTTGTCTCAATCTATGGAAAAGAGAAGGGATTTAACATTATGCCTTGCAAATTTCCAGAAGCATAGGAAGGTAAAGAACCTCTACTCCGCCCAAGCATATCATTCCATGGGGCTGACTTTCTTTTAGATTTTTCTCTAAAATCATGAATCTGAATAAACTAGAAATAACTGTGTAATAAATGAAATTTCTGCTAGAAGGGTTCAGGTATTCCCAAAGGAAAATAGTTGCAATTCTTCTATGCTGCTCTTTCTCTCCACTCTTCAAACCTAACTTCTACAATGATAAATAACACAATGATGAACAAACATGACAGAAAGAAAGTAGAAAGCATGGAATAAGGTGATTCAAAATGTTCAGCTATGACACAGTTCTAGAATAGGCAGGTTTCAAAACATCTTTCTTCATATCTGGAATTCACATTAGGTCTGACGCTGGTTACCGTATTAGAAGTCTTCACATACTAAAATAAGTAAATAGTTCATCTGGCTAAGCTTTATCCTAAACCATTACTAGACTGTATAATTTTTGTATTAGTTCTAGCCCATAATTTGTTTTTAGAGAATAATTTTAGCCACTAGTAAGAATTTTAATTCTATTTAATGAGCATTTTTAATCAAAAGTCATACATTATTATGGCAGCAGGTTCTGTATTTTTAGCCAAGAAGGTCCGATTGCTTAGAGGAAGATTGCTGGAAAGTCTTCATGTTTTTAAAATGTAAACATTATGTGCTTCAATATATGCAACAATTGGCCCATTTCCTTCCTTCCTCCCTTCCATCCTCCCTTCCCTCTTTCCCTCTTCCTCCTTTTCCTTCCTTCTGCTTTTTTGTCTTCCTCCCTTCTTATGCAGTGTAGATCATTTTCCCATTTTACAGAATCACAAAGATACATAATACTTAAAAGTACAAGAATTGGCAAATACAACACTTGTAAAATCTTTGTAGGGTGATTTTATTTTCAAATTGTAAGTCAAGTGCAATAATCTACATCCTGGTTGTAAAGCCATGCAAAAACATGAGAAGGGTTCTTTCTTTTCTCCTGTTTCCTTCCCTTCTCCCAAAGCATGAAATTGTGTGAAATGTTCCATAAACTGAAAGGAAAATTTCCATCAAGTGGAGTATGGTTAAATATAGAGGTAACTCAAGTTTGTGCTGCAGCAGAAACACACAGTTAAATCCATCATAATCTGGCTAAATATTTAAAATTTGAACAACTCATATGATGCTAAGATGTATCTTAATATGCAATCTTAACACACATCTCCATTTCTTGTAGTTCTGTGGTCACCATCTGAACATATGCAGGCACTGGCTTTTCCAGACAGAAAACAGTTTCTCTCTCCCTTTTGAGAGTTCATACCTAAGTGTCTCGTAAACATAACAGCTTAATAAACAGACAGGAAAGGTTAAGGAGATGTTCACTTTTCTTTCCTACTGTTTGAGCTTTCCTACTGTTTGAGCTAACTATCTATAATAGACAGAAAAATAAATAGATAAGAAAAATAAAAAGCTATCTGGTAGTCATGGTGGGCAAAATCTTCCCTATTTCCAGATCTTTCTAATAGCCAAAAAAAGAAGGCAAAGATTTATATATTGTTAATGTTCCCCTTAGTAGACTGGATACCTCCTAGTCTAACTAAGGGAAACCAATAAACCACAGTTTAGTAGTTCCTGAGAACTTAGTTCTCGTCTATTACATACAACAATGGAAATTTGTAATTCTCTACCTTGTGTACTGGGACCTAATCCACACTGAAATTTTTAGTCTTGATCTTGATGTTTTCTTGTTTACCATCCTTTTACTGTTATTACTTCCACAGCTTGGCTATATTTCCTATGAGGCCTAGGAATGGGGCAGCTGTGATTCTGAGATCTGTTGATGAATCCGTTTATGTCCTAACCTTTGTGAAGCAGTCAACCAATATAATTAGAAATCTTTCTTCATTCAGTTATCCAAATGCACTGTCCTTAGCAATTTCTTCTCATGCCTAAATAAATTCATGCCTCTGACAGTAGGATTGTGTGTAATTTATTTTATTTTTTCAGTCTATGGTATATAATGTTTCTTAAACATGTTTTTTCTATAGTTCTATAGTATCTAAAACAAAATTCAACAGTACAAGCAAATTCATTAATAACACCGTTATTAAAAACTCCAACAATTTTTTACAAGTATCTTGTTACCTGTACTGGCCTGAGGTGTGAAATTCCTCATATTCATTATTTGGATTTCTAAATTCTTATGTGTAGGCATAGAAGAAAAACCCCTTACTATAGATAAATACAGTGCATATCTACAGTGTGTTCAAATGGGAATTTCTGTCAGTGTAATATAAGAGGACTTTCAGAAGTATATTTACACTTCCACATTAAAGAAACATAACTGAAGTATACTAAGATTTTTTTTAAATTTCATACAGTTAACAATAAATTTTCTTTTTGAACATTACACTTAATATTAAGCAGTACTTATAATCTGTTTCTTCAAAGTATGGTATTTTATAATGACATTTCATTGAGAAACACAGTGATGAGAAAGAAAATAATTGAATAAGAGCATTCAACTAAGGGTAAAAATAAAATTAATATATTACATGTATTTTTTAGCTAAAAAGGGACTCTCAGAAAATGCATGAGAACAACTAACTGAAAGTGCCAGGAATCTTTTCTTTGTAAGGTTTGCATACTGAAAATAGCTGACTATTGGTGAGGTTACCAGAGAAACAACCTCCTAGCAAGGTAAGGAATCAGACTATATGGAGCCACTTCTTTAAGGGATTACGTAAAATGATACAGTATGAAAATACAAGATGAACTTACATCAAATTTAATGGGTCTCAAGAAAAAATAGTGCCATCATTTTTTTTTTTTTTTGGCCTTTTAGATAACCTATTTATGAGCAACAACAGCAAAAAAGCTGTTTATATATTATTTTTATGTTATTTACTACTAAAATGACACAGACCATTTATTTATCATGCAACTGGTGCTCTTAAAGACTGGTAATTTTCATCCTGCCATAGACCATTTAAATGTGTGCTTTCCCCAACATAACCTCAGGATGATATTGCGCACACCATATGTAGAAGGAGTAAATTTACATTTTCTGTCATCCCTTTCTGATAAATCACAAAACTACCTTTACTGCACTTATAAAATACAGCAGATTTCATATAGCAGCTATTTCAAAAATAGGATTAAATGTCAAAAGTAAAGAGATAAGTGAAAATCCGATCTATAAAAAATTTCCCAGTATGTAGTCCCTCTGACTTCGTTCATCAAGGTTGTTTAGCATTTGTTTATGATTGCCTTCCAATTAAGGCATCAAAAAGGCAAACTTTTTCACAGGGATTTAGCAGACAACAAAAGCAGCATGACTATTAGCAGGTTATCATCAGGCCAAAGACATGGAGGTGCATGATGGGTAATGAATTATAGTCTGTGGACAAGTTTGAAATTTCTACCATGTACTGTTTTCTCTACTCTGCTTTCATTAGACTACTGCATCCAGGTCTTGGGCTTCCAGTACAAGAAAGACATGGACCTGTCAGAGCAGGTCCAGAAGAGAGCCAGAAAAAAACCCTCTCCTGTTAAGAAAGGCTAAGAGAGTTGGGGTTGTTCAGCCTGGAGAACAGAAGGCTCCAGGGAGACCTTATTGAAGGCTCTTAATATTTGAAGAGAGCTTATAAGAAAGCTGGAGAGAGACATTTTACCAACAGGAGAAAGGGAAGCAGTTTTAAACTGAAAGAGGGTAGATTTAGATTGTATAGAAGGAAGAAATTTTTTATAATGAGGGTAGTGAAACACTGCAACAGGTTGCCCAGAAAGGTTGTGAATGCCCCACCATTGGAAGTGTTCAAGGTCAGGTTGGAAGGGGCTTTGAGAAACCTGATCTAGTGAAAGATGTCTTTGCCCATGTCAGAGGGGTTGAACTAGGTGATCTTTAAAGGTCCCTTCTAACGCAAAACACTGTGATTCTGTGCTTCTAAAATTGATATTAGTAAAAGAACTTTTTATATTCCACTCCTCTTAGACAAATACAGAAACTTAAGTAAATCTGACTAGTTTTTCTTTATAGTTGGTGAAACTGGTATAAAGAATCTCACATATCTAAGTATTAAAGGTTTTTTTCCAATGTATTATTAATCTGAACTCTGTGGCTTAAGTTTATATTTAAATGATTCAATATAGATACTCAGTGAAAAATTCTGATGAACTTATGCAAGATGACTTGTTTATTTCAGTCAGACTGTTCATATAAGTTCAGATTTATGCATATACACACACAGAAAAAAAAAATCCACATAATAAAGAGCATAACTCATTTGTTATCAACATTATCTTGAAAAAGAGAAAAATAATATGGAACAGCTGCTCTTTTTGATTCATCCCTGTAGAATTAGATCAAAAGTTTTAATTATATTTTTCAGATTTCCTTGTCTCAATGAAAATCCATTTTACAATATTTTTATGACCATTTATGATAATTTAATGTCCAGAATTAATTTGGATTATTTTATAGTGACATACTGTGTTATGAGATGAAATTCTTAATAAAATATAAAGAACTTTTGTAACTATTCTTCCAGCAATCAGTGACAAGACTGATATTTATTTCCACAAGGATAGAACTTCTTCTGTTATACATCTCATACGACCAAAATTTGAGAGAAGATGAAGCAATCTAGGAACAGGAAAGTTGACTGTCTTCATAACTTTTTGACAGAGTAAGATTTCTACTCTTTTTTTTTTTTTTTAATATTTCTCCTTTTTAGCCCTATTTCCATGGGAAGAATATGATTAGCAGGAAGTTAAATTGTTGAATTTTGTCTTTTTTTTTTTTTTGAAAAAACATGTCCACATACCTGAATGATAAAAACAGCCATGTTACATTTTATGACTGGGTTTGGGTTTTTAAAGCAAATGAGGGACATGGCAGTATGTGCATCTGTTTATCTGTGCACGCTCATGTGTGAGTGCACAGAGTCATCTGTACGGAAAGCAGTGAATGCATACATAGAGTGAAATTTTCTAGAAAGGTTTATGCTTTGTCCTACTGTATTCAAATAATTTTGTGGGAATCTTGTTCTCTGAGAGAGTCAGCAATTCTCTGTCACTTATGTATTAGATACTGAAAGAAACTGTTTCCTTCCTTTGCCTTGTGCCTAACTTGTCCCAGATGCAAGAATGAATTAGCAAACAAATGCTTTTCCCTGTCACATTCTTACTGATTGAAATCCTACTTTTCAAGATGTCTTCCAAAAATTTCTTCCACGAATTTTAAGAAAGATCTGAAGAACAGTTGCCAAATCTCATTTGGGTTCAATTAATAATGAACAATGGAATGGCACAATTAATTTTATACTCTCATTTTTGTTGGCCATTTCCATATACAAATAAGAGTCAAAAGTCCTAAGGTAAACTTTATATTGACACTCTGGAAGTTCCTCTGCATGCTAATAAAGCTTTCAGAAACTGTCATTCTTAGATAAATAGTATTCAATGTTAGACCTATCCCGTGGAATACAGACACTTGCTTGGTTGGGTGGGTGGGTGGGTGGGGGGTGGTGGTGGTTTTGGGTTTTTTCCACATATGTGCAAATATCTAGCACTTCCAAAGATATCTGAGAGGTTCAGCTCAAAATTACTGAGAAACTTACAGATACTAATATACTTGCATGAAAAGTGCAAGTGCATTTAAATTTCAGCTTTGAATCTATTAGTTTGGGATCTGTTACTATCTCTATGGATACTTTTCCCTGTTACACTTTCTATTTGCCTCCAAGATGGAGTTTGATTTTGCTAAATCAACACTTTTCTGAATGTATTATGGAAAATGAAAAAAAAAGTCTATACTTGAAGTAATGAAGATGGGTTGGAATAAATGCCTATTTGAAATATATTGTGAGTATCCATTGACTACAGTATAGATGAATGATTTTTATTTCTCCAATCTCTTTTTCTAGTGGAGCATAGATTAAGTTTGATTCTCACTATGCTTACAATATTTCTTAGTTTTAAACCATTGCAACACTAAAAATTAGCTTCAGGAAACAGTCCTCCTTCATGTCTTTGATCTCCACTTAAATTACAGAAACAGTCAGCCAAACACCTAATCATGACTACCTTGAGTGAAACACTTCATTTTCTTCTAAGGAAGAACACAGTCATAATATTGAACTGTTAATTTATGCATATAGCTGATCCAGGTAGCTATGTATGTCATTTTTTTTTTTTTTTTTTGTCTTTCCAACCATTAATTATGTTTGCTTAGTTTATAGTCTCTTTTATTAAATTGCAGTGCGAATTTTCAAAAACCTGCTTAGTAGTTAAGTATCTAATTATCATCAAAAACAAAGGTGAGTAGTTGCGTGGTTGCTACCTTTCACTGATATCTTTGAATTTTAATTCTGCTTTTGTGTGTGTTATGTGTCTTTTTTCTTTTTTTCTTAGTCATTTCAAATAATTTTACCTCTTTACTAAAATAACCAGCCCTCTCCCTTTTCTTTCATTCCCTTAGAAAAGAAGTATTCATTCTGGGGGCATTGATTATGAACTTTGTTTTAATAACAAGATCTTTGATACAGTTTTACTGGTTGTTTGGTTTTGGTTTTTTTTAAGTAGTGTTTATTCCTTCTTTTCTTTGAATGCTTTACTATTTGCAGCTTCATTTTCTTTTTTTTTTTTTTTTTCCCCTGAACATTTTTAGTGCAAAGTTTCATTAAAAAGAGAAAGAATTGTGGTCATGGTTTTGTTGGAAATGGGCTAGTTCCTTTAAACTACCATAAAGCTGTACCAGATTTGCATGATTTTCACTGAGAAATAAGCAGTAGTGATTATCCTTATCCCCTTACACAGTTTGTCCCACTGTGATTTTCAAGCATTTGTCAAGAAACAGTCAAACAAACCAGGTATGCACAAGGACAGAGCAGGAAGCTGGATAATTAAGTAAAACCTGAATAATTATGCTTCATTCATATGGAGTTTCTGAATGCTCTACAGCTTACACATTAATAAACTTCCTTTGTAAAGCAAAAGAGGGCAAAGATGTACTTTTTCAACATTTCAGCACTATAGTGAATCTGTGAACATTTGTAATGATATTGTTTGGAATTCTTGTAAGGTTCAGTTGACTGGCACAAGATCAGCTTCTCACTTGCCCCAATGATACCAATGCAACACATTTATAACATCTGTATTTATAAAAGAAACATACTAATTTGTGAAATTTTTATTCTTGAACCTTAGTTATCATCATCATTGCTATAGTTCCAGTCTATTATCTTTCTCACAGAGTGGCATTCCTTGCCTAAATTCGCTATCTTTGATAGATGTTTCTTACCAATATTTCATGCAAAATCCTCTTGGTTACTTTTAGTCATACAGAGCTGTTAATCATAAAACCATTTTCACTTTTGACATCTGTTCTTAGAAAATGTAAATGACAGTCACAAGAATGCAAACTTGGCCCACTCTTTTTTCCCACAATGACCCTAGAATTTCTTTTTTCTTTCATTGCTCCAGGCCATAAATACTGAAAATCCTAATTAAAACACAAAGTTTGACTCTGTTCTCTTCAGGGATTACAGGAACTAAGTGAAAGGAATGTGAATTAAGAAATTACACTGGTCCCAACAAAGACACCCTCAGAGTTTTAAATTGTTAACTTTTCTTTGCTCTGGGATCATGTACCTTGTAAGGGAAATGGTTACTGTGGAAAAACTAATGAATGTAGACATCATTCAAACAAGTTTCACACATACATGAAGTGTCAATGTGAATAGAATTTCAAACAAAAACATTTAAGCAATTATGCAAGAAGGAAAGAATTATATTTGCTAGATACAAGGACAGCTTTGTTGCCTCTGACTTCACAGAAATAAGCGCACTTGTGTTTGTGTGTGTATGTAAAGTATGTCTTTACAGTAGTAGTAAGGCTGCACCACTTGAGCAAACCAGGCAAGAAAACTGACACATTTTCTAGAGCTGATGTCAAGAGTTGTAGGTCAAGGTCATGCTGAACATAATACCTTCTGCCTGTACAAGGCAACTTTGTTTGATTGTTGCCTCCCCTTTTATTTTTTTTTTTTTTTCCTAGAGAGAGGTAACACACTCAAGCTGAAAAGGGGAAAAAGTAGAAAAGCAGCTCTATCTGTCAGAATCTTGCCTGGCTGCAACTTCCCCATTGATGGGGAAAACAACCTAACAATGCAACTGGATTAGTCTTACAACAGATGAAGGGAGATAGGATAGCCAGTTTGTTTCATGGGCCATTTTTGCCTTGCGTGTTGTACTGCATTAAAAATCAGTGCAGTAAAGGACTCTGGGATAAAGGACTCTGGAAACAGAGAACAAAACAGATTCTGTCTCTAATATTGCACCAAAATAAAATTAAATGACAGAAATTTTCCAAGTGCGAAGAGATTTTCCATGGTACATGGTTTGGCTAGTCTTATAGTGCTTTAACAGAAATGAATTGGGCTTTTTAAAGAGAGGAGAGACGATGGGAGGAGAGAGGAGAGAGGAGAGAGAGGAGAGAGAATAGAGTTAGATCAGAGCAGACCAGACCAGACCGGAACAGAACAGAACAGACGAGGACAGGACAGGATAGGGTAGGATAGAATCAAATAGAATATAGTAGAATAGAGCTAAAAAAAAAAAAAAAAAAAAAAAAAAGAAAAAGAAGAAAGAAATGTTAAAGCATGTTTTTAAGGGCATTGTCCAAATACCTCTAAAACACTGACAGGTTTGGCACATCGATTACCTCTTCTAGTGCTCTTCCAGTGTTTCACTACCCTTTCAGTAAAAAAAATGATTTCTAACATTCAGTGTAAACCTCCCTTGGTTCAGCTTCAAACCACGAATTGCCTACCTTCAATAATTTTTGCTATTTCCTCCAGGGTAGTTATTCTTGATTTACAAATAATATAGATGGTTAATAGAATCCAATAACTTTCAACTCCAGAAATGCTTTATATAACCTCTACATCTAAAATACCAATGGGAAATAATATCCAAATGTAGGGGTTTCAACTTTTTTGAAACAGTGAAATATTTTACAAGTAATAAATTTATTATTATTGCATTTCACCAGTATTTCTTTACCTAAAACTGGAGAACATTAGTGAGCTTTATTGCAGTCTATTGCAATACCCAAAACAAATATATTTTGTTTTCTCTATTATTTGGTGTGTGTTCTTGGTTAACCACAGTCATAATGAACTTAGTCAAAAATGCAAGACTACTGGTTTGACTACGAGTTCAGGCATTAACCGCGCAGCTAATTCTTATAGAATGAAATTATGTTTATTTAGGAAACAAATAACATCAAGAAGGTTATCCAGATCTGACTCTTTCTTGCAGAAACAATTACTAGTTTCAGTAAAACAGATTTCTTTTCTTTTCTGGGTTGCCCCTGCAATACTGTAGAAAAAATTGGGTCTCTTTCAGAAAAATCTAATATTCCAGAAACATACAGAACTACTATATGTATCCAGCTATCAGTGCATGTATGTGCAAACTGTTCATTGTGTTCAACAGTATTCTCCATAAATGCAACATCTGAATACAAAACCATTGCAAAAACTAAACCAATTTTCACTGTATAGAAGTCAAGAGGCCCTTCAGTTATCAACCTGCATTCTCTAGACAGTCATTAGGGAGAGAAAAGTAAAGTATTCCAAAAAGGAGATTCAGCTCATGAAAGGCCTGAACTATGATTCCCTCTCTACTGAAAATGCTGCTTTGTGACAGCTAGCTGTCCTGGGCACTCTCAGCAATGTCACAGAGCTAATCACAGTTTGTACACTTAGGTGCTCAACTTATTTCATAAAATGTACTGAGAATCTAAGCTTGTGCTCTATTACCCTGCATTGGTTTAATCTTATTTAATTTTGAGAATGGGATGGGATAAGATGGGATAGGATAGGACAGGATAGGGTAGGATAGGATAATAAAGTTAGAAGCGAACTACAGCAATCATCTAGTCCAACTGCCTAACCATTTCAGAGTTGACCACAAGTTAAAGCATATTATTAAGCGCACTGTCCAAATGTCTTTTAAACACCAACAGGCATGGGACATCGACCACCTCTCTAGGAAGGCTGTTCCAGTGTTTCACTCTCCTTTCAGTAAAGAAATGGAACTGCACTTCAAAGGCTGTAACATTCATATATTTATAAGTTTTCGTTTTACAGAGGAGGAATGTACAGACACAAAATTCAGGGTTCAAATCTACAAAAGGACTTAGCTGTGACATGATTCAGAATTGCTATGTGCTTCTTTTCCTCTGTTTTAGTCAGCTTACTTCCAAAACAGAGTTTGGAATCAATAAATACCTAGTGTGAGATGAAAAAAAGTTAAGAACTAACTTTTGACTTTTAACTATTATATTAGCCTTCTCATGTTAGACTTTTACAAGAGTTGTTATCCATTCAAGAATCTAATTACCCAAATAAATGAGACAATGATTCACAACCCATCACTTCTGAATTAACGTATGTAAATCATATAATATAATGAACTTTAAAGTGCTAAAAGCAGAAGTGATCAACAAAATAATTGCAGTGCTTGCAATAACAGCATTTAAGCTACTGATCTATGGATTATAAGAGGAAAAAGCAGAACTTGTGAATGATAAGTCCTGTCACTGAGACAATTCATTTGAAATAAAAAGCAGTAAAAATAAAAGAAAAAAATTTCATGATTAATGTAGATTTACGTTAGAGACAGACCTACAAAAGTTCCAGCTTATTTTTGGTACTAAGGTTGGTAGCGATGTAATGAATACTTTAAAGCACAAATCCAGAGCATAAGGTAAGTTAAATAGTTGAATAGCAATACTGATTTTAGTCTTCAGAAGGTTATGAGTAGCTTCAGAAGTTGAGATAATACATGGTATCTGGGCAATGAAAGCTAATTAAAATCACTATAGAGAAATGCAAGCTAATGTACAATAGAAGGAACAATTTGAACTTGCACAGGCTGGTGGATTCTAAATTAAGTGTACCCATCCTAGAAAAAATAAAATAAGAAACAAGCATAATTTGTAAAAGCTCAGGGGAAACATATGTTCAATGCCCACTGGCTGTCAATAAAAGAAAGCAAGTAGTAAAGTATTAAAAAAAGAATAAATTAAAATTTTGAAAATATTAGAAGGATACATTCTCCTTGATAGAAATAAAAGTACAAAATTCAGAGAACAACAGCAAAAAACTCGAGGGTTATTTTACTTTATTACTGTAAGGAGATATTAAACATAATAGAACTCTCAAAACAGATGAACAGCTGATTAAAATTCAGGTAGTGTCTTGATTTTATTAGCATTGTCCAATTTACAGCAGCTGAAAACTTGGCTGCCAAGTTTAAAAAAGAGATGAATACCAGATGACATAGCCAAGAAGTATGAAATAAAAATACTTTAAAAGGAATTATATGTTCTTGTTTTCCCCTTTCTTTAAAAGAATAAAAGACCAAACACTTCAATAAAAAAGGTAAAAAACCCACCCCCAAACCCTTAGTAAAAATGAAATAAAAACATATAGGTTAGGGGTGGGGATAAAAGCATTTTATTAGAAATTGATATGGCAAAGTGGTGAGGCATACATTTTATTCTCTGATATCCTATACAAGTTTTGAGTTCAGCCTCTGTTATGATCTTTCCTCCTCATTTGGAGTCTTTTCATTCTTATGTCTTTTCCTCATAATTTTTTTTAGCATGGCCTACCCTAAAACATAGGTTTTTGAAACCAACATTAAAATAGATTACTACTGAAATAAACATGTTGGAAGAAGAAAAATCCCTGCTAGTTCTAAAATAGACAAACAGGCAGAAGACCCAAATAAATTTCAGAGAACAGTAATGCATATAGAACCACCTGATTAAACTCATGGAAAATGTTGTCTTGACTATATCCCTGGAAACAATTCAGAAGTATTTGATTTTTATATGTATATGAATTACTTTCTCTATTCTTCTTAAAAAAAAAAAAAAAAAAAGCGCACTTTTTAATCTCAAAAAAAAAAAAAAGTTATTTATATTTAAAATGTGAGGCTATGTTATCTTTTGTTTGCTTTAAAGAGACAAAATTATCTCCAGGTGAGATTACTTAAAATGAACCTAGTGTTTCATTGGTTAGTGAACAAGTCCTAAGAATGTAAGTTGCAAGTCAGTCAATTAGACAGGGGAATTAGGAATTCAGTTCCATGTTAGATATTTAAATTCTGTTAGATATCATCTTCCTCTGGAGGTCTGCAACATTACCCGTTTCTGTCTGTTTACTAAATAAGAAAGGCATGCACTTATAGGACATAACATCAGTAAACATCCAAACAGTACATGAAAACACACTATACAAGTGAACAGGGTGTAAATCTGCCGGCAGTAAATTCTCTCTTGTTTCTAAACCAAGTCTTTCTTTCATTCATTATTTGTACCTTTCTGTACCTATGATTCTCTCAAATTTACTGGCCTTTTGAGAGAACAACTTTAATTTGTCTAATGATATTTTACTATGCTTTTAAAAAAAGATTGTTGTTATTTTTGCTATTGCTTTTGTTATTTATAAAAAAGTATTCATAGGCAAAATATGATGTTATACAGAGAGTCAAAATTCTCTCCTCCAACCCACATTAGTCAAGGAAAAAAATGCATGAAATTATACTTCTGTATTTTGAATTGCAGATCTACTGTGATGATTATACAGCAAATATTTTTCCAGTCTTATGGTATTTGGAAATGAAAGAGGATCCAGGTAAGTGTTACAAGAGAGTTAATATTAGTGCCCCAGGGCCACTTTTGTCTCTGAAAATTTGGAAGTTATTTAATTGAAATGATACTGTGCTACTTCGGAAATGTACAGCCCAAACATAGAATCAGAATAGTAAGGGTTGGAAAGGACCTTAAGATCATCTAGTTCAAACCCCCATGCAATGGGCAGGGACACCTTGCCCTAAACCACGTGGTCCAAGGCTCTGTCCAACAGATGTCAGGATGGTTGAAGTCCCCCATGAGGACAAGGGCCTGCGAGCGTGAGGCTGCTCCTATCTGTCTGTAGAGCGCTTCATCCACAGAGTCCTCTTGATCAGGCGGCCTGTAACAGATCCCCACCGTAATGTCCCCCATTGCTGTTCTCCCTTTGATCCTGACCCACAAACACACTGTTACCTCAACACCCGTGCCCAGACAGAGTTCCATACTCTCTAGCCTATCACTGACATAGATAGCAACGCCCCCTCCCGTCTGCCTGGCCTGTCTTTTCTAAACAGCCTGTATCCTTCCATTCTGACAATACAGTCATAGGAGCCATCCCACCATGTTTCTGTGATACCAATGACATCATATTCCCATAGCCTTGCACACATCTCTAATTCCTCTTGCTTGTGCCCCATACTACAGGCGTTTGTATAGAGGCACCTTAGCCGAGCTCCAAACGCAGCCAACTCAATGGCTGGGGCAGCTGGAACATCTCTACATCACTCCAAGCACTTATTACAGGTGCTGGCAACTGACCAGGAGTGTTGGGATGGATCAATGCTCCCCTCCCCCAACACATCTAGTTTAAAGCTCTCTTGACCAGCCTGGCAAGCCTCCTACCAAAACAGCTCTTCCCCTTCCTTGTCAGACCACCTCCACCAGCCTCCGGTAAACCTGGCATCCCAAATGGAGCTCCATGTTCTAAATAGCCAAACCCCTGACTATGGCACCACCATTCTAACCATTTATTAACCTGCCAAATGCGCCTAGCTTTTTTAAGGTCCTACCCTTTGTCCTGGAGAATCGATGAAAAAACTATCTGAGCTCCAGAGTTCCTAACCACCTCTCCCACGGCTCTGTAGTCCTTCTTAATGTTCTCCAGGCTACTGCTATCTATATCTCTAGCACCCACATGGACCACTAGAAGGGGGTAGTAGTTAGCAGGACTTACCAGAGCAGGCAGGCTCTCAGCAACATTCCTGATCCGAGCCCCTAGCAGGCAACACACCTCCCTCGAGACTGGATCAGGCCAGCAGATGGGTGCCTCTGTGCCTTTCAAAGTAGAGTCCCCTACTACTATGACCCGCCGCTTTTTCCTGGAGGCACCAGTAGTGATCCTCTTTACTGGTGCATCAGCAGGATGCTCATTAGGTGTGGTGGGTGCTTTCTCATTAGCCCCCTGCAGAACCGCGAAGCGGTTCTGGGTGGGGACATCAGATTTAGGAGGAAGCCCCTTGTTGTTAATTGTCCTCTTCCTCCTTTTTCTGTTAGCTTTTCTCGTAACTAATTCCCAGCTTCCTGGGTTGCTGCCCTCCTTCTTTCCTATATGAGCAATGCCGTACGTTTGCGGCCCCTGTACAGCTTGGGCCTGGAGCAAGCAGCCCAGCTTCCTCTCAGCTTCCCTGGCATCTTTTAGCTCTCCAACAGCCTCCCGCAGCTCAGCCACCTGCTGCAGGAGGACCTCCACCAGGGCGCACCGAGTGCAGCCCTGCCCATTGTGCACCCTCGCCTCAAGAGTCCAGTCGAGGCACTTTCTACACCTCGAGGTCTGCGCCGCAGCCTCCCCTCTCATCGGCTCTGTCTGGGTGCCTACGCTGGCAATCGCCGGGGCAGAGCTCCCAGAGCGGGCCCTGCTCCTGAGGCGAGTGCTCACCATCCCGCTCGCTGCCCGCTCGCCCTGCCTGCGCCAACTGCCGCGCCGCGCTCCTGGTCGCTCGCGTTCCCTGGGATGGGTTTTTACCCACTGGGGGCTGGTGCCGTCACTCCTGGCGCCGCCCCCTGTGAGTCAGCTGCTCGCGTGAGCTGAGCTGCCGGCTCCTGGGCAAGTCCTGTCGAGGACTTGAGGCTCCCTTGGTCGCTCTTGCTGCTCCGAACTGAGGCTCCTGGACGCTGTGCTTCCCCCCGCTCCGGTGTTAAAGGCGTCCTCTCTGGAGATACTTACCTCCGCAATTCAACATAATTAGGACTGATGGGGGGGGGGGGGGGGGGGGGGGGCGTGTCTTGTGTTTTTGTTGAAGTTTTGAGGTTTTTTTAATTATATGGGGAAACATACTCAGCGAAAAACAGAATACCTTAAGTTTGCTCATGGTAAGAATTTCTCTTTCTCTGGAAATGACAGAAATCGCCACTCTATATAACATCCTGAAATCCTTATTAAGAGAGTTCATTTGTATCGGAACAGTCAATTTGATCAATGTAAGTTGCTGCAGGTAAAATTCTGGACTACATAATTTTGCTAAATAACAAAAGGTAAATGAAGCTGAAGTCAGACATTGATAAATTTTCTCTACAGAAAATATTTTCACAACAGATGGTCTCTAAATATGTAACTTACGTGAAATATATTTCCTGGTAGCCTTTTTTATAATGAAAAAGTCAAGTAAAGAAAAAATAGACATTACAATTATGGACCTTAATCGACTGAGTAGTTAGAATAGAAAATCCTTTGAATGTAAGCTGAACAAAGCAGAAAAATGTAAATGATCTATACCTAAGTAAATGGTGCATGACGAAGAATAATTGTATATTTTCCAAGATCCTTTTAAAGTACCACATTTTTTTTTCTTTGATATGGCTAAAATGACCATACGACTAAAGAAGACTAAAATGTCTTCTATTTAAGATCTCTTTTTTTTTTTATTTTTTTAATTCTTTTTGTTCATGTGGGCTTTTCCCTGTATCACAGAACAACACTATACATTTGTTAACATAGCAAAAAAAAAATTACAGCACACACAGAATTAGATTTTTCAGCTGTCTTTAAATATTTAATAAGTGTTTTGTTTCCATTTTGAAGAAAAGGGGTAGGGCCCAAAGCTTTGAAGAAGAGATCACATAACCTGTAATGAGGTTTCTGTGTTCCAGAAGGAGGGAGGATAAAGATGCCTTCAACATTCCTGTGGTTTGGAATAGTTTCACTGTTGGCCTCACATTTGTGCACATTTACAAATATTTATTTACTCTCTGCAGAGTAAAACTGTTTATGTATCACCCACTCCTACTGTTGTATAAATGACTATTTCTTTAGTAGCTTGCCCAAAATCAACAGTTTAAACTTTAGACTTCAAGTCTAAGCCAGCCATCCAGCTTCTGTCTCCAGTCAATGAAGGTGAAAGGAGGAGCCTCTCAAGGCAGGTATTGAAGACTCAAATTCTCAAACACATCTCTCCCTCTCAATCTCTCTTTCCCTTTCCTTCCCCATGACCTCAGGAATAGCTTAGAGTGCAGACAGATTCCTGCCATAAACAAAATTTGTCTCCTTCAATCCAAGATGTCTTTTGTCTACACCTTGCATGCTCACAATATCTAGGTTTTCTTCTTAGGACAGAATCAGTTTTGTATTATGCATTTTTGCTGTGCTGAGTAGAACACTTACGAGAGGTGTGATTGACCTCCTAGATGTAATAACATATGGTAAGTTGTTACTCAACTACCTCGTTACTCATTGCATTTCATCTATTGATTTAATGTTTCATATTTGGCTCAGTGAAAAGTTGTGGTAAGCTGTCATATATGGAGATATTAAGATGTTTCCTTTGATACATGATTTCTAAACAATTGTTATAAACTAGAAAGATAACACATTAGGAAGAAAGACTAACAGAAAGAACACAAGTCTGAATTTCAGGACAAAATTCTGTGATAGTAAGTGGGGAAAAAAAAAACCAAACCCAAAACCAATCAAAACCCAACAACGAACAAACTAAAAAAAACCCCAAACAAAACTACAAAAAACCCCAGCAAAACCAACCAAATAAGAACTAAAACCGGGAGACATGTGTACGTAACAGCAACAAATGCCTTGTCAGGGAAGCATTGTCTTGATAACATATTTTGCTACATTTCCTCATTTCTCTAACTGTTATCCCATTTTGCTAAAAAAAAAAAAATGCTGCTTTTAATTTTACACACTAAAAAAACATAAAGAAAACACAAAACAAAGCAAACAAAAAACAAGCAAGCAAACAAACAAACCCAAACAACGCAAAAAAAACACTTTTCACACTTCATTATAACAGATGTAGAAAACTGTTCAGATAAGCCATGTGAGATAGATTCAAAGCAAGGTCTGAAAATGTATCACTCTTGGAATTTTTTACTGCTTCCAGAATTGTAACAAACTCTGAGTAATTCTATCTCCATCGCTAGGAAACCTTCTTTATTTCTTTCGTCTGAGAGGCCTTGCTGTCTACATGCTCCTTGCTGTTTTCAAAAATCAGGTCTCTAGTCTAACTACTTGTTTGCTTGCTGTGTGTCCCGAGGCTTGCTGCTCCATCCCATACCCTGATGCTTCCCCAAAGGATCGTATCCAGGTGCTCTGATAAAGAACATGCCACCTATCCATGCTATCTATCTGTTCAGAAATTTTCAGCAAACGTGAATGTGACATCCAGGGAAAGACAAATGTTCAAGCTTCCTCTCTCCTGCTGAGCCATTCCACCTAAAAAGAAGTATAACATTTGGTAATAGGCTACTATTATTAAATAGTAAATAAACACGAAGAAACAGTTAATATGTTACTTAATGTGGAGGACATTCTATTTTGTAGAACATACTTGTCATATTCTTACCCTTAATCTTTCTGTTGGTCAGACTAGTCCTTAGACATCACTACACCTCAACACCACGATGTATAGACACCTCTGAGGGCATTACAGAGAAAACTTTTGCTCACTGCTTCTTTAGCAGCCAAGACCAAGTGCACTTCTGCAATCATCAGACTGTAGAGACATGATATCTGGTGCAGAGGAAAGTGCTGTAAACCTCACAAACGGTTAGTTATTACCATAACAAAAAGCACAGATAGCATGTACGTCAACTCTTTTGGAACAGGAGAAAACAGTAACTCGTGACTTTAGAACTTGTCGTTGTGCATTTCCTTTTGTGTATGTATATTAGATTCATTTGTGCAAACTATATGAATCTGCTGCTTTTAAACAAATAAAGAATAAATCATAGTCTGAATAACATGATGTAATACCTGTCACGTTTGGCAAGATTATATTCAAATCTCCCAATAGACAACAAATGCAATGAAACTTGTTTTTAACAGATTTCAAAGCATAAATTTAAAATAATTTTCTGTATTTTGAACCTTTTTCTTGTGATGTTCTCACTGTACTAAGATTCAATTTTCAGTCATGTTAGTTTACTGTTTAAAATTACATTGATGTGGAAATTCTGTATGTATATATGCAATATAGAACAGTTACCTTCTGAAAAACAACTTATGAATGGAAAAAGAACACACACACCCCCCCTTGAGAATTAATATATGTAGCTATTCAGCCATAAATTAACTCAAGGATTTTCCAGGACTTCTTGATTAAGACAGAGTTAGGGCCTAGTCTACCTCATCTAGACATCTAATTTTTTTGTCCAATTTCTACAGACAGTGGAAGGTGACTTTTAAAAGCTGCCAGAAGAAAATGATTTTTATCTAACACAGAAGCCTTTTCTATTGGCTATGAAGTCTTTGTCAAAGGGCAGCACTGTCTGCAGATGCTGGATCCCTTTGTCAAAAGTAGAGCTTGCCACAGTTCCCACCCAGTCTGTGCATTAGGACACATAATGCACTCTTGATGTTCTGAATTCTTTATTCAAAGGTAATCCCAATGGACACAGACACTATAAACATGGTTTTGGGGGAACAAATGGGTAAATGGCCCACATGATCACTAGCCTGGGACTATCTTTATAGCTAAATAATAAGAGTTAGACACGGAATGATTGGCCAAATCATGTAATGCAGTATTTTGGTGGGGTTTTATGGCGTAGGATAACAGCTACAATATGTTTTCTGTAGCCTGCTTCCTAAACAAACAATACTAGAACTAAAAATACATATTGTTCTACTTCTGCTGAGTAATGTGCAAACACACCAGATGTATGTCTCAAGTACTGAACTCTAGGTTAGAGAGAAAAGAGACAATAACATATCCAAAGCAAGAATGGTGATATTACCACCCATGTGTCCATTTTAAATATGGAGCTGTCACACATATAAACAAGTTTAAATTAAGTAACACAAATGAAATTCAAAAGCACATATTAATATAAATCATTAATACTCATCAAAATGTTTACCACACTTGTATGAAAGAAAAAAAAACCAGATTAAAGTCTAAGACAGGAACTAAAAAATACCAAAGGAAATTTATAGAGTGGTACTTTACGTTTATGTTTGTTGCTTTGTGAAATTAGTTTATTCAATCCTTTGTCTACAGATACTAAAGTACATTCATTTGCAAACATAAAATCCACCCATTACTATTACATTTATGTGATTACTCATCTTTGTTCTCTCCTGCAAATGCCCCTGTAAGGATTAATACTGAGTTCAACACGCTGTCGTTATTCTTAGGAAGGGCTCTTCTCAGAAAGTGGTCCCATATACTAGTTTCTGAATAATGCAGAATACCAAAGTTTCTAAATTATGGTATTTTCTTAAGGGAGCTTCTAACTTTGCACATGCCTTGAAACTCAGTATTAAATTTTACAGTTTTCCTACTGTTCTTTAAAACATATGCCCATATATTGTTAATCTCACAATGGAAAGTGCTAATCATATGTGAAAAGTCTATAATGCAATCTTAATCATCTGTCACTAGTATATCATTTTAACCACAGACATGGGTTGAAAGATCGAAGAAAAGCCTGTGTTTCTTGTTGTTTTTCTGTTTCCTCATCATGAGACACTGACATGTTCTATCAATGATATTCGATGTAGAAACTGGCAAATATTAAAGAGCAATAAGTTCTCTAAGTTCGATATAGCAAGGAGTTAATTTGAAAAGATATAAACCTTTTGCACTATTTTCCATTTCAGCTCAGGCTGAAATAACACATTAAATTAAAGGTACATCACAGTGAAAATTTGCAGGATTATTTTTAACTGCTGATATTTTCCTGTAAGCATGGAATAGGCTTGACTTGAATGTCTATGTCATATGCATTGAACACATGTTTAGGTGCTTTGATGGGCTAGGGCTGATATCAAAATAGTAAATTTTCCAGGAACTACCAGAGGCAATTCAAAAAGTAAAGCTCCTAGTTATTCCATATTTTGGAACGCAAACTTCCTGAGGAATGGGTAACGAAGACAATATGTATCAAATACACACAGCAATGGAAAAAGCTTATTGCAACCCTAGGAGAATGGGAATTTTGTAACTGTTATTTTCATATGAGGTATTGAAAGAGGACATCTACTGCCCTCAGACTATGGGGTTTTGAGGTGACAACTGCAAAGATACAAATTTATTCTAGGAGCTGAAGGCAAGAAAAATGAATATTCTCATCTGCCATATTCATTTGGAGCAATGGACAAGACTGGGACTGTGAAAAAATGATGCTGTGGAGAGTCCTTTTTTCAACAACAACAAAAATAACCTAGGGCCTCTGTTTTCCTGAGCATTCTGCTGGTTTTCTGCAGAGAATGTGTTACTACAGGTGTTCATCAGAATACTTACAGAAAAGATTTTGACTAATAAACAAAATTCCCCCTTCTGCTGCTTGTAATCAGCTGCAGTTTTGCTACAGAATTTGCCAGAGTTGTGCCTATCTTTGCTGAAAGAGAGAGAGAGAAACTGTCAAAGAATATATCTTTTCTTTTGAATTGTTATCGCTTTGGTAACACACAGGAAAAAGAGGTTAATGTTTAATCATTATCACTAGCACACGGGCACACACATATGGTTGTTTGATGCGCTTAATGACTTTCACTTAAGAATGTGACTTAAGGGATTACTACAAAACATGCAAAAGAAGATGTGACGATTTAGTTTGGTAATATTGTGCTGACTGAACATAACCGTATGTTTTTAGACAGTTCTTATGTTCGTATGTTAAATGCATACTCCTACAGAATGGTTGATCAAAAATAGCTGATAGTTTTAACAGTAGGTAAAGAATACTTACTGATTAATCTCAGACAACTGAGCCTGTTGTGACATTTTAGCTTCATTTTACATTAATGAACTAGTTCGTTTTAATCTCCATTATAGACCTAGTTACAGTGTGATAAAATGAATGCCCGAGGCCATCCACGTTTATGATTCTAATGTAATCAATAGGATAAATTGATGTGCAGGTATTACTTATGATTGTGCACTAAATAACTGTATTCAATACCACATTTAACCTGTGTAGCACAAACAGAAATGCCACATACTTATTTTACTCTTGAATTCCTCATGCTCTGGGGGAAAGTGAAGCAAATGGTAAGTTACCATAATTTTAGTTGGAGATCAATTACTCTACAAAAGAGTTTTCCCATTATTTGCTTGTTTTTAAATATGCCTAGCAAATAAATGTTTCTATGAGTTTAAAAATACTGACAACTGTTATCACTGCTAATAGTAGCCCTGGGTTGCAGAGTTAGGGATTTTAGAGTTTAGTTTGTGCTATCAGATTGTAGGATATGCTTTTTTCCTGCTGGTCCTAGGATAACTTTCTACTTGGTCATTCCTCTTTTCATGACCTATGAAGCTAGTTTAAGCAAGTCTTTGATGAAAATTGATTGCATGGATCCCTTAAAAAACCCTTTCATG
The DNA here is from genome assembly GCF_004027225.2 of Strigops habroptila. Classification (NCBI taxonomy): domain Eukaryota; kingdom Metazoa; phylum Chordata; class Aves; order Psittaciformes; family Psittacidae; genus Strigops; species Strigops habroptila. The sequence continues at coordinate 66,649,512 of NC_044278.2, read as the reverse complement.
TCTCTATATTTCTTACTGGATTGGAGAGGTTTTTTGTCTCTATTCCCAGAAGCTGTCGAAGAAGAGTCTTGCATAGTAAGAAGAAGATTAAAGACAGCCCAGCACTATAATTTTAACAAAATGCCAACACATTTTAAAGATAGCACATATATCAACAATTTATAATTAAAATACAGAGAAATCCTGAATATAAATTGGAAAGTAAAAAAATTCAAATACTCATAACTGTTCTTAAAAACAAATAATTAAATATTACTATTACAAACCCTAATGCACTGTTTTTCTGCTTTCTGAAGTTGAATTCTTATTAAAAGTGATCTGTTCAAGTAAAAAAAGGAATAAAGAAGAGCAAATTTTTATTTTCTAATCCTATGAAAAATAAAGGTATTCACAAAGACAGAGTCTTTTCTGTATTCCGGCTATAGCATATGCAGTCTAATAGTCAATCCGAGTTGCAACGCTACTTTTTATTTTCAATGGGGCAAAACCTCCCAATAATTCAGAGTCCAAGATAATGAAAAATCCATGTGAAAAGAATGTATTTTTATGTGTAATACATGGGCTTATATTCCATAAGTAATTAATTGACAAGGACATTTTGTTTGCTATTTTAGTAAACACAAACCAGGATAGTTATAAGAGCCTGGCAAACCAATAGAGATACAAATTTAAAAAAGAAAAAAGAAAAAAGCAAACAGACATCTAAAGTAGATGATAGAATAGCTACCTCCTTAACGAACCAAATACCAATCAAAAAAATATGAGATCTTACTGGAATTTATAAGGGGATAAAGATCATCACATCTACTTTGGACAGTAAATGTGTACATGTGGAATATTAATTTATGTACATTTTAAGAAATAAGACATTCACCAGTAACATTCTGATTGCCCACAAAAAATATACAGCTTTAATGTTAAAATATTTAAGATATATACAGATTAACTTTTAGACATATTTCTGAACACCTAGGTGTGTTTTCCTACTGAACAGTTTGAAAGATCCTGTGTTATTGACTATTTTCTCCTAAGAAATGATATGAGCAAGAATATTGCTGCCATGTATATTCCTGCCAGTGGAATGAAACTCCAAATTTTATCCAAATTTTATCAAAAATCCATTTTATTGCACGCTTTGACTTCTTCAGTACTAACATGGGAGAAAGTACAAGAATTCCGTAATAAATGGATACACCTCCCAATATCCTTCCCCGCTTTATAGATTCAAACAGATTTTATACAACTAAAATGACAACTAGCTAGGAAAGGTTATGTCAAGTTTCCCTTTTGGAAGCTTTTAACAGTATAACACTTATACCCTTAACTGTTATTGTTCTTCAAAGCATCCAGTTGTGTTTGAGTCTAGTTAACTATTTGACTTCAAAACCATGATGTGACATGTTCTACAGATATATTAAGTTACCATTACTTGACATGTTTGAATTCACACTTCTTTCTTAACTTTGCATTAAACTTCCAATTTATTCTCAGACAGGAAAATGTAATATACTGCTCTGCAGTATGTATATAGTTAGTTGTTATTATGAGTAAATTTTCAGGAAACCCAATGTCAGGTGTACAGTTTATGATCCCACTGTAATCTATTAGAATTATTTTATCTGACTTAAACCTTCTCCAACTTCAAAAACATCCTCATACATTTCTGTCTTTCTTGATATGTGATTTTTCCCTCCATTTCCTCATCATTCTTCTCAGTTTTCTCTGAACACCCTGAAATTCTGTAACACAATTTCCAAAAAGATGATGAAGGCTAAATAACTGGTATTGTGGAAAGAGGCACATCACTGTCTTGTGTAATCGCATAACTGTATCCCACTCTGAACGAACATTTACAGTTTTGGTCCCTTCTTGAAGCTCTACTGAGCGTGCTTCAAAAAAATTACCTGTCAGAGGGAAAGCATATGCAGTGAGTTTTCTTAGTCTTTGGGTGCTACACTGGCACCACTTTCCTAATCAATGAACTCGTTTTTTCAGGTCAATATGGCCGAATGTATGTTTCTGACAGGGCTCTGCAAACTCTCTGGGGCAAAGATGCAGCTGGATTCAGCCCTTCACACCTAGTACCCATGTAATCCTAGCAGAAATCACCATGTGAGGTGTGCTAAAGGAAGCCCATAAAGGACAGCCAACAAAAGTATGTGCTAACACCTGTCAAAAGCCAATCAAAAGTATGTTTCATTTCAGCAGAGATGGAAAGAGGAAGAATGGTTTATCTCTTTGTGACTTTTCCATCAACAGCCTTTTTTGCATGATTAAATATAATGATATTTTTCTGAAAGTTCCATATGGCAACTGTTGCTTACGTATCTTGGGCACAGCCATGACTATAAATATATTTCTGATTCTTAAAATTTTGTTATATTTGTAGCATGTATAAAACCCCACTGCTCTTACACGTTAAAAAAAAAAAAAAAAGACAATTTCTATTTCTTCTTACATGGAAATGTTTTTAAATGTATCTTGTTCTATGTCTCCAAACAAAGCATCTTTCTGAATCAAGGGAAAAAAAAAGGTAGAAATATTTAGTCAGATTGGTTTTGTTGAAGCTTCCCTATTTTAATTTTTTATGGGTTTATTCTGCTTTAGTTTTAATAAGAGTGCACCAGACTTAGTCCAGCTATTTGAAGTCCAAGAGAAAAGTTCTGTTTTAAAAGCAAGTTGTTGAAGTCTTTAATGCGTAAAATTCACTTCCATTATCACCCTACTGCTTTTTGCAATATTGTGTCTTCTCACTGAAATGCCTGTATCCACCCGTATACCTGATACCATGACAGCTACAAATACAGTCCTTATCTCACATAAAATCTCAGACTAACCTACTCTCATTTTGACGTATGGTCCCTTCGTGCAGTAGGGGTAGTTACCTTCTATCCATCACATTGCTCTCTGAGCTAGTTAAGTGGTTTTACCCTGTTTGTGTTTGAAGTTCCTCGTGTTCAGTCCTGGGATGATTCAGGCTGAGCAAACTGAGACCAATGCCATCATATGAACCCAATGACCTTGTGGTTAGGGGACCTGAGAAATGTTACTCCTACAGGATGTCAGTAATTTATAATTACCTTTCCAGCAGCAAGTTCAAAAAGCTTCTTTGCATGAAAGCTTAAGCAAATGTTTGACTCAGAGAGAATCAACACACATAATTATTTTATAGAAGATGACTAGTCAATGTTCATATATCATTTCTTAATGTTGCATGTTAATTGAATCTATGTTCTCAGGCAATGGAGTCTAATGCATTTTGATGTTTAACATGTTCTGATGTTGTGAAATCCAAAGTATGATCAGATTACAGCATTTTTTAGATATGATAAGTATTTGTGGTGTGTTGACCTTGGCTGGATGCCAGGTGCCCACCAAAGTCACTCTATCATTTCTTGTCCTCAGCTGGACAGGGGAGAGAAAATATAATGAAAATTTTGATGGTCAAGATAAGGACAGAGAAAGATCACTCACCAGTTGCTATCACAGGCAAAACAGACTCAAATCAGGGAAATTAGTTTAATTTATTACCAATCAAATCAGAGTAGGATAATGAGAAAGAAAACTAAATCTTAAGATCACTTTCTCCTGATCCCTACCTTCTTCCTGGCTCAATTTCACTTCTGATTTTCTTTACCTCCTCCCCAAAAGTGGCACAGGGGGACAGGGAATGTGGGTTTTGGTCAGTTCGTCACATGTTGTCACTGCTGCTCCTTCCTCCTTTACACACTCTTCCCCTGCTCCAGCAAGGGGCCCCTTCCATGGGAGACAGTCCTCTCTGAACTTCTCCAATGTGAGTCTTTCCCATGAACTGCAGTTCTTCATGAATTGCTCCAGCGTGGGGTCCCTTCCACAGGGTGCAGACCTTCGGGAACAGGCTGCTCCAGTGTGTTCCCCTATGAGGTCACAAGTCCTGCAGCAAACCTGCTCCAGTGTGGGCTCCTCTCTCCACGGGGCCACATGTCCTGCCAGGAGACTGCTCCAGTGTGGGCTTTTCATGGGGTCACATCCTCCTTTGGGCATCCCCCTGCTCTGTTGTGGGGTACTCCATGAGCTGCAGGTGAGTATCTGCTCCACCATGGACCTCCATGAGCTGCAGGGGCACAGCCTGCCTCACCATAGGCTGCACCATGGGCTGTGCGGAATCTCTTCCTGGATCTTCCAGGTTCTGCCTAGAGCACCTCCTCCCCTCTTTCTTCATTGACCTTGGTTTCTGCCAAGTTGTTTCGCTCCCATATTCTCACTCCTCTCCTCTGGCTGCTGTTCTGAGGGGTTTTTTTTCCCCTTCTGCAATATGTTATCACAGAGCTACCACCATCGCTAATGTGCTCAGCCTTGGCTAGTGGTGGGTCCTTCTTGGAGCCATCTGGCATTGCCTCTGTCAATCAGACAGAAGGAAAGCTTCTAGCAGCTTCTCACAGAAGCCACCACTGTAGACCTCCCACTACCTCAATCTTTCCATGTAAACGCAATACATTATTATACATAAATATTATTATATTGATTATTTAAACCATGGTATAAAAAAATTAAGCTAATGAGTGACAGAAGATGGGTATCAAGTGAAGTGAAAGGCTTAGCAAAAAAATAATGAGATGTAAAAATCTAGACATTTACTTTTTTAAGAGAAGGAGAAAGAGATGTGGTGAAATAAGAGAAGGACAAAAAATTCAGCTTTTCAGAAGCTATTAAGGGTAAAGAGAGTTAATTCTGGTTTTAGAAACATATTTCCAATTTCTTATGTTTGGACAAAGGTTGATTTCAGGTGTAGATGTTATACTTTCCTGTTGCAATAGAATCATAGAATCATAGAAGAAAATACAAATCTATTCCTGGGAAATGTTTTTAAGGAATTTGCATGATTTGAGCACATGAAGACATTTTAGTATGTAAATCCTTCACTTTCATGGCTACAGAGCACTAAGGCAGATTTCTCCATAAGTTTAAGAGCTTTCCCTTTTTATTTGTTTTCAAATACAAATCACATGGAATATTCATTGAGAGTTTACTGAGTTTAATCATGCAAATAGTAGAGGAGATGGACATTAGCAAAGTTGGTAGCTGCAGCAAACTCAGAGAATCAGACAACATTTGGGGGAAGAGTTTTTTCTTGTATTTACTGATGATGGTAGCTTTGTATATACTTATATTCCTGAAATTAAATGAACAATCAATTCATTAGTTTGTGGTAGGAATTTTGGTTTGTTCTCTGGATAATGTTGTTTAAAAGCCAAAAATGTCAGTTTTTTTAGTCAGTATTTGTGGAATGTCTTACATGAAACTTCAGTGAACCTTGTCACAATAGTTGACTTACCGGCTAGAAAAGGCTAAAGATTTTCTAAGCAGTAACTGTGATTAAAATGCCTTTGGTTAAGTTTGAATATATAGGGCCAGAAAAATATTACATTCATTGTCCAGATAAAAACTGGAGACATAGCTCTGCTCAAGTTAAGAGGTAGTCTTTTTGTTATGACACATGAGTGATAGGACATGTCACTAACATAGGTTCAATAAACATGGTAGGATATAGCCTGTTAAACGTTTTCTTAGGTACAAGGAGAATTTAATCACTTTTACATACAGTTTTCTGATCTGGGACCTGAGCATGACATAAATGGTACGGAGTAAGGGGTGGATACTGTTCTGGTTTCAGCTGAAGTAAAGACATTTTTCTCCCTGGTAGCTGGTGCAGTGTTGTTCTGGCAGGAGTCTGAGAACAACACTGATAACACACCAATGTTTTAGTTGTTGCTAAGTAATGTTTACTCTGATTAAGGACTTTTCAGTCTCTCATGCTCTGCCAGTGAGGAGGGGCATGGGAAGTCAAGAGGAAGCAGAGACAGAACACCTGACCTTAACTAGCCAAAGGGGTATTCCATACCACAGCGCATACCTGGAAGGGATTGATTGCTGTTTAGGTGGGCCTGGGCATCAGCCAGTAGGCGGTGGGCAATTGCATTGTGCATCACTTGTGTTTTCTGAGCTTTGGTTTCTTCTCTTGTTGTTTCCTTTTATTATTATTATTATTAATTGGTTTTATTGGTATTCTTTCTAATATCACTATATTTTACTTTATTTTAGTTATTAAACTGTTCTGATCTCAACCCCTGAGGTTCACATTCTTTCGATTCTCCTCCCCATCCCACACAGAGCAGGGGGAAGGGGAGTGGTGAGCAAACGGCTGCATGGTGCTGAGTTACCAGCTGGGTCTAAACCATGGCAAATGTTCCCTAAGAAGCAAAGTTGGAACCTAATCCCATAAACCTGCATATTTTCCTAAAACTTTCTAGAGATGATGAGAAAGGGCTAATACTTGGCAGTAGATTTCCTATGACCATGCATATGATGTGTGACAGACAGAAGTTTGCCTTTCAACTGATTCCCTTATTTCCTTGCATACCCTAGGAAGTCTGCAAAGAAAATCTATTCAGAAGCTAAGTGTCAAGCTTTTGAGATGTTCTTTCTGCCTATACACCTTTCAGCAGATATCTCTGGCTTTTTTTCTCCAGTCATCAGCTAAGACAAAGATATGCAATATCTATACTCCATTTCCTGCCAGCTATTAAGCTTAAGCCCCATTCTACCCCTTTTCTTCATGGGGAGATGAGCAAAGACTTAGAAGAGCAGCCAAAGGCAATGAATTCCCAGAAGGGGACTGAAGTGTCAATAACAAATCAGGAGAAAAAAATAAATGGGAAAAGAAGAACCTAAGGATAAATATACAGAGAAAAAGTGAAGATGGACAGCAATGAATAAGTAATAGAGAAAGACTATTTTCAGTGCTGGAGAGTATAGGAGTCAGAATCTAAGTAAAAAGCAATCAGAAGTTAGTGAAATAAATACAGAGAGCATAATATGACCTCAAGAGAAACTTGCATTTTGGACAATTATACTGACAATTGCATAAAGCTACCAGTGTGGTAGTTGAATTAAATTACATTTTAATTACATGAAATGTTTGTGTGTTTGCAGGAAGTATTGTTTCTGATCCCAAATCCTTTCAGCCATAAATCCCCACTTTGCAAGAGGAAATCTGTTCTCAAATACAGATGCAACACCTAATTGTTAAGGGTGAGGCTCTGTCAGAGAAATTTACTTTAATGAGACAGTTTCTTATTTATTGGAAAGTGTGAGAATCAGGGTTCTGACTCTGGAATCAGACCAGCTTTTGTGAAGGGATAGTTAGTGGCAAAGGGAATGCTTGCAGGAGTTTGGGTACCCATCTCATAGGCTCAAGCAAGCTCCACTTAAAAAGTGGAATGTAGAGATATTTAGATTAACTTCATCCAGAAACATGGTGTACTGAGAGAAGATGCTGGCAAAAGATGGTTCAAAGAATGCAACAGGAGGGGAGGCTGCTTTGAAAATGCTAGTAACAAGCTATTCTGAAGCATCCCTTCTCCAAAGATTTGAGGATCTGTTTAGGTGCCTCTACAGGCTCTTGAGCTGGAAAACTCCTGTAAAGCTAGACATCTATCAGGAACACAGTAGTTTGGAAGAGGGGGGAAGCGTAGGGAGGGATGTAGGTGGTGTGGGAAGTGTACTTTTATAATGACATGATAATTACCAAAAAAGTGGGAGGCCAATGTTCAGTTCTTTCTTGAGCCTGAGGAGATTCAGACTTACGTCTGCAGCAGCTTTAGATAATTCTTTAATCACTAGGCTGAAGAATAATTAGATGACATGCATTTTACACTATGCAATGAAAGACTGAAGAAGCTTCCCACCGTCTATCTCAGTGCTCAGCCCCCAAAAGTAACACATTCAGGATTTTTCTTGCTTATGTTCTCTCTGACCACAAAACCGTTCTCCTTTGTATGAAGAAAATGAGTACCTGATAGCAATGGCTTTAAAGTTATTGTTCTCTTACTGATGTGTAAGTTACCCAAGTGTAGAAAAACATCTTGACACTTTCATGATTTTTAACTAAATCACACTGAAGTCAGGGGGATTAATCATGGACTAGACTGAGTTTTAACATATAATACTTGTCTATACAGTTTCCAACCAATGGTAGGGAGGCTATAACTTCAGTTGCAAACGGATTAAGATGAAATGCTTTTAGAAATTTGATACTGATTCTTTTTGTGGCAAGTTAATGAGCTCAGCCCTCACAAAGTGGTCTCAGGACATTATTTTTAAGTTAGGAACTCATCTGTCTCTGAGCACTATATGGACAGCTCTTGTTACGGGGTCACAAAGCCCTGTCAAAACAGCAGTCTTCATCCTCTCTTTTAGAAACCATAAATTGAACAGAACTCACTCCTAGAAAGTCCACAGGCAAGGCTCTCACAGATTGTCATTTAAATATCAGTATATCTGGGGATAGAGTCACACAATCATTTTCCTGTTTGTCTTCACCTTTGAAAGTGCTCCATTCTATTACTGGCAAAGTGGCTTGCTTTGTGATGAATGATACTTTTGCTCCTATTTTTCCCCCAAAATTCCTATTCAAATTACAGGATTTAATTCGATAGGAAGACATAAGAAAATTTCTACCATCACTAGCCTTGCCTTTCTTGTAAGGTGTTGATGTGGTAAATGTATCCCATTAGAGGGCTGACAAAATAGGATGTATTTGAGAGGAAATTAAAATGCCATAGTTAGCATTAGAAAATATTAATCAATTAAATATGAGAGAAAAAATAGCTATTCTGAACCACAAATGAAATAGCATGGATATGATTTTCAAAAATGCTTAAGAAGATCTGAGCAGGCAGCCCCATTAAACACCTCTCTGGATGCTGGGTTTACTTCCCAAAAATCTGTTTTAAACTTCATTTTTACTCTCTCAGTGTCCTTTTCTGGCATACCAAGCCTTTACCCTTAACCCATTTCTCTCTTGTTGCTTGCCACTTAGCTGGATACTAGAAAACAATACAGTGTGCTAGGACAAGCTGTGCTCTTCCTCAGAGTAACTCGGAGACATGGAGGTAATTAAGAAATTTCAGTGCTAGACAGAGGTTATTGCACTGCTCTTGTTGGCATTAGTGAGGGATCAAAAAAGTTCTTAATTTTGAACTGTAGGTAAGTTAGTAACTTCCCAGAAGATTATTTCCTCACCATCTACCAAGCTTTATTTAGGATTTTCTTACATCTTTCCAACTGAATATTATAATAAATAACTTCAATATAAGATTTTCAACCTAACAGAACAAGATATTTTAAGGAGAGATAGCTTTAAAACTGACACCGGAGAGGAACTCCCCTCAAGCATGCTCAGTATCCAGCTCTTGAGAATCAAGTCTTTTCTGGTTATCTCATGTATGCACCCAAAATTGCTGATAGCTTAAAAAAAAAAAAAAAAAAGAAAAAAAAATCTTTGTCTTTTAAGACAGAGAATGCTATGGTCCTTAATTTTGTCAGATGTGCTTATGGCTCTTAGTCACCAAATTATCCAGATTCTCAGTTCAACACACATTCAGGGACACACAACATAGAAGTACTTCAGTGATACAAGTCTGAAAAGCGCAAGACCGAACAAATAAAGTAATCCTTTGGAATAAGTGTTTTTTTTCTTTTTTGGTAATATTATAAGTAAATTAAATCAGTAAGTTGGTAATAAAATTCTCAGAGAGTGCCTGTAATGTATCAACCAAGGTGAAAGTCACAAAGATCTTACGATGCCCACTAATAAAATAGAAAAATGCTAGGAATAGTGTTATAACCCATTCTCTCAATCATATAAAAGCTGTGAACAAGACCAGATGCATTAAGTTGTGGACTTAAGTATGCATTTTGTCTTGGGAAGTTACAAAAGCTATCACAATATTAGAAACAGGAAGGCATTTAGTTGAATAATTCCCTTGCTCTGTTCCTGCACGTCAGGAGATTGGTGATTGCATTTATGACCAAAATTCCTTTAAAGATTATATTTCCACCAAATATATTTCAAGACTGCACTGAAATACAGTAGACCCCATTTATGCCAGCAAACAAGAAACAGCATCAGACTTTTCCAAACAAGGAACAGGTTTAGAGCATGCAGCTGCAAGCACATCTGTTTTCTTCATCGGTTGCACAAAAATCCTCTCCTACCCATGCTACCATTCATAAGCAGCCTCTAAATATTATTTTTGCTTAATTATGGGGCCTTTGTATGGCAGAGGGTGAATGTTTATGTTTTGTGAATCTGTGGCCAAAGAGGTAAGATCCATCCTTTTGTCAGTCATCTTAATTTCCTTGTGGGAAAAAAACCTGCATTTCTCATTTGTTTGTTGTTGTATTTTATTTGTTTGTTGGTGAATTTTACGGAAATACTTGAAAACTCTTCCAGTCAATGAGGATTTTCACTCCTGTGTAATCAAAAGTAAAAAAAAAACTCAAATAAAAAGTCAGCAAAATATACCAAAAAACACTGGAGTCGTAGATTGCCTATGGCAGAAGATTGTTCCTGGACACAGAAAGCAGCTTATTTTTTTCAAGAGAGAATATTGAGTCCAGCCATTTTAAGGGCTTGAAGAACTCATTGAAGAGTGCAAAATTGAAACTGAGCTCCCACAAAAGACAGCTTCTATTACTAATACAAGTACTAAAACCATTGAAAGTTGAAAAATGATAGATGGAGTTCTAGGCTTTATCTTCATGAAAGGCAGATTTGGCAGGCAGTCTATGTTTACTTGAAGGGTGATATATAATTTCATTGTGACGCTGATTCCTTCTAAAAATGAAAATTTAATACAATCTGAATAACTGCCTGTTAATTGACCTGTCATATATCTAATGGAATACATTTGTTTGCTTACTTTTAAGTGCATATATCTCTGCAAGCACAAATTTGGGCACATGCCTGCTGTGGAAGCCATGAGAAAATACGACAATGCTTACAGTTCACTTTCTATGAGATCCGTAATACAGGGAGGGCACCACATAGAACCCGAACCAGCTATCAACCTGGCAAAAAATAAAAAGAAGATAACAAAGATGCAGAGAGAGGAAATACAGACAAAACACAGCTAAAATAAAGATAAAGTACATACAAAAATATGGAAAAATTAAAGAAAAGGTTTGTGAAAGAGAAGTCCAAATTGAAAGTAGATGACAGTGACATGGAAAAAAAAGAATATATTTATTCAATTCATAAAAGTACAAAGACTATAGAAAAAATATGATTAGCTCGATAGGGCTGGAAGCCAAAGAAAAACTTTTTTTTTTTTCTTTTTTTTTTTTTTTTTATATTAGGTAAAAAGAATAAGAAAAAAAATCACGCCTGGCTGCCAAAATATATTTTATACACAGATACCTAGAATAAATGGTCAAAGATGGTTCATCTAAATGGCAACTTGACATTACAATCCTTAGGTAACTTTTCATTAGTTTAAATAGCATCTTAATTTCATCCTTCTTGAAACATACGTATGGAATTGGCACATGGAGTTATTCATGGAAGTCCATGTTTTCTTCTTTTTTCTGATTATGCATGTGGAAGCATATGTTTTTGTTGTGACCTGCACTACTGATCCAAACTCTTAATAACTTCTTGTCATTATACAGTTCTGCCTAAAATGCACATTACTTGACAGTATTTCATTGTAGCTGCTGTGACCACACTCCTGATCATTCTCCTAACCTGCCATTCTGTCAAAGCTGGACAAAGTCTTGTCTTACTATGCATAATCAGCTGTGCATAGTTTTCCAGATGAGGTATCTTATCTAATAGCAGCAATACTTTCAAACTGTATTGCAAATATAGCTTTGAACGCTTTTTGTTTTCCATACTACATTCTATCACAGCCTAATATCATTAAATGCATGAAGATCTTTTTTTTTCTCAGGGAAAAGTTTCCAGTGGATGGCATATGGTTTACAAGTGACATTTCTATCACTGTACAACTGGAGAGTCTTGCAGATTTTAATGTAAATTTAATTTCCTCTGCATTTCTTCCGAGTTCATCACGTTCTTCTGTTATTTTCTATATAAAAAAGATTCCCAGTCTCAAGTTATAAGAAAATGTTATTGGTCCCCTCCCTTTCTGTATGCAACCAGCTTTCTTTCAGGTTCACTCACTAGTTTCTACCTAAATCCATTTATTACCCACTTAAAAACTTGCCTATTAATCTTCCAGATTGTACCATTTTAAGGATACCTGTCTGGCATTACGTCTTCCTAGAACAGGTCACCAAGAAAACAATTTCCTGTTTCTGACCATATATGCCCCAACCTGGGAAGAAAAAGAAACAGGAATAAATTATCACTGTTTTTTGTTGGGTTTTTTTTTTTTGATTTTTGGGGTTTTTGTTTTTTGTTTTTTGTTTTTTTTTTTAATCAATATTATTTTTAGGTTGCTAACTCTGAGGGGAATCCAAGGTTCACCATATCCTGGTGTAAGTGTTTGGATATAAATGTGACTGGAACTATGCTTGTTAAGTGAAAATTTGGAGTTTACACCTATTGAAACGTAATCAGTGGAAGTGTTACAAATAAACTTCTGTCTACTTTATGTCATGAAAATTTTGTTTCCAAGGTTATGACTTCAGAACAAGCATATATATGAATATAAATGCACAAAACTAATAAGGAAACCATCCAAATTTCTGGGGTTTATTATTTTTAGATGCATTCTCTCTAGACAAACTATGAATAAGTATATATCAATACAGGGAATATTCACAAAGAAAGAGAAACAGCTTCAGACAAGAAGTAATCAAGGCTAGTTATATCTTTTATTTCACTGACATTTGCAAATTTTAGAATATTTCTATCAACACAGGTTTGCAGAGGGCTGTACAGAGGACTGTGGGTGGTCTTCATTTGTAGCTGTTCTTACATGCTTTAAAAGAAATGTGACAAAGATGAAATGAAAACAATGAATGCATGAAAAATATCTTAAAATCTCTTTGAAATCTAGTCCTTCCAAAACTACTGTGGTAAAACAGAAGCTGGTTACAGACAATGTAACCGTAGTATATAGAAGGGGAAAAGAACCACTGGTGATCATGAGGTTCTTGATTTAGTATTTTCAGCTAGGAAAACAGACTATAGTGTTAGGCAGAGAGGAATTAAGTACATAGCACTTTTACGGAATGTCAGGTGCCTCTGTGAATATTAAATTACTGCTTTTATTTATTTATTTATTTATTTATTTATGACTTTTTAACCCTCTCATTGAAGTGGCTATAGGTCTGGCAACAAACTGGTTTTTTTAGGGTTGCTGTTCACCTGTTCATTTTCTAGTGTAAACATATACCATCCTCACACCATGAGTATCATTGAGGGTAAAGAATATGAACTATAAGCTATCTTCATATTCTTCTCTTATTCAATATTTGTTACTACAGATAATACATATTTTCCTGTTTTGAAATGTATCTTCCAGGAGTAGTGGCATACATGTGTTTACAGCGATGATCAATGTGTGGTTTATATGGAAAGCAGTGTTGCTTCATGAGGGAAAATAATAATACAATCTTGTAATGAAGTTCCACATCACAGTGGTCTGAAAGTTTCACATTGCATCACTCGGTAAACTTTTAACCTATATGTGTGAAGACCTCCATAGTACCATTTTTTGCTGTGTTCAAACATAGTCTTTTAGGCATGAACTTTCTGGTAGGCTATAAAAAGTGGAAGTAGTTCAAATTCAAGATGCATTTAAATGCAAAGGTGTATTTATTTATTTAAAATAAATATAACATCTAACTTCAAATTGAAGTTAAATTTCAAATTGAAATTTAATTTTTAATATGGATAGGGACTATCAGCTAAAATAGGATTCAGCAGTACTTAATTCTATGCTTGTCTGATATATTTATTTTAGGAAAATGAATACACCTTTGTTTTTAAATGTATGGTAAATAGTAGAATGCTGAGGATACACATATTTTGATTTTACACTAGAACACTTTAAACTTGTTTAGTTCACCTCTAAGTAGAGGAAATTAACAATCAGTCACTGAGTTTTAATAAAGGGAGATGCAGCAACATAAACTCAAAACACAGTCTGATATTACAAATTACAAGGCACAAAATAAACAGCTCTATCTGTCAGTTTGCTTTGGTTTATTTTTTTCGTTGCTTGCGTCATCATTTTCTTCACATGGTGAGCCTTTGTGACTTAGTCTTTGCTGAGTTTTAACTGAAAACAAAGCTGAAAGAAAAAAATTTTTTTTGTCCCTTTTTTTTTTTTTTTTAAGGGGTTTGCTTGCACTCCTCCCCAGGAGGCAACACTCTTAGGTTGAGAAATACTTCTCCAAAGAACCAGGAATTGAATATTCTTAAGCCACTAGAGCATACAATGACCAACTCTCTAAGGAGCTGTCTTGTTTCCATTATAACCTTCTTTTTATTGTGTGAAATATTTGATGGGAGGGGGTGTGTGTGTGCACACGCGCCTAAAGAACAAAGCAAAGACAATATAAGTTCAAAGACTGGCACAGGAGGAGTTTAGCTATGTGTGTGGTTCATGGAGATAAATCATTCCCTTTCAGATTATTCATTAAACTAGCTAGAATTATTCTCTTTGGACTGTTGTATTAATGCAAGCAGTAGAATGCAGGAAAAAATAAACTAATTGAAAGTTTTCACTTTTCTCCATTATAATGATTAATTATTATGCAATTAATTTAATTAGTTAAAATAAAAAAATCTAAAATTAAAGGTGCAAAGAATGACAATCCTTATTTTTTAGTGTTTTTTTTTTAAATCATTCTTTAATATAGGACGTAAAGGAAACTATACAAAAATAAATGACATTGTGTTTAATTTTAGTTGTTTTGAATTGGCTAGGTCTAGCACTTTCATATCATTTTCAGAATGTGGTACAGTTGGTAAAGTTCTGCCACTCAAAAGTTATGGATCAAACAGTTTTTCAAAATCAATTTTAGATTTGTGAGAGCAGATTACAAATTCAATTATACCTATGACAGAACACATACAAGATATAAGACTGAATTTCAGAGTGCAGTGTCCTTGCAAAGGAGCACGCAGGATCTCTTTTTTGCAACCTAATCATTTAGTCTCCCAGACTTGATGGTAGCAGAGCGTTTTCACCTCCCACTGAGGTCAACAGACATGGAAGGTATATATCATCATTCAACATCCACCATCCCATCTTTCGGAGATATGTCACGCTGTATCAAAAGGAATCCAGGATTCATGGGGTGACAAAAAATAGTGAGCATGAAGAGCTCACTATCATTTCATATCATATCATATCATATCATATCATATCATATCATATCATATCATATCACTCTATATCATATCTTTATGGAGCTTAGGTGAGTGATGGAAGCTCTGCTTTCCAGTTCTTCGTCATAACAAAGTTTCTGTGTTTTATATCATAGCAGTTTGACACAGGATCTAGGGGTCTGGGAGTCCATAACTCTCATTTATGGAATCATATCTGAATGTTTCCTCTACCTGATACATGAATCTCATTTCTTCCTCTACAACTGGTGCTTCTCAGTCACTGCAGCTTTGCCTAATTTATTCTTCTCTGATATCTATGTGACAACACTTTGATCCCACTGAGGCCAAAGTCGTGTTTTGTTAAATATAGCTGGAAACACTCATTTTGAAAAGAATGAACGAGTTAAATATCTACACCCAAAGTAATTGTTTGGTTTATAGCGGTGATACAAGTCTCACAGGGCCATCTTACTCAGGATTGCAATCTGCAGTTAATCACAGGAAAATAAATGAGATTTAAAACATGCCTTTGTATTTTGTGCCTTTGCTAAGCTTATGCATCTCCCATGCACACTGTTCTTGCTCTTCTGACCAATATTTGTATGTGCCAAACTCTCCCCAAGAATTGTACACAGAACTTGCACTTTGAATTCCTAGTTAAGCACAAAAATGTCTTTGTTTCCTTGACCTAAATGAATTTACCAAATTGTCAAAAAATGGTTTTTTGCAGAACAGAAATAATTTAGATTAAGGCCTGAACCATTGGATTATCTCTTCTCTAGTTATTTGCAGCATGGAATAAATGTAGACACTATAGATATTGAATTTCAAATATCAATAATTTGTATTATGCAAAAAAAAAGAAATCCTGTTTTGAATGTTAGTTGATGAATATTCACCCATTATTTTTACTCCATTATATACATAACAGCCTTCACAAAGAAAAATAATATAACTTTTATAAACAAACAAACAAAAAAGAGAGAAAGAAAGAAAATCAAAGAAACTCAAAGAGTTTCATTAAGAATCTGAACATGAAAAACAGTTTATTTCGAGGATCTAAGTTCCACAAGAAAGGAATGGAAAAAAATAATTTTTTTATTATTTCCTTTTTGTTATACAATTGTTATAAAATATTAAAAATGCAACACTAAAAACTTTTTATTGTCAATAAAATCGTGGCACTTTACTGAAAAGAGAATAAAGTCAGAGTCATGGTCAAGTTACTATAGTTTAACAAGTAGCTGCAGATGTTTTGAGTCAGTGATAACTGTGTGCTTGCATCAGTATCTTAAGCTTGATGAATTTACCTTCACTGTGGTCTAGGCCATGTTGAATACTTTCACAATTGCTGCAGTTTATGATTCCCCAGCTGCAGACCGGCATTTAAATAACTGCTGTCTGTATTCTACCCCTTCAGCCTCACAGGGTTTCTTTGCACCTAACCTGACTGCACTAATAAATTTTGCTGTATAAAAGGAAGAATGGACTAATGTGAAAACACATGCCATAGTAGCAGAAAGAAGAGTAGGGTTATGTGAACTTTCATAATCTTCAGATAATATCCTTTACCACACTGAGCAAGTTTATGTCGCTGATTGTTTCAAATTAAACAGCTGCTATAGGTTGAATCGCACTTGTAGAAACCAAGCATGGTTTTTCAGAAGACATGAGAGAGGAATTTTAGGAGAAAAGGAAGCAGGGCTTGCCCAAGATATGCTTTGGTTTGCGTTAAAGATATGAAGTGTAGAGAAAGTAGTATGGGGAGTTTAAAGTGTATGTTATAAATTTCCATCTAATTTTTGACTCCTGACAGTTAATGGTAAATTGAATTTTTCTCTTAGGACAACCATCCCTTTGAGACAGGGTCTGCTGGATAAGAAGTCGGGTCAAATGTGAGTCACAGCAAAGGAAAATATGGCAGAAGTTAGTTTCTATTTGGGCTTTAAACTGAGAGAAAAAAAGTATTACCCTTGATCAACATCTTTGTTCTATGAGAAGCAAAATGTATAAACAAACCAAGTAGACTCGCATTTCTCCTAAAAGGTCCTACTAAATTTCTTGTTAAAAGATCAGTCTTCGTAATATGAAAGCCATTAAATGGTTGACATTTGACATAGGCTGACACTGGATCACCTTTCCTATGAAGACAGACTGAGAGACTGGGGGTTGTTCAGCCTGGAGAAGGCCCCGGGGAGACCTGATAGCAGCCTTCCAGTACCTAAAGGCAGGGCCCTACAGGAAAGCTGGAGACGTGCAGGTTGTGCACCACGCTCTACCAAGAGAGTGATAGCAGTTCATATTAATGTCAGCTAAGATGAATCCTTGAAGTTTACAAAACTTCTGACTGTGGGTTTCAGAGATACATAAAGTAAAAATATTGCAAGCCTTCAAGATGCCTCA
Organism: Strigops habroptila; assembly: GCF_004027225.2. NCBI lineage: Eukaryota > Metazoa > Chordata > Aves > Psittaciformes > Psittacidae > Strigops > Strigops habroptila. The sequence continues at coordinate 66,631,979 of NC_044278.2, read as the reverse complement.
TGAGTACAACATCACCTTTAAAATATCAAATTTCAAATAAAATTAGACTCACAACTGCCCCTCTTCAATACAAAACGTGAACTTATTTTCATGAAATATCTTAATTAAAGATTTTCTCAGATGAATTTTTTCTGTAAGGAACTTGTTTGTCAGGATAAGCATATAACAGTTTCTATCAACAGATATTATGAAATCTGGAAATTATTAGTGTTTCAAATATTAATAAAATCCAGACATACAGTCAAAGCTTTCAAATTAACGTTAATATCTCTGATTATGATAGAAAATGAAAACAGATATTGTAGCTAGCAATGTAAAGTTATACACTCTATGTAATTTTTCCATAATTGTTTATGTTTGTTTACATGCTTTGTCAACATTTTAAAGGGTAATAGCTTGTTTCAGCAAGAATATAAATACTTATTAGATCAAATGGAAACATGAATAGTATTATCCAAATAATACATCACCAGGGTTCCTATTCTTTGATCTTGGTTTCTTAGCTGAAAGCTGCATGCATTCCCAGAGCTGCTGGAAAATTTGAACCCAAGAAGCAATAATAAAATACAAATTTTATCCTTCCAACATTTCAGTTTTTTATTTATTGAACATTACAAAAAAAAAAAAAAAAGGTGTCTGGTTTGTCACATTTTTTGCATTGATCCTGCTGTTATGAAGGAGAAAGTTCATTCAGCAAAATGCAAATCTCTCTAAATAAGCTGAATTCCTTTTACAGTCTGTAAAAGAAACAGGCACTTTCAAGGAGCACTTCACTTGAGGTTTTTGGACTGCTTTAGCTTTAGATGAAGTGTGCCTTGTACATGTATATTTCTTTCAACTGTCTGAAAAGGAAGCCTAAGTTTGGCAGATGTCTAAAATGAGGTAAAATGAATCCCACCCAGGCTTTCTACTGTTTGAAATTGTTCTATCAGACTTTCTTTTTTTTAGCACTTTAGAAAGAATAGTATATTTTTAACAGTCAATTCAGTTCTGGCTTCTTTGCTTCTACTCTCACTACTTCATGTATTATTTCATACCAGCAACTCCTTAGTATTACACTTCATTTTTTTTCCCCTTGTTACTAGTTAAGCAGAAAATCGTCTATTCTAATGAAGACTCAAAATGCTTGCATTTATTTGCCACATTTGATATTCTATAACCTTAAAGTTATATATGGACTATATTCTATAACCTATAAAGTTATATATGGACAGATGTAGACATGTTAGAAAACTTCTGGCTTGTCCTACTGAAATTAGTCTAGTAGATATCCAGTTTAGCACATATCCAGTTATTTATGGAGAGTAAGAAACAGCTGAATAACAGTAAAAAGACTGAAGTAAAACATGTGTTTAAGCGTGTTTATTACTTCCTAAGCTTAAGCACTACCTTTATTGTATATAGTCTTAAAAAGATTGAGCCACTGTACTGGTTTTGGCTAGGATAAAGTTAACTTTCTTCACAGTAGCTGGTGTGGGGCTATGTTTTGGATTTGTGCTCAAAATGGTGTTGCTAACACAGGGATGTTTTAGCTGTTGCTGAGCAGCGCTTGCACAGATTCAAGGCTTTTTCTGCCGCTCACACCACCCCACCAGTGAGCAGGCTGGGGGTGCACAAGAGGTTGGCTGGGACACGGCTGGGACACAGCTGGGACAAACGACCCCAACTGACCAGAGGGATGTCCCATACCATATGGTGTCATGCTTAGCATATAAAGCTGGGGGGAAGAAGAAGGAGAGTGGGGAGACATTTGGAATTATGGTGTTTGCCTTCCCAAGTAGCTGCTATGTGTGGTGGAGCCCTGCTGTCCTGGAGATGGCTGAACACCTGCCTGACCGTGGGAAGCGGTGAATGAATTCATTGTTTTGCTTTGCTTGAGTGCATATCTTTTGCTTTACCTATTAAACTATCTTTATCTCAACCTACGAGTTTTCTCACTTTTACCCTTCAATTTTCCCTCCCATCCCATTGGTGGGGAGCTAGGGAGGCGCTGTGCTGTGCTTACCTGCCCACTGGGGTTAATTCACAACCATAAACTGCAGTGAACTCTGCACTTACTCTTGTACTTCATAACACAGACAGAAACTTGAGCTGGGATCCTTAGTAGCACTTGTGCTGGGATCCTTAGTAGCACTTTATAAAAACACCAGTGCCTGAGGTCATATGATACCCTGATGGAGTTCAGGTCTTTTTTTTTTTTTTAACCTTTTTCTTGTGTCCTTCTAAACATAAACCCTTGGAACAAAATGGATAGTGACCTATAAAAAAATTCATCTCTTTTATTCTCCTGCTAGTTTAAATAATAATACCATCAGGAAATAAGCTATGTCTCACTGCACTTTCTTTGCAGTGGTTGATCAAATCTGTGAAGATGAGTCAAAATATCCTTGACAGAATTGACCATCACAGTTGTGACCTTGCTGCAAATTTTAAGCTATCTCTGATTTCTCCTCTATATTTCTGCTTAGCATTTTTTCTTTAATTCAAGATCTGTGGTGGAAATCCTCACAAGCTCTACAAGTGTTAGGAATTTAGCAGGTAAGAGGTCAGAGTTCCAAGAAAAACTGTTGTACCTTAGAGTGCTCCTTTTCTTTCCAGTACTGCCCACCTTGCATGAAACTGGCTTCTGACTTAGTTTTCTATTTGCAGGCTTTTTTTTTTTTTTTTTTTTTCCAATTCTCACTGTCAGGAAGCATTTATCTCCTTTACCACCGCATAATCCTATTTTTGCTCATCAGTGGTACTGCTCTTCCAAATGCTTCTTGATGTGTTACACTTTTCTTTCAAAGACCTGTCCTCTGCAATAAGAATCTTCATGGATGATAATTTTCAGGAAAAGAAGACAGATTGAATTCTATACTTATCCCCCTGGCTTTTTTTTGGTTTTTTTTTAATTATTATTTGTGAGTTTGGAAGCTAACTTCTGTAAAAAGTGCCCTTTTAATTATACTTCAGTTTTCAATTTATGGAGGTTTTGCTACTTGTTTCTTTCCCCTTGACTCTCCAGAACTCTCTGAAGTGGTGGAAGCATTTATTTTCTCCAAGGAACAGCACAAAGTTCATTAAGGAACATGACTCATTCACTGTTACTGCTAGTCTTAAGAACCAACATTCTTTAAAAGTTGAAGAAACACTGATGGTCTCACCTGTAAAAACAACAACCTGAGTAAGAAAAAGCTGTTGAAAAGGTATCCTCAAGAAAGCTATACCAAAGATGGACAATTTCATATCCTTGATGAATGTACTATTTCACCAAACTGCTCTAGCCTTTTTTTTGTTTTGTTTTGGTTTTGAGGTAGGTTTTGGGGTTTTTTTAGTAGAATTAATATTTTCTACTGTCAAAATAAATCTCAAAAAGTAAATCAAATATAACCCAACCTCATGTGAGAAGTGCTGAAGTTAGATATAATTTCTACACCTTGCAAACAACAAATAGGATTTAATTCAGTAAGAACAGATTCCTTCGTGGCAACAATTATATATTAAGATGTGGGCAACAGATTAGTCTTTGTTTTTTTCTGAAATAATATACCATTTTTTCACTTTTTTGAACAAATTATTTATTCTTTCATGCCACTTAACCATTAATAAAAATATCTCTATCTTTGTGGTAGTTCTAACAGCTATTGTTTCCTCTAAGAATACATCAGTTCTTCCTGTGTCCATGAGCTTCAGCTCATTTTCAAATATAATTTTAAATATGATATAATCAGTGTATCTGGACTCTATGCTAAGATATAGGGTCCATACTGATTATTTAGCTATTAGCTGCAATTAGTGTCCTTGATCACTCTGTGAAGTAGTATCTGAGAATAACAGATGGAGTTTATTGTTATAAGTCTCCAGATGTCTGTGGACAACTTGAGTGATGCTATTAGCTGGTTGCTCATACTACCAGCACCTTCATTCTCGTATGACATATGATTTGGCACAGGAATAACCAACAAACAAGTAGCTCAAGTTTCCAGGCCCTGGGAATAGAATAGCTAGTGAAGTTAAGTAAGGTAGCAGTTTATGTGATTCTGGAAAGTAGTCCACAGCTGATCTGTGATAGGCATCAGGCTCCTACTGTGGATCAGTCAGCACAGCTGACCAATACACATTTTCAGATGGATTTGTTTGCCATTCTGAAAAGAAATCTTTTGACATCCTGTATAATTTGCGACAGTAGTACACAGGATAGTGCTATAACACAGTAATGAGGCTCAAGCTGATATATATTAGTACAACTGCTCTGAATTCTGGACTAGAAACTTTTTGGAGGGAAGGAGCAAGGTAAAGGCAGAGAGTGGAAGGGGTTAAGATATTCAAAGCTAAAAGGCAATAATGGATGCTTTAGACTTCTACACTTTTACTATAACTTAAATTTCTCTTCATGCCTTTTTTTCCTTTATCAGTTTCCTATCACCCACTGTTGAAATAAATGAATATTTAATTACTAACCTGAGTGTTCAAGGCAACCATATATAAAGAACCTTTCTAAAGAGTAAATTGCTCTGTTTCCATGACACCTAAATATTGCTTCCTGCAGTGTCTTTGTCCAGACAAGTTTTAAGTGACCCAGACACTTTGGCCTCCACACTTTTCTTAGCAGTCATTTTGATAAAATAACCACACCTCATTGTCAGAAAGTTTACATTGACATTCAAACGAAATATCACTCCTGAACTTTCATTCTTACCATCTTACATCACTGATTCCACTTGAAGTAATTCTTGCCTTATTGTTAGTGCATGTAGCCTCCACAAGCTTCACATGGCAATATCCCCTCTTTTCTTTTACAAGCTGAAAAGCTAATTATGTGTATAATGCTCAAGTGAATGAATCACTGTTTAATCCATAGACTTATTTTTTCTTGGAAGTCTGGCCAAGAGTCAGTATTTCTGCAGCAGTGTCTGCATTAGCTGATAGAGTGCCACAACAGGAATTAACCTGTACAGCAAACCCATTGATGTTGAAGACCTGATGTTCACAATGGATTTGTTCTAAAACATAACTTCAGAATTACTCTGCTTATGCAGACTCTAAACACTTGAGTTTGAATCCATCTTCCTGTCCAGACTTATGTGAAAGGAACCCAGTTGTCTGTTCTGATACTGCTCCGTTATGCAAAGCAAAAAGAATTAAGTGGGGATGAAAGATATACTACTTTGAAAGCACACTCATGTCCAATATAAAACAGCAATGTAGATGTAGCTGGTTCCAAAGCACCTAAATTTGCATTCAAACAGTGACTGCAACCAAAGTATACATCACAATGAGATCATTTGGTCTATGACTTACTACATCTGCAGCTAAAAGTGCCCTTATCACAATTCACTGTGGTCTCTGGAAAGCCCAAATTCCAATTGAAGTTGCTACTCAGTATCCCAAAGGCTTTTTCATTTTAGTTTTTTGCAAGATTCCCTCTTTATTTAATGCCATTGCTATAGGTTATGTATTCTCAAATGTATTCAGTTGCAACTTCTCCATTCTGAATCTCATATAAGGTGCAATTATTTTTAGTAATGGTAAAGATAATTAGCCATTAAAACAATGCACCTAGAGTCATGATAAATTCTCTGAAATGGGAAGTTTTACAATGGAGAATAGATTTATTTCTTAAATAGAGGGCCTTGTTCATCCTGAAGTTATATAGAAATCACTTGTTAAAATTCTATGGTCTGTGTTATGCAGGAGGTCAGATGATCATTATAGTTCCTGCTGGTCTTAGAGTTTATGGAACTGTGAAACACTTTGCTATTTTATGTGCATATTACTAATTCTCTTTCCTTAGAGGTTTTCATAACACCTCCCAAATGAATTTAGTATTATCTCTGAATTATTTCATTTGCGTGCTGTAAATTCAGCTGAATATATTGCCATTTATCAGTGCACTGTTTGCAGTCCTTCAGCGTTTTCATTGTGTGTGACAGTGTTCATATCCATGACAATTTAAATGAATTTTGTGAGTAGAATTTCATTTGACACTATATAAAACATTTTAATAGAATAATAGAATATATCGCATCTACTTCATTCCCCTCATCAACTGGTTTTGTCAGTTTACCAAAACAAAGTATTCATTTTTGTCGGAATGATTTGTACTTTGCAAAGCTATTTCTAATTTTGATCATGGAGCACCAAGTGAGAGGTGCTAAACGGTGTCATAGATGTTTTCTTTACAAACTGAAGCCTTTAGAAATGTAAGAGGAGATGAACCTCACATTAATTTGTAAATTTTGAATATATTCATAGTTTCTTCTTACTTATGTCCCACAGCTGGCAAAAATACCTATTTCTCTGAGTTTCTAATATACTCAGTAATGGTCATTGTCCATAAAAGTGGCCAGAGCCAAATTTGTTTGTCTAAGTAGTATAAGTAATATATAAATTTTCTTCTAGCTTGTGCACAAATAATTATGGGGCTAATGCTGAATATGGCTGCCTTAAGAGAATATTTGTAGGCATAAATTCCATCTTTCACTTCCCTGAATTCATAATAAATCAGAGGACTCTGTGATTCTTTGCATATCTCTCAAGCTCTGAGACTTACTGTATAAAAACTTACTAAGAATGTATATGTACAAAAATACAAACTCTCACTCATCTACATTTAGAAGAAGAAGAAAAAGAAGAAGAAAAAGAAGAAAATTAGGGGATCCATCTGCTAGAAGTTAGACAGCTAAAGCTGGACTTTCATCCCTTCACAGTCATAGGGGGCTAGGTCTGAGGTATACGTTAGCTCAGGAGGACTTTATTCAAGACTTTGTTCTGCCTCATTCAGAGTGAAATAAAGACAGTTAAAGATGAGGCTTTTGGATCATTCGTATCCCATGCCAGTATATAGCCACATAAAAGTGATTTCTTTGAAAAGTAGATTTTTAAACTGAAAAGGAACATGATGGCAAAAATCTATGTTCAACAATTTGTTAAAATATCTTTTTGTTTTTTTCTGTTCTGGAATTTAAACATTTTTAAAAAATAAAAATAGTGGCTCCAAAGCTGAACTGTCATCAGCTGGATAGATTTATAAAATGGACAGCTCATTAACTAATCATTTTTTTTTGATCGAGCATGTGAATATTTGTAAAACCACTGTCTGCTTGCATCTATGAAATCTTGCAGATTATTTGCCTATATAGTTTTTATTACAGAGAGCATTAGCAGCCTGTTGGGGTGCCAATTATCTGAAACAGTCTGTTGCACAAAGGCACTTCCAAAAGCTCATTGAGTAGAGTCTGCTAACGGAAATTAATTAACAGAAAGAAAATAAATATCAGGATAAAACTACGTATCAGGCCCACAGCCCTTATATTTATTTGAAATGACTGGCTTCTTCAGCCTTAGAACCAATACAAGATATTTATTATTTCCTACACTCCCATACAAAGATATATGCTTCTCACAATATCAAGCTGTTCCTTGCATAAAGTTTTGAGAGGAAGCTCAATGAAATATGACAGAATACAAATCAAGTGTCATATTGAATCATTGGTTTACACAAAAACATTGGGGTTCTTTAATTGTGCCAGGTACAAAGTTTCAAAAATAAGTGAAAAAACCTGTTTCATAATGAGTGTCTTCTTCCTGTCCTTTCCCTTTGCCTCCTCCCTGATAATTTGTAATGCTTAAATATACTGTATTTACTTCCTTATTTAGTTCGTTATCATCTAATAAAGGATGCTGTCTTGTGCTGAAATATGGGATTGTATAAATTATCTCATAGATCATGAGTTGTCATAGATCATAAGTCACCACAAGTAAGCTTTTTCTATAATTCGAAAACAAGTGAACCTATATTTCATGTTTTGGCTTAGGCTGTTGTGGAGTATTCTTTTAAGTAAAATAATTGAATTTCTTTGTTTCTCAAGTAAAATAATTGAATGGATTAAAAATTTATCATGCTTTTCTTTTTACCTTATATCTATGTAAGATCATTTTTGCATTCTCATAACATGATTCATTTACTTACTTTGCTTTTTATTGAGATGTTCTCATTATGTTGCTCTGACATCCCAACATAATCTTTTAGCTTCTTGGCTTTACTCATCTCTGCCTTTTTTTACTTAGTTCCCTTGGCAGCTTCTGCAAGATTTGCATCTTGCATCTAATCTCCTGCAGGTCCTGTCCACTCATCAGACTGTTCAGCATTATACATAAAAATACCTAATTTAACTAGTGAACTTAATTTTCATTTTCTGTTTCTGTTTACAGAACAGTCAAAATAAGAATCTACTTGGTGTTAGATTCTTAAACCTTTAATAGTCTGGGCAGAATATTGGAAATTATCTTTCTGAAGTAATATTTTCTGCCCAGTTTGTACCTATTTCTGTGAGGCTATTATTATGCATAGGTACAGTTCCAGAAAAAAGGGTTAAGGACATGTTTTGCACATTATAGGTTTCTACCAGGTTCAGATCTGTAAATATTTGTGTGAATATTCTCTTTGGCTGAAATTTGTTGTTGTTAATAGCAATGGGAAAAATCTACTAACTTCATGGATGCAAGAACAGACCTCATTTTTGTGCAATTCAACGAAACAGGAAAACATTATTTATTTGAAAAATTATAGGGTACACTCCTTACTACAAAAGCAACTATAAGCTGTAACACCTCACTGCTGATGTCCCCTGGTACATTTTGGTCCAACATATCTCTCTCCTGTGTTTTCATCCCATGCTTTTCTTGGAGCAAAGAGAGCTGAGGGATAAATAAGGGTTTCAGTTACTTCAATAGGTCCAAGCTTCCTTGGAATTCACAGTTTTAGTATTCAAAATTAGAAATATTTTGTTAGCAATCGTGTGCCTGGTGTGTGTGTCTATACAAAAATAATTTTGTCACTCCCATGACAAAATAGACATCTGTTTTAGCATTTATTTGTGACATGAGACTAAACTTTACATCTCTTTGTGACATGAGACTAAACTTTACATCTCAAAATAGACAAAAATGATTCTTCTCCCACTCGCTTCTGCTTCTTTACCAGAAATGTTGAGGGTAAATGTTTTCATAGCAAAAGAAAGACATTAGCATATCTGCTCTTGCAAATCCTGGTCTATCTATCTGCAACCATACGCAAACTATAGAGAGAAAGGATAGTCTCAAAATTAGCTGCATGATCTGAATGTGCCATGATTTGTAGATCTCTGCTCACACTGATGTTCTTATTCACATATTTGGCACTAGAACTTGCAAGAGGTTTCTGAGTAACAGCAGAGTGGGTTATTTCTGTGAGGTCATTTTCTCCTTGGAGAAAAAAAAAAATAAAGTCCAGAAGAATACTACTCTGTAACGGATAATAATATATGCAGTCCTGATAACTCTCATAGATTCAGTGTAGGAAGAGGAAAGCAAATGATAGTAGGTGCTGAAGAGGTTTACCATTTACATCCGACTGGACTATTTCTTAAAACATATTATAAACAGGTTGTGAAATGCCTGTATTGTTTTAAAGATATTGGTTATCATGTAATTCAGTGAAACTATACTATTAAATACAGATTTTTATGAAGAAAATTCAGTGACATCTGTAAGTTTCAGAAGGCGGTAGTTAGCTATAATTTAACTATAAAATGCTGGTTGCTAACATTTGTAGACCTCTGAAGCATATGAGAATGGCCACCTCTACATTACACTCTATCATTAAACTTGAGGATCAGTGTGCTCATACAGAAGGACTATGCCCAATGAGACGTTTTATATAAAATCAGCCAAACTTAACTGGCATATCTTCAAGGGAGAAACACAAAAATATAAAGAATGCCATATGTACCCACAAATGAGCATGCAGGTTACAGTTTATGAGTAAGAATGCGGTTTGCAGTTTTCATGATTGCGTTTAGCTCTGGGACTTGCTTTTTCAGTTAGTTGGGGTTTTTCAGTTAGTTGGGGTTTTTTGTTTATTTGGTTTGGTTTGTTTGGGGTTTTTTTAAGTTGTTTGACTATCAGTTTGAGATAAAAACTGAGCAGAAAGGAAGTCTGGTAATTTTTATACTCTTACAAATCCTTTTCCTGAATTGGCTCAGTACATGTATTTTTTTATTATTTTTTTTTTTTAACAACATTTACTTTCCAAACAGCATTTCATTTTAAATAGAAACTGTTTGTCAGCTAGTTCTGCAGGGTCTTTTCCAATTAACTCCTTAAAGAAGTCCTCAGACCTTCCAGAACCAATTCTGGAAAAGCTTTCTCAGTAGAATTTTCCTTGGGGTAGTTTGTTGAATTCCACCTTACAATCTTCCTGTAAAAAGTCTTTTCTTTCCCTACACCAGCTCTGTTCGTAGATGACCAGTACCTGCGAGTTGCTGCATTCTCAGAGTACAAGCTCTGCACTATGGAGATGCCTAAGAGTTGATCACCTAATATGGCCAATGTCTTGCAACAGTTCAATCCAGCTTTGGTATCAGAGTATACAGGCGCCTTCAGCTCACTTTTGGCATCCCAGTTAAAACTGCATTATTAGGACTCCCTCTGTATACCAAGAATCCCAAAATGGATAACTGACTTAACTGGAAATATCTGGAACCCTCTGTACTATCTGTGCTCAAGTTAACCCATTTGTGGAAAGATGTGTTTCTACTAATACATGAATGTGAATGAAAGGATAAGCTGTAGCCTAGTCTAGAAAGGTATCTCATGAACTTGAAGTGATGCCTCAGTGTGAGGAATAGGTTTATCAGCAGACAATAAGGTAGTATAAATAGTGAAGCATGCAGACAACTTGAGGTACTGTCCTACCTGCTAGACACCTAAACTTCACAGAATCATAGAATCATAGAATCATAGAATCATAGAATAGTTTGGGTTGGGGATCATCTAGTTCCAACCCCCCTGCCATGGGCAGGGACACCTCACACTAAACCATGTCACCCAAGACTCTATCCCACCTGATCTTGAACACTGCCAGGGACGGAGCATTCACAACTTCCTTGGGCAACCCATTCCAGTGCCTCACCACCCTTATAGTAAAGAACTTCTTCCTTACATCTAACCTAAACTTTCCCTGTTTAAGTTTGAACCCATTACCCCTTGTCCTGTCACTACAGTCCCTAAGGAAGAGTCCCTCCCCACCACCCTTGTAGGCTCCCTTCAGATACTGGAAGGCTGCTATGAGGTCTCCACGCAGCCTTCTCTTCTCCAGGCTGAACAGCCCCAACTTTCTCAGCCTGTCCTCATACAGGACATGCTTGAGCCCCCTTATCATCCTCGTGGCCCTCCTCTGGACTTGCTCCAAAGTGGATTTCTTCTGAGCTGTTTCAGAAACACAGTGCTCAGTCCTGTTAAGAGGTACTTTTCTTCAAACCCCTGGGATTTCCCTGTTCATGTTCTGCTTGCAGTCAGGAGCGGGAATGCTACTAATCCTCTCATACAGAAGCCAGCAGACGTAAGATCAAGTCAAGGTCATCTACATACTAGCTGGAGGAGCAAGGCAAAGAGCACAATGAGCAAAGTCAGGAGGAGTGAAATTATTTACTTGCAAAGGCAAGGAGAAAAGGTCAAAAAAGCAGCTGTGAAAGAATGGCCACAATCTTCTTTCTGCTTCTGAAACAGTGCTGCTGTGTGCTGCCTCTCCTCCCCCACCCCAACCCCTCAGTTTTGACTGGCCCCAGGATTAGGAGCAAGCCCCTCACAATAAGAGCTTCTATTGGAAACAGAAGTTCCATGTGCTGAGAGTTTATAGGACTGGACCTGTAATTTGCTCAATTACTAGTGTAAAGAAAACTATAGGGAACCTGAGTAACAGCAACTCCTAACCAAGCACATTTGCACTTCATCTGAAACCTGGTATGATTTATTAGGATCACACCCCCTCCTTCTCCAGGATCTAGAGCAATTTGTGTAGCTTAAATCAACTATTAAATGTATAACTAGGAGATAAAATCACAAACCCAGATCTAATTGGTATAGCTTAAATTAAGTTTTACATTTATTCCTGGGAGATAAAATTTGGATAGAATAACTATTACAAAAGAATTAAGGAAAGAAAAAAGATATAGTGTGGGACCTACGGTAACTTTTATTTAAAACACATGTCTGATGGAGGCAAGAGTCTGCAGAAACCATCTGATACTACTGCACTGTAATCCCCATTTGCCAGAGCAACACTATTCTGGGTACTGAGGGGAAAATATTAAACCTTATACGTGATGCTGATTTTGGAAAATATATAAAGACATAGAAACTTCATTCAACAATGCATGTAGCTTATGTGTAAAGAATACTACAAGAATTAGTGTCCCAAGGAAGATTTTTTTTAACAGCAAGATTTTTATAAAGGTTTAAAAGGTAAAGTCTAATAAAAACAAAACAGCTGGGTCAGATAAACTGGTGAAGCTAAATACAGAATACTAATGTCTGAGGAGACTGAAAGTAAAAAGAAAATAAAAGAAGAAACTCCAACTTAAAACTGTGCAGTCTGGTTTTATTTCAAGTATAATAGACATTGCCCTAGGTTTTTCATGTTCTTATCCTCAGTATTTCCTTTTTATCTCCTTCTACAATTTTATAATAGGAAATACTGAGTCATGTTTGTGCATCAAGTATTTTTGTTGGAAAGTTCAACAATTCTTTTCAATACATGTGATTTGTTAGTTTTCAGGTTGGTAGGGACTTCTGGACATCACCAGGTATCATGCTGACTGAAAGGAAGACATACTTCATAATAAATTATGCTACTCAGGGCCTTCTCTAATCAAATATTTAATTTCTTCAAAGAGACAAGCTTTCTGAACAAGCTGATTGCAACTTATTCGACTGCTTGACCAGTAACACCGCGGATTTTTTTCCACATATCTAAAAGGAAATTCTTTTGCTGCAGCTTGTGTCCATTGTCTTCCAGCTTTTCAGTGTGCAATTCTGAGAAGAGTTTGGCCTTGACTTCTCTATGACCACTGATTCCATAGTTGAAGACTTTGACAAGGTACCTTCTCTTAGCCTTCTCTTTTACATTTTAGTGCAAATTCGATTACGTCCGAATTGTAAAAATTTTTTGTTGCTCAGAATTTGCAGAAGACCTGAAGGAGATCAGAGTTATAACAAACAAGGAGACAAAATTTGATACAATAGCTTTCAATAAGTTATTTTTCCTTGGTTTGTAATGATAATAACAGTAATAATAATAATAATAATGTACCTGTGTTTTGCCAGACCTTTGCAAGCAAATATGCAAGGAAAACACCTTTCTTAGTCTTCCAAAACAGGGTGAAATATCAGTGTGAGCTGCAGGGTTTTGAGGAAAAAGGCACAGGAGACAGGCTTGGGCAAAAAAATACACATTCGAAACTTCCCAGGTCTTCACGCAAACAAAAATAGCTTTTAAGTGAGCGCTTGGTAGAAAACAGAAATCTTACTTGCACAGGAGAGTTTGCGCTCAAAAGATCATACAATGAACTCTGGCTGAAAATCTCCAGCCTGAGTTGCTCTGTTTAATAAAGCTCACTGCCTGCTCAGTGACCTCTGTCACTGTGTATTTCTTTTCCTCATATTGTCCAACAGAGCTTTAAGTATTTGCACATGTGCAAATACTGGTAGATCCCACTGAAAATGTGGGGTAGTTAATTTTTTAAAACATTTTTTTTTCTTTGTTTGTTTGTTTGTTTTTTTAATAAATGTTTGCTTTTTCTAGTACTTTGGGTATTCTCCATTCTGCCATTTCCAGAATAATTTAGGCCAGCTCAGAGGGATTTCCAAAAGACAATTTTAGTGGTACCTTTTTCTCTTTCCACAGAGAGAGGTTTAGATAACCAGAACATCCTCCATATGGAATGGAGGTGTACTACAAGCAGGTAAAGTCAGCTGAGATTAAACCTAGTTTTAGGATTGGCCTTTGCCACCCTTATTTCCATTAAGAGTCTTCCAAAAGCAGCTTGTAGTAGAGGAAGATGTAATCTCCTAACTGAGGCAAATAACTACAGCAATTCTTGTGAATGACAGCCACTCCCAGACACTTGCTACCTGGCATCTGGAGCAGTTTATCACCAGGACAAAGAAACAAAACTTGTGTGTTTTGTATTATACTTTGAACTTCTACACCAGTGGAGGCATGGTTAGTATCACTTGTGTACACCTGCTCCAAAACAGCTTTACTTGCAATTCAGTTGCCATACAAAAACATATTGCCGTTCCTGCTGTTGCTTTTCATAACACTGAAACTGTATCTGTCAAAAATAGCCTTTAAAAGCCACAGTTCTAGGCAAAAGCCTATTTTTTAATGCTTTTTTAATCTCCCTTTAATGTCTTTGCTTGACATACCTTCACTCCTCACTAGAAGATATTGTACACCCATACAGCCATTACTCATCTTCAAGTCCCTGTACCTGTACATAGACACATTAAAATCTGTTGGCCCATTTGGTTTAACCCCTATACCTTTTTTTCTCTGTAACTACAGACAGTCGTAAGGATGCACTGAAAAGCTTCTCTAAAACAAAACATTATGTATGCGCTGCAAATTACCTCCTGTAAAGGAGAAGATTATAAAGAAGCCTACAACTACGTATACAGTGGTCTATATAAATCCCATTGAACTGAGATTGAGTTCTCTCAGGACTGGAAATAGTGGATGTACTTTTTAAAACAAAACAATGGCAAAAATCAACAAACCAAAAACAGGTAAAAAAACAAACAAAAAAGGAACTCTGAGCCCCACCAAAAAAACCCCTTTTTTTCATTCTTGCAGTTGCTGGCCACTGCTTTCTAGGTCTACAGTGTTTATCTGCCTGATGGCAAACAGACAAGCTGAAAGAAAGAAGTAATGCTCCCAGTTACTCTCTACAAATTCAGTTTCAAAGTTAAATACTTTAGCTACAAAACAAGCAATTCACAGATCAAGCAGGGGTACTCTAAAGTACATAGAATGCAGCAAAAGAAATTATGTACTGATTAGCTGATGCAAGATAGACAGTTCTGTGAACTCAGCAGAGATATGCATTAGAATTAGTAATGCTAATATTGCTAAAACTACATTTTTTTCTTTTTTCATTTGTTATCCACAGAGATAAAATACATGCTACTTGAGTCAAGGTTCTTCATATGCTCACATTTTAATTTTCCTCATTTCCCTAATTTTTATTAGCTTTTAAAACCTTTATTTCTTCTAAAGTACTAGTATAAATTGGGATATCACAATATATAGAAGGTAATATTCAGACTTTCCCCTCACTTGACCAAGGAATGATTCAAACTGAGTTTAAATACACATCTAAGAAATAATGTTATTTCAGATGCATCTGTTCAAAAGCTTTTTAAAAAGGACAAATAAAACTAATCCTCCCCAGAAATACAGCTGAGTGGTTATATAGTTTGTAGGAATTAGCATTAGGAGATGTAGCCAAGTACTGTTTCTTCACCTTTGCCATCAATATGATCTATCCTTTGTTGTGTTGAAAACGATTTAATAGGTTGTATTGAATACTCTATTGATTTTTTTTCTAATTGCTTCATTATAATAGGCATCAGTTATTTAGTCTTCCAATTATGTTTTCATATCAAGAGGACTTATAAACAAGATGCAATTGTAGAAATTTTCACATAATTTGAATTATTATTTGCTTGAAGAAATTTCTAAACTTTTTCTCCCTTCATTTTCTTGTTAAATAACAAAACAATTTCCTTACGTTTCTTAACTGTAAAATTAAACAAATAGCAAGAGGTCTGCGTAATATCTTCCCTGATCTTCAAGATAGAAAAGTATTTCTCTTGAATTCTGATTGCATCAGCACTGCTGTAGAAGAACTATACTTCAGGACAGCAATTTCTCTGGAATTAAAACACGTAATGACTTAAAGTGAGATGGAGAAAAAGTTGAGTATGGGATTTTTCAGTCATGGGGAGAAAAAAAAAATGAAAAAAGTATTAGGAATGTAACAGAAAAAAACTATGAGATAACAGAAAACTAGAACAATCAAAACATCTGTGCTTCATCTTACCTGACCCCTGGATATTAAACCCCTGATAGTACTGAAAATGTCTTAAGAGGCTAAAAGCTATCGAAATAGCAGTCTGCTGTTATATCTAAAAGAAATTTAGAAAATTCAGAATTCATCTGTGTCTCCATATCTCATTGCCTATATTTTGTAGCACTTATCCCTCTTCCTCCTTTGACACTCCTAAATATTAACACATTTTATTTCTTACTGAGAACTTACAGCTATGAGCTTTGATAACAGAAAACAAGACAAGGCATTGCAAAACATAACTGTCAGAAAAAGCAAACAAGTATAATATTGATTTTTAAAGGTAAAGAAATTTCTTTATTAATGTTCTCTTTATATAGTAATCAAAAAGTTGAGACATCTTCTAAAGAGCAGACTTTTCTTTTATTATCTTTTTTAATACCAAAGGAAAGAAAGGAATAAGGTATTCATTATAATAAAATAACGGAACTAATATTAAGAGAAAAAAATCAATTAGTATGGAAAAATAATAAATTGGAATATAGTAAACAACGAAGTCTTTTGCATAACTGTTGGAAATTGTTTGACATATTGATAGAAGAAGGAGGAGATGAGCCTTGCAGAATGAGATGTGTATGGATTCTATTACAGAATTAGATACATTTTGTAATAGCTTATTTACAAAAGGTATTTTGGTCAAATACTCCCTAAAATGTTTTGCAATACTCATGTCTTTCAAATGAATTAAATTAATTTTATTCTATCCACACTGTTCACAGAATATGAAACAATTTGTCCCTGTAGAATGATTCACTGATTTGAATCAAGTATTCTTAATTTATCCTTCATAATTCATCCAGCAGTAATTCAAACTTGCTTGGAACAGAAACTGAAAGATTGTAAACAGGAGCAAAATATACTGTAAATCATAAGTTTGGGAGAAAGCCTTCAGTTGTGTGTTGCTAAGATATGTTCTGTCTCATTCCAGTAGAGTTCCAGTGACTGACTCCACTGTGACTCTCTGAAAGGGAGAGATCAAGCTTGTCTGAGATCTTAAGACCCCTTAACCACTATTCCAGTGATACGGGTAGTGTGGTGATAAACTTACTTACTCTCGTAGTTTTTAATCATACCAAGTAAATATAAATATTTCCTTAGTGGTTGATTCTGCTTTCTACTGAAAAGACTAATATGGCTTTTTCAATATATGAATTGAGCAAGACCAGCTCTTCAGCTGTCAAGTTCATTATTCCTTTCGATTGTGGTTCAGCTGTGCCAATTTATGCTAATGGTCCATCCCTATCAGGGGCAAGGCTGAAAGTAAAAATCCACCCCATGAGTAAGAATATGTGAGTATATACATGTATACACACATTCACATATATATGTTTATATGTACTTAGAGATACAAATATACACAAATAAACGTATATATATGTATACATTTAGATGCATTTGAAAGCATCATTCAAAGCAAGTGGAACATTTAAAGATGTGTTCAGTAATCCTATTAAGTTCTAGAAAATAAAAGCTCCAAAAGACTTTACTGTTTGTACATTATAGATTATGCTTAAACTCCAATGCACAGGATGCTGTGGAATCCTCTGTGTGTCAGGTAAAGCAGATTGATCCGCTGTGATGCTGTAACTTCAGACTGAGGGCAGTATCATAAAACTCTGATTAGCAGATGTCTCGGAAAGGCCATGTGAAGAACATATAAACTGAATATACTGTGGACTATCTGATTGGAAATGTACAGTACAGAGGTGTGCTAAAACCCCACCCTGATGTTAAGGTTTTATGTGAGAGCTAAATTAATCAGTCAGAATTGAGCCATAACCTCGGCCAGTAAAAAGGACCAAATGGCTAATGGGCATTTTAGAAGTAGCCTGCAGTTTGTATAACTCTGCTGTTGGCAAAAATGCATCCAGAGTCTAGCTTTGTAGGCAAGTACATCTGACCATGATCCGGTATCTGGAATTTTCTGTGGAGGGCTGGTGTTCAGCAAGAACTGAAGAGACCTTTCTGCTTACTTTGATGTTAGTGTATTGCTGAAGCAGGAGAGATAAGACCATTGAGTAACTTCTGCATCATTCAGGAAGCAGAGATTTCTGCTTTCAGTGTTTCCCAGGACTGAAAGTGTTCAAATCTTCATAATGTCTCTCTCAAATGTCCACATGAACATGATGAAGTCTTCTGTTCCTCTGTTGTGTCTCACTTTAGAGGTGTTTTTATTTTGCAGTTATATTTGAAGTTACATACGAAATTATCTATAAACCATAATTTTTCCCTAAATACATTTTATTTTTCTGCTTCACAATACATTTTGTCTGCTTATGTGTGTGCCACAGTTTTCAACCTATGTCCAAGATTGCTTTTATTTCCCATTTTAGACATTCGTTGGCCTGTAATAATGGTTTTGATGAATGAACTCTAGTCCAAATCTTTATATAAAACGTATAGCTACTGTGTGGAAGAAGTTTATTCACAAATAGTCACCAGTCTAGAGTAAATAGCCGTGGGTTGGGATTTATGTCCTGATAGAAACCTACGACCACCTAGGACTAGTGTATTCAGGCTTGCTTTTGAAGGTCTGGCATTCTGACTTTCTCTAATTCCAGACTAGGGAAAAGGAGCTAGTAACACATGCTTTTGTACTCCTATAAGAGTGCCTAGAAGTTAGACACTGCACTGTGTAATCTTTTGGTGTCTAAATGCTTTATTTAATCTAGCGTTTACAGTCCTCCTCTGCCTCTTCCACTTGTGCCTTTGAATTAATCTCCCATTGACAAGAAAATATTCTGGCTTTTAAGGGGCCATTTTTTTGCAAGTACTTTTTTTTTCTTTTTTTTAGCACCACAGCTCTTCCAGGGTTACCGGGTACATAAGGGGACATTTTATTTCATTTTTCCTTTTATTTATTCTTTCTTCCTTTAGGAAGAATTTTAAGAAAGCTCTTCTTTCTCTCTCTGCTCGGTATAAAAATCAATGACAGGAAAAAGAAAAATCTCTGCCTACTGCATATCAATTCTTTTGCAGCTTTCAGTATTTTCATGTATAAGGTATTACTTACCACCAGCTCAACTGGCTAGTGTATGTGCTGCCTAACACCCAATAAATAAACAATACTTTTGAGCATCTCTGTAGGATTTCTGGATGTGTTTTCAGGTTATTAACAGCAAGCTGCAGTATGTCCAAGTATCATGGGCTAATAGATACTGTGAATGTACTACAACTATGCTGAGCAGCTAGTCTGGTGTATTCTGGCACTGAATTTATTATGCTCATGTTGCATGGAAATACAGCTCTGCTCAAGAAACCTCGGGAATAAATCTGGAATAACTACCTTAATTTCAAATGTTAGAAAGTATTTTTCAAGCTGCATTTTCTTCCTGGGCTCAACCCCAGGGCTGGCCTAAACCCCAGGGCTGGGCTAAGTACTGGGCCCTAAAAACAATAACCGAAGGCTGAGGACACAATGGATAACATTGCAGATACCCTGCTTCACAAATCAGTGCAGCACATTAATCCCAGAATTAATATGGCTACATTGCTTCTGATATCTAAGCTAACTTGACTAGCTCTGTGCTAGTCTCTGTGGTGTGACACAGATGTATCATGCATATGGTAAACTGTAGAAACACAATTTAAAGACTTCTGTTACATTATGAATCCACTGAGAGACTGAAAATGCAAGAAATAGATTACTGTTGTATTCTTTTCCCCGAAGTTCTGTCTAGACATGTATGAGTACACACATTGCAAGATTTAGAATTACACAGGAAAATATTTAAGAACATAAGTCCAAAATTAAGGTTAGAATTATTAGAAACCAAAGTAGGTGTCACAAGCTTTCTTATTTCAAAACCAATTTTGGATTCAATTCCCTACATCCTTGTCCCTTCCTGCAAGTATTTTCCAGAATAAGCTATAATTTTCTTAAGGAATTGTCATAATTTCAACATACTGTCCAATAAGCTGTCCAAGTATGTCAAATGTCTATTGAAATTCAGTAGAATTTATATGGGAGCTTCAAAAGCATCCCTCAACCAAACCTGCAGTTTAAAAAAAAAAAATAATTCTGATGGTCTTAGATATACATTTTGGTCAGTTTTCTGCCTTAAGATCAAAATATTTATGTACATGAAGTGTTTCAGATAGTATTTGTGGAATATAATTTTCCATTAGAAAATTAATTCAGCTGATGTGTTCTCTATTAGTTTCCCATATAACATGCTGATTCTAGACTCCTGTATTATGTTGTCTCTTAATTTTTTGTACTATTTCATACTGTGAGTTTTAATGGCGTTTTAGAACATTCCTTTTTCTTTCCCTGCTAAGCAGAATTTGTATTTACTGAAAGGTTTGTTTATGGGTTTTTCCTTCAGTGTTTCCGGCTGTGTCATAGTTTAGTAAATTATACCAAAGGTCATTAATATTTTTTGTTTGTTTGTTATCTGCTGTAAGTCTGCAGACATTTAGTTTTAATATTTGTTTTTGAAAACCTGTTTTCCCTTCTTTATTTCCTGCTGTGAATGTGAGCAACTGAATCATATTTCAAATGAAAGATGTTGAAATAATGGAGGAGGGTTGTTCTGCTTTTAAACTGTCAGTCTGAAAGTCTCATTTATAACTCTGGCAATGTTCTGTGAACTTGAATAATCCCTAATAAATAGATACCTTTTGATATAACACCATCAGTATTCTAGTTGTCAATAAACATTAAGGCTTTTTTATTAATCATCTGCCAGTAATGCTTTTAACATTTAGCAATGAAGTTTAATTCTGCCTTTTAGTAAAGTCTTAGATAATCCCTCTTTATGATCAACACAAAACCAGAGACAATCCAGAATGAAAATGAGCAACACTGCAAATATGCCACAGGAAATCATTGTAAGGATAATT
Source organism: Strigops habroptila (assembly GCF_004027225.2). NCBI lineage: Eukaryota > Metazoa > Chordata > Aves > Psittaciformes > Psittacidae > Strigops > Strigops habroptila. The sequence goes on along the minus strand of NC_044278.2, from coordinate 66,611,199 downwards.
AGGGAGACCGTTAGATAAAGAAGTATATAAATAAAAAAAAGTCTGAGGTTTTTTAAAGTGAATTTTTGTATTGTTTATCACTGTTATGAAAGTGTATTTTTTTAACTGAAAACAAATGTAAGAGGGAAAGATGTTCTCTTTCTGCTCTTTCTGCTCTTTCTGCTGTTTGCCGTCTATATCTCTGAAGTGAGCAAATTCCCAAGCGGTGTTTACAACAGCCCACCTACAGCGTAGCAGATGTAAATTTAAGAATGCAATCCACTAAAGCTTCTCATTATATCAACATATAGTCTGATAAATAAGTCAATCGTTAAACTAAGTCAGAATACAGGAAAAATTTACCCATGGCTTGCAGTGCCCAGGCTAAGTGCTCTACTACTCTCATATTTAGGTGGGGCATTACCTGTTATTACTGATTTAAGTTAAAAGAAACTAGCTTTACTGGCTTCTCTGAAGACCTCAACTTCTTAGATGTGCTCCCAGAATAAGTACTGAATTGGACTACTTTTAGCAGAAATTTAATTTTTAGGGTCTCTGCGAGATCATGCAGTAAACATTAGAAAGCTCGGCTATTTAGCAACTCTGAACACTCTGAACTGTCTCAGAGAAACATGGACAATTGTAGAGTGGGATATAAAACATCGGTAATGTCAGAATTTTCAGCATTTCCAGGTTTAGATGGGTGCTGGGAAAAGGTTTCCATGGTGGAGCATTAAAAATGTATTTCAATGATCTCCTACACTGATAAAGCAATAAAAAAAAAAAAAAAAAAATAGTGCTGTGCTAAATTTGTTCTTTATCGATATCCCTATGAGACTGAGACATGTATCAATCATCCTAAGCCTGCTTTTCAGATTTTATCTTTGTGGAGTCAAGTAAGCCTGCTTACAAATTACAAAAATTCTAACTTAAACCAAACATAAATTCTAGGACTTTTTTCCTTTTAAAAAATATTCTGTAAAGAAAGACTCATGCTATATGCCAACCCAATATAATTTCAATCAATTGCAACAAAAAGTTAATTTATTCAGCCATCACCTAAAACTTTCTTTGTTTTCTTCAAACACAAAAGCCAAATGAGACGATTTTAACTATATTAAATTAAACCAATTAAGTGTAGAGGGAACTAACAGTAAAATAAAGAACTGACTTACTGTTGGAGCACAGGGAAGATGTTTGAGATACCACCAAGATAGATACATTTATTTCAAAGAATTTTTTTGTGATACAGGTTGGCAACTACCTGCTGTTTAAGGAATACCAGAATAAATAAAGTATTTCAGGATTTGAAGTCAGATTGGTTTTATGTGCTTCTCTATTCCACTTCCATTGTTGTAAATGTAAACTAAAATCACTGCAACAACAGCACAGAAAAGAAAACAGTTTAGCCGGTATTTTGTCACACCACAGCCAAATTACGATACGAACACCATGTACAAATATAATGTGTATGTACAAATACAAGCACATTCGACTTAGAAGAAAGTCTATGAAGGGAGGGAACTTCTGCAAAAAATGGTGGGCAGAGTTCCATTGTAGGATTCAGAAGTAGGCTTATTTATTTATTTATTTTTAATTTTTTTTTTTATAAATTATTATATTTCTGCCCCTCTTTAATATATCAAAGAGAAAACCAAAACACTTCTTACAGCTGAGAAAAAGTACTAGATAAACATCTACTGTTTGTAGCCCATGTCATTGGATCCTGTTGGCATGGCATGACCCCTGGACACTTTTGTAGAAAGTTCCAAGCTAGACATCTTTCCTTTTTAAGAACATATTTGGTTTTGTACAGATATAACAGACATAATGGGATTTTGCTCCAAGTGAAGCAGCCAATATATACAATTTGACACAGCCATGTAAAATCAAATCATACCTTAAGTAAAGAATAAAAAAGGCAAATGTAATTCAGCTTACTAAAAAAATATATTTCTTTGCTTGATGTGTGACTGTGTCATAATCATACAATAGAACTAAAAAAGATTAATAATAAATAAAATGTTAGGAGTCTTTAAATTCCATTTAAAGCATCAGATATCAGTGTTGTGCTCGTCTCCCTGTTTAAAAACAAAAATGTATTGCACATTGATGAATTATGTAAAAAGATTCTCATAACTCCTTCTTAGCAACATCACTCTGAAATTCATCTCATTTACTGTGCAAATATATCATACAAATGCATATTACACTCCTATTTTTATACTACTATTATTATTGTGATAATTTTTGTGCATCAGAATATAATTAAGCTGTTATTGAGATGCATGTTTTAAATCTATGGCTGTTACAAAGGTTTAAATCCTTGCCTCAATTTGAATTGCATAGCCTCTAGTTCATTTATATTTTTGAAAGAATTTAGTTTATGAAGTTTATAGTAAGCTAATATGATATGCATGGAAAATGAATTTGTTCATTCAAGTAGAATTTTCTGCTGAGCTGAGCCCTTCATTTTTCACCGAGTTAACCTTTCACTAAAATAAAACATCTGAAAACCAGCCAGCAATTCTGTAAGGCCAACATCAAACCTATTCAGAGAGCTCAATGCCAGAAAACCCCAATCAAAACAAAACTAAAAGCCATGGTCCTGTATTATTTCTTGTTAGATGTCTAATATCTAAACAGTGCAACTGATATTGAATCTACTTAAGAAGAACTCCGAATATTTTATCACATAGTTTAGAGATGACTGATACACAGTAGCAAGTGCTACAAGAAAGGAACATACACAAGAGGTATACAGTTGAAAATTTGCTCTTTAATGTATTTAGCAGTATTTGCATTTTTTTACTAAAAGAAAAACAAAGACACAAAAAGATTAACTTACAAATTCATAAGCAAACTGTAGATAAGCTAGATTTTATTTTTTGTTTTTAAATAGATTGCTTCCAAAGGTGCAGATTCCTCTTACCTAATTTACATACATAACTTTAACCTGTTACTTCTGAGTCTAGTCACCTTAGGAATTTGTGTTGTCTATGGGGAAAAATAGGTGTCTTCGATAAACAGAGATATATACGATCCTCTGGAAGTACTTGCCTATATTCAGGCACTAGATTCATTTTTAAATGAAAAGATGCTAAAATCTTTAGGCAGACCATATAACTGCCTAAGATTACGAGAATAAATGTGTCTCTAGTGAAGTTTCTGGTGTAATCGTTACATGCCTACTAGCATGCATTAAATGCAAATGGTACCTGTGAAGGAGTGAGTGTTTGCCAGTACCAGTTTATTGCTCATAACATTTAAAACATTATAAGAACTGTAAAGATAAATCAGTATCCAATGAAACAACTTATCAGGAAATTTTCTTCTTTTTCTCCTCCTTTAGATATTAAGGAAAGAAATAAAAAAAGAAAAAAAATCTTTTCTCAGCAACAAGTATCTAGGCCAACAAATAAGTTTTCAGAACTTTGCTGAACTCTCACTGAAGTCTTCAATGACTACAGATAAGGAAGTAGGAACAGGTTTCGGTCCCAGCTGTACATGGGCTGGAAGGCATTTTCAGAACTGCATATTGGAACCGAGGACCTTGATTCTGTGAGAAATTACATTTCAGACACTTGTACAGCTTTTTTGTATCTAATTACTGTGGCTTCATAGCTAGTACTTATTGCGTTCCAATGTCCCCCAAATCTCAAATAACTAAAAGAAACAAGAGAGAGGGAAAAGAAGACTGTTGTTTTGCTTGGGGGAAGAGATGCTGTGGGTGGGAATGGGGGTGTGTATGTATGTATTTCTTGCTCTAGCAGGATCTGAAATGGCTTGAACATGCCTCTGAAAGTACCTAATGAACTGTCCTGGTTCTGCAATTTGATTTTTGCAAAGGCAAGGCCTACTGTTCTGCAGAGTGAAATTTTGTTAATGGAAACCCCAAGAAGGCCTGTACATGGAGTTTCAGAATTCATGATTAAATTTGCACCCCCTAAAAGGTTCAGAAAGATCAGATGGCATTCTGTATTGTTAATGCATTTCTGAATGACACTATTTTTATGGCTCGTCCATCACTCTGTTTTCAAAATAAGTTCTCTTTTTCTCCACATAACTCAGTTTTGCAGCCTGTGGGATTAGTTAAAGCTTGAGCTATAAAATCTTCCACCTGTCTTAACCTGTTTCCAGGCACTATATTAATACAAATAATAATAATAAGAAAAAGCAGCAAAACAGAGCTAGGCCAAAGACTTTTAAAATTAATCTGTCTGGCTTTGTAATACTGTGCAGATAAAAGGTTGTACATTGATGATCACTAGAAAACCGCTCAGAACTGGTGTAGTGTGTCTTAAGGCAAAAGTAGAAGTATGAAATACAATGGCATCACCTGAAATGGATTAGGGATAACAGCAAAGTGCAACGAAGTAAAAAGACTGTGTTCAATCGCATTTTATTAATGCAATGCAGTTGCAATGCAGAATAACACCACAACTAGCAAGAAGTTAAAACAAAACTAAACTATATTAAATCTCTTTTATTGATTTCAAGCAAAATTATGATCACAATTCAAACAGCAACCCTATACATCAGAGGAGGGGACTTGTTTTCCATTTGTTTCTGGAACAGAGGGCTGGAACAAGGTGTAGACATCTTATTAGATTATCTGTAGATAAGCTAAAGTTTGCTTCTTTTCCTTCTGATTCAGACCCCTTCAAGGAAATGTAGTTAACATAGGATTAAATTTAAGTATATTTTCTGGTACTATGAATTTTGTCCTAAATTCTAATTTAGACTTTTTAGTTCTCTTGTGGTTCTAGTCCATATACTTACAGCTGTTTTCCTACTTTTAATGGGCATCCTGCAGAAAAAGAGAAAAAAATTGATAATGAAAAGGAATAAAAAATTCTATTCAGAAGTTACCTAGCACAGGAAGATTCACATCCATGAAAGTTAACTTCTGAGCTTCTACTCCTAAGCTAAACCTCTGTTTATGGCTCTTGAAACATGTATTTTGAAATATATACATCCTGCCTCACTTCTCAACTACTTTCATTAACAGTGTGGTACTTAGTTCATAGAATCATAGAATCATAGAGTAGTTTGGGTTGGAAGGGACCTTCAAAGGTCATCTAGTCCAACCCTCTTGCAATGAGCAGGGATATCTTCAACTACCTCAGCTGTGGGCTGGGGTTAAACCACGATAGTCTAATAAGGGATCTGAAATGAGTGCCAGTATTGCCAAACACAAGCTTGCAGGTGTGGTCAACCTAGAGACATTTAAACAATCACTGAACTGTAGTTGACAAAAAAAAAAAACCAAAACAAACAAACACCAAAAAAACCCACAACAAAGACAAAAAAGCAAACAAATAATCAAATAATATCAATTAAAAAAAAAAAAAAGTAAAAATATTAAAATATGTTTGCCCAGAAGAAAAAGGCGCAGATGAACATAGGTATACAACATTATTGGCCTGTATACTTTTTTGAAGAAACATGCAGTACCAAGGGCACACAATGCTATGAATGATCCCAGGTCTGTAGAGAAGGAAAATGTTTGTGGAAATGGAAAAACCAAAGGTCTTGACTTTTCCAATCTTTCACATAATCACAGAATGGTTGACGTTGGATGGGACCTCTGGAGCTCATTTTGTCCAATCTCCCTGTTCAAGAAGGACTGCCTAAAGCCACTTGCCTAGGACACATCTGGGCAGGTCTTAGTATCTCTAAGGAAGAAGACTCCACAAACTCCCTGGGCAACTTTTTCCAGTGTTCAGTCACCCTCACAGTAAAAAAGTATTTCCTGATGTTCAGAGGGAACCTCTTGTGACCATTGCCTCTTGGGCACCACGTGTTAAGAGCCTGGCTCCACCCTTTTTGAACACTCCTTTCTGATTTTTATACACAAGATCTCCCCCCCGCCCCGATTCTTCTTTTCTCCAGCTGAACAGTCCCAGCTTTCTGAGCCTTTCCTCATATGTTAAGTGCTCCAGTCCCTTTCTACAATGAGTCAGAAGTTAGGAACACTTTTTTGTTAAGGAATGAATTATGTATATGCTCCAAATAGTATTTTAAAGTACTTTTGACCACCTAGATGATTTAGATCGTCAACATAAAGAAAATCCACTCCAGCAAGGATCTTATACTTAAAAAGAAATTTAAAAAAAAAAAAAAAATCATCCTTTATATTGCAGGTCTCTCACTTATAAGTGGCAAATCTGTCACCATCTAAGATAGTTTTCTTATTTTTATAAAAGTAATAATATTTTAAATCTGACTTCATGAGGTCTCATAATTTTAAAACGCAGTAGCACTCAACAGACAGGTAATTCTGTCTTGCAAGAATAGAACAATGGACAAATGCTAGAATTAATCTGAACTTCAATTCATTCAGAGTTGGGTTCACTGGAGTAACTACAGTAGCTCAGATATGTATTTTGAAGCCTTGCCTGAATAACTATCAGACCTTACACTGACAGTGTGAAATTTCATTTCCACTGGCAAAATTCCTACTAACCTCAGTAGGGTCACCATTTCATCCTTTAATTGTTGTTGTTTCATTGTTTGGGGTTCTTGCTTTGTTTTTTTTTATTTGGATTGGGTTTTTTTTTTTCACAGCAATTGAATTCCATACTTCTCATTTGCTTTACCTGTAGGTATTACTTACCCCTGAAATCAGGCATTTTTTATTAATATCTTCAAAACTGGGAATCCTAAATTGGAAATTAAAGTTTTCGAAAACAAGACTATAAACACTCTCTTCCTCAGTATATTAAAAAAACCCCCAAAAAACTAAAAAACCCCCCTCAGATATAATATTGCACTCTACTTTGGTAAATTTGCTATATGAAGGAAAATGTATCATAATGACTTTTTTATACACTTGGTACAATGGAGTTTTTGCATAGTCATCTGGGTTATGCCATGAAAAGCAATTAATCTGAACATTTTCTTCTCTTTCTCTTTAAAAATATCTTTTGGACTTTCATCTTTTTAGAAATCCTATGATAACAAATTAAAGAAATTAATGCAATATGCTAGCGCAGATTTCTCCCTGAGAAATAACATAAGGAATTGTGTACGTGCTGATCAGGACATTGGGGGAAAAAGGTGGTAAAATCACTTCTAACGAATCTCACCCTCCCTTCTAAATGACTAAGTATACAAACTGGCTAATGTCACAGCTTTTTGGTACAACATGGCCTTCCAATACTGTTTATACATTGATCACAAAGGATACTTACACAACAATTTTTTTCAGATAAATTAATGTGTCTGGCTCATACAGACTCCAAGGTGAACCAAAGAAAACAACATGCATAAAGACTAAGCTGCCCAGATGGCCCCTCAAAGGTTAGTTAAGTGGCAAACACAGAAGCAACTCTGATGCTGCCAACAAAACTGCCTGCAGAGTCTGCCATGGGCTCAAATTTAGATTGCTGGAGGAAACTCTGCAGATTGGCATCAGTCTCTTGTGGTGCTCATCTGAAAAGCAGACAGTAAATTTCACAAGCTACATCTGAAAATGAGAACAAAAGTAAAGGAAGTGCTGTCCGAACATATTGCTTTTAATGGAATGAGTTTGTCATGCCTGTGCTGTCAAAGTAAATCCAGACTAGAGCAGTAGTGACCAAAGGGGACCTGCAGCTGTTACCTGCTCTCCATGTAAAACAATGTGGTAATCTTAAAGTCTCCATCCATTTCTTGTCCTCATATTAAAAGAAGCTGGTATTCTTCCCATCAGACTTGCAGTCAGAGAGTTGAATGAACATATGAACTCTGCTACATACCCATTCTTTGGGACAGTCTTTCTAGTGAAAAAGCAGTAGGGTTACATGTGAAGATTTTACCTTTGCAGCCAGCACTGGCAGACAATTCCACTCCCTAGAGCTGTCAAACAAACACCTGTGTCTTCTGTGTCTTCTCTATTTCTCTGCTCTTGCAATTTTTGATTTTTGTTGACTCCCTCTATGTTCATTGCCCACCCCTACTTTACCCATACTGTCCTTTAAATTCTTACCCTTCTTGATAAAACCTATACCCAAAGAAGGAAATTATCTGCATTCCTTGAGGGTCCTTAGCTGCTAAAACCTTTGGAATAGTGTTCTCATATTTGTTATTAAAACTGATTAAAGCATGTTTTTGGAGGGTAGAAGGAAGTTTTGAATATATGTTTCAGATAAATTTTAATTCTTTTCAACATTTTTCTCTGAAAATATGCCTGTTTTTTCCAGGTTATGTAATTTCATTGCCAATAAGAAATCTGAAAAAAATAGATTGTGAATAGATTGCCACATTTCCAAATGTAAATCTACACAACCTTTGTTATTTTAGTACAATTATCAAATTTGCACTTTTGCTCAGATGCATGGATAGAACCACTATAATTGTTTAAGCAAGTGAGAAGATGTGTGAATTGGTCAATAAGTGAATTAGGGATTCCTCCTTTGAAATTTGTTTCACATAAAAGAGCAGTAATCATGAACACTTTAAAAGCAAGAACTCTTTAAGCTTCTTTAAATATTAATATAGCAAAGAGACAACATTAAATATCAGTTAAGAACTTATAATATTTCAAGTATTAAGATGTGACAGTACATGAAAACCAAACCAAAACCATTAATAAGAAATAGCTTTTCATTTCTCATATTTTGCCATTAAATTTCTCACATATGCAATCAGATATTAATTATTTTTGCCTTAGTTTCTTTTCTAGAAACTGCTTGTTTCTTAAGAATTCTTTTCTATTATGCAATCTTACAGAAATTAGTTGGAAAGACCAAAAAAACACAGAAGTCTGAGGCCAAATCACCCTTTCAATTAAGTTATTATGGAGTCACTCAAAAAATGTACAAAACAGGCCATAATTCTTTCAAAGCCAAAAAAAGTAAAACAGTTTAAGCCACTTAATTTTGGTCATGAATTTGAATGAATCAGTTCAAGATTCTAATCTGGTAAAACAGAAAACCATGAACAATCAGTATTCCCAGAAGCACTTCAAGGTGTGCAAAATCAGCTGGTGTCCCATTGTAATGGAGGTATGCTCAGTAGGAGTTCAAATGGATACTGTTCTTCTTGAGTTAGAAAAATATGCTTCCACTCTTTCTACTGCTGCTGTGTCCGGGGGAACTCATGTAGGCAATGCACATGCTCTCAAGAAAACCACAGTATTGACTAAGATACTAAAAAACCAAAATATGCCCCAGAACAGCATCAAAAAATAATCTTCTTCCATTGAAAGTGTAGTTGTACATTGAGTTTCAACTGTTCCCAAAGGCAACTTTTCATATATGACACTTTTTCAACTTCAGCCTGGAGGAACCAGGGAAAGCTATTTGCTCTAGTTACAATAAAAAAGTGAATATTCACAAACCTGGACCCTATATTGGCACATCTGTACTTAGTTTCCATCTGCAAGTTCTGCAGCAAATGTATTCTACTGGTTGCAGCCAAAATAAAATAATAATTTAAAAAAAACCCTCTAACAGGGAAGCCACTGATGCTATTAGACACCATGCATCATTCTGTGTTACTTTTTTCTTCCTTTTATTTTAGTTCCCTGTGAAAAAGGCAATTAAAATACAGTAACAACTACAGAACTTACATACAAATTGACACTCTGTATTTATTTTCTCCAAATCTAAACATCACAGTTATTACAGTTTGGGGGGGGGGGGAAAAATAGACTGTTTTTTTTTAGATAAAATATGCTTTTGTCTGATAAAACCTAATTCAAGCAGAATATGAATTGCTAGAGGAAGGGTTGGTGGCACAGAGATTGACACAGATGATAATCAGGCTCAATTAATATAGATCAAAACTTGAACTCTGAAGAAAACTATCTTTTTCAGTTCTGACCATACCACATATCCAAGCACAAACAACAAATAGTCTTTTAAAAATTAAACTAACATTAAATTTAGTTTGATATATAATACCTTATTTTATTTTTACAGTTTTGGTTTGGGAGGGTTGTTTGGGGTTTTGTTTTGGGTTTTTGTTTGGTTTTGTTTTGTTTCGTTTCGCTTTGGTTTGGTTTGGTTTGATTTGGTTTGTTTTGGGTTTTTTTTAGAAAAGCTTCCAAACCAGAGAGAATAACTAATCCATTAGTAAAATAATCCATTTGGAGACTAAATGTTAAAAATAGCAGAAATGTGTTCACTGACTAGACTCATGGTTTTATTTAAGACTCAGTAAGAACCTCTGGTTTTTTTAGTTTCTTTTTTTGAACGTTGATTGCTGTTCTAGATGGATGAAACATTAGTGAGAATTTTTGTTTGTTTGCTTGCTTACATTTACCTTTATGCGCCTTTAATTTAAATAAAACTTTTTTTTTCTATGCCATTTTTCAATGCTGTGAAAAAAGTCTGTTTCTTATAGATAGTTGATAGTGCTCTTGCATATCATTCAATTCTTAGGGGAGTATGCATCTCTGCAATTAATTTTAGAAACTCCTTTAAATCCTCCAGTAGCAATTAAAAACCCCTGAGGTATATGGGTGCATACCAGATTGATTGCTTTCATATTCTTTATCTTATCATTTTTCTGTCATGTGCTTAATTTTGCACCTCAAAATTATCAAGGCCGTAATGATCAGCACAGAGCAAAATAGGAATCAAGAAACAGCTCTTCACTCAGCAGTGAGAATTTTAAACAGGAAGGGAATCAGGATGTTTGTAATATCACCCTTGTTTATGTAGTAATTCATAATTTCAATACTGTTTTGTTTGCTAACTCATGTAAGATATGGACCTACCAATAACCGATGTATCATGAATTCAGCATATTTCCTTGAATGCCAGAAAATATTGTCACTGAACTGAGAAGAAATAACTTTTGTAGTTCCTCTCAAAAAAAACTCCAATACAATTCTGATAAGATATGAGTAATGTATGGTGACTGGTGCAGCAATGTACAAAGGCAAATAAACCCTCCACTGCTGCTCTGCACAACATATGGCAAATGAAGCCATTTCTTCTGCTTGCTGCATTGCAGGGTATTCAGAGAGCAATTTGCTTGGCCTGGGCTTGTGATGGTTGAAAGGGGCAGTGGTGACTTGGCTGTTTCTTCCCTTCCATATGCTTGGCAAAAAACTTCAAAGGGACCTGTCTGACAAAACTATATATAAAATGAAATCATGATATAAAGGAGATGTAAGAGGGAAATGGAAAATAGATGGAAGAGGAGTGAAGTTATTACAGTAGAAAAAGAGAAAGGTGGAAGTCTTGGGAACCTGCTACAAAAAAAAAGAAAAATTAAAAAAAAAAAAGTTTTAGAAGTTCAGACACTGGTTTGAATTGCTCCCCCATGTGTCAGCTGATGGGAGGCTGCCAGTATGTTGTAATGCTACACAGCTCCCACTCCTTGTTCTGCAACCTAATGCTATCTGTAGGCGAAAAGCATGCTTGGAAGCTGTATGAGAGAGCATGGCCCTCTCTCAGATCCTTTACTCACCTCTCACACGTCAACTGTTGTTTACCTCACTTTTTGATCCAGACACCTTTGCTGAAACAAATGCTCTCTGTCTCTTAATATCACTTCAGGTATCGGTAACTCTGTGGAGTTCAAACAAGGGTTTTCTAATAAGATTTATTTTTTTTCTCCTCGTCAAGTTAAATTCATAGTTCAAGAGAAAACGGTATTTGTGTCAAACTGAGGACATGGGGATGTGAGGTATAGGAGTCATTGGCATTCTTACCTTAACCTAACTTTCATTCCCAAATTGGATTCTGAGACGTATCCTCCTTTGCTTTTGTAGAGCTAATATGTTTGGGGTTTTTTGTTTTTCTGAGGTTATTTCTTTTTATTTGTGTGCTGCCTAATGGAAATGCATCAAATTCCTAGCAGAGGCAGCCTGTGAATAAAACAAAGATCTAAATGCTAATATGAATAATGGAATTACCATGGTGGCACACACAGGAAAGAGTAGAAATTGCTAAGGCATAAGGAAATAAATTATATTTCATTAAAATCTCCCTACTGAACAGATATTACTGAAGATATTTTCTAAAATGTACCAATGTATATTTTAATTCATGAACAAAAAGCTTAAAATGCCAGAGTTATATTCAGGTGTCTATAAAAAAGTGTATCTGGAAACACTCTTTATAATATAAAGTCATTGAGCTGCAAAGGAGGATAAGAATATTATTCAGAAAATAAACAAACACATAAAGAATTTGTTTACTTTCAAATTCAGCTGTAGAACAATCCTAGATTTATGTTAATGTCAGATATATCTACACTGCTTCTTCTAATTGCTGACAAAGAAGTGCAGGTGTGTAAGGTTCCTTTTAAATAAAAAAATACATATATATAATATATATAATATAAAATATATAATATAAAATATGCAATATATAATATAAAATATAAAATGTATAAAATAATGTAAAAAATAGTAAAATAAAACAAAAATAACACACTTTTGAATGTGAATATCTAAATTTGTAATTTACTAATTTATCTTGGGAGTACTTTTGTGGGATTTAGTCTACTGCTCTGTGGATTGAGCTGAAAGATATTTAAATGGAAACACTGGCAGTCAGACTGTATTTTATGTTTGAGGTTGGGGGAGGGTTATTATTAGAATATTTATTTATGCATTATCCACTTAGTCATTCTCTATTTTGCAATTTCAGTTACTCTTTTGAGTGGGGACGAAATTAAGAACTGGAACTGAGAAAAGAAAATGAAAACACATTGTGGGCTTTTATAAGCAAAACCTTCTCTTCTTTGCTCTTTCCCAGGGTATGAGGAAGAGAAAGATGTCTGACTTGAGTACAGTGGGAAGAGAGCCAGTCTGGAATGGGAAAAGAAATGGAGATAAGGATAAGGAATCAGGGTGGAAGCACAGATGGTGCCTGGGAATGAGGGAGGGGAAGCCTGGGAATTTAAATCTAAGAGGGAAATCATGAAGAAAATGGTGAGGTAGTTGGAGAGGGAAGAGAGCCTGCCTTGGATAAAGATTTACTTGCTGTGAAGATTAGAATGGTACAACCGGGAGTTACATGCAGAAAGTCTTGAAGTAAGTGAATCTGACATTGCGATAGTATTCACAATGATAAATGAGACTATATTAACAAAGACAAGGATACGGGCATACTACTCAAGCTTAAGCTCAGCAAATTACAAGCCATCAGCCAAGATGAAGCAATTATCTGTATAATTTGTCAGGTAGAACACAGAAGCTCATTTTAATAACACTTTTCAGTCTTACCTTGATAATTTTGTATAAATACATTTAATTTAATTATAAAAAAAAAATCTACAAAGTATTTAGCTATAATTGATCAGAATTTCGTCAGAAAAAAATGTTTTATTCTACTTTTTGAATAGTTTTATCTCTATTTCTAAGTTTCAAGAGGGGGAAATTACACATCAAAATGGGGAATACATAAACTGTGCTTGCCTCCAATCCACTTTCACGAACTTGCTGTAAGTTTTGTCCATTTCTCAGTAAAATATTAAAAAAATCTTTATAAAAATTACTGTAATGAGTATCTGCATGTCTTTTCAACAAAATTGAAAAGTATTTTTATCTTTTTGGGCTCTTTTCATTTTAGTTCTGTTCAAATTTAGCTTTGCTAAATATTAGGAAGAGCTTTGTAAACCTATTCCTTTATTTTACAAGACATTGGTCCCAGAAAGGTGTTGTTTAAAATTAGTCTTAAAGAATGTGATTGATCATGAGCTCATTCAAGACAAAACATCAGCAAGTAAAGAGTCCTACTGACTGCAATATAATTGTGACTTGAAGCTAAAGCTCATACTTACATACTTGGCGGACCAGTTTCATAATCTTCAGAATATTGCTAAATAAAGGTCAAAATTACTTTAGCACCGAATAATTTCATTGACGTGACTTAGATTAAAAAAAAAAAAGTACTCTGTGAAAGGGAGATTTTTGGCTACTAATTCTTTTCCACTAGCTTCTGGATTTTGTTTCAAGATCAAAAGGCATCACTAGCTTTTCACTCAGCTATGTCTGTATATAACATGACTCATATATTTCTAGACTCTGCCGAAGTTGCTAACAATAGAAAATCCAATCTGGGACCTCTTCAGTTAATTTTCACTGAACAGTCTTTAAAAGGTCTAACTGATATGAGCCTTGGTGTCATCAGCAGCTTACTCTCCTTAGCACATTCCCCTAGTTTTAACAAATAATGATATTTTATACCTATTTTCATTCCTGGTATTTCTTGAGTTTTTGTTGTTTTGGTAATTAGGACAACAACAACAACAACCAGTTGTCAAACCAATACAGATCACTCATTGGTTAGTCTGATCCTTGAGGCTTTTTTAAATAGTTTACACAGTGTATGCAGACAGATGCTGTCCAGAAGAAGACAGAGTGGAAGTCAGACCTGTAAACTTGAAAATTAGTTGTAGACTTCAGATGCTGCAGAAAATTAACCTTCATCAATAAATTAAATCATTAAAATTAAAAAAAAAAATTAAAAACTACTTTTCATTTACAGCCTGATGCAGTGCATCTTAAATCCAGGTTTTCAAAAAGTTTCCACTGTTAGAAAGCCGAGGTTCTCAAGTTCTCAATTACAATTTTAGTTATAATAAAAAATAACTTCTTTATATCATGCATCCTATGATAATGCATATTTTTTTCTTTCAAGCTGAAATAATAGAAAAGGTGGCCAGTATCACAACTTATACATTTTACCGTTTGTTTTATTGAGAATGAAATACATTTGGTCTTTTATATTTCCCCTCTCTCTTTTGTATTCAGGATACATTTAGAAAATGACATATCTGAACAGTGGAGCCTATTTCAAGAATGACTCACTTCTTTGCATTGCACTTCTCCCAGGTAAATTACCTTTAACAGCACTAAAAATGAGAAGAACTTGTTTGACAAGTTGTGAGCATGTAAGCTTGCAACTGTATTAAGAATCTAATCTACTTACTACTTCTTTAGGAAATAAGTACTGTTTTCTACTACTTCAAATGGCATATTCTTCAGAAACTATACTGAAGGGAAATATACCATAATCTCATAAAATGCCTTTTAGTCAAACCTAGACCAGGGGCTGGAAAAGAATAATTATTCACAGGCAGGCATACTTCAAGGTGTAGGATATCTGTGTGCTTCAAGGTAGGATATCAAACCAGGGCATAAGCTTGAAGACACAGCACAGTGCTTTGAAATGGGTAGTTTCTACTGAAAGCTGATTCTCAGAAGGCTAGGTTTCACAGACACTTTTAATTTTCACTTGGAATTATTTGTGCTTCTTTTACAAAACTCATTTTCACTGTGATCATAATCACTTTGCTCCGAAAACATTAATATACTAATATTCCCACTCCAGGCAGCTGTACCTCTATCCAAGAAGAACTCAGTAGAGTAGGCATTTTGCCACTATGCCTCACTGGCAATAAATAATAAAGTTTATAAACTGAAAAATCCAGATTCACAGTTATAACATTTTTCAGTTTATTCCTCACACTAGGTGAAGACCAACAATATTTTTTCTAAAAAAACAATTTGAGTTCAATAAGGTTTAAAAAAAAAGGATATATCATTTATCTTCAAGATTCCTTTTTGCATTGCATAATTCAAGATTTCACCAAACATAAATACTGGAAAAGTAACATCTCTCCAGAAAAATAAGGTATAGACAGATTTCTTCCCTGAGAATCATCTGTGTCAGGATTTGGGGTCCTTGGATAAGGTTCAGCCCATGCCCAAGTTTATAGTGAGGTTTAGGGTAAGGGTTGGTAGAAAGATAAAGCCTGCACCTCCAGTTGGTATGGGGCTGCCAAGGGGAGGATTATACTGTAGAAAGATTTATCCCTTAAGAACATTTTCATGTGGGCCATGGGTGGGTGTCCACAGTCAAGTGAGGAACTAGCTCACTGGGTTTGCAAGCAAATGCTGCAGGGTGATGCAGACAAAAGACACCTCAAAATCTGAAAAACAGGTGGAAGGAACCCTGTTTGTATCCCTATAGATAAGAGAATTCTGTGAGGACAACATCATGGAATTTTTCCCTTTCCCTGGGAAGTCCAGAGAGCTGGGTTCTTACCTGAAGTGTCTGTAGGCTGATGCACACAGCATGAGGACCATGCAGGAGTTAGACACATGCTTCTGCAGGGTTGTGGTCTCATGGGGTCACAGAGACATGGTGGAATAGCTCAAAGAAGCATTGCAATGGACGGATATAAGCTTTTTAGGAGGGATGGACAGGAAGTTGAGGAAAAGGAACTGTTCTTTATGTGAGGGAGAAGCAGGACTGTCTAGAGCTCTGCGAAAGAACAGATAATGAGCCAGTTGAGAATTTATGGGTAAAGATTAGGGCAGATCAGGGCAGGTAATATCGTTATGGGTGTTTGCTGCAGACCGCCTAATTAGGAAGAAGCAGATGAATGTTCTTTCAGATAACTGTTAGAACCCTTATGTTTTCAGATCATGGTCCTCACTGGGGACTTGAACTACCCTGATATCTGCAAGTGGGACAATACAGCAACAAAGAGATTTCTGGAATGAGAGAGAACTTCCTGACACATGCAGTTTGAGGAATCAATGAGGGGAGGCATTCTCCTGAACCTGATTTGGAAGAAAGAAAAAACAAAACACACTTGCTTTGAAGAATCTCATGGGATGTAGTTCTGCATGATCAACTTGACAACCTTATATAATAAGAAAACCGGCCTCATGGATGCCTGGAGAGCAGTGGATGGGGTTTTTTTTTGACTTTAGAAAATACTGTTCACACTTTCTCTGATGATAGCCTCGTAGACAAAATGAGGAAGTACAGGTTAGATAAACAGATAGTTAGGTGTACTGAAAAGGGGCTGAATGGCTGTGTCTGGAGGGTTTTGATCAGTGGTACAAAGTCTATCTGGAGGTAAGACACAGTTAAGTATCTCAGGGTCAGTAGTGGGGCCAATACTACTTAACATTAATGACCTGGCTGATAGTGTGGACAGAACCCTCACCAAGCTTCCAAAAAATGCAAAACTGGGAGAAGTGGCTGATACACCAGAGGGTTGCACTGCCATCCAGACGGACCTTAACAGACTCAAGAACTCGCCTAATAGGAAGCTCATGAAATTCAACAAGGAATGCAAAGTCCTATGGCTGGTGTGGAACAACCCCATGCTGTGGCTGACTGTCTGGAAAATGGCTTTGCAGAGTAAAATAAGGGTGTGTTGTTAGACAAATAAAATTGAACATGAGCAGGAATGTGTCCTTGTGGCAAATAGGCCACTATCATCCTGTGTTGCATAGGTGCACTGGAATAAGCTGCCCAGGGAGGTTGTGGAGTCCTTGTCCTAGGAGAGATTAAAAATGCAATTGAACAAGGTTCTGAGCAACAAGCTTAATTTGACACTATACTGAGCAGGAGAGATGGACTAAATGATCTCCAGGGATCCCTTACAGCCTCAAGGATTCTGTGATTCTGCCCTTGAATAAAAACCAGCACCAGCCTTGGGTTATATTTAACCTTGGGTTGGGGTTAGTATTGGTAAATCAACAAATCATGGAGCTCCAGTTGGTGTGAGGCTGCTAAAAGAAGGGGAAGGCCACAGAAAGATTTCTCCTCTGTGAAATTATTCAGGTGGGTCTTTGTTGAAGGTCACTGGCTAAACTTCAGGCCATTGCTAGGGTTAGGATTAGGAGAAAGACAAAGCCTGTAGCTCCACATGTTGTGTGGCTTGAAAAGGTCTGCCAAGGGAAAGGCTGTGATGGAGAAAGATTTATTGCCTGAGTACTCTGCAGTGTGGGTTGTGGAGGGGGTCCTTGGCTAAGGCTCAGCCCATGCCTAGATTTGGGGTTAGGGTTGGAGCCCATAGCTCCTGTTGGTGAGGGACTGCAAAGACACTGCCGAAATAATCAGTATGTTGCATTTTGCAACTGGATCAGTATGTTGCGTGCTCCAGTGTTCTTTGGGCTGTACAGGGACTGCCAATGAAACTTGTCACATCAAGGTGTAGTTCTACAGTTCAAGTTACAGCCTGAAGACAGACTGATTATGCATATCCATTTTTCCTGAGTCTCCTAACCTGTTCTCAGTGAAAAGTGTAAGCTAAAAAGAGACTTCTCCCCTGAGTATGTTTTCATCTGGGCAATGAATGGAGGTCCAGAAATCTGAGAACCAATCTTAGTTTTTGTTAAGTTTAAGGTTGCGGTTGAGAGAAAAATTATTCTCTACTTGGTGGATGGCTTTCAAGGGCCTTCTTGCAGGATTATTTCCCCCTTCTTACAGTAAGAATTCTGAGATAAATTTCATATTACTGTCATGAAATGCTAAATAGTTGACAGCCAATAAGATGTCGCCATCACCATGCAATTCTGACCAACACACAAGATATATGACATACTGCTCTATCAGGGATAATGTTATAGATGAAATTATCTATAAATGGAATCTGTACTACATTAATATACTTCTAATTTACTACAAGAATCAACCTGCTCTTGGATGTTTTGTGTTGATAGTAGTTCTTTTTCTCTAATGAATAAATGTCAAGATAAACAGAAGTCATTAGCATGTGTTAAAAGTGTGGAGGATTTCTGATCGACAGAATCTGAATGTATTTTAATGCAATTAACAATTAATAAATGACTAATGACTTTGGATTAGTGGTAGGACAAACAGATTATTAAAAAGTTTTGGTAGTCAGCTATTTGCAGTTAAATAGCTAATAGAAGTACTGGAGTAGGCACACTGCTGTGTTTCTGAAATGCCTCACAAAGTTCAGAATTTGTAAGCCAATGTAGTCTAAGTGGTCACCAGCTTTTGAAAAAATGGAAGACATAAGCATTAAACATGATATTTCTTCCAAGATTATATCAGTAAAAAGTAAAAATAAATGTGCCGGTGTCATGTGTGGATGATTAAGAAATTAGAATATGTATGGAAGTCTTTTCCAAAAACCAGAAATTATGTGGTTCTTGCAAGTCTTTACTAGAAAAGTTTATGTGATATTTGGCATTTAAATTAACACTATCATGTAACCTAAATAAATTTTGTGTTTGTTTTATTTTTAATTTGCCACAGGCTTATGTTCCTTTGCAAGCAATACCATTAATTCTTATAAATAGTGTCCCTACAACTTAACATGATGGTTCATGTTTGCTCCTTGAAGAAATACACAGTTGTAACTTCTACTAATACTCAGGTAGATAAAAATTAATTATTAGAAAAAAAGGAAACTTGAAATACTGGATGCTAACAGAAACATAGGAAATTTTTGGTAGTTTTACAAAATAATTTTTAAAAGTCTTCCTGAAGTTCCTTTTGAAAAAGTGAGAAGAAATAAGGCATTTTAATGAAAGCCAAGGATATTTTTGCCGCAGTATCACATTTTTACCTAAAAAACTTCTATTGTTTCATTTCTCAATTTGAAGCAGAATGTGACCAACTATTTAAACAATCAGGATCAAATCAATCCCTACTGTAAATATGTTAACAGGAACTCACCCTAACATAAATACATTTTTAAGAGGAATATAAATACAAAAGCTCTCATGCATAATAGCTGACTATTTATAGTAACACTGAAGTAATTTTTTAGGGATTTTTTTACATTTTTTTAGCAGTCCAAAAAATGGTTGGTTTGAAATATTTCTGTTTCCTTATTTTTATTCTTTGGAAAAAGTGATCTATTCAACATGGCAGATCCATTAAAACCCAAATAAAATAATTGGTCCAGATTTATCCCACAAGCTTTAGAGATATAATATGAAGAGTGAAGAGCTTTTACAGCTGGCTACTTCTGTCAGCTAAGGTCTTAATTGCTCTCAGGAGGCAACCTTCTTTCCATTAACTTTAGGATAAGCCTAGAATTATTAAGAACTTAACACAGGATCCTCAGCTAAGTGCCTATACTTATCTAGGATGAATCCTTAATTTTAGCTTTTTAATCCTCTCTCCTTGAGCTGAAAAAGGGAAGGGAAAATAAATTATATTTATTAGAAAAAAATTGTCATATCCACCTTCAGTCTCCCTTGTAGATGGGATATTCACATCGGACACAATTTCCTGAGGCAATGTGAAAGATGAGAACTCAACTCTGCCATCTCCTATTTATGTTTTATTTAGAGCTGCAGTGAATCATTCAGGCTTTTAGGGTACCTTTCTTACTGCTCCTTAGAGTTGTTGAGTGATTCTTCCAGGCAGTGCAATGGACAAATACCATTCTTTCTGGGTTGCAGTAGCAACTGTAACTATGGTGAAGGGATTTGGATGCTTTTGTCGACCACTGAAATACCATTCTTGTTCCACCTTTTCAATGTGCTAGCTTTTAGCTAATCTATAGAGTATCTGGGATACAGTTCTATCAATCCTCCCTTATAATGTTCAGTTTTTCCTTTACATAATTAAACATCTGCTAAAGCACTAGCAGGAGATGAGTTATTCCGTTTCAGAATTACTTTAACTTATAGTGAGAATGATGTTCTGCCAAGAAGTGGAAAATCATTTCAGATCCACTGTATTCCTGAAGTATCTAGATCAACATATGTCATCTCTCAGGTGCATATTTTTCACTAATTTTAGAAGACTAATCAAGAGAGAAGACTAGAATGAAAAGCTTAAAATTAGGTTGGGTGTCTTCCAAAGTTTAAAACCAAATCAAAACAAAAACTACAGAGAAGTGATGAGTGTCTGCCATTTTAACAGTATATATTGTAAAAAGTAAAAGATGTGTTCAAATTAAAACAGGCAGTAGGAAGCTGAATTCTCAAATGCAATTTAGACTGCTGCCACATAAACTAGACTATTCTACAGCACGTTGTGACTGCTGTTCAATGGCAGGACGTTCAGAAGTCCAGAAAACTTTGATAAAATGGGAAAAGACTACCAGATGAATCAAAGTTTTCCCATGGTTTGGAATTACCTTCCCCTCAGAAATACTTACAGACATTCACTAATCAACTCGTAAAGCACTAGACCTGCAATTAAAAGAGAATTTGGTATTAAGTATGAATAGTATGGTTGGGCTTCTGTGCTGGCTTTGGCTGGCATAGAGTTAATTTTCTTCATTGTACCTAGTATGGAGCTACGCTTTGGATTTGTGCTGTAAACAGTGTTGATTACCCAGGGATATTTTATCTGTTGCTGAGCAGTGCTTACACAGAGTAAAAGCCTTTTCTGCCTCTCACACCACCCCACCAGCAAGCAGGCTGGGGGTGCACAAAAGTCTGGGAGAGGATGCAGTCAGGACAGTGGACCCCAACTGACCAGAGGGATATCCCATACCATATAGCATCATGTTCAGCATATAAAGCTGGAGGAAGAAGAAGGAAGGGAGGGATGTTCGGGATGATGGTGTTCATCTTCCCAAGTAGCTGCTACATGTGATGGAGCCCTGTTGTCCTGGAGATGGCTGAATACCTGCCTGCAGATGAGAGGTGGTGAAGGAATAACTGTTTTGCTTTGCTTGTGTGCATATCTTTTGCTTTACCTATTAAACTGTCCTTATTTCAACCCATGAGTTTTCTCACTTTTAGCCTTCCAATTTTTCCCGCATCCCATTGGTGGGGAGTGAGCAAGTGGCTGTGGGGCTTGGTTGCCAGCTAGGGTTAAACCATGGCAGATCATTATTATTTTTAGGAAATACCTCCCAGTGAGTCAGTTTGATTAGCAGTACGCATTTGGAAAGGAAGGCTGAATCCCAGGATTCTGTAATCTTATGTTTATTTTCTCTGAACATGAAATCAGTTTTACTTTTGTAAACACTAACTCCTCTTACTGAGAGCAATATCACCTGAAAAGCATATTAGAGTATAATACAAAGAAATAAAGAAAGCCAGTAATTTTTGTGCTTGGTTTTCCTTGGCTGTCAGCAGATTCAGTAATGCACAGGAAAAGAAAAAGAAATTTTTTAAAAAACTCTAAAATTTTGAATATAAACAATTTGAGAATTGCCAGGCAAGATTAGGTGTTTTACCTCAGAAATGAAGGTCAATTCCATGAGGTTAAGTGACACATTCACTTTACACAGCTTAATAATTTCATGAGAAGGAATAGAAAAACACAGGGAAAATAAATGACAGATCATAATTAATATTATTTCTTACTGAATCAACATGAAAATTCCAACAAATTTTAGCAAAGATTAGAGAGCAGAAACCTGACCAACAGTTGTTATAGAAGATAAGCTCAAAACCTTTTTCTTAAGTGTCTTTCCTCATAAAAAAAGAAATTAAGAAAATCAACCAACTCGGAATATTTAATGATTGCATATTATCCACTTCACATGTAAATGCTTGCTCATGCAGAGATGCTGCTTTTGAAGTGTATACCACAGTGTTGTTTAATGGAACTCCATAGCAATCTATTACGAAATAAGTAATGGCAAATATTGCCATACAGCTCCCTTCACCAAAGTTTAATACGAGTTCATTCAGAGTAAATATAATTGGTGTATAGAAGTTTGCCACTTATAATATTTCCTTTATTCTTCTCATGGATTTTTCTTCTTGAGTTTATATCTGCAGTTCAAGTACAAGCAGCACTGTGGTAACAGCTCACCATAGGAGTATAACCAAGGATAAAAATACAAGAAAAACCAAACCATATACAAAAGAAAATAAAAACCTTACAAGATGATTTGCAGTAACTTTAAAATAAACTTCATTCTCTTTGTCTACAGTGTGGTGACAAAAATAACTTTGGTAACTTCTCCATTTTTAGTGTAAATATTTCTCAGGAATCAAAAAAAGTGGATAAAACACAGCTCATGCAAGTTAAATTCATTAATATGAGTAATGCACTCAAATCCATTGGGGGAAAAAAAAGTTCATTCTGCTTTTTTTTTTGGTTTAATGGTATTGTTTTTAAAGTTTTAATTTTAATTAAAAAACAATGGTATCTCAAATATCTGTCATTACTTAATGCAGAAAAAGTGCTACATGGAAAAATTTCAAAGCTCAATGAGTCGTTTTAACGAAAATTTCTATTCTCTGTGGCTGAAATTAGTAAGCAACACCTGTAGTTAACAACAAAGGAGTGATTTCAAACATTTCTTCAAATACAGTGAATTGTTAAACTTTTATTAATATTTTTTAAATTCTGCTAGTCATACACTCATTCAATTTCTTTTTACTTTACAACTGTATTTAAAAAGCACTATGAGTGTGCAGATTTTTTAATAATTGTTTATAAATAATTATATTGGGAAATTATCATGAACTTTAGTGTTTAGGTCCAAGCATTTGCCTTCTGATACTTTACAGAGTGCAGTGAAAAAAAATCAAATAAATTATGGATAAATACAGACATGATTCAGTGCAGTAAAAAGAAGATAGCATCAACAGGAAAAAAAATAAAAAATTAGTCTCACACACCGGTTAAATAAGAATATTCTATAAATCCAAACAGAGGTACTCATCAACGCCTAGGTCAGCCAATTTTGCATTTACATAGGCACTTCTATGCACACTTGAATGTATGTGCAATAAAACAGTGCAAAGCTCTTATTTGACTACTATAGGGATATGATTTTTATATGTATGATGTGGGTCAAAATCATTAATTTCAATGGATATAAGATCCTATTGTTTACAAGGAGAAGTAGAATGTGATAAAATACTAGGTTATACCTGAGATGAACAGTAGGTACAATTCACCTATTGTCTTGGTTTAAGGAAAGCTTCTAATGTGTTGCAGGCACTGAGTTGTTGTGCTTGACTGAAACTGAAGAACTGCTTATGGCTAGAAACAGAACTGCAGGCACCAAAGGACCTTCAAGGCCTGTGAATCTCTAAAATTATTCTTTACCATACATAAAACTTTTAGAGTTTGCAGGACAGAGGCCTTAACGATATTTAATGAATAAGCAATAATATAACAACACAGGAATATTAAAAGCAAAAATTTAAGTGACCCTGTGCTAGGTAGCTTCCCTTTATATGCCATTATTCTATTTCTGATATGATGACTACTTCACTAAATTTTCAATTTTCTCTGTGTAATCAAATTAGATCTGAAATTCAATGACTGGTTGGTTTAATGCTATTGTTTTATGCCAACAAACAGGATGAACCCTCTCATTTCTTTATATATTATTTTGAATTTTGACATTAAATGATACGTGACATGTCTTGATGATACAGATCCAAAAGTCTCTATGGCTCAGCTATTTTGTTATCAGCTAAGAATTATTAGATTTACAAGATTACATAGAAAAAAAATGTAATTTTACTAGAATAATACCAGTGGTAATGTGCACAGAAAGAAAACAGGCAATACAGAGGTTTTCTTAAAAATGCATATTACAGTTTGCTTCAGAGGTCATTCTTGCCTCAAGAGCTATTCAGAAAGTGAGATTTAATTAACCTTAATTTTATAGAATAATGTCTGTGACTTAAAGAAGCAGTTTTGCTGATTTTTGTTTTTGAAACAGACAACAACAATTTTTTTTATTAATGATATTTCCAAATACTTCCAATTCAGTTTTCTTTAGAAATAATTAATGTGAACCACATTTTTAAATTCAGACCTGCGAGTTTTATATCACCTGCTTAAAGTCATAGATCAGTGATCCTTTTGGCCTGGTGACTGGCTTCTGCCATTATCACAAGTAAACAATATAATAATATTGGTGTTACAGTCTCTATATGGTATTATTAAAAAGGTAATTGGTACATGTGAGCTTGCTTCAGTTACCATTCCAGCTGCTTGTCAGTGTCATTTGTGTTAGGACAGCTGAGCCTCACATTTAGTTCCAAGCTTTAACCAGACTTTTATTTGGTGTTTTCCTTGTAATCAGCAATTGGCTTGCTTATCACAAAATACTCTGCTAACTTATTTATTCTTTTCTTACTAAAATGATCTCCCTAGGAATGTGTCTGTATAAATAAGGCATTCTAATGCTGCCCAAGTTTGTAAATTTGACTTAGGTAACATTCTTGTGACACAAAGCAGATGGATAGCTAAGTTGATATAGCATATCATGTTCCAGTTAAATCCATGCTACATAATGAGAGACATTACTGTGTTCCTAAACTACTGCCTTTCTCTATAATCTGTTACTATAGTACCAGAATAACATTACAGCTGACAGTTTTCAACCTCTGTGTCACAACTGCCAATACAATTCTGGCTCAAAACTCTATAGAAATATTTTAGATAACCTATTAATGTTCAAAACTCTATAGAAATATTTTAGATAACCTATTAATGTGTCCTTAGCTAATTTCAGTGATTTTTTTGTTAGAAATTGGAATAAAATACAGAAGCAGGTACAGCAAAACTAGAAGTATAAAATACAGACAATCATAGATAAAATATGCAATATCATATATAGCAAAAAATATTTTTCAATAAATCTTACAGGCCTGCGTTTTTACAGAGGTGATGCCAAATTCAATATTTATCTTAAGTAATTATATTTTCTGGTATTTTCCAAAACAACAAATAAAATTAGTATTGGAAAAAGTCAGATTTACAGCTCAGAATTCCATCTCAATTTAGATTAATTTCAAAATAAAATTACCACTTTAGGGAAAAAAAAAGTGTGAATGGAAGGAAGCATTAGGAATTATTCTTGTCTCTTTTCTTCTTCTACATCTTTTTTTTTTTTTTTTCCTGAAAATACTTCTTTGCTTAGACCTGAATGTGTGAACAGTTACAGTCACTGACATACTGATTTTTATTTCAGTAAATAGTATATTTGGGAAGAGATGAGAGAGAGAATCATCAAGAAATAAGCATTACCTGCCTGATTACTATCAAATTACCCAAGCTTTTGAAAGTAGAACTGGAAAGATGAAAGGTGGTGGCTTTATTGAATATTTTGTTGTTACAGTTTTCCTCAGATTAAAGGTTGAACTTAGTGTGAAAACATTTGTGGAAATAAAAAGAAAGTAGGGCAATCAAACTGACATAATTTATAAATAAAAGCAGTAAAACATTGATACAGTGAAATAACACAATAAAAGGTTTGGATAATGGTGATTGCTACTTTGAGTTTGTTATAGCAAAACTGGTAGAACTGGCACAGATATTTATACAAGATTATGATATGAGAACATTTAAGCATGAGTGGCCTAGTGAAATTAACTCATCTATTTATATTTTTTTTTAAGAGAAGCAAATACTTTCCTGGTAATATGATCAGAAGACCTAAAAGATAGATACATTCTGAGTGAACAAATCCAGAGATCAAAATATGGGAGAAGTTGTGTTATTCAACTTCTCCAGAGATTTCCATTCTGTTAATTTTAAACCAGTAATCGTACTATTTTTTTTACAGTTTTGCTAGTACTATTAGTGAAAAAAGCAAATTCTCACATTCTTCCATTTATGATATTTATTAATGAAAGCTATGGGCCTCTAAATGGTTTCATTAGAAAGGTAACACAAATGGATGTATACTCACTCAGAATTTTTAATATCAAGCATTGGTTAATTAAAACATGACTACTACTTGTGACTTAGATAAAATTGCATGCTATTTAAAATATTGTGTTTCATATTTCGTATTGATTGTGTCACATAAATTTATTTTTTCCCATTAATCAGTAATTAGAAATAAGGGAGCACAGTGAAAGAAATTCAGCTACAAACTGCAGGCCAGAATGTCTTCTAAAGCCATTTGGTACTCAATACACCAATACTGCAGAATAACCTTATTACAGATCACACAGGGGTACAAAAAATTTCTACTGATAGAAGCAATATTTTTATTTAGGAAAGAAAAAAGATGGGAGATGTGTTACTCTCATTCAGCTTACTTTGGGTGGTGTGCAGGAAAGTGTGTATCAAACTAGGACACATTAGGGTGGAACATGGGTTTAAGTAGAGCCACAGCTGATCAAAGCAGAAGGTTGAAGCAGCATATGCTCTAGAAAGCAGATGAGAAATAGAACTCACATATAACCACAAAATAACCACATTTTCAGAAACTATTTCTAATGCTTCTATTTGCTTAGAAAAATGAGGAGAGGAATATTCAGGATACATTAAGTATAACTAAGATAGAAATGTATGTGGCCGCACTTCTTCAGCAACAAAGTTATCCATTACTGCTATGATAGTAGATTTAAGGTGTAGTTTGTATTGGCTAAACCTTTAAGAAATCTCCAGACAGTAAAATAGTACTAAGAAGTTAGAAGTTGACAGTAAATTGCACTTCTATGGATCAGTCTTGGACATAGGCATCTGGATGACACATTTCATCTTATCAGACTCTACCCAGAGGGTATCCTAAAGAATCAACACACAGGTACAGAATTTTGCAAAAATAAAAGATAACAGGGAAATACACTAATCTTTTCCTAAATGTCAGTTCAAATCCATGCTGATTTTTTTTGTACACATTGCTTTTTCATCTGGCTTGCTTTGTTATTCTGAGGCATGTCTTAATTATTTTACAACTGTGAAATGAAGGAATAACAGATGTTTTTGTTCAGTGGTAGAGAAGTAAAAGCAGTTTATAGACAGATTATTTGAAAGATTAATAGAATTCCTTTTTCACCTTCCATGAAAAATACAGCAAGAACTGAAATAGAAGTATAATGCACGTTACAATACTCACTCTATGGCAAAGCCTGAAATCCCAGGTCCCTTACTCATCTGTCAAACATCTGTCTTGTGAATGAAAGACTATTACTAGAACTAGTATTTGAATGTTGTTACATGATGATGAAGGATCCAAAGATGAACAGAAGTCGAAAGAAGCAAAAATGGTCCTTACTAAAATTCAAATTATATTACAATATTTGATTAAAAATATGCTTCGATCAGCCCTCAAATACTTACCAAAGAGATTATGATTTATTGGTCACCTTCTTACCTAGAAAATAAGTATCAAAAATAAGATGATGATGGAAAGAATCAAAGTTAAAATTTGTAATGAAAATTGGTATTGGCTAAAGAACTTGAAGTAATAATTAAAACACAGAAAAGTAATTTAACTGAAAAGGGAAAGCATAGAAAGAAAAAAGAAAAATGAGGCAAACGGAATGAGCTACAGAAAAATAACTGGCAGGATTTAAATAAAAAAATGTCATTTTAAGAAAATAGAAGCTTTTTATTTTCTTAGCCTTTGGAAGGAGGTCAAGAACAAACAGAAAGAACAGTATGAATAAATTGGCAAGGAAAAACTCAGGTACCTCTTCAGAACAGTAACTCCTTGAAGCACAAATACCTGTGCAGCTGAACCAGATTAAAATATGTGTAATTACACTTCTTCAAGAGTGCAAACAAATATAATCATACTTGTCTTTTGTATGACTTTGAGAAGATAACCATATGAATTAAAAAGGAGAATATGCATAACAGATAGTGTTAAATGAGGAAGACTGTAAATTTAGCTTCTATGGAAGGACTAAAATATTACAACAAACTTCCTTCCAGGCCTGTGGCTATTTCAGATGTTTGCATGACTCAAAAATTTCAAGATTGGATCATGTTTGTCTAATTGTTATGTGTTTAGACTTAAAAAATAATATTGACTTCTACCCTCCTTTATGGCTGTGACAACAGATTTCAATAAAGAACATTAAATTATTTCAATTGATTTCTCAAATTCTCTAAAGAAACAAAAAATATAGGAATTTACCAAAAGTAAGTTCATCCTCTTTTTTACTGTAACCATGTGGTTTAAGTGTATTGGCCTTTTGCCACTTTATCTTTTGGTTTTTTTTCTTTTTAAGGATTTACATTGTTTCATTTTAATTTTCTAGTACAACATCAGGAAATCATGAAATTATGTAAAGTAATAATCTAAAATCATGACTTATACTAAAGCTTTCAGCTACAACTAATAAAATGACCTTAGAGTTTGCTGCTGAAAACAAAAAATTAAGCATTCAAACATAAAAAAACACAGCAAGGAACACATGAATGGATGCTAAATCCCACTTTGTCACACAGTTCTATAGTTTTCTTAACGATCCAGGCACCTTTTCTAAAGGACATGTTACAAAGTCAGCAAAAAAATGCAGTTCAGAATACAAGGCAAAGTGGGATTACCTGTTCTGTCACTAGCTTTGCACAGCTGCAAAGTATCTGATAATTTCATTGTCAGACAGGTAGTGATGAAAATGGCAATAAGGAATGGTGGAAAGGGGAGGGAAAGGGCGTAGTTACAGTTTACCCTTATGTACTCACTACTGCACCTTCAAAAAAATGGCTGAGTTATCATTTCATGTGTACCAATAGTAGGTTGTTTTAAAGAAGAAAAACTGGAATTCTAGGGTATGAGCTAGAAACAATCAGCAAAATAAATTTCTTTCTTTCTGTGGAAAAATCTACTTCTTTCTTCTTTTGAGGAATGAATGTAAGTTTGAAAAATCAAAACATGAAAAAAGCTTATAAAATTATTATATTCCAAATAAAATAGACGAATACTGCCTTTTTTGTTTCCATAACAGAATATTGAACCCATAATATACTTTATTATGTTATACCTACCATGACACATAATATAAAATTAACCTTCAGCATAATATGAGTTGTCAATAATGTTATTTTATTTTACATCAAATAATGAAATTTGTAATAAAAAATAATGTATAACAAAAAAATAAAGATTAAAAAATTCAAAATCAAAGTTTTTCCTTATCAAAATGAAATATTTGTGTATTGTCAATTATAAAAGCAATAGTGTATATCTTTAGGTGGATTAAATTTTCACTCAACACTGGTTATAATTGTAGTCAAATTATTTAGTCATGCTATATGATATAGTAAAATTACACCTGAGATTAAAACATAGTATTGGTCTTAAATAATAGTTTAGCTCTTCAAGTTACCTTTAACGTTGGGGCAAAAATTAGGCAGAAGGAAAGGCAATCAATCAGACACATTCCAGACACACTTCATATCTGTTAAGGGAGTCCGTGATAAAGTACAAAATAATGACTAAAAGAAGGCATAATTCTATAGTTTCCACTGCTGCAAGAAGTCCATGTCAGAACTTGATTTTTTTTTCTTTCTAACCTTCTACCTCAAGTATTTTAAGACAAACACTTCCAACCCATCACATTGCGAAATAAATGAGCAAAAGTAGCTCTTACAGTATGAATTTAATTCCAATGCTTCTTCTCTTTCAAATATATGTTTTGAAGGTGACCAACTCCAGCCTTGTTAGCTCTGAACATCTTTTCAGGGATAGATTCCTACTTGTAACCTCTTGAAGTGGAAAAGTGAAAAAAAAGAGAAATCCTTCCAAGCAGTTTTTCTTCTAGTATTTATTTGTACTTAATAAACTATGCAAGTCTAGACTGGATCGACATAAAAAACTTGTATCAATACTGAAGATGTACCAAAAGTGACAGGGAAACAATAGGTGGCATTCTGAAGTAACATAGATCTAATAATAATAGGAGCACATTTCATATTTCAAACACCATAACAATAATCCAAAGACCATGCATGAATGTCAGAGCTTTTTTTTTCATTTTGACTTTTTTTTTGCGTTATTTTTTTATGAGACTTGAAACAGAACACCTGCTCACCTGCGGTCATTAAAAACATAATGGCACATTCTGCAAATGTTGTACTGAAAATGTGCAACTATATTCTAACTACATGTCTACTGCAGTTTTGTTTAGACAAGTTTGTCCATTTAATTACTTTTTTCTTTGACTGCTAATTAATAGTCATGTAAAATTTGACATGTCTGTCTTTCCTTGTTCAGAAATAACAACACTATGTACAACATTACTTATCCATTAGTTAGGATGGGGTTTTATGATAAATAATACAAGTTAATTATTTTCCAAAGTCAGTCCTTAAAGGTGTTTTTTAAGGAAGAACTAGTTTACCCAGAAACTTTCAATATCGTTTAATTTTTGAAGATTAAAATTTGGCTCTCACTGCAACGGCTACCATGATTTTTTGGTCAATAAATCAAGGACCCATCTAAATACCAGACAACATTTCCACATCACACAACTATGCCTCAGGTTTACACAACTGTATCTCAGAGGTAGTCTAATGACTGAAATAACATAAAAGGCCAAAACTGAAGGACTGACCTACAAACTCCTGTCTGAAGCATACTTAGCCTTACCAAGTAGTGTTAATACTTCATTTTCAAGAGTTCTAAGTTCAGATAACTGCTCTAAATGTTATTCTAACTTTTCAGAATGAACATTTGAAGTAATAGATATTTTCAAGAATCTGCCAGCCTGAAACTACACACCATTGGCTCCAAAATAAGATTCCTACAAACCTCAAAATCAGCTCAAGTTCAGCCTACAAATGGATGCAATTTATCTCTCTCCTTTGCTTTCCTTTGGGGAGTGAAACATGAATCAGGAATACTCGTCATATTGCACTTGGGAAGGAAAAACTGTTCCTGGACTGACAAAATAATTACATGAAAACCTGGCAGCTTTGAAGCAAAAGTAATGGAATATAATGTTACTGTATTTAATGTTACTCCACAGATTTCTGTAATATTACAAACACAACAGGATATTTTAGAAATAAACTTGTAACATTGAGGAAAAAAACCCTCAACTCTGTTAGTTTTCTAAAATCAAAATGGCATCAAGTTTATGTATGGATTCAATTTTAAGAAAATCAATATATGTAATTCTACTGATTTCAAAGGCACAATAAGAATTTGCTCCAGCAGAGCAGAGGATTTTGCCTTATAATTTCTATGACTCACAGTCTAAATTTCAGAGAAAAGTAGTTATACTTCGTATATTCTTAGGAAAAAATAAATAAATATATATATGTATGGCAAATAATCATTTTGTTGAAGAAGGATTTTTCCCAGGTTTTTCCTTCTGTTCCCCTTTTCTTGTACGATCAAGAAGCCACTACACCTTATCTTCTCACTAACTCATGAACTGCACATACTCTACTAAGTATGCATTGGTTTAGAGAGTTAATGAAGATTCATTAGAGAGCATACAAAGCAACTTCAGGGTACCTTCTCATGCCTCCTTTCCTGGAAAGAGATAGATAAAAATCAGCAAAAATAAAGAAAATCATACCCATTCCAAGCTTGAGATTATATGCATAGGAAAATGTCTTAACATGATCAAAAATATTATAGTTATTTATCAGAATACAATCTATTTTTCCATTAGCCAGACAAGATTCAAAGAGAGACAGGAAAATATCAGCCCAGGCTTCGGAATGTAAATTTGCATTGCCTTACCTACAGTTAGGACATACAGTTAGGACATCCCAACACTAGAAGACAAGTCACCCTAGGATACAGAATTAAAAAAACACTGAAGGCAATGGTTCACGATGACCAGAGCGTATATCTAGAAATTATTTAGGTTACACAGTCTGCTTTTCCAGTTATCATGGCATAGATTTGCAGCAGTGGATCTGTAGAATTTCTGCTGAGCTCCCAACATCTATACTTGATGTCTTTTGGATGTGCTGCATTCTGGACCAATGGGCTGGCCATATATCAGTGCTTGAAGTGCACTAGATACATCCTGGAGGATATCTTCTGAATTTGTTTCATAAAAAAAGGAACCTAACACTCACACTCCAAGATTGCTTCGCAATCCAAGATTGAGCCAAAGCAGGGTAAGTCAGGAAAGTTGGGAGATCCAGTTCAAAAATGCAACCCTGATCTGAAGCAAAACACTGATACCAACACACTCAATTGACTTGAGTAATACTGAAAGACAAATGCTGAGCAGTTATTTATGTATGTTTGTGTTTGTGTGTGCTGGTCTTAAATCTTCCTAGCCAATATGATGCATCCACTGTGGCGTTTACATTGTAAACCAATAATCAGTGGGAAGGAGTTAATAAAACCATAAGCTGATTCAATCTTATACCTGAATTGTCCTTTGGAGATGCAACTCCAACTATAAATTATCACCTAAGACAAAACTTCCTCTAACTCCTCTCTTGAGCACCTTTATTGCACATCTGAAGTTAAATACCACCATCCTTGCATTATGCAAGGTATTTTTCAGGTACTGTAAAAGCTTTGTAGGGAAGATTCCCAGTGTGCATACATGGCCTTTGCTAGAAAAAGTCTGAGGTCAACTATGGGAAAGAATTGATTATTTTTTTGAATCACCTTTTTTCCACCATCACTGTGCTTCATTCAGTATTTTTGCTTGCTCAATCTCCTTGGATTTAACTTGTATTCTGTTTCAAAGTGGCTCAGAAACGAACATCAGCAGCATGTTTACCCCTCTGCTTTTGATAGACATCATTCTTCACCAATACATTTATTCATAATAAATAATTTGAGATTCACAAAAAACTCACCCAGACTAGAACAAAGAATTTCCTTTCATTACTTCAGTTATCATAATCTAATAATAAAGATATTATCATATAGATTAGTGACTATGAGAAAAGCCCAAGGCTATTAAAATGATTGCTGGCAAAATTGTAAACTGAAGCAGTAGTACATTCTCTAACATAATCACATGACCATGAAATGCTCAACTTTCAAAGGATTATTGTAAATCCATTTTTCTGGGGTGTTTTAATTCTAATTAAAAATCTCAAAGAGTTGGGTCCATTCCTCAGGGTAACCAGCACTGACATTTTCCTTTAATGGTTAGCAAAGCAAATTACCAGACATTTGTCTTTTTGTATTCCTTCTATCCTGAGTATAATGAATTACCCACCCTTCTAATGCATGCATTTTGTGCAGAGAACTCTGACACAGTCTTGTTTCCAATGTATCACACAGCTGCTGTCTTTATTTGTAGAAATGTCTGCAGTTATGTGCTTGGAGATACTGCCTCTGATCCTTGACATGTCACTGTAAGAAAAAGTTAAGATCAAAGACAAAGAACAATCTTGAACTGGTAAATTATTATTTTTTCCCCATGGAAGAACTTCACCAAGGAAGGGGGGAAGGTGAAACTCTTACTTCAGTTACTTTCCATCTGGATTTTAGGAAAATCTCTTAAGAAATTAAAGACGTGAATCTGAATTATTTTGGCTCAAGAGGGCAAGATAACCTGGAAAGTTGAACCTCTGGGCACAGACATGTCATCCTGCTCTGCTTCTAGAAAAGTTGGGCCTTCCTCTCTGCCAGGTATTGTAGATTCCATTCTGAGCTGTTCTTCCTATGTGGAGCCAGGAAGTCTAACACAGAATTCAACTTTGGCACCAAATATTCAAAAGATAGACACTGCAAAATACCTAAGCCTTTAGCCCAAGTCCGTTATTAGATGGGACAGGCAGAGACAGTTGGTACATGGCTGTTATTATTTTTGCAAAGGTTTTTTCTTGAATCTAGGTTGCAGGTGTTTTATTTTTTTCGATGCCTTACCTACACCTTTTGAAGACCAATTTAGTGAAAATATTTTTACTATCTTCTGTTGTCTACCCCTGCATAACCATATGCAGACATTTTGGTTCTTCTTCAGAATGTCCGCCTGTATTCTGTATATTAGGAAGAATTAATTGATAAAGGTTTGATAAAAGACTGTGTTGTTTTCTGAACATTTACAGTCTCAGCAACTGGCTCTTTGTGCTGAATCTTTATATTCTAGCAATTTTTTTTTTTGTAATATTCTCAGTTGCTAGAGGGTATATTTAAATGGAATGGAACAAATATTTCCTCAACTGGTTTCTACAAAGAAAGAAGTTGTCTGGTATATTTTTTGCTTCAAATTTATATCAAGGCTCATGTTCTCATAGTTTTTCAATTTTGTGCACTTTTATAGAATACTGGATGAACAGCTTGAGAGCCCTTTATTGTCTTCACAGAGAGCATATAAAACAGACAGCAACAGGCATGATTTCTAAATGCTCTTAACATGCCTGGAGCTTGACCTTGAAGGAAACACCTTTAAGATAAGAGTCAATATCTCAGAAACCTGTTCCATGGCCCAGGCATGTTCAGAGAAGATATTTTACAGGATTTATTTTTATTTGTGTGTTCCTGTGTGAGCTTTAATTTTGCTGATGGCGACAGGAACCATTTTAGTTGTCAGGTGAGATCAGGACTACAGCTATGCGTGTCAGTGCAGTAATTATGTCGAAAACAGTGAATTTACTTTATGTGCAAATACAGAAACAAAACATACCTGCTCACACCTTACACTGCTGCGGTGGTGATCACTAACAGTAGACATACAGCCATTTTCAATATGTAATAAATATATGCATAATTTGTTTCTTACATTTGTCTTCTACCTTGCCTGTAATTATATAATTTCATATTGGCAGCTAAGGAAACCAAATGAAAAATGCTGATGATAAATAAAATCATAGAATCATAGAATCAGCTAGGTAGGAAAAAGACCTTCAGGATAATTAAGTACAACCATTACTCCAGGACTGCCAAGACCACCACTAAATCATATCACTGAGGGCCTTATCTACATGATTTTTGAACATATTTATGTAAAATAATATTTTACAGAAGAACTTAATTATGTGAAAGAAGAAATATTACAAAAAGCAGATAGCAGATAGCATCTGTGGACTGTATCATATAGTTACGATCGTTAATATAGAGAGAAAGAAGTCATGGGGCAAAATCGAGAAAGAGTCTTTGTAATCATTAGGTCTGGACATAGTAGTATAGAGCTGGTAAGATCCAACTGGGATTCTCCACAACAGTAACAGAGCGTAAAAATTGTAAACTCCTTTTCAAAAATTCTGAGGATCCTGAATGGAGAAGGAAAAAAAGATAAGAATTTCAGATGTACGTGTTATTCTGTGTATGTTTAACATCTGGTAAACTGTTGCAGACATTTTTAGTGTAATTTAATTTATAATGAACTTCATAAAAATACAGACAGAAAAAGACAGTAGAGGAAATCTGATAGAGCTCATTGAACCAAAATTATTTTATACTGTCACCATCTGGAATGAATCCTGATGATTTTCTAAGTAATAGAATCAGGCCTTTCGTTTATTTAGTGACTTTAATCGTAAAAGCTATCAAGCTGAACAGAGAAAGAAAATACCTCACCCCAGTCTTCTTATTTTTTTATTCATTTTTTTTTTCCTTCTGATAAAAGGGAAAAGGCTGGTGAAATGAACTTTCATTTTACCTGGAAAGGGGATTAGATTAGATGAGTGTAAAAGAAAAGCCATTCCACCTCCCCTGTTCTCCTCGCCCATGGCTTAAAGTGAGAATGAAGCCTTGGGACTCAGTTCCAACTGACATTAGATTTAAATTTCTACTACAAATTATTTTTATTTTTTGAATTTTTTTAGTATTTATTTTTAAATTTCTACCACAAAATTCTTATTATCATTCCTATAGGTGATCTTCATGTTTTTGGCTGTGTTTTGTAACAGGTTGCTGCCAGACCTATAGTCCAATAGATAAAGCATTTGCTCTAGACTAAAAATCCTACTTTCAAAGCATTGAAGTGACTTCATCTCAACCTACTACAATCACTGCCTGATGTTTGAAAAATTTCAAGAATGAGAAATAAAATATTAATATGGCTGTCTTTACCACTTCAGTACAAAAAAAGTTGTTTGGGGATGACCTATGGCAACCTACCTGAAAACAGAAGTCATCAGCTCTTTTGGCAAGTCTGAGCTGGCTGAAGATTCACACCCCTGATCTCCTCCTACTGCCACCAACTAATCCTTCAGCAAAAAATAGAAACATAAATAAACAAAATTCAGGGGTTTATACCTTCCTGCTGTCATTATTACTAAATCAAATTTGAGATCACTATGGAATATATGAAGGGAATCAACAGTAACCAACTCACTATAATTGTGTTCCATAGAAAAATAGCACAAAATCGGATTTTTAATCTCTTATTTTTAAACTGGTCATTGGCCACTGTTGTCAAGGAACAAAGAACATCTTTGATCATTTACTTGCCAAAAGAAATATTTCTTTGACTTTATTACTTAATATGATAAATTTATTTTCAGCACCTATGCTGATATATTGCACATAAACTGTATGGTAAAGGAATGGGAAGGCTGTTCTGTGGTCAGGCTCTACCTTGTGTGGTCTTGCGGAACACACAAAAAAATCAGAGGATCTGACCTACTGGACCATGGACTTATTGTGTCCATGGATCTATTAACTCACTTATTGGGAATTTGGGGAAGAAATTGTGAAGAATTACTTTAGTACACTTCATTTTATTTAATCAAAGATTTGACAAAAATAAACATTAAAAAATAATAACTTGATTACATTTCTGAATTGCATATGCAGAAAGACATTTTAAGAAAAGAAGAAGGAATATCAACATAAAAATATTAACGTTTCCATTGACATAAATCAGACTAAGAAGATAATAAGTTTCTTCTAACAAAAAGATAGTATATTGTGTGGCAGCATTTGTCTTTCGA
The DNA here is from genome assembly GCF_004027225.2 of Strigops habroptila. Lineage (NCBI taxonomy): Eukaryota > Metazoa > Chordata > Aves > Psittaciformes > Psittacidae > Strigops > Strigops habroptila. The sequence goes on along the minus strand of NC_044278.2, from coordinate 66,574,054 downwards.
TTACTTGATGTCAGACAAGATACAAAGGGAGTAATTACAAGAAAATCAAGTGAACACTTGTGTGTGAAAGGTATGACTGAAAAGTTGAAGTCTGTGCCTGATTCTTAAAGAGATCTGACAACGGTAATGTTAGACAGAAGGATGAATGAGAAGAGTCTGGGGATAAGCAGGATTTCAGGCTTTGGAATTACCCAAGCTAGGGTCAGTAAGAGAAATTAGATTTAAAACTAAGTTTTGAAAATAAATAGCTTTTTTTCAAGATATGCCTTTCTGGGCAACCAATGGGTATCTTAAATTTATATGACTGGTTATCATTCATGTGTGTTCAGTAACAGCTAGGATGGCAGGTTGGGTGTTCTGTATGATTTTTTGTCTTCACATTCAGGACAAGTTTCTGAAGCCAGACACACTGGCTCCATAACCCAAAGCTGAATGCACACATGCATATGCATGGTGCACAATACATTTTGTTTAAAAAAGCCAAAAATAAAGAACAATGTTTTCCTTGGAAGTGTGGCACCAGAAAAAGACTTCCCATCATGCAAGATACAAACCTGCAGTTTCTAACTACTAAACTCTCCTGTCAATCATTTCAAATGCACATCAAAAGCAGAACAGGTATAATACTGCATGGCAGCTTGTCAGCATTCCAAGGCTTTCTCAGTAATACCTGTACAAGTTGCACTTAGGCTGGTTTTGTAACCTGCAGAGATTGAAAACAAAATATGCAAGAAAGAAATTTTACCTCCTTTCCTTTTTAAGTGTTATTTAATTTTAACATAAAATAAAAATTAAAATACTTTGCTGCAACAGTGAAATGAGCATATTGTACTTTACATGAAAATGAAAGATATAGTAAAAAAGAAAACAAAATGAGTAGTTCATGAATGAAAAGAGAAGTAAGACATTACCTTACTTATAATCCTGTGTAATCTTAATACATTTGTTTTCTTTTGTTTTCTTTTTTCTTTTTTCTTTTTTTCGTTTGTTTGCTTGTTTGTTTGTTTTTTACAATCTATTTAGCTTTCTATCTGGACACCTTTTTTTTCTTGGGGAGAAGATAACAACCCACCCATCCACCACAAAAAAGATCACCACAAAAAAACCCCAGAACTAAATGAAAGTAATACAAATCTAAGATGAGCAAGCGCAGTATATTGTATGCATGTGGAAAAGTTCCTCCAATTAAAAATATCCTAGCATAACTGACTCATAATTTTACCACTTAACTGTTAGGCGGTGATGCTGAACCTGTGTATAATGGTCATAATCAGTGTGCATATGTTAAGTATCCTAGTTTTCTACAGAATACAGAGACTGTTTTCTACCACAGATTAACTGCTTTGTACATGGGCATCCAAGCAAAACTAGACACCTGATATGATATGATGCAACATGACACATGCATTTTCTCTGTAAATGAGAATGAATAAAAGTCTCTGAGGCCACTTTTTCTCATTTAAATTAGCTGTTAGAAATGATCAAGTTTTATTTATATTTAGCTCTTGCCTGTTTTCCAGCTTTCTTTTCTGCCAACGTAGCAAATATCTCACTTTTCAGGTGAAATCTGTAGTTCTCTTTCACTATGTACCTGCTACCTTTTTTAACAGCCCTCCAAAACGGTAACATTATCCAAATTATCTGAAGTTATCTTTGCTAACTTTGGCAGTTTCCAAACTACTATCTAGCAAACACTTCACTTTTCCTTCAATACATTTTGGGACCAGATCCACACAGATGTAAATAGAGGATAAACAGTCTTATCATCGTGACCACATCATTCACCATGGGAATAAGACCTAAACCAATCTGTGCTAATGTTTAATGCTAATGCTTAAGTGTAAAGTTACTTTAGACATCTCATAATTTTGATGTGCCGCATACATATTCAGTTAAACTCTATTATGCTACACTGAGTTTTATCATCTTGGCCAGGGTTAGAAGCTCGGATTTCCAAAGAGTTCTGGTTTCATAAAGATGTGCCCGTTTCAAAAAGAATCCTGACATTTCTTATATCCCAAGTAAAAAGAAGTAGTCACAATTGTGATATTTTTCCCCAAGGAGCAAAAATATATAAAATCCCAAAAATGTTGACTTCAAAACTCTAAAACAATTGATTTCAACCATATTAAAATATTCTCTCTAAATAATAAAAAATGAAAATGCAAATATAGACAGATAAAAAAATGAGTGCTAATATGAAACAAAAAATAAGATATATACTTAAGGATTTCATGTCAACATTTTTCAATGTAAAAGCCTATAAAAAACACCATTTTGTGAAAAAAATCCATTTCAACAAACAATTTTTGACTAATAAAAAGATATTATCTTGCAAAAGTTTTCAACTAGTTTTACCAGGAATGTTCTACCTGTCAGACTTGTGTGATTATTTTTTTTTTAAGTAGTACCTTATTATCTATCTAAAAACATCAAAGTGACATAATGAAAATGCAATAATTTTGTATAATGGAACATCAGATGTTCAACCCTCTTATGAAGAATATAGCAACAAAAAGGTATTTGTTTCAGCTCTCTGAGGTGTGTTACCCAAGATCAGATTTTCATAGATAAATACTTTAGATCATGTGTAAGAAAGAGAGAGGGAAACAATACAAAAATATCATTACAATTCAACAAGAGTATGGGATATTCAGGCGTTTGGTTAGTAAGAAAAGAAATCCATCTTTAGCCATCTTTTGCCCAGTGGCTCTCCTGTTTCAGAATTGTCGTAGGCTACTGTCACATCCCAGGTGCTTCCACTGCTTCTATTTTGTGCACATTATCTCTGGGTTTTCTTAAACTCATTTGCATTTACCAATATTTTGAGTAAGTGTCAGCTATCATTTATGTTAAAGACAGGGAAATATGGCAATTAAAATCGCAATACCAATGTCTTCAGCAGAAAGAACATACTTTTAAGGTTCTGCAGGAAACCTGTGCAGTAATTGCTAGTTCTTAACGGAAGAGCTCTCACTCTTTTTATATGATATACCTTGCCTCTGTCAAGTTACAGTATTTGTGTGCTGCTGAAAACTTCAGTATAGAAATAGTAATATAATACATGTTTCTTTCTGATTTAAGTAATTTGTTTTTTTTCAGGGACTAATGAATAATGATGTGATAAAACCACTTTCTATCTAAATTAGCTGCATCTACAGGAAAAGGATCTGCTAGTATAAAAGTGTAGCTTTACTTTTTTTTTTCTTATCTGTCTTAGGTTTTTTGTTATTTTGCAGTTTTTGTATGTTTTTAATAAGCTCAGGATTTTAGTAACAGAAATGAGATGGCCAATTCTCATACTATGTATATGAATATATGATGTATATTACGTGAGCTGTACTGAAGAAGTGAAAGGTATTTTTATTTTGTTTCTCTTATCACTTCATCAGTAATAAGCTGATTGGAGGAATAAATAGGGTTTATTTTTTGCATCTTGGTCTTCTTAATATATTTAGAAAATAAATATTCACTGTAGACTCATAAAAGGGACAGGTTCGTGCTACCATGTATATCAATATACATGGTAGGGAAAAGTGTAAAAATTCTTTAACTCTAAACTCTTTAAATTGAATTGCAAACAGAATCACAACTTTACCTCTTCAAAACTTGAAAAAAAAAGTGAAAATAATTCTTCAGAAATAATTTTAAGAAGCCAGCTGGGCTTAAACCACGACATATTTAAAAATACATTCACAAGCACCCAGTCTAAGTTTCTTAATGTACATTACATTCCTTACAAATTTGACTCTCTAGTCTTTGACCAGTTAATTATTTTCAAATTGGTTTTGCTCAGATGTGTGCTAAATAATTTTTCAGATCATTATGATCCAAACAGATATCTGGGTTTACTTTGTCTACTTGATTGTTTCCATCACTAATGCATATTTGATCATCAAAGGTTACAACTACAATGCAATAAAACGCTATTCTCAGCTAAAATGTCCGGGTGCTCATATGGTTTCATTTTGACTGAAGGTTCAGGGTGAGACTCAGCTGACCAGAACGTTTTTATTTCTTCTGTGCTTTCTGCTAGTTTCAACCGAGGACAAATTAAAAAAAAAAAAAAAAAAAAGTAAACTCATAGTTTTAAGGAATGGCTGCATGCACGGCTTCAGTAGGTCCTGTAATATGGCTGGTAGTGGAACAAGACTGAGAGGCTCAACACAGGTGCACTTGTCTTGCAAGTTAGTCACATCCAGTGTCAGCTAAGGAAGGATACTATCTCATAATTGCTTAGGTCTATATCTGAAGTAGTCACTCTAGGCGATCTATTTAGCCACTATGCCCATAAAACGGAGAATTGTAAAGACACATAAATGCTACATTTTAAAGACAAGTACATCAATAACTCACTTTGTTATTGTTCATCTTTCTGATCGACTTGGCCTTAGAACCAAAAGAGTTCAGATACAATCCAAGACTTCCAGAACACTGTTTTGTACAGGGGATTTAATCCAAGAAAAATACATGGACATAACTTGTTGCCTCCCTTATTCTTTATACTTGTTCACCTTCCCATGGCAATGGCATTTTTGTCTTATTGACAGGGGGAATGGGGAGGGTGGGGGGAGTGGGGTGGTGGTGTTTGGTTTGGTTGGATTATTTTTTAAGATCTAATATTTTATCTCACATGTTTTCTGCTTAGAACAATATAATTAATTTTCTATTACCTGCAAGACTTGACTTACCATTTTTAAGGGTGATTTTTTTTTCTTTGGTTCCACAAGACATTGCTATTGCTGCAGCTTATAATGTAAATTTAGCAAGCATGCTGACAGGATTGAGTTGAAACTTATCGGAAAGATTCTGAAAGGCACACTATGCGCAAAATTTCAGTCATCGAGTGAAATCTTCACCAACGCATGAATATACACTCTATTTTAACTACCTTGTAATATCAACATATCAGATGATAGATAGAAAAAAAGATTTGATTTGCTAGGCAATTACTTTATGGCATCAGTCCTGTCATGATTGACTAAATCAATATAGTGCTCCACATTTCTTTTTTCACAGTGCCATTTTACTTGGAGAGTATAATGTACATTAAAAACAATCTCACATATTCTCTGTTGAGATTGCTTTTGCCCAATGTTTTTCCCTGTAGACTTCTTTAAAAGATACTACTTAGTACTAGAAGATGTCTCAGTAGCATTATTCAAAACATATTTAGGGTTATCTAATAGTCTGTCTAGTCATTAGCAATCTTTTCTGCTCTCTTGTTACTAATACTCTCCACTATATATAATGCACATGAATCAACTAGAGAGAACAAAACTTGAATGGGAGCCAGAGACTTGACAACTGAAGGCCACATCTAGGTAAATTTGCAGGAAACAGTTTGGTACAAACACAGCGCACACACACACACAAAAAATATCTGGTTTTGGTTTTTTTTTTTTTGCTTCTTTTCACTTAAATCTAGGGGTATATTAGTAGCAATAAGGTTTTTTTTCTTTGTTTTTGTCTGTGTATGCGTTTTAATACTTCACAGGTAGCCTGGGAAAGGATCTCAGAGTAGCCTGAGAGCTATCCCCACCTTGCAAATATTGAGCATTCTTTGACTAGGATTCCAGCAAGGACAGACACTAAGCATATCTCTCATTAGACTCTCTTAGGTCTAGATCCTAAAGATGTTCAGAGGTTACACTTAAAGTTTATCTCACAAGGAAGGAGACACAAAAAATTTAGTTAAAAAAACCAGCATCTGTCAGAGAAAAAGCAGTGTCATACAAAGCCTACAGTATACAGCAATCATAATACTGGAAAGAAAGCCTCCTGGGCATTTTTTACATATGAACAATACTAAAAAATCATCAGGCAAGTTGACAAGCTATCCCATTTACTAGAAAAATTCCTGAACAATAGACACCTGATCACCAGATCAGATGAAAAGAGAATGAAATAGCACTGGTCATAGGAAATACCAAACTATGCCCTGGAAGAGGGTCTCAGCTATGCTAAACCCCACAATAAGTGAAGGCATGTCTGTTCACACTTCAAGAAAACCCCAAAATTAGTCCTCTTGAAAACCCAGTAAATCTGTAAAAAGTGTTGTGATAAACCTTCAAGACAGCAAACTACTAGGGGTTGCCCAGATCTGCTTGACTAGTTTAAGCACAAACGAGCCAAGCCCAGATACAGGAATTCCTTCTTGTTGCATATGTTTGTATCATCATTCTGTATTCTGTATGTAAAAAGGGACAAATATCTTCCTCTTCTGAAGTGTCAAAACTAATACCTACCTCAGTCACTTCCTTGATCTTATACTAAGCTCTTATCTGAATCTGTTCTTTTCTATCAAGGAAGCTCAGTGAAATCTTCTCAAGAAAAGTGGAATTAAAATACAAAGACAGGAAAGAAGGCTTCCTAATTTGCATTACTGTATGTCTCTTGGCAATCTATTTTTTTCTTAATTTTGTACATCTGTCTTCTAGACTATGATTTTTCCTGGATTAAAAGGGTATCATCTAAAACAAGCATATCTCCGCGCTAAACCCAGCCAGAAGGAACAGGTAATATGTTCAAATTAAACATTTCTGTTCCTCATAAATATTTCTTTTTATGAAAACAACCCTTGATTTTTATTGGCACACAACCATATGAGGGTCTAATATAGCTTCTGGTAGAGTACAAAAGTAAATAAAAAAAATTATATATCCCTTGATTACTTTTGTACTGAATCTTCCTAACTTTCTGTAAATCCTATATTTTTCATTCCATTTTCATAGATAAAAGAAAAATTGATAAAATGTTAAACATTATGGAATATTTTTTACAAGATATACTTCTTTATAAATACTTGATTACATGCTTTAAAGCCAAATTTTTGTACATGCCTCACTATTAAATTGGAATTAAAAAAGAAGTCCAGTGCAATAAAAGAAATCAGAATGCTCAAACAGAACAGTGGTTGACTCCAGTCATTGTAGTTTGGTGCTGGTTTTATGATAATTGCTTTTTAAAGGAGGAAGCTGATCTCAAAGTACTACCAATCAAGGCAATTGAGACCAGGTTTATGGTCTTATGGGAGACTGGTGTGCAACAGACAGCCACAATGTACAGTTGTGTTAATTGTTTGTGGAACCACACTTCAGCTCTCCAGTGGAGTGAGACGATATTTCTCTGCTGATGATCATTTTAGACTGTGTCTCTTTGAAGCAGAGCCTGCCAACTCACAAACTGTGCCAAACCTCAGTGTAGTTCTACGAAGACTTTAGCCCTCTAAGAAATGAAACCAACTAACTTAGTGTTTATTACATCCCTTTGATTAGAATAATTATTGTTGTCCTCACCAAGCATTGATTTGTGGCCCCAGAGGTGCAAAGTCAGGGACTAAAAGATAATTATAAGCAACTCCCATTTGAATAGTTACATTAAATGAATGTAATGAATTAATTTGCTGATCTGTTCAAAGAACGTTAACATTATTCAGTGATTCTGGGCCAGATTCAACTTCTGCTCATATAAAATATCTTCTTAACTATGTCTTCTGTGGAACAAAACATCTGTAAAAGCAGGTGCCATTGCTAACACAAATATCTAAAAGATGCTAAATAGGAAAAGTATTCATACTAATTTTTAGACTCATTCTGAATTTTTTAAGTACTATGATATCCTGGTGTTACACCTTTTTAACAGTGAAAATTCCTTAGCTATCACTTCATCACTTTTCATCCTCTAGGTGGCCTTAAGGGCAAATTCAATTCTTCATGAGATTTACTAGTTTCTGTGAGTTTTTAAATTTGAACTGCTAAACTGCACAGCTCAAAGCTTACATTAAGTGTATTTTGACAGATTCCTTAATCAGTTTATGATTCATAAATATACACTGGAATGTGACTACAAGCTTTTTTTTAAGCTTTTTTTTTTTTTTTTTAATCATAACAACAATAAATATTTAAAGTGACAGCAAAATTTTTGGTCTGACTTGCACATAGAAGTAATATCTTCCATAAGGTCACTGAGATCAAAATCCCTAGAGATACTGAAGCTCTGGAACACTTTCCACTCTGTACTTAAGTTTTATATGTACTGTAACCCAATAAGATCATAGAATCACAGAATCATAGAATGGTTAGTCTTAGAAAGGACCTTGAAGATCATCTAGTCCAATCCCATCTGCCATGGGCAGGGACACCTTCCACTAAAACAGTTTGCTCAAAGACCCATCCAAACTGGCCTTGAACCCTTCCAGGGACCAGGCAGCCACCAGTTCTCTGGGCAACCTCTTCCAGTGCCTCACCAGCCTCACAGTGAAGAATTTCTTCTTTATGTCTAATATAAAGCTACCCTTTTTCAGTTTAAACCCCTTGTCTTTTCCTGTCTTTACATGCCCTTGTAAGAAGTCTCTCTCCAGCTTTCTTGTAGGCCCCCTTTAGGTACTGGAATATTTTCACATTAAATCAATTAGCTTTCTCATAGTAAACTTTGAGAAAAAGCTGAGGTCTTTGCCTCATGGCTAGGTCAAGAAACCTTTGCTAATATTTTTGTTCAGTGCGACATGGGAAAAAGGATTTGAAATAAAGTTCTATGGGAAAAGGAGTGAGAGACGGAGAGTTTCCAGCTGCCCTAAACAGCCCAAATGAATAGATTTCCAGTGGTAGACCTTTCTTTGTCTCTTCTGTCCTGGGTTCAGCTATAGCAGTCATTTTTCTCCTGCTTAGTAGCTGGTGCAGTGCTGTGTTTTTTAACTTTCAGCCTGGGAACAACGCTGATAACACCGATGTTTTTAGTTGTTGCTAAGTAATGTTTATTCCAACCAAGGACTTTCTCAGTCTCATGCTTTGCCAGGGAGGAGGGGAAGCCGGGAGGAAGCAGAGACAGGACACCTGACCCAAACTAGCCAAAGGGGTATTCCATACCACAGCACGTCATGCCCAGTATATAAACCAGGGGGAGTTACCCGTAAGGCCCAGATCACTGCTCGGGTCGGGCTGGGTATCGGTCGGCGGGTGGTGAGCAATTGTATCCTCTCCCCTTGTTATTTCACTAATCGTTATTATCATTGGTGGTAGCAGTAGTGGTTTTGTGTTATATCTTAGTTGCGGGACTGCTCTTATCTCAACCCGTGGGAGTTGCATTCTTCCCATTCTCCTCCCCATCCCTCCGGGAGCGGGGGGAGGAAGAAGGGGGGGGGGGGGAGTGAGCGAGCGGCTGTGTGGTTCTGAGTTACCGGCTGGGCTCAAACCACGACAGTTCTTTTTGGCGCCCAACGTGGGGCACGAAAGGTTGAGATAACGACAGATCTGACCAGAGTGTGTTTAATCATATTTGTGATAAGCATTCATTGTTACTACTCGTCACAATGGTGATTATTTGGCTCTCAGACGTGTTGCGCTTGATCTCAGAGTTTCAGCATGTTGTACCTTACTTACAGCCACTATTTGCTGTTTTAGCGTTTATCGGCTGGGGGGCCTGGGCTAAGGTTCTTGTTTCACTGTACTTCATGGTAATGACTTGTAATACAATAGACTCATTGATCATGAAACTGGTCTGGTTTGTGCTTCCAGCGTGGCCATCACCACTATACATTGGGAGGTATATAATGAAATATTTTAGCAATTGCATATCTTTTTTTTTCTCCTCGGGGGGTAAACTTACGAAGGAAGCATTCTCTTTCACCCCCCGTTCCCCCACCAGCCTATTTGCAACAGCAATTGAGAGTTCTGAAGGTTTTAGATGGCCTTTGAGTACCCTTGAAACCTGCCTGCTGATTGTGCTGGGGATCAGCATGTTGGCAAACATACGGAGTGTGTTTTACCCACGGCCATCCCGTCGTAGGAACATCCTATTTCGTTTAATGTCAAAAATTCAGCAGTATCAGGTTCGAATCTGGTCTAGGGTTAGACGACGATATAGGAGGACCACCAGGAGATTTTCCCTGAGGCTGGACAGTTATGAGTGGCAGGGTGTGTGGGATAGTATGGGCAAGTACCTAGGCCAGTGGGCCCCTCCAGTGCTTTGGAACTTCACCACTGAACAAGTGCAACATCCGGAAAAACTAGTAAAACACTTAAACGAGATGTGCTGTCGTCCTGGTTATACCAGAGAGGGACAAATTTTGGCAACGTGCTGGGGCTTGGCCTATGCCTACAGGGCCCTGCTCAACACTATCCAGCACCTTCAAAGGGAAAAAAATGTCTCTGGATCTGATGGCAAAGCAACAGACAACGCAGCTATGCCAACTACAAGCACAGCAGCTACTCAGACCCTGACCACAACAGTCAACACAGCTACTCCAAGTACAGCAGCTACATCAACCCCAGTGACAAGCACAACAGCTACTCAAACCCTGACCACACCAGACAACGCAACTACTCCAACTTCAAATACAGCAGTTATACCAACCCCAGTGACAAGCACAACAGCTACTCAAACCCCGACAGCAACAGACAATGTGGCTACTCCAAGCACCACAGCCACACCAACCCCAGTGACAAGCACAGTAGCTACTCAGACCCCGACAGCAACAGACAATATAGCTACTCCAAGCACCACAGCTACACCAACCCCAGTGACATGCACAGTAGCTATTCAAACCCCGACAGCAACAGACAATATGGCTACTCCAAGCACTGCAGCTACACCAACCCCAGTGACAAGCACAGTAGCTACTCAAACCCTGACAGCAACAGATAATGCAGCTGTTGGTGTTACTCAACTCCCAAGCACAACAGCTGCACCAACCCCAGCAATAGACATTGCAACCACTCCAATCCTAGTGGCAGACACTGCAGCCACTCCAACCACAGTGACAAACACTGCAGCTAAACCAAATGTCCAGTTTGTGACAATGTCTGTTGCCCCTGTAAGCAAAAGCAAACGAAAGGCACAAAGAGCAACCCGTGAAGCGAAGAAAGATGAAGACTCAGTGCCATTACTATATGCAACAGCACCTGAACAAGAGTTACTACTACGTGGGTCAGAGGAAGAGGAAGAAGAAGAAGAGGTCACTTCTCGACCCCGGACCTCAACCGAACTACGGAATATGCGAAAAGATTTCACCCGTCTTCCAGGGGAGCACATTGTCACCTGGTTGCTCCGGTGCTGGGACAATGGGGCCAACGGTCATGAACTAGAAGGTAGGGAAGCCAAGCAGCTGGGATCACTTGCTAAGGAAGGAGGAATTGACAAAGCGATTGCAAGAGAGAAGCAAGCCCTCAGTCTTTGGAGGCGGCTCCTGGCAGCTGTGAAGGAAAGGTTTCCCTACAAAGACGATATTACGAATCGCTCAGCCAACTGGACCACGATAGAGAAAGGCATCCAGTCCCTGAGGGAATCAGCCATTATAGAGATGATCTATCGTAGGCCGGATTCCAGGAACACATCCGTAGACCCAGATGAAGTCGAATGTACACGACCCATGTGGCGGAAACTTACACGGAGTGCGCCATCATCGTATGCCCACACATTGGCATCAATGACCTGGAATGACGGAGTATCACCAACAGTGGATTGCCTGATTCGTCAACTCCGAGAGTTCGAAGACAATCTCACCCCTTCCATCATTTCAGCTGTGGAAAAACTGTCCCAGGAGTTCAAACAATTGAGAGACGATTTATCCGATCTATCCAGCTCTCCACGCGTACCAACCCATGTCTCAGCTATCAACAGAAGGCGCCCTACTGCTCGAGAAAGAAAATATACGAGGTACACGCCACGGGCCACCCTATGGTTTTACCTGCGGGATCATGGAGAAGACATGAGAAAGTGGGATGGAAAACCTACTTCAGCTCTGGAGCAACGGGTGCGTGAACTGAAGAGGAGAACAATGGTCAAGGATGATCCTCCCAGGAAAGCTGCTGCTCCAGTCTCTGGCGAGCAGTTTCCCAGATGGAGCGAAAGAGCTGATTTTACTCCAGCTCCTGTGATAAGGAATACTAATCCCTTTCTACAAGACAGAAGTGGAGAATTTTGTGATCACTATTAGAGGGGCCCTGCCTCCAGCCAGGTGGAGGAGAGGGATAATCGGGTTTACTGGACTGTGTGGATCAGATGGCCTGGCACATCAGTCCCACAGAAGTATAAGGCTCTAGTAGATACCGGTGCACAGTGTACTCTGATGCCATCAAGGTATCAAGGGGTGAAACCCATTTCTATTTCTGGAGTGACAGGAGGATCCCAAGCGTTAACTATGCTGGAAGCTGAAATCAGCCTGACTGGGAGGAAGTGGCAAAAGCACCCCATTGTAACTGGTCCAGGGGCTCCATGCATCCTTGGCATAGACTATCTCAGGAGAGGGTATTTCAAAGACCCAAAAGGGTATAGATGGGCTTTTGGTATCGCTGCCTTGGAGACAGAGGAAATTAAGCAGCTGTCCACCTTACCCGGTCTCTCAGAGGATCCTTCTGTTGTGGGGTTGCTGAAGGTCGAAGAACAACAAGTGCCAATTGCGACCACAACAGTGCACCGGCGGCAATATCGCACCAACCGAGACTCCTTGATTCCCATCCATAAGCTGATCCGCAGACTGGAGAGCCAAGGAGTGATCAGCAGGACCCGCTCACCCTTTAATAGCCCCATATGGCCAGTGCAAAAGTCTAATGGAGAGTGGAGATTAACAGTAGACTATCGTGGCCTGAACGAAGTCACACCACCATTGAGTGCTGCCGTACCGGACATGTTAGAACTTCAGTATGAACTGGAGTCAAAGGCAGCCAAGTGGTATGCCACAATTGACATTGCCAATGCATTTTTCTCAATCCCTTTGGCAGCAGAATGCAGGCCACAGTTTGCTTTCACTTGGAGGGGCGTCCAGTACACTTGGAACCGACTGCCCCAGGGGTGCAAACACAGCCCCACCATCTGCCATGGATTGATCCAGACTGCACTGGAACAGGGGCAAGCTCCAGAACACCTGCACTACATTGATGACATCATCGTGTGGGGTGATACAGCGGAAGAAGTTTTTGAGAAAGGGAGGAAAATAATCCAAATCCTGCTGAAGGCCGGTTTTGCCATAAAACGGAATAAGGTCAAGGGACCTGCACAGGAGATTCAATTTTTGGGAATAAAATGGCAAGATGGATGCCGCCAGATCCCCACAGACGTGATCAACAAGATAACAGCAATGTCTCCACCAACTAACAAGAAAGAAACACAAGCTTTCTTAGGTGTTGTGGGGTTCTGGAGAATGCACATCCCAAATTACAGTCTGATTGTAAGCCCTCTCTACCACGTGACCCGGAAGAAGAATGATTTCAAATGGGGCCCTGAGCAACAACAAGCCTTTGAACAAATTAAACGAGAAATAGTTCATGCAGTAGCCCTTGGACCAGTCCGGGCCGGGCCAGATGTGAAAAATGTGCTCTATACCGCAGCTGGGGAGAATGGTCCTACCTGGAGCCTCTGGCAGAAAGCTCCAGGGGAGACTCGAGGTCGACCCCTTGGCTTTTGGAGTCGGGGATATAAAGGATCCGAGGCCAGCTACACTCCCACTGAAAAAGAGATACTGGCAGCCTATGAAGGGGTTCGAGCTGCCTCAGAAGTGATCGGAACTGAAGCGCAGCTCCTCCTGGCACCCCGGTTGCCTGTGCTGGGCTGGATGTTCAAAGGCAGGGTCTCCTCTACACATCATGCAACTGATGCTACATGGAGTAAGTGGGCCGCACTAATTACACAACGAGCTCGAATAGGAAATCCCAGTCGTCCAGGAATTCTAGAAGTCATCATGGACTGGCCAGAGGGCAAAGATTTTGGGATGTCACCAGAAGAGGAGGTGACGCGTGCTGAAGAGGCCCCACCATATAATGAACTGTCAGGGAGTGAAAAGCAATATGCCTTGTTTACTGATGGGTCCTGCCATGTTGTGGGAAAGCATCGGAGATGGAAGGCAGCTGTGTGGAGTCCCCTGCGACAAGTTGCAGAAACTGCTGAGGGAGAGGGTGAATCGAGTCAGTTTGCAGAGGTGAAAGCCATCCAGCTGGCCTTGGACATTGCTGAACGAGAAAAATGGCCAGTACTTTATCTCTATACTGACTCATGGATGGTGGCAAATGCCCTGTGGGGGTGGTTGCAGCAATGGAAGCAGAGCAACTGGCAACGCAGAAGTAAACCCATCTGGGCTGCTGCATTGTGGCAAGATATCGCTGCTCGGGTGCAGAACCTGGTGGTGAAGGTACGCCACGTAGATGCTCATGTACCCAAGAGTCGGGCCACTGAGGAACACCAGAATAACCAGCAAGTGGATAAAGCTGCTAAGATTAAAGTGGCTCAGATGGACTTGGATTGGCAACATAAGGGTGAATTATTTTTAGCCCGGTGGGCCCATGACACCTCAGGCCATCAAGGCAGAGATGCAACATATAGATGGGCTCGTGATCGAGGGGTGGACTTAACGATGGACACTATTGCCCAGGTTATTCACGAATGTGAAACATGTGCTGCAATTAAGCAAGCCAAGCGGTTAAAGCCTCTCTGGTATGGAGGACGATGGCTGAAGTACAAATATGGGGAGGCCTGGCAGATTGACTATATCACACTCCCACCAACCCGCCAGGGCAAGCGCTATGTGCTTACCATGGTGGAAGCAACCACCGGCTGGCTGGAAACATACGCTGTGTCCCATGCCACTGCCCGGAACACTATCCTGGGCCTTGAGAAACAAGTCTTGTGGCGACACGGCACCCCAGAGAGAATTGAGTCAGACAATGGGACTCATTTCCGGAACAACCTCATAGACACTTGGGCCAAAGAGCATGGCATTGAGTGGGTATACCACATCCCCTACCATGCACCAGCCTCTGGGAAAATCGAACGGTACAATGGGCTGTTAAAAACTACACTGAGAGCAATGGGTGGTGGGACTTTCAAACACTGGGATACACATTTACCAAAAGCCACCTGGTTGGTTAACAGTAGGGGATCTGCCAACAGGGCTGGCCCAGCCCAATCAGAACTTTTACGTACTGTAGAGGGGGATAAAGTTCCTGTGGTGCACATAAAGAATTTGTTGGGGAAGACAGTCTGGGTTATTCCTGCTTCAGGTAAAGGCAAACCCACTCGTGGGGTTGCTTTTGCTCAGGGACCTGCATATACTTGGTGGGTAATGCGGGAAGATGGGGAAGTCCGATGTGTACCTCAAGGGGATTTGATTTTGGGGGAAAACAGCCAATGAACTCAATTGTACGCTGTTGCCTGCTCTATAACACTTTTATAGCCCACCAGCTAGATATCTTCAGGTCACCAGCCATTGACCCTGACTTCCCTCCGATCATCACCTCAACAAAGAATGAATTTTGAGGAAACCAGACGAGCTCAGCAGTGACCAGATGAGTTTGGCGGTATCATCAGCAGGCAACAACCCAACACTACATACCGTCCCTCCTGCCCTGAAAGACTATTACAAGAGATGGAGCCTGACATCATGGACTGGATGAGTTCAGCAATTTTACAGGGATTGGTCCATGGACTAGGGAACGATATCTTTCTCTGTGTGTGGGTGTGGGTGTATATATATGTGTATATATGGGACAGGGGTGATGGTGTGCTGAGAGATGTGGGATCTGAGCATGACGTGAATGGTATGGAATAAGGGGTGGATACTGTCCTGGGTTCAGCTATAGCAGTCATTTTTCTCCTGCTTAGTAGCTGGTGCAGTGCTGTGTTTTTTAACTTTCAGCCTGGGAACAACGCTGATAACACCGATGTTTTTAGTTGTTGCTAAGTAATGTTTATTCCAACCAAGGACTTTCTCAGTCTCATGCTTTGCCAGGGAGGAGGGGAAGCCGGGAGGAAGCAGAGACAGGACACCTGACCCAAACTAGCCAAAGGGGTATTCCATACCACAGCACGTCATGCCCAGTATATAAACCGGGGGGAGTTACCCGGAAGGCCCAGATCACTGCTCGGGTCGGGCTGGGTATCGGTCGGCGGGTGGTGAGCAATTGTATCCTCTCCCCTTGTTATTTCACTAATCGTTATTATCATTGGTGGTAGCAGTAGTGGTTTTGTGTTATACCTTAGTTGCGGGACTGCTCTTATCTCAACCCGTGGGAGTTGCATTCTTCCCATTCTCCTCCCCATCCCTCCGGGAGCGGGGGGAGGAAGAAGGGGGGGGGGGGGGAGTGAGCGAGCGGCTGTGTGGTTCTGAGTTACCGGCTGGGCTCAAACCACGACATCTTCTCTTAGTGTTCTCTTGTTTAAATATCTGGACCTGGATATTCTATACTCTAAGGAAGTGCTCTGTCCAGCCCAGTGTGTACCTTTTATTTCTACTACAAAAATGCTGTGAGACTTTCCCCATGTCAGCTTATTGGTACCTCTCAGTCATGTACTCATCCTACTAATTTTATCCCTCCTGAAAAGAAATCTTTTATAGAACTCTTCTACAGAACTCTTCATAAGACCACTCTAAACCCCATTCATTGACCCCTAACTGCAAAAAAGTATCGTTAGATTAGTCCTCTAAGAAACCTTTTAAGCTCATATATACCATGGGAAAGAATTCAAATTCTGTTTCATTTCAGCATGTTGAACCATACCCCGACTTCTTAAAAGCAAGGTATGATGCATCAAACAAGACAGAAAACTAGTCCTCATCTAGCTGTGTAATTTGTACTGACCTTTTTAACCAGCCTATCTGTCACTCTAGTATCACTTACCCACACATGTCCCAGATGTATTCACGACCCAACCCTTTTTCTGAACCAATTAATATTAGGCAGAAGTGTAGTGACCTCACTGCCACCCAACTTCCCAGTAACTTCCAAGTTCATCTTCATTCAGCTTGTGAACTGACATCTGACAAGCAAGTCTTCTCAGCAACAGGTGCTCTCCTAGCTCAGAGGAGCAACTTTCTTGCTTCCATTCTCACTATCATCTAGACTAGCTTCTGTTTCTTATCCAGTTCAAATGAAGTTTCAATTGCTCATAACTCTTACTTACAGTGGGTTTGTAGCAATTTGACTTTCAAGTGCAAAAATCAATGTTTTAGGTAACTCCGACTGCAGCTGAGTACTATGAGCTACTACACCACAACTGTACTGGATGACTATGTCTGCCCAAATTTGTATTTCCAATAACTAATAGCTTTTTAAATATATTCTAATACATAATATTGAAATATTTGTGAGAACTGCTATGCTTCCAAGTTTCTAAAGCATGCACAATATAGGAATGGCAAACTTTTAGTAAAACAGTTTGTTATACAGTCATTATTGCCAATCTCAGAAGTAGTTTTTGCTTTACGCCTGTTGCCAGTGTCAAGATAAAAGATGAAGAAACACTTGTCATTATGCCTCATGGTACTCACGTCACTGGGGAGATCTGGTGCCAGCATCCAATTCAGGCAAAAAAAAAAAAAAAAATCTGAAATGAGACAACCACAAGCCAGGCAAGTGTGTTGAAGTATTGGTACTCATGAAGTGACACATGCAGCTGCCCTGCTACATGGCCAAACCTTTCAGAATCCCACTAGCATTTTAGCTCAGCAGTTTCAGTGGCTTTATTCATGCCAAAGGATAGAAAATTACATTTCTTATAGGATTCAGTGGCAGAAACTTGGTCCATGACATTGTCTAGAAATATGTGGAACAGCTGTGAAGGTCTTCATGATCCCAAAAACTTAGATATCTCAGGTAGTGCTTTTGAGAAGAGTGCTCAGAATTTTTCTACAAACACCTTTTCTTGAGACAAAGACCGAACCAGCCAAACCAGTTGTGCCAGGTGTGCAGGTGACATGGGGGAGGAGGGGTCCCAAAAATATTTGCTTGTAAATCAGAGTACTGGAAACAGGAGCCAGAACTACACTCAGAGCTATACACTGTTCCCCACTCTAATCCCTGGGACACCATGGGGGCATGATGCTCTAGATGCAAGTCACACAGCAGAGCCATAATTTAGCCCTTTTGGTTTTTTGGTTGGTTGGTTGATTAGGTATATTTTACTACATTAATTATTCTATTCCTACAACTTTTAATTTTACCTTTCATCATCTTTCTTTCCAGTTCTTATTTATATAATCCTCAGTACTTCCTACATCTCTACCATGGATCAAATTTATCACAGCCTCTTTTTCTCCCCCTGCCCAGCTTCGGAGATACAAAGGGAAACTTTGGCAAGTAGAGACGAGAGGAGGGGAGGTAAGAGGAAAAGAGAGGGGAGGAGAGGAGAGGAGAGGAGAGGAGAGGAGAGGAGAGGAGAGGAGAGGAGAGGAGAGGAGAGGAGAGGAGAGGAGAGGAGAGGAAGGGAAAGGGAAAGGGAAAGGGAAAGGGAAAGGGAAAGGGAAAGGGAAAGGGAAAGGGAAAGGGAAAGGGAAAGGGAAAGGGAAGGAAAGGGAAGGAAAGGGAAGGAAAGGAAAGGAAAAGAAAGGAAAGGAAAGGAAAAGAAAGGAAAGGAAAGGGGGTGCTGTAGTGACATATATGTATTATAACTCTCTTACAGACTTGTTTTAAATGTCATTTGAAATTTCAACTGTTTATTTATACTGGCCATCTGCTGTTACAAAAATTCATTAGTTGTTTGGGTTTTTTTTCCTTCTATCTTTGAAAGAAAAGCAATACTTAAAAAAAGGGAATTTGGTTGTTGACTTTCTCAAAAATATTCAGAAGTGTTTATATTTTGAAAAAAAAGGCTCAGAAAGTAAAATCTCTGCAACCTGGACAGTTAACACCAAGGACCAGTACTATTTTTAGAATAATTTTACCTTACTAAAAAACAGTTCACTGCATTTTCATAAAGTCCTTTAGTTTCCATGGCAAATGGGGTCATTATTTCTGTTGAAACTGATGGGTTTTATTTATATTTTCAAAATGCTTTTCATATGATGCCAACAAGACACACAAAAACAAATGCACCAGAGCTCTATTGTTAATAGCTACTGGTTCTTAAAGTGAAATTTGCACAAGGTCAATATGACCGTGCATTAAGGGCCATTGAAAACAGTGAATGATATATTGTAGTCAAATGACTGGCATTCTTAGCTAGAAACAGTAGAAAGGCTTTGATTATTAATCAATTTGTTAACAAAATGGAGAAAAAAATGGAGATTTAACCCTGAGAAGCTATCCAATGGCTCAAAAATTCTTATATAATAAATGAGAAAATTAATAAAGCAAACTGTGCTAAAATTTTATCAGCTGCCTTGCTCAAAGTTTTTACAAAAAGCTAAAATTTCAATGTTCTTAACATACAATTTTTTTGTTCCTTCATGATCTTTCCCTATGCTCAATTATTCTGTGAGGCATAGTCCCAACCATCTAGCTATATTCATATCTAGAATATTGATAGAATGAAGTAATAATTATTACAGAAAACACCGGAACATCTGGAGGGCCAAGAATGTGGGCATTTTATATGTTTAGCTAAAATAAGAATATAAGCTTGATCCTAAAAAATGATCCTCCATCCTTTTTCTCTGACACTTAACATGCCTCTTTTTATGGGAATGTCATAAGGAAATTAAGTTCAGTAAATAAATGGTTTTGCACATCCTGATCCAAAACATGCAAATCTGAATAGTGTTATCCCTTCTGTAAGACCTTAAATGGTTGTTTAAAAATACTATAAAAAAGTGAGCTGTGCTTTTCTAAATTAGACACAACGTTCCTGTGGGTGCCTTGTTAGCATGCCTTCAGCTGGTGTAAATCAGTATGATGGTTCCACTAGTGGAAATGGAACTGTGACAACTTCTGGCAGCTCATTCCCATGCTCCTCCTTCAAGTGTTGTCTTAAAAACTGCACATATTGAAGTGTCTGGTAATACTTTGCACTGAGAGAATCGGTGTCGTTTGGCATTAACTGAGTCATGAATTTCTGCTTGAAGCAAATAGAAAAGCTGTATCTTCCACACTCTTTCCACTGCACTCCCTGAGCCCAATATAGAGAGCTTTTCAGCAGCAAGTGGGAGGCTTGCTGAATGGAAATGACTCCTTTCTCCACACATCCCACATCTTTAGCCTTTCTGCTACTGTTTAATCTGTAAAAAAATTCTTCATCTGGCTCTTAAGAATGCCAGCACTTAAAATGAGCAGTGTTTGATATCACAAGAGTAAATGGGACTGGAATCAGGCCTATATATGTTTGTATAGGAAATTACTTGTATAGAAACTGAGTGCACTTATTTCTATTTGTGTTTCTGCAGGGAAACCAGAGAATATAATAGTAGCGCAAATATATCTGCTTAACAAACAGATCTCTACATGAGCGGTGATGGTGTTCAATAAGCTTACAGCTAACAATGCAAACTCTTTGGAGAAAAATGTCAGGTCATTTTTCATAGTCTTATTCAAATGCTCAAAACTGCAGTTGGATGCTGATCCAAGGAGATCAAAAGAGGCAGTGTCTGCTATCAGTGATACAGATATTAGGGGCAAAGACCCGTTTCTCCCTTCTGTCCAGTTTTGAGTATCCCATTTATTACACAGTTTTGACAAGCAATGGAATATTATGAAATCTATCTCACCAACCTCGGAACACATTGCCTTTCGTGTTAAACAATCTAGACTTGCCCTGAATAAAATGGATTCCTTTGCATACAGTTGCAGTGTTTACACAGTGTGTTTACCATATCAAACTACCCCTGTTCAGCTGATCTGAATGTAAGACACAGTAACATATGTAAGGAGAGATTTAAATAAGCAAACAGAACAAAATGGAAACAAATGCTATGCGTTTGAATATTTATTTCCCGCACATTAGAAGATAATGCTTCTTCACGTCCACGTTTCTTTAAGCCTTAATTTAGTTCCCTAAATTGCCCTGATTGATAGATACTCTCTGAAGTGTTGCAATGTTACTTTGTGATCTCAAAGCCTAAAATACCCAACGTACAAAAAAACCAAAATGAAACAAAAAAAAACCCCAAAACCCCCCACAACGCGAAACTCTATAAAACTGTAATACTGTGACTAAAAAAAAAGGCAAGTATACCAGTATAAATGTCCTGGGCTCAGCTATAGCAATCATTTTTCTCCTTAGTAGCTGGTACAGTGCTGTGTTTTTAACTTTCAGCCTGGGAACAACGCTGATAACACCGATGTTTTTAGTTGTTGTTAAGTAATGTTTACTCTGACCAAGGACTTTCTCAGTTTCATGCTCTGCCAGGGACGAGGGGAAGCCGGAACGAAGCAGAAACAGGACACCTGACCCAAACTAGCCAAAGGGGTATTCCTTAGCATGGCACATCATTCCCAGTACATAAACTGGGGGGAGTTACCAGGAAGGCCCAGATTGCTGCTCGGGTCGGGCTGGGTATCGGTCGGCGGGTGGTGAGCAATTGTATCCTCTCCCCTTGTTATTTCCTTTTTCATTATTATCATTGGTGGTAGCAGTAGTGGTTTTGTATTATACCTTAGTTACTGGACTGTTCTTATCTCAACCCGTGGGAGTTACATTCTTCCCATTCTCCTCCCCATCCCTCCTGGAGTAGGGGGAGGAAGAAGAGGGGGAGTGAGCGAGCGGCTGCATGGTTCCGAGTTAACAGCTGGGCTCAAACCATGACAATAAAGTACATGTCTTTATGAATAGTAGCAAATTTTGTGTTTGCAAACTGCTACTGTAACATAAATATTTTTCAAAACCTCCACTTCACAGTTCAGTAGTAATAAAAGAAGTACAGACAGGAATCACAACAAGGAATAGGTTGTGTAGGTGAAAAACTGGGCTTCTTTTCCATGTGCTCAGCTCATTGAGCTAACCTACAGAGCATCCAACATTCCCAGATTTAGAGTAAAGGAGAGAAATGCAAAGTAAAAGAGTGGAACTCCCCTTGTGGTAACAACCCACGCATGCAGTAGATCATCCCTAATCAAATACTAATGGTATTTTGTCTTTCAGACTCCACTTATTTTGTTGACAAGAGTTTTTTGGAAGGAAAAAATTATTTTCAAATTACATATTTTTTTTTGTAATATATATGGATTTATATATTTAACATTTTTATCTTCCAATTTACTTTTTTATAAGTTTTAAGTTTAAATGTAGAATACTCCTCCCTAGTGTTTAGCAGCATGTCCTGAATTATATTCGCTTGAAAGACAATGAAGATTTTGTGAAAGAGGAAGAAAGTTTGCATTCCAGTCTGCATTATGCATATAAGGAGCAGCACATACTAAAGTAGAATATGACCATACAAAAGCCACTATGCTACGAAAAGAATGTTTTTAAACTTTCTCTCTTCCCTTCCCTTCCCTTCCTTCTCCTTCCCTTCCTTTCCCTTTGCTTCCCTTCTGAAGTATTTGACAACTTTCAACTTTATTTTGTAGGATGGCCCAGAATAGCTACTATTTATTATCCAAAATTTCTTTAAGCTAATAGACAAAAAAAAAAAAAAAAAAAAAAAGCTCTGAATGAAACAGTTGTAACAGGAAAATGTCATTCTGAAAAAAATATTCTTAAGCCAAAGGAAAGGCACTAGTCACCATCCAAATCAAAATACCCTGTACAAGCAACTCTGGGACTGTCAGCAGGGAAACTTCAGTGTACATTAGAGAAACACTTCCAAAAACCATGGGCAGTAACAGAAAAATCATGGAAACTCCAAGCACTGACTAAGAAGGGACCAAGAATGGTTCTGAGAAAAAAATTGTGTGTCAGGGGTTATCCGGAAGAGCAATGAACAAACCATTCTTCTTGTTTGAGGCTTCCTGTGTTAATTCAGCTAGTCCTCATGTACCTTATTTCTAAATGAGCAGGCTGGATCAAAACAGCTGGCCTCATTATCAATACTGTTTCCTAATGGCGAAGGAGTGCCATGAACACTGGTTGATTACAAGTACAAAAGTGTATCATCAGTCCATTGCAGAGTCCTTTCTAACCCTGGCCACTGAATAAGCATTTGCCAGGGGCTTAGTCTGCGTGAATACCCCAGCTCTGAACAGAGGTTCAGCAGCATTCTGTCCTCATACCTGAGATACAGCCAGAGGCACATACCTTAGATTAAAACTCTTTGCCTTCATTTTGTCTTGAAAGCTTGTACCCATGCTTCAGGCACTTGTTTCCATTCAGTACTGAGTCTTCAGTCAAATTCTCCACCTGTCTCCACCCAAAGCTTAAATATAGTCTTTCTAAAATACCACTGAAGGTGTGAGTCTTTTGAAGTTGCATGCCTGAGAAGCAGAACTGAACACATTATTATTATTTGCATAAAATACAATTAAATAGGAAAATCAAATATATCTGAATCTGCTTTGTGTTCCAACCTTTTTGTCACTGAATGCTCAGCAGATCTTCCTATCTTCACATAGGAAGGATGTGTGTGGTTCATCCTTTCTGATTTGACTAGTTCTACTATTAAAGCACATTGACCTTCTCAGTGTCTTTGTCTCCCCCTTCCCCTCTCTGCATATCTACCCTTAATGACAGTGATACATTGTCATCTATGGCAAGATCTCTGTCTTACCCTGGGCACTTCACTCTCCATCTCATTTCAGAGAAAATGAAGAAATCTCATCTACCGGGCTGAGCAAACCCATTGCCCAAGGCAATTCACTTAGATGAGTGAACAAGTACAAATGACTACTGCTGTCCCAGCCTCTCAACCTATGATGGATACACAAATGAAAATGTATTTCATGATGCAGCAGTGTGCCAAGTGACAATTTTATAGCATCAACCAGAATTTGTAAAGCAGAATTTTAAAAGCAAATGTTTATAAAACTATCACACAAGCAAATACCAAATCAGTCAGGCATTTTTGTAACAGCAAACTGGAGCCTCAGCTTCTACTGTCCTTCACATAATTTATCAAAGCAGACAGACACAGTAACATAAGCTTTACGGTCAAAGATAATCTTTACCTCAGTCCTTCAGCAGGCATTGCACAGGTATGAAATAAGTGAAAATTGGATAATTAAACTACAGAAATTGAAGGGAGCTCTGTTACTCATTTTGATTAAAACTCTTTCACCACATCTTCTAAACAGTGCAAACTACAGCACTACTGATAAAGCCAAAGTGTTTAATAATTCTGTTTCAGATGAAGGGTCTTATTAACATCAGTTGAGCAATTTGCAGTCATTTTAAGTAGAAGCCTAAAAGGAATGACAAGCAAACTGAAAACTTACTCATGCTACCTCAGCTTACACCACTTAGCAATTTAGTCACATCATATTTTACAATCTAAGAAGTCAATTAATGCAGCTGGCATGAACAAAAAGTTTTACATACACTTAACTTTCAGCTTAATGATAAATTGTATCAATATTTTCCTTTAGATAAATCTAATAGAGTGAAAAAAAACCCAACCTTTCTTAGGTTAAGATAATTTTATTTTTCTCTTATCAGCTAAAGCAGTCATACTTCAGGTTTCCGCTTTCCAGTTTTCCTAACAGTAGGAGGGAATTTCCTCCAAGGCCTTATCAGCTTGAACCACAACCCCTGCACTGATTTCTAGTTCACTGACAAATTGCACTCCTTTAATCCTCATCTGGGAAAGTTTTAATGAAGGCACATTTAGAAATTATACCACACATGACAATTTCTACACATACCTGAAGTGTGAAGCCCCAACCTTATTAAACAGTAGACTAGAGTTTCCACTGCAAGTGAAGACACAGCTTCCATTCCAACATCTGAACTATCTTTCCTTTCACTCAAGCTAATGTGACTTGCTTCATCTGTTTATTTTTTTATTTACTTAGGGAAAAAAAAATAAAAATGGTTTCAAAATTATCATTATCAGAAAGGGTAGAAGAATTATTCATTGTAAAGAGCGAAACAGAATAAGCTAAACATCATTCACTGAACACTGCAGGAGTGTGAATGACAGTCATTTTACTAGCAAATCCAAAATTCTCAGCAGGAAATACGGGTGTCATGACTGCTTGGTAGGTGTCTATGACTACAGCTGCACGTATGGGGCCAGTTAGCTGCACGGTTCATCTGCCTGTGCACTCCCCGGCCCCTGTGCCACAGAGCTTCTGCGCAGTGTGTGGCTCACGGAGGAAGCAGGTGTGCTGGGGAGAAGTCCAGTCTTCTAGCTACCCTTATCTCCAGTGTTGTTACAGCATCAGCAACTTCTGCCATACTCACCCCACTTCTTCCTGAGGAAGAAACACCAGCGGCCACTTTGTAGAATCTTAGAAT
Source organism: Strigops habroptila (assembly GCF_004027225.2). Taxonomy (NCBI): domain Eukaryota; kingdom Metazoa; phylum Chordata; class Aves; order Psittaciformes; family Psittacidae; genus Strigops; species Strigops habroptila. The sequence continues at coordinate 66,549,025 of NC_044278.2, read as the reverse complement.
CATAGAATCATAGAATAGTTAGGGTTAGAAAGGATCTTAAGATCACCTAGTTCCAACTCCCCTGCCATGGGCAGGGATGCCTCACAATAAACCATGTCACCAAAGGCTCTGTCCAACCTGGCCTTGAACACCACCAGGGATGGAGCATTCACAACTTCCTCGGGCAACCCATTCCAGTACCTCACCATTCTCACAGTAAAGAACTTCTTCCTTATATCTAACCTCGACTTCCCCTGTTTAAGTGTGAACCCATTACCCCTTATACTACCACTACAGTCCCTAATGAAGAGTCCCTCTCCAGCATCCCTGTAGGCCTCCTTCAGATACTGGAAGGCTGCTATGAGGCGTCCATGCAGCCTTCTCTTCTCCAGGCTGAACAGGGCTCAGGAATAGTTAAAGTAGATAGGAGGTCTGTAGTAATTTTTTCATTTCCTACCATTCTCCATCTTTTAGGATGGCTGCCTGTCAAGCTTACGTGTGGCTCCCTGGTTATGTGTAGGCGTCCCTGGGCTCAAAATAAAGAATAGGCATCAAAAGTCTCACACGCTTAATGCAGTACCTGCTCATTCCACCCCTCACCTATGGTCCCTGGCCACCAAGCATTGGCAGCTCTGCAGTGGTGGTCTTTTCCACTCCTCGCTATGCATTCAGCTTCTGTGTTATGCCTACTGGATAGGTCTGGCTTGTAAGTTTGTGAAGGTAGTGTGCCACACAACAGCCACATTTGCAAAAGCAGCAGAGACCAAAACAAAAGGCACCTCCACCAGCAGCAGTGACCTTGCATCCCGTAGTCTTCTCTACCACATGACTAATATTCATCTGGTACATAACCCCAAAGAGCACCAAAGGCTGTACACTGGATTCTCATAAAGTCACCGTCTGTGAAAAGATCTGTCCTGTCTGTTGTGGAGCCCTGATCACACATTGATCCACAAGACTCTTTGCCACCCAGACAATGCTCATGTGGTTATCTTAACCTTGGTCCTCACAGCCAGTATAGAGTGAAGAATAATTGTTGCACTATTTGATCCTCAAAACTATTTTGAAACATGAATCCTTTTCTATTTTATAATGGTTCCTTGAGATAACTGGTTACAATGATTGCAAGTTTAATAATGTCCATTTTCAGGACTAAAATGCTTACCAAGTGTATCTCAACAGACTGTCAGTATATCTCTATTATGTGACGTTTTGCCAAGATTTGAAAAATGAAAGACTTCATATATGTATCTATTCACATAAGGTTTATTTTCATTATTTGTCCAGCTGTGTTTAGAATCACAAAAAAGAAGGCCTGCAGGCTCCTCATTTCACAGTGTTTTAGATACCAGTTCCAACTGCACCTTCATTTCCCTCCACCAAGTTTTTCTCCGTTGTTTTAAGACTTCCAAACATCTGTTGTCATTCACAGAGCAATTATGCCTAAGCAACATTACCATCTCATTGCTGTAAAGCAAAGATGGGTAACACAGGAAGAATGGCATTCCCTCCCTTTCTAGTAAGCTTGTGGTATTAATATTATGGGATTTTTACTTCAATTTTTGAAAATATTTTACATTGTGCTTGACCAGGCTGAACTGAAACTGTAAGTTTTTCTAGAGAGTAGGCCGACGAGTTCTCCCACAAATGAAAATAGCAGTGTCTGGGTCTTGCTGAGGTGAATACTTGGTGGGTATGTAGATATGTTATGTTCTGCAACTTGAGTTCTTCTCAAATTCTTATTGAAACACTAAAAAAGCTCAAACACGTTTGTTAGTTTCATTGCATGTCATGTTTCACCCATGTTTACCTCACTGCAGGAAAGTTCTTAAAATGGCAGGGGTTTTGTTACTGATTTAAAGAAACATAACAAGAACAAACAGAAGCAGTAAAAAAACATGAACAAATTGGTGCTGCCACAAATTTGTCATTGGATACATAACAACTACAATAAATACTTGCTTCTGCACACAGTGTAGCAGCTAAATTGCCTACCAAATATTAATATATTTCCCAATGGTAAAAATAAATATTAAAATGGTGCTTTAGAAAATTGCCTATCTCCTCAAATATTCAAAGGAAAGATCTTATATCCGCTTTTACTGTAGAGCCTTGGTCACTTGTTACTATCTTGCCCGACAACAGTAATATGAAGTGCTGCATTATCAGGATAATACAATCTCATACTACCAGGTGAAAGCTATTGAAGAGTCTCTGACTTTTCTCTCCAGAAATCGGGATATCCCGTTGATCAGTGCAAGATGATGTAGTAAATTTTCCTTTGTGAAATAAGCTTAAGCTTTGAAGAAAGACATAAATAAATTATAGCTGACTGAAAAAAAAAGGTCATAAAAGACTTAATAGAGACTGGAAAGCTTTGTTATGAACCATAGCAGGGGTAACAAAATTCTCTTCCTAAATAAGAAGAATTCTTGATGACGATGTGTTTGTTAATACTTCAAATCCTAACAGAAATGGAAACTACATATTATACCAGCAGTTCTTCCCTTGTATGTAGCATGGTAAGGCTGGACCACTCTGGATGTTTTTCTTCTATACGACAGAAAATAAATTCATTTGAGGATTTATCTTAACTAAGAAGAACAGTTAAGCTGAAGCTCATCTCAGTCTTTTTTCAGTTTAATCATCACAGAGTCTCTATGTATCTCAGGTAATGAAATGCAGAGTGAAATTAAACTACAATTGAAACTTATGGTTATGGCTCAGATCTGAGCTTGGCAGAACAGAAACCCCTGAAGGTGATCTCGTGAAAGATCTAGTGTTTTGGATTGAAATGTGTATCTCCAATTAAACTGGAAAAGGAAGTGAGTCTAACCTAGAGTTTCAAGTTTTAGGTACCTTGAGTGCCTAAGAAAAGTATGTATAGGGCATCTACAAATTTGCATTTATGGAAAACTGACTAAATGAACACATTGAAAAAGAGAGAAGGTAGAGAAGAGATGCTGAATAATCTAGGAGGAGATAAAATATAAGAAATGAATCCTATACCATCTTTAAAATATTATTAAAAAAAAAACCAAACACCCTTATAGTGTTCTGAATTTAAAGAAAGAACTGTAATAGGAAGCTCAGAATGTTTGTAACAGTAAAAGCAAGAAAGTCCTACAAGTAGTCACCAAGGGCTATATTTCACCCACCTTTATTCATGCTCAATAACATCTAAATTTATTGTGGCTCAAAGCAGAACAAGTTAAGAATCTAACTGAGCCATTATTATGAAAATCAGAGTCAGGTAAAAAAATTAAAAAGGGTGCAAAATTTTTATAGTACATCTCAACTTTTCAAATCTGATTTTCCAACTGTTAAGGAACTGAAAACAATTTTTTCAGGGTTTTTTCATATTCAATATTTCATATTCTCTGAAAAATAGCAATGAGCTTAAAATTCAAAAGTCATTCGATAGCTCTGTTTGAAATATCACAAATAAAGAAATTAACAGGAAGAATCGACAATCAGAGTGGACAATGCAGAATATGGTGAGATCCAGAATTAGAAAGAGCCTGAAGTGATCTGCCTCATTCTTTTCCTTATTTCTGAAGTACCCAAGGTAGAAAGACTAAAAAAAGCTATACAATTTTTATTAAGATGTAATCTGGAAGAATTAACTTTCTTCAGAAGAGAAAATTAAAAATTCATAGGTATAAAGGAATAGGAATAAAAAGACACTATAAACCAATCTTCTCTTAATTGTGTTCTTTTAAAGCACATTCTTTCACTCAGATTTACTTTAAGTCATCCCAATGGCTTACTACTCTGCATCCTCTATCATTTTGGAAACAGGATGCTGCAGCCTTTCTCCTGTCTGAGGCTCTAGTGCCTCTTCACTTGCCTGTCCCACTTTACAGGTTAGAACAGTCCCTCCCTCCAACATACTCAGCAGCTTCTAAGAGCAGGAGACACCCCACCTCCCTTCTCCAAGGCACTACCACTGTCTTGACTTCCTCTTTTCATAATGAGTCATAATACTCAAATGTAAGACCAACAAAGAAAATGAACTGTCCATCACATAGAAAATCAAATTGTATGACTTGCATGTCCTTTTCTCAGTCTGTGTGTCAAATATTGCAGAAAGCATATATCTCCAGATATAGCATGCTACACATCCTCACAGAGTACTAGTGGTGTGGGATGGTGCTTTTCACTACTGAGTCACTGACACATTCCTCCTTCAGCCTGCTTGCTGAGATACTTGAAGTTATAATATGCAGAGGGTACATCTGCTTCACTCTCACAGTGTTTTGCATCCTCAAATTCTCCAGAGTTGATACAGTTTTCCAGGAATTATTTTGTATTTGTATTTGCTGAGAAAATTCTCCGTGGAATCAATGACAGTCTATTCAGTAGGCATACTGAATCAATTTGCAATTAAACTTTTATTAATTGATACTGCACATTTGTAAAATTATTTTCAGCTAAATACCAAATGTCTTCCTACAAAAAATACATTGCTGTGTTGATCTCATGGACAGGGAAAGTGATTAGAGCATAAGGATCGAATGAACCATGAGAAGATTTCAGCATAGGGGAAAGCAACAACCTTTACTGAATCCAGAAATAATCTTCTAATATTGTTGTCAAGTAATTCTCTTTTTTTAAAAAATACAGTTTTATTGCTAAGAAAATAATTATATTTATTAAAAGATCATCTTTTAAAAAGCTGGTTCTCACCATGTTTCAGGTCCTGCAAGTTAATGACGTAATCTCAGATAATTTTAAATCAGGCTTATTTATTTGTTAATCTCAAATGACTTCTGAAGAAGGATTAGCTACACTGAAGTTTGAAATTTTAATACCTAGCTCCTTTTGATATGCGACAGAAAAGCTAGACAGACTTTTCATCAAATCTACACATATATTTTCAGATCCATAATATATAGCTCTAAACGATATCCATTCATTTTCATGGAGACAAAACATAAGCATATTTAATTCATAGAGTGATCAAATAGAAACATAAAAAAGGATATGCTTTTAATGACTTTATCATATATTCTTGATATGAAGTAGAAGCAAACACATATTTAATTCTGTAAATACTTAGTCAATACCATAATATTTTTTATTATAGAAGATTTTGAAACATTTACAAAGTTACATTTACTTTTGGAAGAATGAGACAAAGGGGGACTTTAGTCAGTGGCTGAGAATACCATGACAACCAAACCCAATGCCTGTATATTTGAATTAAAAATGTCTTTATCCCTGAGATGCTGACCTTGTTAAGCACTTCTTCACAGTGCACAGAGGCCAGGGATAAAGATTGGACTCATAGTTTTCAACCTAGTGGACACTGCACCCTCTGCAACACTCAGAACCTCTGTGGATATAAAAGAAATGTTTGGATTGCTGCAATGTTCTTGCTGTTTCAGTCACTGCACAATATTTGTATAGCTGGAGGAAGAGTGATTATTTCCTCTGGCAAAAAAAGGCACTCTATATTTATTTGGTTTCTTCCTTGTTTAGAAGAGAACTGTAATGGTTCCTGGCTATAAAATTAATGATGTCTCTCTTTTTATTCTTCCTTTGCTGTCACTCTTACACATCTTCTGAATAAGTTAAGACCTATAACTAACTTAGTCTTCTCACAATTTAGTGAGTTCTTATACACCCTAATACTGAAAAATTTACCTCTTTATTCTTTGTGCTTCACTTATGTAGAACCATGGTATATTTTGATTTTGTTTTCTGCAAAGCAGCTGTTGAAGGACATAGCACATGAATCATTACATTACTAGTAATCATATTGTCCCTATTAGATAGCTGCACGCATTCCTGTGTGGTAATCTATCTGTCTCTATTGCGAGAGCAGATGTAATGTCATTTACCAGTTCCGAGAGATGGTTGGAATAAAGCAAATACAATAGAGACAGGGGACTGGATATTGTTTGAGAAGCAACTGGCTCGGTATCACCTCACAACTCACTTTTCATATGCTGTTTTTTGTTTCAGTAGAGAGGCTGATCATGTGAGCTCCAATTGAAGTCTTCATATGGCTGAAAGATACACTTCCTATGTCAGCAACCTGAAGAAAGAGGAACTTTGACAATGTAGAAGGAATCTTCTAACAATTTTGATGCCTACCAAATCCATCTCTGACTTGTACGACATAGTCCTAACCTCAAAACTGTGCTTGAATTTCTTACATGGAATCTGCAGGTTGGCAGCCCAAACTGTCATGTCTTTTTATGTAACAGAAATAAATTCTGTCAATATGTTCTGTAACTGCTCTCTGGCTCATCTTTTGTCCCATTTTTAACCCTTTTATTTTTTTTAAACTTATTCTTCCTAGGTAGCTTTGACTATCGTTTGGGCTTTTTTAGTGTTTCTTGCTGTCTTATGGAAGAAACACTTGTGTTATACACCTTTTCATTGTTAAATAAATAAACACCTGTCTTTTATCATCATATACAACATCACATGCCAACTAGAGATCAGGAAATATGAAAAAATAAAGCACTTTGTTGTCCACTGAATGTTCCAATTAGAAAAGCAAGTATCTAGTTTTATTGAAGGAAATCATGTTTTATCATTGCGTGGCCCCAATCCAGCAAAACTGTTTAAAATAATATGAAATACAAAATAGGCCCATTGAAAAAATTGGGCTAAATATGTATTTAAAGTCACATAGGCACATTTCCGGGGGTGGGAAGGTAAGATGCTTGCTTAAAGAGCTGTTTCTGAGGCATGATAGTTTTTATTGTTTCTGAGGCAAGATCAGTCTTATTTCTTAAGTGGTTTTGAAATGTGTTATTTTTCTGCTGGAAAATAATGTCAGTAAATACAAAAGCAAATGGCAGTAAGAAAGCAAAAAGCCAGTATAAGCTACAGTGCAACAATTTGAAAACAACCAAGTGATTTTTTTATTTTGCAAGGGATACAAATTGTTAATGTCATTCATAACTTCATGCTGGCAGCTTTGCAAAACAAAGGCTTAATACAAAAGACCCCTGAGGCTTTCAAGACACCAACTCTAAAATTATGGTAATCTTGTCTATATTTTGATACTGATTCACTAGGAAAATCCCTTATGGATGATGGCTTTGGCAGAACAATGATACAATAATTTGTAGTAAGATACATATTTGGTTTGAGACAAATAATGCCTGCATAACAGGTAATGAGATTAAGCTAGAACAGAGAGACATCTTTAAAATAAAAAAAAACCTCAAAATGTCACCCTGAAGTGTCAGTGGAAATTCAGGGAGCGCAGATTTACGGTGGATTCCATGTCAAAAGCAGCTTTTAAATTCAAATAGCTTGAGGATTAATAAGGTCTGGGAAAACAAGTTGTGACTATATCCATGTAGTTTATATACTGCCAGAGTTTTAAGCTGACAGTAATGTCTTTGGGCTAGGGTGGGGATCTTTCAGCAGATACAGCTAAATCACACTTGTTAACTGAGTTTATAAATCACACAACCAGCACAACTGAGCTGAAGGTTTCATTTATGTTTCAGCTTTTTTTGACATTTTGAAGGTGGAGAGAAAGAAAAACTGGCTATCTAACAGTGTGGAGGTCTGCCGTTTATAACAAAAGCTCTTACATCTGCATCTTTTTTCGATGTAGCAGTGGAAGATATTAAAGCATACACAAGTAATTAAAAACTAACAGTGTGGTTAAAACAGCTGATTGAGTCACAGTCATATGTATAGACAACTGATATAGCTCCCACCATTGTTCACTTCCTCACAAACGGAATCTAAGGAGACAAAATATCATTCTATGTGATGGAATAATGGTTTTGCTGTGACAGTACTTAATCAGATGAATTTAAAAGAGAGCTAATTCACGTATGCTCCCTTCTTTTCTTGTTGATTAACTTTATTTCAGAACTTCGTTAATAATGACTTATCAGAATCATCCTAAATTTAATACCATGTGCATTATCTCTTTTTCTCCTAAAAAGATCACAGGGGTTTTTTTGTAAGAAAATAAATTGTTTAACTTTATGCAATGTCAACTTATATGTTCTAACAAAAAAAATATATTGTCTCCTTTCTGTAATCACGAGTCTTATTCTTTACTTTTGTGACTATTTAGGTAAAACTCTTTCAGACATTAAAAAATTGACCAGTGAACAATCACATACATTAAAAGTCTGAACATGCTTGGTGATTCTATAGTGTTTTGAACAATAAATATCCAAGTTACATTAACATTTTTAATACTAACACTTTTCAATGCCTAATAAGTTATATAACAATAAATAAAAAATTAAGTAATCTGTCATTTTATGATTTTTTAAAACCATTCCCAGTTCTTCAGCATGCTCTAAAGAGACTTCTTTACGTACCGTACCAGTACTGATCCTTCTAGTTATAAGTATCTGATATGAAAACACAAGCTCCAAACATACATATGCTTTAGGTTTGGGAGGTTCTGTTTATAAATGTCATTCTTGTAGATAGATACTATTTTTGTACCTAAGAATGTATGCATTCATCTTAAAAAGAAACCTTTGCATAACCAATAATTTCTATTAATAATCTTTATGTATCAGAAAGCAGGGTAGACAAAAATCTTCATACAAAATTACATGTTTGCATGAGCAGGAAACAGCATGGATTATTTTTTTTCTCCACATCATAAAATAAACTTTTGGAATATGACTTTCATAGGTAAATTAGGTGATCATATGCTATTTCATTGGAGGGAATGACTAACTTCTATGGGTCTTTTCAAAAAGTTTCAACCTGCACTTACAATATATGTTCCCTGATGTATATGTTCCTTGGTTATTTTACTGCTATTAATGGCAATTACCCTATTTAAAAAATGGAGTGCAGAAAGTAATGTATATGGAATACACAATTTATCTTGAGGGATGCTGGCTGGCTGTTTCAAAAACTTATGGCAGCTGTACTCCATGGTCTGCGGAAAACTCACTCCAGGTTTGGGTGGTGGTGCAACATGAAGAGGTATCTGATGTGTCTACATACCTGAGTTGCCTTCCAATGGAAAACAAGTTATAGAGAGAGAAAAGACATCCCAAGCACCCAAGTCTCATCCCAATATGCAGTCAGAACCTGGCCAGGGCATACATACGTACACCAAACCAGGATGGAGAAGTGTTCTCAGACTCTCCCTTTTAACTACATCCTTGAAATTTCAAGAAATGTAATAAATATTAACTACCTTGGAATTTTTTGCTAGGAAGTTAGCCAGATGCACATTGCTGCAGTAGACTGGAATTCTGGCCTTAGGAAATAAGAAAAGATTATTATCTTTTAAAGTGGTAGTTCTTACTGATTCACTTGTTTAATTTTTACCATTGATCAGCCCATGTAGAAGTCTCAGTTTTCATATCAAAGTTTAATTAACGGATGTTATATTGTCATTCTGAAAAACACAATTACTAGCAGGAAATATTATTTTTTCCCTTGCTTGCATATTCCAGCACTTATTTCAGCAGTGTCATTTTCTAAATGGCAGGGGATTTTTTAAAATGGGAGGATAAGGGCACACGTACAAAGAGGAAGTTGGTTTTCTCCCTTCTATCTGTAGAATGACAAGAAGAGGAAAAGTTTTCACTTCAAAATTAATTTTATTTGAAGTTTTCTAAATTAAATGGGCATTTTCAGGTTTTCAAGGGATCAAAGAAGATTAAGCAGAAGGTACCAGGCATCTTGTGGACTGCATGACACAAGAGTCTGTAGACCTCAGTAACAAAAACTTGAGTGCCTAGTCAGGATGCATGCACGGCAACCTAACTTCCAGAGAGGATAGAAATCTGGGAATCTCTAGGAAACTAGTACCATTCCCCTGCCATGACAGTCTTTAGTTCTAGGATTTGCCAATTGTTCAACCTCTTTGGTACTTTCAGTTTTATATCTATATTCCACCTGAGAAATCTGAAAAAATGACAGGTAATATTGATATCTAATATTCCTTTAAAAGGGATCATGGTAGAAGTGACTAACAAACACCTTTTCAAGACAGCTGGCTCACTTGCAGAAGAAATCCATTTAAAAAAAAAAAAAGAAAATTCAAAAAGCAACAAGAACATTCAGGAAAAACAAAGCAGAAAGGGCTGGCAATGTTCCCTTTAAAGTATTAAAAACAAGTGGGGATTCACTAAGACAAAGATGTTACCAAATTATCCTTTTGGTTAAAAGGTTTGAAAAAAATCCAAAGAAATAGAGGGAGGTAATATTATGGCCAATCTTTAAAAAGAGTGACATTATGGAATATAAGCATAATTATGGCATCTCTCTCCTCATTGTGGCTTATAGAACTCCAACTGTTATATCAGTTTACTCCTCAGATAGAACAGACAGGAAAAGAATAAAATGCACAATGGATCAAGTGCTTTCCATTGGGCATTCAGCCAAATACAATGCTAACACTGTATCATAAATACAAAAGCAATCCCAATAATCTAAATGCATATGATATGAGGTTAGGTGGTGGAAGTCAGACTGCATAAAAAAGTCTTCTCAGAAGGCTATTTTTATGAGGTTCAGCTTTGTAGCCAACTAGGAAAGATGGAAAGATTACATTGAGCAAAATCTAAGAGTTCTTAATACAAATGACCAGTAACAAGGCCTTGGCAAGAAGAGGTAGTGATAACTGTGAGAGCAGCCACAGATGTCTGTGGTTGATAGAGCCATGGAACATGAGGAACAGAAATAACAGGTAATACATAATGTGCATTTAGGCATCATACCATGCGTGCATACTGCATGGCACACACTCAAGGCACATTTCAGGCTAATATGGGTACCCACTGCAAGCTTAGCAATTTCCGTTCATATTAAAATATGAACATCACAATAAAACTGATTTCCTGCATTCCCTTTTTTCCAATCAATGCTCTGCTGTTTAATATGATGAAAGCACCACCTAAGGTTTTCCATCAGTTGGGGAACTTGTCAAATGTCATTCCTGTGTGAGTAAAAGATAAACTAGCACAGCAACCTTGCCCAATCTGTCATTTTATATTCAATTGTTTTCAAAGTAAACTGTGCTTAATCTTCAAGACATCTACTGAAGAGTTGAATCTCATGATAAACCAAGCTAGATAGCTCAAGCTAAGTGAATAATGAAGTACCCTGAATATTGCAATTATTTTCAAGAATGTTTGACATGCATGGAAATTTTGCTTTAAGCACAGAAAGCATGTGTGCTGAGCTGCCAGTTCCTTCTTGTGACATGCCATATACAATTGATTTGCTTGATGATTCTATCATAGTGGGGTAAAAGGATTTAAAATACTTAAAAGTATAAAATAGATCAGATGTAAAATTTTGGAAGTATACTTTCAGCATAAAAATACCATCAAATCGAAATTATTATTCTGTTTCTTAATTTGACTACCTCTTATAATTTTCTTTAATACTTCAAGTCAAATTCTAATCAGCTTTAGAGATCAGCTGTAGTGTTATGTAAGTCAGTAGGACTATAAAAAAATTTGCATGATTAGGACCAGTTACATTCCAAAAACAGATCATGACTGCTATTTTTTTCCCCCTTAACATAAAATGGATTGCAATCCAGATTAATTCAATACATATAAAAACAGTTAATGTTTTATTCATTATTCATTATTTATAAACCACTTGACTTCCTGGGCATGGGGAAAGAAATATTTACTAAGGACTTTTGGGCAGTTTGAGGAGTGTTGGCTTGCTTCTTTGATTTATTGGCTGTTTAAATTTATTAATATTTTCCATCACTCTCATTTGCCGTTATAACTCAGGTGATTCTATAGACCACCTGGAGCTTGTAAAATACCCTTGAACAAACACGCTTATGTATGTTTTCTACTTGAAACAGTAAACAATAATTATTTTTATCTTCCATCAATTTACAAACTGCAATTACTACGTTTACAGAGACATTTGTTGACATGATAGTGTCACCAAGGGAAGACATTTCTGGTAGAACTTTCAAATGAATCTTAGGTATGGACAAATAAGATCAATTTCCAATGGCATTTCAGTGTTCATTAAGTCTCTACTGTTAAACTAAACTGTGTTACACCTCTCAAATAATCTCAATTTAGATCTTCTTTGCTGGAAGATTTCCTTTCTACTTTTATATGTAAACACACGCTACAGAAGGAAACTGAAATAAAATTAGATTATTTGTGAGCATTATTGACTAATGCCGAGAAAGCTGAATGACACTCCCAAGAAATTATGTCTGATTTGGCACAGACCACTGTCATTTGTTTTTCTTGGTGTAGACCAACAGTAGACAAATTGTTTTCCTTTTTAGGTGTAGAAAACCAGGATTTGTTCTTTAAAGGTCTGTACCATCAGTCAGTACTGCAATTTATATATTGTATATGTCCCTCAGGACTATACCAAAAAGACCATATCCAACTTCTGATAAAGCTAACTTTAAAAAAATGGGTATGTAGACACAATTACTTTTTGTGCTTTCCATGCGTATATTCTTTTCTCAATTCCCTCAGTATTCTTGAAAGAAAATTCGCTTGCACATTTGGGGAGAAGAAAGTTCAAATCCAATCAGGTCAGCAGTAAAGGAGAACCAGAAATCAACACAGATTCACTCAAAGTTTTCTGTACCACAAAGGCCAGGAATCCTGCCATTTGTAATATGTAGTTTCATCACGGAATGACTCTTAACCTCCAATCGTTAGATATGTGTGGCAGTTTATTTCCAATGCCTTTCAACACAATTGTCTCTTTTTTTTCTCATTGCAATTTGGAGATAGACTTGTGCTCAGAAGCATGTTTTTTCCAAAATATTACTCTATATATCTTTTTTATCCAACAATTGTGTTCTAAATCCTGCAAAGCTTCTATTTTCTCAGTCAACAGCAATGCATTCCACAACCTAAGTACCAATCAAGTGAAATATGTATGTATTCATATATTCTTTATTTTTATCAGTTTTTAATTTTCCTTGTTTTGCTCAGTGGAAATGACCTAGTGAAAAAGCAGCAGCTCTGGTCTGTCGCCTTCTTTTTTTTTTTTTTTTTTATGTATTACTTTGCCATAATATCATTCTGTCTGTTTCTCAAACTGGAATATCATCAAATATTTAGATTTTGTCTGAAAGTATGCTTCTTTTCATACATGATGAACTGCAAAACTCTATTTGCAATTGATATTTTACCTCTCCGATTGTGTTTTCTCATTTCCATATGGAAAATCTTTGTCTAAAAGCCACTGATAGTCCACCTAAATTGGCTCTGCAATTCAGTTCAGTAATTAATTTTCTATAAACCTAGCCTAGACTTACAATTGTCAGTTACAGAACCTGCCTGAATCCTTTCACCTACCTGGTTCCCTCTATGCACACACTGCCCACTTCTGATCTCCCTATCATCATTAGTAGAATTATTTTTGTTTCTAAGGAGCTATTCCAGCTGAGACAATGCAATCTCTCTGTATCGGACAAAAATATGTTGTGGGTTGGAAGTTGCTTTGCAAGTGTCTGACCACCTTTTTCTATATTTTTGATCTAAGAGGGTGTGCAATAGCAGGGATATTCATTCATATTGGATGCTGATATTTGGAGCCCATCCAAAACTAAAAAGTCAAAATTTCACATAGCTCCAAGTCAAATGTGGGTATCATGCTTCTATTGGCTTTTCAGCCTATACTTGGCAAAAAGGAAAACAGTCAATGACTTCATTTAAATAAGATCCTAAGTATGTGTTTTAGTATTAAGTCAGGCAAATATCACAACATTATGAATTATGTGCTGAGCAGTTTGCAGATCTTTAACTCTTTGATTGTCTTTCTCCACATAATTATGCCAAACCAAAGACTGCATTCTTATATTGTTTCTCTTTGCTTTCAGTAACACTGTAACAAAATATTTCCACTTATTTTTCCACACATTCAGCCAGAAGCCAGAACTTAATTTATACACCATAATCAGGACCTGGTACTAACTTGTCAACTGTTTAATATCAAAAGATAGAGATCCTGTCTATTAGTATTTTCAAAATTGCTTAGGTCTAAACTTACCATCATAAGGCTCGTGTCTCACGACATCCCAAAAACCCCTTCACAGTGTCAGGTAAGCTTGTTTACACATCTTCACAAGTCTTCACAAGTTTTTAGAGTTCATTGCCAGATGTAAATCAGTGTTTTGATCTACATTTCTAAAGAGGTGTCTCCAGTAATCATCCAATCTCCCTTGTGAAATTGTCACATATAGTAGGGTCAAAGAAAGAATTAATGGGAATATTTGGGAACTTGCTGTGCCTTGTTTTGCTTTGTCTTGCCTTTTTCCTCTCCTTTGCCCTCTACTTTTTTCTCTACTTTTTTTTTTTCTTTTTTCCAACATTTTTCCTCTCTCCTCTCCTCTCCTCTCCTCTCATCTCCTCTCCTCTTCTTTTTTCTCTCCTCTTCAATTTAGGGACAGTAATATAAAACTGTGGAAACACTGGGTGTCATTGACAATTTTGTTCTGCCAGCACTGTGAAAAAAAAAAAAAACCAAAACAAGCCAAGAGTTAAAAAAATACAAATGTTAAAGCAATAACAAGTGTATTTTGCACTAACAAAAAAAATTGTAACAGTGATGCAGCTATACACAGAGCTTTATATGAGCTTAAACCAAATTGGTGAAAAAAAAAAGAAAACTCTAGTGTAGGGAGAACGCATATTATTTCCATCCGTAAACTGGTCTAGCAGTGTTCACAGCTGGCACATGTTATTTGACATTGAGATGGAAATATACTTTTGCTTTTATTATACGACCATTTCTCATACACTCTACCACTCTACTGATGAGGAATATGCCATATGAGGGAAAAATTTAAATGAGCTTTGCTTTAAAAAAAGCATCGCTAACAAAAATCAAAGCTATTATATTTATGAAGCAGTCTATAGTACTTGTAAATATGGAAGCTGATCCAAGTGAAAAACTTTAGATGAAGTTTTGTTTGAGCAGGACGAGGATGACAGGATCTAAAAACATTGGGATCTCATATCCAAGTGACTGTGCCATATTAGAGAATCCTTTGTTGAATTATCCTTAAAATTGTATTAGAATGTGATGCTTTGTTATGGACATGTTTGAGTTAAGTAACTCCATAATATGCTGTGGCTCATGAATGTAAAATAGGTGAATTTTAAAATTGCCACAGAATGTGGAAGCTGTAGTTCATTGTTCAGCTGTTTAGACAATGGAGTGTGTAATGTCATGATTCTGAGTCATGCATTTTCCTACCTGACTCAATCAATCTGATAGATAAGCAACTGTTTCTCTGGGCAACAATAAGCACATGGGCTGTATTTAGAAGCGTAGAGCATTTTTCTAGAAAACCTGCTTTCAGTTTTAGTGTTTAAACTCAAAATAACAATTCAGTTTATTGTATTGTGAAGTTCACAATGCAGTAGCCCTCTATTTAAAATAAGTAAACTTCTCAAGAAGTGACTTGATGTTGAAAGTAGCTCCAGAATACTCATGTATACTATTCTGTTAAAAAAAATAAACAAAACAAATATCACAGACAAAAAAAAAAAAAAAGAACCAACCAAAACACCAGACACAGATCACAAGATCACAAGAAAAAATGTGCTTTGCTGTGCTAGAATCTGTGGTTTAGCAGTAGGAATAAGAATACAAGTCAAATTGCAAAAGCTGGGGAGGAACCTGGCAAAGAATTACCTACAAGTTGCAACATCTGTGAACTGCTGAGTTACTGTTATACTCTTTCTAACCTATCTTTTTATATTTCAAATAATCTGTGTGAACATTTGTATGTATGTTGCATAATTGATTTGCATAAAAGGTTTCATAATTTTAAAATGTACAAAATCAGTTCTGTAATTATTCTGTGGATTTCCTTTTTTAAATAAAAGGTAGGAGTACACAAAGAGCCATAGAGTCCTGATTCATTATGCTGTGTCCCCTGATGTGAAAAAAACACGTTCTATCTAACCCTTATCATAACTGTTTAACCATATTTTCTTGTCTCCAAAAGTCCTACTAGGTTGTTCCATGAACTTACTAATAGTCAAAATTTCCTCTAACATTAATCCTAAATTCACATTTTTAACTCATATTTCCATGGTAAGCAGTATTAATTCTTCATATTTTTATCTGCATTGATGTGCGGAAATATGACTTTTCTTACATGCATTAGGGACACTATCTACTTGTGTCAAAGTAGCTCCTCTTTTGAACTCCTCTTGTACTGTACAATCTTCCCTTACCTTAACCTTCTAGGGTATGTTCTCTGCATTTGTTTCCTTCAGAATTCTGCTGTATGGAGTAGAAAGCGAAATACTAAGATTTCCTTATCTGTCACACAAATACGCTTCTTAATACACCTCTTGGTCTTCTTTTCCTGTTGTCACAATCATTATTCATGGGTATCCTGTGATGAACTAAAATAAATTAAAGGCTTGCTTTTATAGTTCTTCACCTTAGCTTAGTTTATACACAATACCCTTGTAATTAATCCTTCAGTTCATGATCTACTTTGTATTATTACGTTTCATTCCAATTCACTTTCTTAGCACCATCCCATGCATTACCTACATTGATATTCCAGCATGCAATCATCTGTCATCGGCACATTTTTATTACTTGTTCCAAAGTCGTTAATGAAATGAAAATATTAAGTAAGATTGCACCCAAGAACAATTTGTGGGGGATTCTCTCTAGCCTTTTCTGTGCCATTTATCTTCCACACACAGTTTCTTAGATTGTTTTTTTCTTCTTTTTACCTATCTCATTATGTAGCACCAATACACTTCCTTTACAGAACTTCAGGTACAGAATTTACTTTGCCTAGATATTGATTCAGAAACAGCTGTATACTTAATTTTCATATTTTTAGCCCAGAAAACTTTATCACATATTTAGTTTCTGTTCAGTTTTCCTCTTTATCTATATTAATTAAAACGTGCTCTTCAGTTCTTTCTCAAGTACCTCTTCATAGCATCTACCTTTTCCTCTTTGTCAAGTTGTTTTCCTGCACCTGTAAAAATGCCCAGCAATTCTGTGACATTTCTGGTAAGTAGTGTTGTTGAGAAAATAGGCATGAAACCTCCCCCTCATCTCATGACTTTAAATCTCCACTTCCACTTCATAATTGTTTCGACCATACCTATAATCTGTATATGTGCCTCAATTTTATCACCTAATACTCCACGCATTTAAAAATAATGTTTCTGCCATTAATATCTTAACCTTAGTTATGATACTAAGTTATTACTTAACCTTAATTAAGATAATATGCCCTTAGTATCCTTCTATTGTTTGTTTTCTCCTCAGTGTTTCATCATTACTCATGACAATCTTTTTTCAATGCTTACCTTTCACACATAGCTGTACTAATACTAATTATTTCATCTTCAGTAAGATGAAATTATTATAAAAATATTATTATAAAAATATATAAATATTATTATAAAAATAATAAATAATAAAAAGAATTAATAAATTATGTAAAAAGTAAGAATTGCTGCCAACACTAAGTTAGGTTAAATATCTCCATTTGCTAATATGTTAACTAGCTTATTTATGACATGCAGGACACTCACCTAACTGAATGATTAATGAAAAAACTGAAAGAAGTTTTTAGACACCAAATTTATAGAAGACTCTGCCTATTTTTAAGTGCACACCTGGCAGCAGAGAAAGTCTTTCTTACGCTGCTAGAAATCACAGGCTTTCCCATCTTGGGAGTCACCATCCTGTGCTCATGCAAGGGTGTTTCCTGTCCATACCCCCTCATATGTAATAGCAGGAAAAGAGACCATTGGCTTCTGAAGGACCTCTATTATGATCCTGTTCATAATCTCCTCTTCATCTGTGATGATGCACTGCCTACCCATCTCCTTCCCCAGCTCCTTCACTCAGTGACTCAGCCCCTCAGCCACAGCAGAGGCTGCCATTGCCCTTCCCCCATCAGGGAAGCCTGGCAGCTTGACACCTGGATTTCTGTGTCCTCTCTTTGGAGGTTAATCTGGATCTCTATTCGCCCTGTGGGATATTACCACCAACTTTGTGTGACTTGATAAGTCCCACGCAATCTTGATGAGTGTCTCAAGGCCTTTTTGACCTCCTTTTCCACCAGCTGTCACAATAACTGCTGAGTCAATCCCTCTCACTGTTCTCCTGAGGGACATTGCAGCTAAGCAGAAGTCATCTAGAGGCTCATGAGCCACATTCTCTTAACTGAAAGCAATTTAAGCTGAATGTGTAAACTGTGCCTAATCAAGAGACAACAAACAGAAGCAAAAGCCCAGATTTGTGAATAACAACAAAATGCTTCATTAATTGCCAAGTTCAAGTTGCTTTATAGGGAATTTTTGATGTATCTAAACGTTTTCAGTGCAAAATTTTCTTCTTCATGTACAAAGTTCTTCTGAACTTTGATTTCCATGATCTGTCATCATGCCAAGACTTATGTGTCAGGTACTAACATGTCATCCAAAAGTAAAGGCTACACTTGGTGTTTTCCGCTTAGAACTAACCTTTCATGATGTTGGTCTCAAATATGAGTCTACTGTCTTATTGATAGATGAGTGATTTGTAATTCTACATTTATTGTTTCTGTGTATCACTCTTCCTTTTATTTCCTTATCTTAGCTTTTCTATCCTTAACTATTTACATTTCTAAACGGGTACTACTAACTGATGTGCATGGAGCTATTCTGGTATGTCATCCAAGTATTCAGCATGGAACAACACTGTGCTATGCTATGCTTTACTTTGGTATGGCTACTTTTGCCTGGAACTATAATCTCATAAAACATGATCTTAAATTTTATCTTAGACAGCAAACTTCTGTCTGAGGTAACTGGCTCTTATCCATCTAGGAACACCAATCTGCTTGTTCTTCTTGCTGTCTTATTTCATGCATTACAATGTTCAGAGAATGTCCATAACAAAATGCTGTGAAAACTGAGACTAATAAACCACAAATATGGGAGCTAATCATTTCTGTTCTTGAATCAATCACTGATTTCTAGGATGATTTATTTGACTTTTCTGAACATGAATTTGTCTTAAATGGGTTGGGAAAAGTACTTCTCTTTCAGGCTAATTATGAAATATATTGTGTGTTGAAATTCTCTAACACTACCACATCTGCACACTCGAAAAAATAAAGGAGGACAAACTTGGAAAGCAGTGATTAATTTCCCTGCATTTAAAAATAACAGGAAATTACAGTTTAAAAAAAAAAAAAAAGAGCAATAAGGTAAATTTTTACATGAAAAAAAAGTGGCAGGTAATGGGATGTGCAGTAACTTTTGTATCATCCAAAATATTATATATTTTATGTATAAAATGTATAAGAGAAAATGCAGAGTAGTTCACAGAAATACAATCTGAGATAAGTAGTAGAAACCTCTAATATAGCCTGAGTAGGCAAGAGCTGAAGAAAAAGTCCTAGAGGTCAGAGGCTCTTTGTTTACCAACTTCTTTGAACTGTTCTCCAGGTTTTTATTTTGGGTTGCATGCAGACACCTGTAGGACTCATTGAATTCTAAATAACATATCATTAAATAATGAAAAAGAATTAATAAAATAATTCAAAAGAATCATGACCATCAGGTTCAAGAAGATCATTCTTCCTCTCTACTCCACCCTCATGAGACCCCACCTGGAGTACTGCATCCAGCTCTGGGGTCCCTTACAGAAGAGGGATATGGAGCTGTTGGAGAGAGTCCAGAGGAGGGCCACAAAGATGATCAGAGGGCTGGAGCGCCTCTGTTTTGAAGACAGATTGAAAGAGCTGGAGTTCTTGAGCTTGGAAAAGTGAAGGCTTCAGGGACTTTAAAAAGGGCATGTGGAGATGGGACAAGGAGTAATGGCTTTAAAATGAAGAAGGGTAGCTTTAGATTAGATATAAAGAAGAAGTTCTTTATGGTGATGGTAGTGAGACACTGGAACAGGTTGCCCAGAGAAGCTGTGGCTGCCCCACCCTGCCACATCCCTGGATGTGGCTTGGAGCAACCCATTCTAGAAGAAGGTGTCCCTGCCCATGGCAAGGGGTCGGAACTAGATGATCTTTATGATCCCTTCCAAGCCAAACCATTCTATGAATCTATGATCCTAAGTTGACAAATAAGTATTTTTAGTTCTCAAAAAGTTTACATTCCAATTTTATTAAGAATATCTTTAGAAAAACAAACAAACAAAAAGATTAATCACAGTTCCTTTGTAACTGAACTTTGATATACAAAAATATATATTTAAAAAGGTGAGTCCTTTGTAAAAAATGTATTTTAAACCAAAACTCACATAACTGTTTTCAGTTCTCCAGAAACAGAGCACATGAAACCAAATGTATCAGAAAACTGGTATCACAAGTAGGAGACTTTGATCATTTGTATATTCATCAGAAAAACCCTATAATTTTAGCCTTAAATTAAGTCTAAATGAAACAGATGAGGACAAGAATATTGAAAAGATTAAGAGACTAAATACTTTATTTAGAGTACCAAGATCAGTAATGACATAGAGGACTTTAAATGCCCTTAGAAAAGGGAGAGAAAGTATTTCTTTTCTACTGTGTTTACTGGGCTTACTACTCAGTTTCCTGAATAATAAAAGCCTTCACACACTACCCAAAGAGTAAATGGAGAGGGTAATACATCTTATTTCAGACAGTCCAGAATCACCACATTTGTACCTCATTGAAATATGCTAGAAAAGCTGGATTCGAAACATAAATAAAGACAGTTCTCCATCACATTTGTGCATGTCTGTTTGCTTCTTTTAGCTATTAGAATCATGCATACATTATTTGGATTAGACCTGCAAAGGAAAATAAAAAATAGTTTGAAGAGAGAAGATGAAAATCCGGGGTCTACATGATTGAATTTCCTTGTAAAGTGGATTCAACTTTACTTTCATCTGCTTTCAAAGAGTGAAAAATAGTGCAACTGCAATACTAATATATTGCATTGCTTTCTTACTGTGCAATAAGCTATCCATATTACATAAGTGAATAAACACAATAATAGAAAAAAAATATGGTGTTTTTAGTCATGAAATAGGCTCTCAGAGATCTCAGTTTATGGGAACTCCAGTTTTGCCCTAAAATATACTTTTGCAGGTAAAATTTTTCAAGGTTTTTCGAACAGTTGTTTATTTTACTATAGGGAGATTGAGGACAAAAGATGCTTTTGAGAGGAGATGACTTTGACAGCTAATTTGTAGTGCAGGGAGAACGTTGATTTCTTTCTGGAGGAAAGATTTTAGAAGGTGTGATAGGATCTCTGAGAGAAAAAGTGTCTTTCTGAAAATTTCTGGAGGCAGAAGATGCCTTTAAACCTGTAGATTACAAATGAACTGCTTTTCGTTGATTATCCAGGGAAGCCAGTGACTAGTCATTATTCGTCTTTGGCATGGCATTTGTATTACTTTCTACAAATTACCTTCTATTCATTAATTCTCATTTTCATTAGCTGAAGGATGAGTAACAACATGTTTCATGTAAACAATATAAATTTCATGTAAAACTTCCTATGAAAATCTTAAATTTTTTTGAGCTATTTCGTAAAAATGTGCATAAATCTGATTTCAGAGAAGGCTTATGTAGTCTTATGAAGTCACATAGGAAAACCACCAGTCAAACTAAAGGAACAGTAATTCAAGTATATATGCGGTACCACCCAAATTAGAGGAAGGAATGTGTAAAGAACATGCAAAACAAATACTTGTCTACAGCAAGACTAACGCCATGTGCTGTCCCAAGAAAACATTTATGTGCAATCTGGCAGCCCTATGAGCTGATGCTAGAACTATGTAAGTGCCTTACAATATTTCTTTAGCAGTTCACATGCTGTTTGAGAAAGTTGCACTCTACAGTAAAATACCCTGGAAGCAGCATAAGAAAGCTCACTTTCCCTACCTTTCAAAATTAAATTATTTACCAAAGCAAAGCTAAATCCCACAAACCAGAATACAGCCATAAAATACGTACAGGTACCAAATCCAATACTAATTATCATTGAACAGTAAACTTGATAGATGCACAAGCTGTGAGGTAGCTGGGCAGGAAGAAGCATACTTTTTACATATTTAAACTACATATTTACTTTTTTTTCAATAAGACATCTTTTTAGAGGACAAATTTTATTTGGTCTCTCTTTACAGAATTGTGAAAGCCTACTGATTTGATTTATTCCACAAAAAATTGATTAGAACTATTCAAGAAATCTGACCTATTCAAATTCAGACTGGGATTAAAGACTTCAGCCTCAGATGGATATCGTCTAATTATTTACCTTTTGTTTCCTTCGACTTTCCTTTTCCCCCTTTACATCATTTTTCCAAATCTTTTCGTTACTATGTAAACTAAAGAAAAAGGAAGAAATCTTTGACTATATGATTCAATGCTGTTTTGTAACCTATGTGATTTACAACTTAAATGAGTCCTGAACAGTCTTAAATAGCCATTTATGATGGGACATGTTGCATCCATATTTTCCTTTCTAAGGGATGTATGGTTCAATGTCCAAAAGAAGTTTTTTACTGTTTTCCTCTTTTTTTTTTCCTTTCCCTAAGAAACTATTAGTTCTAGTTTCTTCATTAAGTAACCTAGTCAGCAGGAGGGCATTGTTTTTAAACAGTCATTAAATATTGTGTCTGGGTAGGGTGACAGTGATGAAAATGACAAATGCTCAGCTGTTAATAAACAAAGGCAATCCTATAAACACTTTGAAAATAAAAGCAGCTTTCAATAAAGAATTCTTCCTTAGGCACCTCTTTGCACAAAACCAACAGCTTTTCAGTGATGCTATTCTCCTTCTTCTCTCCTTCTTAGTATTAGAGAAGGTTTTGCAAAACTAAAGTTAGAAAATTAACTTTGCGTTTTTTTAACCGAAGAAAATGTCCGTTGTTCTCTTAAGGTCACAATGTCAAATCTTTTTCTTTGAAGAGGTTGCTGGGCATCTTGCCCCTTAATAAACTCTAATTAGCAGCTTGTTATTCTTTCTCTTCATGGATAGAAAAAGCTGTTCCCTTGGAGTCCTCCCTCTGTCTTCCAGATCAGGCACAGTTAATAGCAATAACATGTGCCTTCTCCCTGGGAGAAAAAGGGAGTGATGTCTGATGTGTTTGTTTCCCTTACTAAGGTCCATTATTTTCCTTAATGACACTGGCAACAAAATTATGTAAATGATGGTCCTGGAACATTAGGATGTGATCACAGGTATGAAGAAGAGCAAGGCCATCCTACATGAAGAATTCAGTATCAGTGTTTGGACCTGAAGGTATTTAAAATACCAACTGTAATAAGAATTTTTAGACATCAAGGTTTTCTTTCTTAAACTGGGAAATTAATTCAAAATTACAGCCAAGACAGCTTTCAGAAGTTTAGGAGCCACCTACTTGAGATGTTCATGAAATGTCTACTATAGTGATAGTAGTTAGTATAAAGCTGACAAACTACTTCCAGTAGACGGGTGAAATTTCAAAGTGATTACACACATAGAAAGAGAATATATCTTCTGTAGGGTCTTGCTTAAAGATGCACAAATCTTCCTGTACGCCAGTGATCCATATGAATACCTATAGAAATGACAGGTGCAAAGAAATTTTCTACTATATGAAAAAAATCTGTATTTTAACAGTAAGATCTTCACAGAATAAGAAACCAATTTATCTCAGAACAGAAATTCATGAATACGATAATTTCAGTCCACTCTGCCCAGAAATAGGACTACTGCTATGTGCCTAGGTAGACAAATTAAAATAGGCATCCTAAGACCTTCCTGGTAGTGATGCCCTTTCCTAAGTCTTCAGATTTTGGAAAATTGCTCCCAATGAGATATCATTAGGCAGGCTGCACAATAGTGAGTGGCTATTGCACATACACTTATGTGGGGGATATATAGCGAAGGTAAATTTTGTTTACCAAAGCAAAACAATACATTGCTTTTTTACCAGACTGACTGATATTTTGCTATTTATACAGCCTGCTATTCCACAGTGTCCTGGATTCAGCTGTAGCAGCCACCTGTTTCTTTCCCTTGAATCATTATTCTCTTTTAAACACACCTTATTCTATTTTCTGTAAATAGTTTTGCTGTTGTCATAGGCCTACCTTCACTGTGGCATTTAACTACTTGCAAAAGCCATTTATGGCTGCATATATAATCTTTAACCATTAATATTATCCCTTAATTAAAGCCAACAACATCCAATGTGTTAGCTGGCATATGCAACCTCCTTAAGGATATAATTCACCAAAATCAGTAGGCTTGAAATTTAAATTTTCAGTGCCATCTAGAAGTACCTTCATGTCACTGGAGTTCCTTCTGTTGATGCTATAAGTTTTTCAGGAAAAAATAAATATTGCTAATCCCAGAATCAAGCCTTATGTATAATATTCTGATTTTAACTCAATCTTTCTGTGAGGGAAGGATCATACTGTCTTCTGTTCGAAAATCAAGGATGACTCTGAACTGGAGGTGAGAGGAGGATCACAGTGCACTGTAAGAAGGATTTGTCTTTTGTACTAAAACATAGCCCTATGTTGTTTTATTTTGAACTCTCTTCCTGAAAAATCAGTTGAATAGATGACTTCATAGGTTAGAAAATCCCATGTTGAAAGCTGAACAGAACTAAACAGGTGTATTACAGTTTAAGGGAGACCAAGAGAAAACAAGTCATAAAAAGTGACAATTCTACACAGTTACACAATCTGCACAGTGTTTCTACCTTGTAAAATCAGTCAGGTGTGAATCTAATCTTTATTTTACAGAAACAGGTTTTATCTTCTACTTAGGGAATGTATAGAAAATAAATTTTTATATATATATAAAAACAAACCAGAAACACTGTTAGAGGAATAACATCACCGTTTTTCTTTCCTTCTATATGTACCATAGGAACGTTATTCTGTCTTTGCCACAGAGGAACAGCCAGGAGGACTGTCATGGAGAGTTAAGCACTTCAAAAAAGAGGAGAAAGTCTTTCATCTCTATTCTCCTAAGAGAATCCATGAATATGAGGTCCTGGCTTATCTAATGAGCTATTGAGTGAGCCCCAGAGAGACAGGCATCCTCTGAGAATGCCAAGGCACACAGAAGTCCTCAAATTTGTAATACCCATTAGTCTACCCAATGATATGGGCAAAAGGATATTTCTTGACTGCTGAGTATGATCTGCAGTATAACTCATGTTAGTGGAACTAAGCATGAGCTAAATCGATGTTAAGGTACCAAAGAAATTATACTGCTAAACCTTAATACTTGAAGTCCTTAGAGTTGTGTAGCAGGTGAGTAAGAGCTTTAAACAATATGGGTTAACAATAAGTATCAAAGAAGACCTTCAAATGTGTTCATTCATATGTGGCCTCTTCAGACCTAGCTCCAGGTCTGGAGGCTTCCAAAGACCTCACAAAAGTACACTGTCCAGAACTTCTCCCTGGTCCCACCATACTGATTCACAACATCTTGCTTCCAATAAATTATTCTGAATGAGTTGCAATAGGAAACTCCTGGAATTAAAATTCTAGGGCTGAACTTGGGTCAGTTTATTTTCAGGAAGGTTGTTCATCCCAGACGGAAGCCACATACAGACAAAATTTCAGAACAGGGAGACAAAACTCCCTGAGCAAAATCAGCACAAGGACAGGAGACATTTGGAGTTTTCCCAGTATTCCCATTTCTCATTATTCAGAGTAGTATAACAACATCCAGATCAGCTGATTACATAAGGGTGTGCTGAAATTTCTTCAGAAATACACAAAAAGTGTCAAAAAAGCCCCATATTTCTTTTTCTTATAACAAGACTGGCTCTGTATTATCCCTTGATACAGCCCTATGCCTGGAGATACAATCAAAATCTTACTAATTACTATATATTAACTATAAAATGAATTAGTAGCCAATTTTGATCTGTTAGCATATAATTTATATTATGCTAGATAATATGCTAACAGTAGTAAAATTTTATTGTTTATATTTTATACAAAATTTTATATTCATTTCTATTATGTTACATCCCACAATGTACTATATTCTGTACAGTAATAGCATATTCATTTCACTAGGTCTTGGAAGTCCGTAGATTGTATTCTCACAATAAACTATTTATAACCTACAGCTTCTACTCAAATTCTGATGCATTCAGTTATTTTTACTGTATATCCAAATCTGATGGAATATTCTGTTTGTTTGAAGAAACCACATTAAATATTCATGCTAAAATTAGAGATTTATGTGTGATTTAAGAGTTCAAGTCTTGCCTTTAGAGAATGTTTCTTATTAGACATTTGTGTTTGCATATTTTTAGTAATATTTGCACAATAACTAAGAACAGTCATAAGAAGCAAACAAAAAAAAAGTAGATTAGGTAAAGAAAGTTACTTTTATTCAAACATATAATAAATTATTAACTATTTTATTGATTCATCTTGAAGCATTTATTTGGCACTGGTCTTGGAACACGGAGAATAGACAGTTTTTCCAATACCTTTAAGGAAGCATTGTTTCCTTAAATAAGTTTGATTAAATTCTTATGATCTTTTGCCTGCAATCACTGTTAAGCTTATTTCTGTCTGTTTTATGAAGCAGAAAGAAACAGTATTTTTAAAATAAAAATCAACACATGTAAAATTTTATTAGCTTTACTTGTAGTGCATCCTTATTCAAATGCTAAATTTACTGATATATTCTCATGGGTAGTTATTTCAGTATAAACTTGATCTGAAATTTCACCTAAAACTACAAAAAAAAAAAAATTTAAAATTATTATTTTGAACACAATTAACCTTCAGCATAACATCATTATGGTTCATATTTGCTATGTTGAACCAAGAAATGTTGGTAGATGATATCATGTCTGAGAGAATGTCACAGTAGGCAGGAAAGATTCTTTGGCCAGTTAAAATCACACTTGGAGGAGATGATACCACTACTACTGGCTTTCTGTTACTGGCCAGTAACAGAAAATTTAATTGTCTAAACATGTGCAAAGAATATTTATCTTACTTTGAAGCAAAAATTAGAATAAAATAAAAAAAAAGAAAAACAAACTAAAAAGAAAATGTTTATTAAACAGAATATAATATTGAACACTGTGATATGAAAGCATACCTGCTCCAAAGAACACATGGCATGTGGTAGTGGATTAGGAAAGATCAGTCTTTTTTGATAAACTGCCTGTGGTGTAGCTGGTGGTAAAAGACTTACAAAAAGCAAGTAGAAAATTACCAGCGTCTATCACAGTGAGAATAAAATGTAACAAAAGCCTGTAAAAGCTGTCAGAAAGAACAAACAATTCTTGATCCATAGTAGTTAAAAGAAGTCTGTAAACAAAGCAGGTTTTATTTTCATTTCAAACAGTCCTGTGATCAGACTGAAGTGAGATAGCAGCTGCTTAAATAGAGTTAACAAGCCAGATACTTCAAAAACTCAATAAAATGCTACTGTACAGTATGGTGTGGCAGTTTGTTTTTAATGAAAGTCAGTTTTCTGGCTAAAAAAAAATAAAATTGTGTTATCAGAACTTTCATAACAACACTTGAAATTCCACAAAGAAGGAATTGTTAACACTGATGGTGGAGAAGCAACATATTTTAGGCTAAAACTTTGGTGTTTGAATAGACTATAAGCTTATTTTGTCTGGTCAGTTTTGTCCCCATTATTTTCAGATGACAGTACTCATTTTTATTTGAAAGTTGCTAAAAAATGGATGCCAGATTACTGAAGTTTTGTGTATAATATATAAGGATTGTCGCAAATTACAATTGCTTTCAGTCAATAATAATTGTTAAGGTTTCTTATCTATTACTGAATTATCACACTGGAAAAAAAACACCCTCTGCTTTTCCACTATTTCACCTACCCAAGTCACACTGGGCAGTTTATAAGCATAGGCTGAAGTACGAACTGCACATAAGTGACATATTTCATTTTATTGATCTCCAGTTTCAAAGGTACATCAAGATTTGTCACTTTAGAAAGTTACATTTCCAGGCTGGAAGAATCATAAAATCATTTGGTTTGGTTTGGAAGGGACCCTAAAGATTATCTAGCTCCAACCACACTGCCATGAAGAAATAATGTTTGGAGAAACATGCAATCTAGAGGGAAGAGTTAAGAGAACATATGAACTAGGCAGAATGACATGGATGTCATGATCCTGCCTTATATGCCTGGCTTATCACCATGAATTTTATTTCTAAAAGTCTCACCAACACTCTACCTACTGGCCTGTTACACCCTACTGGATCCAACACATATTTAAGTAAAAAGATTTACAAAAAAAAAAAAGAAAATTGTCAGAGAAATATTTCCTACTTCTTCCCCTTGAAGTAGTTCCTTCTATTTTCTCTTTCTCCCAGAATTCCCACAGATTCCCACCAGAAGGCAAGGTGCTGTGTATTCAGCACTGGTGAGGCTGCACCTCAAATATTGCATTCAGTTCTGGGCCTCTCACTACAAGAGAGACATTGAGGTGCTGGAGCAGGTCCAGAGAAGAGCAACAAAGCTGATGAAGGTTCTGGAGAACAAGTCCTATGAGGAATGGCTGAGGGAACTGGGGTTGTTTAGTCCAGAGAAGAGAAAGCTCAGGGAGACCTTGTCACTCTCTATAATTACCCAAACGGAGACTATAGTGAGGTGGGGGTCGGCCTCTTCTCCGAAGTATCAAGTGATAGGACAAAAGGCAACAGCCTCAGGCTGGCCAGGGGAAGTTTAGATTGGATATTAGGAAAAATTTCTTCACCAAAATGGTGATCAGGTATTGGAACAGGCTGCCCAGGAAAGCAGTGGAATCACTGTCCCTGGAAGTGTTCAAAAAACATGTAGATGAAGCCCTTAGTGACATTGATTAGTGGTGGACTTGGCAGTCATTGGGTAACGACTGGACTTGATGACCTTAAAGGTCTTTTCCAACCTAGCTGATTCTATGATTCTATGATAAGAACCTTGGACCACTGAGATACTGAGGGTTAATTATTTAACTGCCTCTAAGTGCTGACACTACATGAGTAAAATTACTATTTCAAGACCTTTTTTTAAAAAAATCAGCTTTGTCCTTGCCTTGTGCATTTCATTATTCATGAAAATTTGTCTCCATCGTCCATTTGTGGGCTACTGTAATATGCTCAGATATACCTACAAGGGCAATAGAAGACCCTATGAGATAATCAGTAAACCTGTGTTGAGAATAGCTTGAACAGCATAGAAGAGAGACATAGGTCAACAAATGAACTAGAAAAGGAGAGTAAACTATTGGAGAATACTCCTGGAAGTGAGAGAAACAATCCTATGTAAGGCATGATGCAAGAATTTTTTAAGGGAAGAGATTAAGCAAGCAAGTTTAATTCTAGGATTCCCTAATATTTGATAGCCTTCACAATGTGCTCTAATACAGCATTTTGAGTACAGAATATAATATCTTTTGACATGTATAAACATTCTTATGATTAGTAGTCACAGGGTTTATTTATTGTTATGAATAGTGTCCAATCTAATTTGGTTTCATATTGTCCAATTCCCAAGTATCTTTTGCTGCAAAGGTAATCTTGGAAATCTGTAAATGTTAGGGGCTCAGTTGAAATAGCCTCCCTTGGCAAACTCACTGAAACATATCTGTCAAGCACAGCAAAACCTTGTAAAATGCTCTTCTGCTGTAGACCACAGAATGGAGCTATAATAAACTCTGACCCATAAAAAGTCATGTAAACATTATAACCTGCTTTTACTAGCCTTTTAAGTGCCAGGAGCAATTGATCTTATATGGCTTGGGTCTTTCCAGCTTCCAAGTCTCCATGAGCACCTAGGATCCTGCATGGGTGTTAAACTGCCTCTGGCTTTGGAAACTAAAATAGAAACAGATAAAGTGCTATCAGCTATTTAGTTATTCACTCTACGCAGACGTTTGATATTTCCAACAGAAAACACTTAAAAATGAAGTACCTATGGAAATCAACTGATCGTTTCTATATTGTTAATCAAAATAAATATCCCTGCAATCTCGAGCTGTTTCCCTAAATTGCTGCATCTGTCATACTGGAAAGAAAATGGGGGGAAAGGAAAAAAAAAGTTTTAAATTTACCGTAAGAGTTGCGCTTGCCTTAAGACTCTCTGGTAAAGACACCTTCTCTAAGGTTCAACACTGCTATTTGTTTTGAGAAAAATGCTGCAAACCTCAGTCCTCAGGGGAAACTGAAGTTCACTTCAATGCACTTCGATGGGATTTTTGCCGGAGTAATAGCTGAAGGATTTAGCTCACTGCTAACTTCATGAACAAACAATGTGAATTTTACAGCTTTTGATTTCTGTCAAAAACTTACCCCATTAAATTGGTGTGGGAAATCAGCCATACAATTAAAACCTATTTTATGCCTTCAATAATGTTAATGAAGCAATTGTGGCTTTCAGAATTTTATATATGTGTGTGTATATATGTGTTGTTTTGCCGTCACTTCAGCAGCTGCTGTTGGTCTCAAACAGCATCTCTTAAATACATAGACTTAGTGATGGAGGTGTACGTGACTCTGATGGTCGTTAAGACTCATTAATAAAAATAAAAATCCTTCCCTATACAGATGGTTGCCATAACATACAGAAATTTGCTACTTCTTAATAAATGTACTCTAGTCCTTCCATTCTGGTAAAAAAAAAAAAAAAAAAAAATAGGAAAAAAGAAATATAAGTAATGAGGAGGCAGTGTTGAGAATTTCAACTGGTTTCCAGACAGCTTCTTTCCCAGCAAGGTTTTGATGCCAAATATCAACATAGCATAATTTTTACATGCTATGTTGATATGTCTGGATCTGGATTTGAATGTAGATACTTAGATCTATTGGTTTTTTCAGTGCATTTTTCGTTTTTGAATCCTTACACCAGAAAGCCCTTTGGATGAGGAAGTTTTTTACTTCAGTAGGAGCTATCATGTAGACAGCTGGCAAAAAGTTCTCCAAAATAATGAAATTCTTGTCCTACTGTAAAAATACAGGTCATCAGGGAAAACTGTTCAAAATTCTAGTTTCGGTTTTTGACAGAATGATACAGGCAAGATTTTGCCCAAAGATTTTTGTTCTAAGATGCAACTACAGACAACTGAAAAATTCTGAATTCTGTTCTGGGATGTAGTACTCATTTTCTAGGTATTTACCTTGGAGATCCAAGTTTAGAAAGAATGGCCTGAACTTAAGAAGGGCTGAATATGCTTCTCTGCCCATAACCAGAGTTGCAGTGGTCACCTCTGGATCCCAATACCCATCTTTGGAACATTTACGTTTTCAGTAGTCTACCACTTAAAGGGATTCACAATCCTGAATTGAGTGGCTAGGGCCCATGAGGGAAAGTACAAGGACATTTAGACACTAAGATGGGAGCACAGATTGGCATAAGCAAACATATAAATGACGTTTGAACAAGAAATTCCCTAGGATAGTGTCTCTAAGGATGAAAAAAGGGAACTCAAATTTCTCCAAGAAAAGAAAGAGCTTGACTGTAACACTTCCAAATTTAATAGTTGGGTAAGTATCACTCTTAGGTAAAAAAACCTAGTACTTTTTCTTATCAGGTTTTGTAAGAGTTAAAATTTGCTCTGAGCCCAACTCCAGGATCAAACGCTATAGGTAATTCATGTAGGAGAATCATCATTTAGAGCATTTCAAAAGGCAGTGAACTTTCCAACCCTCCTGGTATTTCAGTGATTATGTGCATGACCTCCTCCAGTAACTATGGCCATCAAAATAAACCACTGGAAATTTAGGAATGAGAGTGTCAGAGGTATATAAAAATATTGGAAGTAAGAAGAAACATTCATTAATGCAAATCCCTCTCTCTCCAGTATGTAACAACCAGTTCTAAAATTTTTATTTTGCATTTATGAGCTCCCACTTGCATATTTTTATCAGGTGAAGTCTGAGGGGGGTTTCTCTCATTGCCTTTTTACAGAAATGCAATTCTCTGATACTACTTGAATTTGGGAAGAACCAACACTGCAAAATAAATTATTATTCTTCCTTTTTTCCAGCTTTTTAACCAGCTCATGTAGTGTTTGCAGTGTCAGACTAATTTTCAGTCTGAATAATTTTCTTCTTATAATACAGAGCATGTAAAAAGTTGCAATGTTTTCACCTCATGGAAATTGTTTCACTGGAGCAGAGACAGAAGTGCTAGCAAACTCCTGTTCAAATTTAGATGTTCCCGAAAACAGAGCTTGATATTTAAACCCAAACAGTATGCTGACATCTTGGGCTGGTTGGTGTGAAATTTTATTTGTGCTGTTAAGCCTCAAAAGCATTGGAGAAACATGAGGTGAACAATAGCCATTAAACTCCAGTTTCACAATATCCCTCAGAAATTAAACAATGATGACTGTGTTCTATAGACCCAATGTACCATTGAGAGCCACATATCTGGGCACTATACCTAAAAACTGGACTTGACTTTAGGATTTTTACTGCTGCCCCTTCCAATGTACAGCTTTTTAGGTACAGTGTTTAGAAGCAAGAAAGCTGGAACAGAACTCTATCTTGGCCTCAGTAGTTACATTCAGACACTTGCAAAATATGATTTTCACATTGAACTCTTTTTTGTAACATAATAAAAAAACCTCCAACAACTTTTTTTATGCCAAGGACTTCTTCAAAATTGCCCTGTACTTATATTCATAAAGTTGTTCTAAACATACAAGTACCTTCCCCACAACAAACACTTGCAAAATAAATTAATATGTAAGTTCAAGCAAGAAGCTCTCAAGAGACATTCATAATGTCAAGCAAGTTTGAACAAATTAAAAAATAACTTCTAAACAGAAGCCCAGTCATCTACCTCTGGAGAAATTAGCACCAGAGGGAAGAACGGCATTCCACCAGTTTTTGCCAGCAGATCTCTATGCCAGCACTTTTGAACAGATCAGTTGTTTGTTCCTTTGTGCTAGCTTAGCGCAATTCTCCTACATGCCCTCAGCTCCAGAACATCAGAGAATTCGTATAGCCAAAATAAACACAGTTTTGGTGTCAACACACTTTACGTTTACCACCCAGCAGCACTACGGTAACTTTCAACATAAAGATTCTGAAGTCATGTGTGGGTGAGCTTAAAAGCAAGTTCATCATATCAAGATATAAATTTACTGTAGAAACCGTCGGAATTTTTTTTCAATCTACTTTAATATTCAGTTAACATTAATCACCCTCAGCTGCTTAATTCAAATCGATACTCCAGGCATTTGAAAGAAGCCTGTCACTCCTTTGCTGTGTTAGCTGCATATACATTATACTCTTACACTTGAAAAAAGGGTTTTACCTGGATGCCCTGAAAATTTGTGACAAACCAACATCATGCTGAATACTGATTTCTATTACAAAATGGGTTCATCTGTCCATGACTGAGTTGTTGAAATAAGACAACAAGGTTACTGGAAGTGTGGCTAGACAGTATTGCCAGGAGGTCCAACAGTATCAGGCTATTCCAGCCAAGAACAAAAATTTGGGAATATAATATGGCAATACAGAGCTTTATTTCCTCACCACACAGAACAACAGTATCCTATCTTATTTCAACCGGATCACTTTACCAATTCATTATATTCAAAATTATATTTATTCCTTTTAGAGGTATCACACTGTTTCAGGTTTCAGTTCACAAATTACCAGAACCAGAACAGATGTTGATATCTTGTTTGTTATTTGGATACAACATATTTTCATCATTTGCATTTTCCTTACTCTACCCGTCCTCAGTTATACTCAAATAGAATATATCTCTATCCTTATCCTCTATGCCCTGTCTAAAATTTAATTTATAGGAAGTGCACGTCTGCAAACTTTTCCAAACTCCTTGGACATTCAGAGATGAACATTGTATTCAGAATTCTCCCTTCTGCCAGGTTTCCTCTATTTTCGCTTAAAGCAAGTGTCTTCCTTCTAGAGCTAAGAGTCTGCTAGATTTCTTCTGGAATCCTCTTGCTGACCCCACTTGCTGCTGCAGTATAAAGATGCTCTGAGCAATCATTTACACTAAAGACATTTACAGTAGTGCAAACTGCAGTGTGCCTTATAGATTTGTCTTAATACAGTTTAGTTCCTTTTCCTTTTTTAATCATGTTAGTACCTTTAATTTTGATGTTTGATTATTATAAGAATAGTTTAAAGATTTCAGTTAGTTATCATATTTAATTTCATTTTTTAATACTGACAAAATATCATTAATCATCTTTAGAGAGGTGTTGCTAGGAACTTTGTTCAGTAAGTAAAACCTTTTAATTGTTAAGGAACAAATCTGAGATTTCGAAGCAGGATAAAATTCAGTCTAGCAAGATTAGTAAAACCTTCCTAATCTGACTATGTAGGCAAGTCAGCAGAAATAACGTTACATCTATGAGAGCAGTCCCAGCACTTGGTAGCTCTTCACAGATGTGTTAATCAGTGGTCAACTATAACAAGGTCATTATTGGCAACATGTATGTGGAGAACTTATTTTTGCCTCTGACTGCACTTATATTACTTTCCAATACATTTTCAAGGAATAAGAGCCCTCAGGCAAAATACTTGATTTGGGTTCCTGCTAACTTTCACCTGCCCCTAAGCATTTGAAAAATCTGCATTAGTTTTATATGGGAATTAAACTTTTCCAGGTAGAGAAGAATACTTTCCTTTAGGGCATGCACATAATTACTATCTATGGTAACAGTGAAGTAACAGTTCCCTTGTAGGCAAGTAAATTACTGTTTTCTTTAGTAGAAAAATAGCAACTCTGATGGTCTCATTGGATACCACGCTTCACCCTCTGATCTGATTGCTATTTTGAAATTTTCATTTGAAAACTTCTCATGTTAGTTCTCTCTGTGGTCTCTTCTCATAGATATCCTGAATAACTCTCCATAAAGAGATGCCCTGTGGTGTCTTGCCTTTGATTAACGCATCTTCAAATCTTTAAATTCTACCCTTCCCTTTTAATTTATTAAAAAAAAAGGAAAAAAAACCGAACAAACAACAAAAAGAAAAAAAAAACAACCCACTACTCAACACCTTCCAAAACTAGAACATCTTGTAGCAGAGCTATTTTGAGCTAAGTGAAACTAACTTACATGGCAACCAAGACACAATATGGTCAGTGTCAAACAGTTCAAATGTATGCTTCACTTCAAAAAGAACAGAGGAAACTTCTTTTTCTACTATGGTTACCCTAAATTTTTTAAGAAGAATAGATTCTTCATAACTAACTATTTGTACTTCTCCATTTCCTTCTCTCTTTTTTTGAAGAAACTTCCCATGTGATTGTTCTGGGTAGGCCTACATTGTCAAGAACTGTACCCTGTTACTGATGTATGCTTTACAAATGTGTATTTATAAAATTGATTAAATTCTGTTAAAGCTGCTGATTTTTGCCTTTGTGCAAACTAAAATTATATATATATACATATATAAAATATATTGTACTATGTTGTACACTGCATTGTCAAGCCAAATATTTATTTGAGGAGGGTATATATGTGTGTTTATAAATATATATACACACACACACATATACCTGTATCTATGTATGTACAGTAGCTGTAAGGTTGAAAAGGCTCCATACAGAGTAATATTTGAAAATAATTTAAATTACATTCCTGTTTACACATACTTTCACCTGAGGCTAGCTGAAGCATAAAAGGCAGGCCATTTAAACTGCATAAGGCCATTATTATTTCTGTAATAAACAGAGCAGAGAAATACAGAGCCATTGCTCATTTCCAAAATACAGATTAAGTCATCTTTCATGCAGACCAGACTATAATAAATACACGAGATTGCCAACCCAATTTTAAACTTTTTCTTTTTTTTACTAATTTTCCTTACAATACAGTTCACCAAATTGCATAGATTTCTTATGAACAGGCCCTTCACCGTTTGAGATATAGTTACTTAAATTAGCAAGATCATGGGCCTCAGGCAGGCTAAATATATTGAGGGTGATTATTGAATGATTATATTTTTTGTTGTAATTTTACATCATTGCTGAGTATGGTACAATGCAAAGCATAGGGTTCAGACTTCAAGTTTCTGAATACCTTCCACTTTGTGCAAAGCAAAAGAACGTGAGGAAATTTAACACACAGAAGCATTTTTGTATCTGAAATTAAGCTATTATGATCCAAACCTGAATATATATGTTTCCTTTATATGCCTAATGATCCATTATCTGTTTTCAGTTGAAATATATAAAAAAGAGTGAACCTAAACTACTTCTTTAAAGGACAAAGAAGTAAAAGTTCTTTCCCGTTTCACACACTGGTTCCCTGCAGTACTGCACACATTTACATCCCTCACAGGCCATTAGTAGGTTCTCTGTGTTATTTAACTATTCCTGCATGTACATGAAAATTGATTTTTCTTCCAGTGTATCCTACGGAGTTCTCCAGATGGCTGTACTGAAGGAGTTCTGCACAGGTGCCTTCCATCATCTTATCAAAATCAACAGACTAAAATATAGTATATTGTCTTAAATGCCAGCTTTCTACTTATGTGCCTAGTCTTCAAAGGACGGACAAAATGGACAATTCTCCTCAAATTTACAGGCAGCTTCAGAGTAAAAGTTCTTTCTAGCTACAAACATTTTTCTCTTTTTGTTTTGTTGCCCTAAATGTCTTTTCTGGTACTCTTCTGTATCTGCCAAAATACACGCTTCAATACTGCATTCTTTAAAGATGTTACAGTATATATGTACTAAAATCAGTATAGGCAGTCTTTGCTTATCTGGTACTTTATGCCCAAGGAGATGTACTCATATTAAGGATTCATATATTGCTATGACACCTCAAGACAATTGCTCTTAAGAGTTTAAGATATTCACTTCTTTAATGGGGATACAGGAAAACTATCTGAAATTAGTTGCTTGAAGACTGATGATGCTGAGAACTGTATAATATGCTTACATTCAGATGAACTTTATGAAATCTAGAATTTTTGAACTTCTATGCTGGCAGGCTTGGACTTTTTTCTTTTTTAAATACAGTGGAGGTTAGATTTGCATTAGAGGTTTTGGCTGTTGTGATATCTGACTTTTCTGAAGAACAGACTTATTCTCTGATCTGAGAACATTTGAGAGCTTAATTCACTTGCATTTAGTTCAATGAATGAAATTCCATTAATTTCAAGTTTCAGAATCAACCCCAAGATAAATAACAACGCTAATAGAAGTCTTGAATTACTAATTCTTGGTACTTATAAACTCTGCATTTAGATTTTTATTTTGAAAGAACAGTAAACCAGTTTACTCGGTACTGACAGTATTCTGTTTTCAAAACTCCTTTAGAAACAGCTCACTTGCAAATTGAGCTGAAAGGAACAATGCTGCTCTTTTTTTCTTGTCCCCAAACTCAACTGCAGGTGGTCAATGGAGCCCGTAGCTAGAAGTGTTCACTGCATGACTTATCCTCATACTGACTGGCACCATGATACGGAGTCCCTCAGAGTCATTTTTATTAGAAGATAATCAGAAAGTTCCACTCTCAAAGTCACAAGTGTCGCTTTTACCTCCTGGTCATATCACTGTCTCCAAAGCCAAACTACAGGTTGACTAAATAAGTTAGAGTATTAGATTCTACAGCACAATTCCAGTTTAAAGAAGTGAATTGAGGAATGTCATCTAGATTCAGCCTCAAAACTGTGCCCAGTACTTCTAGCACTGCTCAGAAGTGTGAGGCTCTTGTTTCCAAAGCAGAATCTGCATTCTTCCTAATCTCCTTTTTTCATTCTTTTTTTCTTACCAACCCCATTCCTCTGCCTCCATTTTCTTCTTGCCTTAACATAGCAGTGGAATTGCTGCATTATAACGGGATAACAGTAGCTCATTAATATTTACTGTCTTTTGAATGCTCTGCCTCCTTCAGGCTTTTATTTTAACTCAGCTGCCTCTTTATAGACTGTTAACAAGTATTCGTGTGTGGCAGTTAACTACAAAGACTTACAAGACTGTTCTTATTTTTGGTTTACATTCGCTACTGAAAACTAATTTAACAACCAATTACCAGTCTAGATTTTTAATACTTTGGTCCGGGTGCCTCACCTCTCCAGTTCTCATGTCTGATGCCATCAGCAGTTCTGCTACCCTCTCCTGGACACTTTTAATAGAGACTTAAGTGGGAATCACCACCCAAGGAAAAAAAAAAAAAAATCAGTCTATTGAAAAGTAGTGAATTAATTTTCATGGATAGAAAGTCTATAATGTTGAGACTTTTCTTTTTTTTCAGTCTGCACTGAGTTATAACTTCGAAAGCATGAAATGTAAAGCCATTAAAGGCATACTTCTCTTATTCATTTAAAAGTGACCCATAGCAAAGTGCATTTGGCCAGTGTGTGGGCAACAGGTCTTCCTCCTTTGTATTAATTCAGACCACAGAGCTGAACAAGGTTTGTATCTCAGATAAGGTCTCTCATTGTTGAAGGGAGATCTCCTAATTCTTCTTGGTGGAACTATTTCACTATGTAGAACTAGATGTCTGGCTGATAGTCAAGCAGAGTGCTCGCTTAGGAAGCTACTGCAATGTTTAAACTGTGGATTTGAATCTACCACCACAGCTATGAAGAAGTATCTATGATTTTCCAGCAAATACCCTCCCTGCTCCCTGCTCCCTACTAGCTATTATACTGGAGTATGTGTTTATTTCTCTTACAATCTTACAAGCAATCTAATCTTGTCAAAACAAATAAGATCCTATGAAAATGCTTGTATCGGCTGCTTTCTCTTTTCTTTATTTTTTTCCCTTCCCCCAAAGAAAAAAAACCACATATATTTGGCCATTAAGTGTGCAATCAGTTTTAATAATAAGTGTTAATCTCATCAGTGCATACCATTAGAGAAACATAATCACAAGTACCAGTCCATCATTTGTATAACTCATTATACATCTTGCACCAGAAAGGTTAGTCTCAAGTGTCTGGTATACAGACACTCAAGTTCTGAATGCTGGTTTGTAATGAACCACAGAACACAACTTTAGATTCAACTCCATCATCCCTTTTTACCCTGGAATCTTTAAATTTAAGTATTCCTTTAGTTCCATCAGTAGAAGCTGAATTTTGGCTACAAGTGATCCCTGCTGGTGACCCTGTGAGTCAGGTGTAAATAGCCATGATTTGTTACACTTGGCCTCTGACTGTAGGTGAAATTTTTGGAATGTCTAGAGAAAAATCCCTTGAGCCATATTTTAATTATGTTCACATCGAGGAGGAAAAGTATAGACATCGAAATCAATAAATAAATAAATAAATGAAAAATAGATTAACTCTCTTTAAAACCCCAAAACTCCACAAACCATCTTGAATTAGTGTTTTGAAAATAAGATTAAAGATTGCACTTACTCATGACCTCAAATGAATATCAATGGCATAGTTTTTATAGCAGAAAGGAACACAAAGTGCAAGTGTAAAAGGACTTTTAAAGGTGCATGTATTAATTATGTATTTTTAGCACTTCATTCTTCAGTGACAAACGAAATTTGGTTATTAGAACTGGTTAAACAGACAGCATCCATTTTGTTGGAGGTCTTCCATCAACAGCTGATCTAGAGCAACATTTTACAGAAGTGTGAGCTTTTTACTCCTTCTAACAATAAAGGGAGTGCAGATCTTTCTTTTCTTAGTCACTGTAAAGAATTTTAAAGCATAGTAATGCAAGATCTAAGAATGATTCACTAATAAGATCCTTAGGTCAGTCCTGAAAAGTTGAGTTGAGATCCTCTTTTCTGTTTCACAGGCATGGAGTGTGTCTGAAAGAAATCATGAGGGGGTGAAATCAGTTATCTTAATTTAGGCACCCAGCTTCCCTAGGTACATTTGAGTGACCAGTAAAGCAATCTTTTGAGTTCACAGTTGTCGCAGTTTAAGCCCAGCTGGTAACTCAGAACCACACAGCTGCTTGCTCACTCACCCTCTCTCCTTCCCCCGCTCCCCACTCCCAGAGGGATGGGGAGGAGTATTGAAAGAATGTAAATCCCACGGGTTGAGATAAAAACAGTCCAGTAACTAAGGTATAATACAAAACCACTACTGCTACCACCAATAATAATAATGATAAGGGAAATAACAAGGGGAGAGAATATGAAACTAAAAGGGGAAAAGGAAAACAAACACAAGTAATGCAAATGCAATTGCTCACCACCCGCCAACTGAAACCCAGACCAACCTGAGCAGCAATCTGGGCCTTCCGGATAAGTCCCCCTAGTTTGTATACGGGGCATGACATGCTGTGGTATGGAATACCCCTTTGGCTACTTTGGGTCAGGTGTCCTGTCTCTGCTTCCTCCCAGCTTCCCATGCCCCTCCTCACTGGCAGAGCATGAGACTGAAAAAGTCCTTGATTGGAGTAAGCATTACTTAGCAACAACTAAAAACATCGGTGTTATCAGCACTGTTCTCAACCTAAAGTTGAAAACGCAGCACTGCACCAGCTACTAAGAAGGAGAAAAATGACTGCTCCACCTGAACCCAGGACAACAGTAAAGACAATGGAGGGAGACTAAGTGATTTTGAAGCCATGGAAATGAGTGGAAATCTTATCTGCTTATATTTAGATATGTATGTGAGATGGTTAGTACTTCTAAGGATCCTACCACTCACTGACAACTGTAAAATGAAGCACCTT
The DNA here is from genome assembly GCF_004027225.2 of Strigops habroptila. Taxonomy (NCBI): domain Eukaryota; kingdom Metazoa; phylum Chordata; class Aves; order Psittaciformes; family Psittacidae; genus Strigops; species Strigops habroptila. Next base: position 66,508,526 of record NC_044278.2, on the reverse strand, counting down.
ATGAGGACAACTTCACTAGGCATTTGGTTAGATGTCTGCATTTAGCATCCCATATCTAAGATAAATTTACCTGGACCTTGTCCTTTCCTTTTGGTCTTGTTACAGCAGCTTGAAGTCATGGGAAAATAGTCAGCTCCCTACTAGCTATTATTTTATGTATTGCATGCCAAGGTACCTAATCCCACCTTAGACAGGTGAGAGGGAGCCTACATACTGTCTTTGGGGATTTTGGTTTTAGTTTGGGTTATGGTTTGGTTTTGTTGTCTTTTTTTTGTAAAAGCTCCAGACACTCCTTTATGAACTGGAGTCTTAAACCTGAGATGTCACTATAAATAGCAAATGGAAAGAAGACAAGAGCTAATTCTTGGAAAAGGATAATGACCTTAAACTTTGACTAAGGGACTCCTTGATGAAAGATCACTGTGGAGGCTGAAAATTTGTTTGTATTCCAGGAACTATTGTAAAAGTTCATGTAAGACAACTTAACAAGAAGATTGTAACTACTAAATCGCTTACCCAAAGGGTCATTGTGCAGAAAACTGTTGGAGACTGGGATAGAATTAAAAAAAGTGTTCACTGAGTGCTTGCTTTGTTCTATGACTCCCTCCTAAGTATCCACTTTTGGAGAATGAATGTTACAGTGTTTTGTCATCTTTATAATGTTGTATATTAGTTAGTATTTTTCCCTAAATACCAAACTACCTGCAACATCAGGCTTCACTAGAGTAATCTTTTATACATTTCCATACAAGCAGTAGTTTGGCAGCATACCTTTATTCTCTTCTTACGCATAAAAAAATCCTGTCTGTCCTGTATTCTTATTTTTGAGGAGCTGCTCCTCACAGAAAACTATAAATCCTGTCCGTGGGTACGAAAGGATACTTACTTGCATGTTCTATCAAAAAACCAAACTCAACAAAACAAAACCCACAAACAAACAAACAAACCAAAGCCAAGCAAACCAGGAAATACTGGTTTTGAAAGGCAGAATAGAAATTTAAAGGAAAAAGAAATTTAAGCACATAATTCTGCATGCATGTATGAAACACTTAACCCTTCCCTTAAGTGTAATCTCCCTTGCTTTCCTAAAATTTACTTAAAGATTTTCAGCTAAAAAGGGAATTTCTATTTACAGGAGTAGCTAAAGCAATTTAAATAAGTTAGGCTTAAAATAAATATGTGAGCTTTCATATATCTCACTGGAACACATGTTAAAATACATCCTTTAAAGAGTAAGAGATGAAGAATTTGCTTTAAAATTAATCCAAAATGAAAGAATTTCTTCATCTGACAGGTGTAGATTTTAAAAGTTAAAGGTCTGAACCTGCATCACTTGCATGTTCAAACCCCCCCTGACCTCTAAGTATGCAGTAACAATGATATACTCAATTTTTCTTGGTTTCCTCAAGTTACCAAAGGATTTTCAAAATGATGCCCCATTTACTGGGAGGCAAACTGAAGCAGGAGAAATTTCAATACAAACCTAGACCTGTCCCCTTTTCAGTAGGAAATGTCTAAATAAATGAAATACTAGATCTCTTGGAAGCCACTTTGCTTTATACAATGTTAATAAAATTACACCCTTTTATTTTCTAAGTATATCACAGGTAATCACTGTAACAGAACAACATGTTCTTTTTGCTGTGATACAAAGGCTGTGTTCAGATTGACAAAATCCCTCTTCTACATATACAACATTTGGAAACAACTGCAACCACAAGCCATGTTACTCAAAAAACTGCCTTAAGAAATCGGAGCACATTTAATGTTGCCTTTTTACAAATACCTGATTATTAACCCTAGCAATACCTTTATTTATATTCCTGTACTCAACCCATGAGTGACTAATTGATTCAAATGAAGGAAAATTTCAAATTCATCGAATGTTGGCACGGTGTTTTATATGTAAGTCTCTCTCTAACACTTATTATACAATTATATATGCTTAGTTCTGAGAAACACTGCAAAAATGTTTGTGATTCCAAAAATACAGCTACAGGGAGCGTGTAGGAGTGCTAATTGCATGACATGAAGGGAAAAATTCCATAAATTCATAAAGTGCTCTCTTTTGCACAGTGCATGCTTTGAAGTCAAGGCAGATATGCAAACATGAACAAGTCCAGCACTTGCTGGCAGTGCCAGTCATCTCTCTCACATACAGAGCAGTCCATGTTTCAGTAGTGGTTGAAGACACCAGTGACAGATTTCTCCTTATGGTTAGGTACTGGCTGTGAAGGGTGGTTTCACCATAAAGTAATACATTTACATTCACCTTATATTCCACCTAAACATAAACAGTGTTGAACTTGGAAAGAAAAAAAGGCACAACTTTATGGCCACGAAGATCTGACTGGGGTTCTAGAAGCTCTAATTGTTCCATTTTGCTGAGCTTATAGACATTTTCCTAACATCTAAATAAATATTTTTCTGAAACGAAAGAGGGGAAAAATAAACATTACTAAAGAAAAAAAAAGAAAAAGAAAAAAAGAATCTAAAACCTGCTGTTGGTGTGTCAGAAGCCTGTTTTTAAACAGCGTATGCATTACATTGCTCATAAGAGATCAAATACCCTGCACTTTATCGTGCAGTCTAGGGCTAACCAACACATCACAGGACAGGAGGAATATATTAGATGTTCTTGGTTTTGAGGGGAAAAAAAATTCCGAAATTAGTAGGTAGGTTTATCTTTAATCCAGTAGTTTCAATCACAAAAGTGTTTGTTCATGATTTACTGCTGTTGAGAATATCATGTACTGTGTCTATTAACGAGGCCTTGTGTGCTTATTCAAATTCACAAATACAGGTTCAGGATTTTGCTGTACTGGTTTCAAAACCTACATTTGATTGAAAACCTCTGTGACATTCATTTCATGAAACTCAACAAAAAGCCCTCACAGTGAATACCCTGTCATTTTCCTTTCTTATCAGCAGGAACTCAACCTGGACACCATTATTCTAATGTCCAATAGAATCACGATATTGTGCCTGTATGATATTGAGGTCAAATGGCACAGTAAGTATTCACATTTCTTAATATCCAAGTACCATGAAAGCTTTTAATTTGGACATTCTTGTACAGCAAATATTCATAGCTGTGTCTGGCCTTTTTTATTTTTACTGCTGTGATGATCCCTCCCTTGTTAAAGAAAATAACTTCAGATTTGATGCAGGTGGAGGTAGTTAACAAGATGTTGACCTAGTCATCCATTTGAGTCAAAGCAACACAATGTGCTTTGGAAAATGTGCTGCTAATGAAAACATTATCTATAGCTATGGGTTATTTCAGCTGAGATAGCTAATATCCTGAATTGTTTGTATAATCCTATTATTTCCTTTGTAATATAAACTACTGTGTCTTTTGATTAGCTGGTAAAGTTACAGTAAAAATGGATGGTGTTTCACTCCTCTGTTTAAATGTCTGTATTTGCTTTGACTTCTGAGTGGGGCTCAAGAAAAAGTACCATTCAGGGTTCAGATAGGCACATTTATAAAACATAAAAATGTGAAAACATTATCAATTCATCTACACCTAACACGATGAAATACTGATCTACAACTAATTGTATAATTAAAAATAACATCTGATCTTTCACCATGTCACGGATACTATGCAAGAGAAAATGTGCTTTGAGAATATTAAGCTGTATTATCTAAATTTGTTCACTTCCTTCACAGTCTTTTCTTTATGAAATTTTGATCCTGAGTGAGGATACCATTGCGTACCTCAATATTTCAGTCATAAAGCTTTCTTTAAGATAGATATTCATAGTGATATAGAAAGCCTTACTGTGACAAAATATCTAACCTGCTCTTCAAAAGTTACAAGGGACTTCAAAAAGTCATTCAAAGGCTGAAGAGAATTTATTCCTACTGATACTAAACTAAATAGTTAAACATCAAGCTTCTACTATCACAGCAGTTGTCAGCATTTTAATTTATTTAAGACTCCAAGAATAAATAAGGGAAAAGCATGTCCTATATTAATTCAATAAACATGGGAAACTCAGATACTTAAAAGAAGAGCTGTTGCAAAGTAAGATTATACTTCCAAACACTCAATTTATATCCGTTACTATCCATATTAAATGGTTTTGTAACACTTTCAAGCTGAAACCTAGTCCAAATACTAAACTTAACCCCTTACCCCCTGCCACAATCCAGATTAAAAAGTAGCTAGGGGAGATTTTTTTTTTTTTCTGTTTTGCAGCATACCTTTTCCGTCGGCAATTTCAATCCCAAATTCAGGTCTACTGGTTATCTCTCTCCCGCACCCACTATAAACTTAATAACAAATTTTGGCCTCAGATAACCCTTAGCCAAAGACCTCCAAACATATACCAGAGGAAAAAGATCTGAAGAGAAAACTCTCTCTGCAGTGTACTAACTTTGACAGACCCTTTGCAGCCTGACATGAATGGGCTGGTTTATAGCCCTTCAGGATCCCTTCAAATCCCTTCCAGGATTTCAAACTCTCTTTCAGACTTGGCCCTAAATGATAAACCATTGGCTTTGGTTGAAACTTAGGCAAGTACCCACAAACCGAGAAAATAGTTTTCAGGGGAGAAACTTCTCTGTTACACACTTTCCCTTTACAGCCCCACACCAGCTGAAACTTCAGACTCTACTTTTCCAGTCCTAAACCCAAACTTCACCTTTGGCCTTAAGCTGATTACTAGCCATGGCCCAGTTAAAAAAGTTCTTAGTGAAGAAACCTATCTATTTTCAGTGTAACTGCCCTTTGTCTACTTCTTCAACACCCAACTCCCACTGAAGGTCTAAGGTTTTGTGTTTAACCATAACCTTAATCCCAGCTTTAACCTTGGCTTTGGGCTAACTCTTAGCCAAGGCCTCCTGCTAAGAGGCACAGACTTCAGGGGAAAAAATCTTTTTGCTACCTTTCTCTTGCTTTAGTAGCTTCTTGGCAATACAGATAAAACTGAAGCACACCCTAGACATAAACCTACGTTTTGATTCAGCCTTTGCCAGGGACCCACAGATGTAGCCCAGACTACAGTGTGGTCCAGAAAAACATCTTCTTTCAGCCTACCGCTTCCCTTGCTTCTGCTTTTGCCATCATGCTCCAACTGAATGTTCAGACTTTATCTCTCACCCATGTCTAGCGTGAACTCTAATTCTTACAGCAGACTGGGACTGAGCTAAAGACCTGCAGCCATGATCCAGATCAGCAGACTAACCCATAGTTTCAGATGGTCTTTCCAGTTGCTTATGGGTTCAGACACAACTGGGACTGCTTCTGCCTTGGCAGAAAAGGAACATTTCCTCAGAAAGATTTCCATTACCTTGCCCAAGCAAACCTATTTTCAACCTGAGCTCATTTTAGAATGAAAAGTTCTTTTCCACCATGAGGAAACTAAATCTCCCTCTGGAATGTACCCCTAGACAAAGGTAGAGCAAATTATTATTTTCATAATGATCCAAGCATCAATGAAACGTACAAATAAATCACCAAACACCAGACACACACCTGAAAAGCTGCCATTAAATTTCTAGAAAAAAATTCTCCCCAGACACACTGCAGAATATGCTTGCTCCCCCTTTGCAGTAAAAAGTGTAAGAAGGCATGCTAGGGTCCTGAGGGATCTCAGGATCTTCCTGTTCTGACCCCCTGGGGTCTCACCACACCCTGCTCTTGGTCTAAGGCTCCACTTCAGCCCAGCATGGGGCCATCAGTCCCTGCTCCAGGAACGCCATAGCAGTTCCAGTCGTCAGTCCTACGTCTGTCTCTCCTTGATGGGATCTTGCTGTATGGACCTGGACTCATTACTCTCCAAAAGTGTCAGGGCTGACGATGAAGCCTGTTACTGGCCCTCAGCTCTACCATTGTCCTCAGGCCCTGCAGGATGATGGCTGTTAGATGGGCACAGCCAGCTTTAAGGTCCCCCTGGCATAGAGCTCCCCAGCCCAAGGAAGCAACTGGCTTTCACTGCTTCTTGATAAGACATGAGGATGAATTTTGATGGAAATGGTATGTTTCCTTTGTATGTAATCCTTACTGTGCTTTACATGCACTTTTTGCAGTATTGGGCACCCTTATTCAGTGAGAATTTTAAACAGACAGTGAAACAAGAATCGAATCCTTTTTATGTAACTTTCACGGTTCTGCTATTATATAACTATAAATATTTACTAAATCAAGTCTATGTAGTGAAAGGCAACATAAACAAACCCATGCAACAAACTATGAACTTGCTTACTACTTGTACAATAGATTGCTAACTTCTGCCCCACAGCTGAACTGCATGTAGTAAATATGAGAATTGACCAAATATATAGCAATTGATAAAGCTCAAAAGAAAATGTGGTGTGACTTCATTTGCAAGAATGGGTGACAAAAAAACAGAAACTCTGAAGCACAGCAAAGCAATTCAACAAAAATATGGTTCTGCCACAGAAACATAGCATTACTGCTGCCAAAATAAGCAGATATGTCTACTTGCAATAATAATTAATAACAGCCTACCAAATTAACATTAAAAAAATTAATAAAAAAGTAAATGGCTACTCAACTAATAAATTAAAGATTTTTATTTATTTTGAAGTCATAAATCTTATAAAATATTCAAAAATAATGAGCAAGCTAATTTCACACAGGCATGTATCATGGAAGTGTATGTAAAGGTTGCATCACCTACACAAATAGTATCTTACACCAGATTTTAGTACCACTTCCCCAGACAATTACATACGTTCATCTGCTTCTATCCTGGAAGGGACAGTTTTCTGTTTTGATCAGTTTCTTGGTTTTGGCTGGGATAGAGTTAATTTTCTTCTTAGTGTCTGGTACTGTGCTATGTTTCAGCATGAGTCTGAGAATAATGATAACACACCAATGTTTTAGTTGTTGTTAAGTGGTGCTTGCCCTTACCAAGGACTTTTCAGTCTCTCATGCTCTGCCAGTGAAGAGGGGCACAAGAAGCCAGGAGGGAGCAGTCAGGACACCTGGCCCAAACTAGGCAAAGGGGTATTCCGTATCACAGCACGTCATGCCCAGTATATAAACTGGGGCAGTTTATATACCCAGAAGGGACTGATCGCTGCTTGGGGATAGGCTGGGTGTCAGCCAGAGAGTGGTGAGCAATTGTATTGTACATCATTGCTGTTTATTGGGTTTTTTCCTTTTCCCCTTTTAGTTTTATATTGTTTTCCTTTGTTATTTCCCTTATCATTATTATTATTAGTAGTATTATACTGTACTTTAGTTATTAACCTGTTCTTATCTCAACTCGTGGGTTTTACATTCCTTTGATTATCCTCCCCATCCCACCCAGGGAGGAGGGAAGTGGAGGGGTGAATGAGCACCTGCATGGTGCTTAGTTGCTGTCTGGGTTTAAACCACAACAATGAGCAAATTAGTGTGCTTGAAACTGTATGTGTACACTGTATGTATAAACTCTGGCAGCATCTTTTCCGACCACTCAGTCACAGATTTAAGGGAAGATACTGGAAGTTCAGAGGCCTGTAGACCCTTGCTCTTGTGCTTTGTGTGTTGTGAGGCAGCTGTGGTTAAGGTTTTATTTCAGACTCAGGAACGGAGTCCATAGGTAGATGAAGGACCTAAAATTGTGCAGATAATCCGTGATAAGAAATTAAAATTATCCTGTAGAGTCTTGTGGAACTAACAGACTATTTTCCCTTTCTGCTAGATACACAAGTTTGTACACCTCCATCTCCATTAGAAAGTATAGGAAAATAATGTATCATTTGTCATAAGTATTAAAGGGTATATATATCTCAAAATCTTCATATTCCCACCTCTTTTCTCCTGTTTTACATCACTAGCCTTGGAATATGTCCAAATAAGTCAGCGAAAATCTTCGATATATTTTAGTGTCTGAAAACTAATTCTGGCTTCAAACTGAAAATAAATGCAGTGAATAGAGAGAATATCTCCATCTCATTTCAGGTGTTTCTGTGCCTAAAGCAAGGCCACATTGAAGAAAACCAGGGAACAAGAAGTCCTGGGAAACATGCAGAAGGACATTTAAATAAACTTATTTGCAACCCACAATAATCAATTTAATTTTACAAATATTTTTCCCTTTCATATTCTGAAAAAACCTTTCTAGGAACCCAGTTGTGGGCAGCAGCAATTTTTCATCTTGATAGGTCCGCGTTTTGATTCAATCATTTCCTAATGATAAGACTTATGCATGCATTGGATACCAGCACACATCGTCAGAGGACAGCATTAGCTTTATCATCCAGCCATCTCTTGAATTCCCCAAGTGTTGTCCTTCTAGGTGACAATAGAGTTGCCTTATAGGCTCAGCAGTGACACTGAAATACTGACAGTCAGAAACAGGCCTTGCACACAGCTTCCTATGTCTATGGTTTTCTACAAAAGTGTCGTGGTTTGAGCCCAGCCAGTAACTCAGAACCACACAGCCGCTCGCTCACTCCCTCCCTTCCTCCCCCCGCTCCCGGAGGGATGGGGAGGAGAATCAGAATGTAACTCCCACGGGTTGAGATAAGAGCAGTCCCGCAACTAAGGTATAATACAAAACCACTACTGCTACCACCAGTGATAATAATGATTAGTGGAATAACAAGGGGAGAGGATACAATTGCTCACCACCCGCCGACCGATACCCAGCCCGACCCGAGCAGTGATCTGGGCCTTACGGGTAACTCCCCCCGGTTTATATACTGGGCATGACGTGCTGTGGTATGGAATACCCCTTTGGCTAGTTTGGGTCAGGTGTCCTGTCTCTGCTTCCTCCCGGCTTCCCCTCCTCCCTGGCAAAGCATGAGACTGAGAAAGTCCTTGGTTGGAATAAACATTACTTAGCAACAACTAAAAACATCGGTGTTATCAGCGTTGTTCCCAGGCTGAAAGTTAAAAAACACAGCACTGCACCAGCTACTAAGAAGGAGAAAAATGACTGCTATAGCTGAACCTAGGACAAAAAGTGTAAGAGCTGTAGATCCTATAGATTCACATAAAGAATGAGCTCAATTTTCCAAAACCACTTACTAAAACACACGTACATCTTAACCTCCACAGTAGGGAAAAAAAAAAAAGTTTGTAGCAAAAACGACATTGTTTTGGGTTTTGTTTTTTAAATGCTAAAAATTTTTAACTCTCTTTGTGTCAAAAGTTTAGGTAGGTATAGCTTACTAAATTCACTGCAATATCCCAAATCCTAAATCTAAGGTTCAGCTGGCAATAGATGCTGCAGAAGCTGTTTTATCCTCTTCACATTTCTCTGATTTTTTTTCCTCTTGTACCTTTCCTATAATTCTGAAAAGAGACTTACCCTAGCCCTGCTAATGCAGGTAGTAGGACTAACTACTTTTTTCTTCACAACTGCTAGAGGTATATTACATGTAAAACTGTAACCCACTTTACAGCAAGAGAGAAAAGCTCCAATACATTTCCTGCTGATAAATGTTAAAATAATGTTTTACATGATTTTGTGAACTTTCAGAAGTTGCAAATGATACTTAACACAGATGTGACCAGCCAGAGTGAATTTATAGTGTGACTTGAGAAACATTTACTTTTTCAAGTAAATTTTGATTTTTGCATTTTTGGAATTTACCTCATTTTATAGACTTCAGTAACACTTTCTGCTGCTATGTATTGAAAAAAAATGTAATGATAGATCTTTAAGGATACAAAACAGTGCACTAAGCTCTGCTACTTTCAAACTACTGATAGCACATCCTGCTATCTTCAATGAGTAGAAAATACAAGCTTATTCTCTTTGCAGTCTTGGATATTCTGAAACAAAAAGTTGTGAATATAAGTCCCAAGTTGTCCAAGAATTAAAAATCTGCTGAGCTAATTGGTAAGGAAGATTGTGTATGCTGTGTTACATTGATGCTGGCCAGCAGTCCCCTTTTCCTGTCTACTCTGTAGATCTCCTATAGTTTATGACATGCGTTTGAAAATTGGAAAACTAATTCTAGCCCCTCTTGCTTTTCCAGTAGTGTATCCATATTTGCATGTAATTGGTAGGTAGAAGGCTAGCACCTTGACAGACTCAGAAAACCCTGTCAGTCTTTTTCAATTGACATTTCTAAGTGTTTATGTATGTCTTCTATTAAAAAAAAAAAAAAAAGGGTTGTAATTTCCAAACAACATTGGCAAATTAATAATTTAAACAACCATCTCTTTCTACTTCTTGTAACATAACATATCCATAAAGTTTGGGATTTCTTTGTTCTAGGAATACCAAAGCCCACAAACTACACAGCATGATATTTATTTTGGCAACTTGTAGTAAAACCTCAGCATAACCAGCTTTTGGCTGACAGGCTGAATGGCATTATACCCGCGTCTTTTGATGCTTTAACCATCTTCAGACATTCTCAGTTACAGCGCGTAGACCACTTAGCTGGAATTAATCCACTTTCCTTTGTAAATTACATTTCTACTTCCTCCACTGTAAATTTATCCTGGCTTCTCTAATCAATAGTGTAATTCAATAATGCAGAGTCATAGGTTTCTTAATATAAAAGCCATTGAGCTTTGTTCTGAAAAACAAAAAACATAAGAAAAAGTATCTCTCAGTCTCAGCTTTGTTTTTACATATGAAAAGGAAAGGCAGCTGGTCAAATACACTTGCAGAAAGCTTAATTTTAACAACCATTATAAGAGAAAAAATATGTTAAGAGATGTAAACAAACAAAGTGACTGTCTAAAAAATGTGCCTCAATAATTTAATCTAACAAAAAAATACAATCCAGAAAAAGTCATTGGAATGTTGGAAATATGAGATATAATGAGAAATATTGAAACTTCTTCGTGGTTCTAAAACAGTGTGCAGCAAATTAGGAACCTTTCTTCTACTGTATTGTAAGTCAATCTGCACTTACAACCATAGAATCATAGAATGGTTTAGATTGGAAAGGACTTTAAGGTCATCTAGATCCAACCCATCTGCCATGGGCAGGGATGCCTCACACTAGACCCTGTCACCCTCTTTTTAAAGAACAATTTATCTTTAAATCATTAATTACTCCATAGATTTAATATTTAGTAGTTTAAATCTGCACTGCAAGTCAGCTGAGCAACATTCTTTGAGCTACGCATTTATTTTCTTTTTAACTTCAGTAGTAATTGTATAGGCAAAACTGAGGTAGGTGTTTGTTCCATAGTCTGCAGAATAAAAATTATATCTATATTTGTCTAAAGTTATAGGGAACTTTAATATCGGAAGGGTACCCACACAGGTCAGAAACCCCACTTTTTTTTGTAGATGAGATCATAGAAAATTTGCTATGGAGGTTTTTTGGCTATATTGTAAGCCAAAGTAAACATAGAATAAAGCATAGGCACTTCTGGAAATGGAAAATGATGTAAACTGTGTATTTAGTGGTTCACAGATTCAAACACATTTGAGTAAATAACATATGCAACGTTACCTGAAACCTTGAGTATTCCTTTATATCTTAAGGCACTTAACCAAATGATTTTTAATTCTAATGGCTAATAAGTGGTATGTAAATTATGACCACATATGCTTTCATTCACATTTACATGTCATTCTTTCTTATGCAGGCAGAAGAGTTTGAGTCCATTTAATGCCACTTCACTGAACAATATTTACTCATGTGCCAGATTACACTATGCTAGCAAAACTTTTAAATTAAATTATTTTAAAATGCTGATTTTTCAAAAGCTGAAATATTTCCTGGAAATGATTTGGTTTCAATTAATCGGTTTTCATTTTATTTTTAAATAAGCCACTAACGATGGTCACGTTTTCAATCAATGCTTTCTAAATGAAGTAACAACCTCTTACATTCTTCTTGTCTGAGCTTATTTTTGCAGTCAAATCAAGGTAAGTTATATTTTAAAATAAAATTATGGTAACACTAAAATATATAATTTTAAAGTCTCCCAGCTTTGGTTTACAAATAATGTATACATATTTTCAACATGGCAGAAATCGTTGATAACTTGAAAAATTTTGTTAAACAGAAAAAACCTTTTGTAAACAGCTCTGTTTTTAAGCTTTTCTGCCTGCTCCAAGCATCTGCATAAGCATGAAAATTCCTGCTCTTAAGTTCTTCAAGTGTCTCCGAAACCTGCATTTGTTACTGTACTTTTAAGTAGTCCTTCCTCATTTATCTCCTAAAGCTTAGATATTATGTTGGGTTCCCATTCCCTACAGGTATAGTGACCCCAGCATTAGAAAATTTCAAATTTTTGAGCACTTCCAATTTTTTCTGTAGTGAATTCAAAGGTAAAATTAAGGGGAAGTCTTAACCTGTGAGGTTTTTACTTATTTTCATCCCCTTCTGCTTAGCCGGGCTAAATCACATACCATGTTGTTTCCTTCAACATTTTTTTATTACACATTATAAGTGATATATCTACCATTTATTTCTGATTTACTGTGCTAATTAAAAGAGTAGACTGAGCTTACCAAAGCAGCAAACTCACTCAGGTCTCATTAATTTTGCTGAGGACACTGGAAATTCAGGATTCTTTTTATTCAGTCCTTTTTATAGACAGGTCACTGACTAGAGCTAAGAATGAAGATGTAGGAAATCTGCCCAAGTGTTTATTTACAAAACCAGTAGCAGCAGATATGGCGTTCAGACTTGCAGGCCTTGAGAGGGGCTAAAGACACAGGAGAAGCAGAAGAGAAGGAAACAAAAAAAATTCAAGCAAAAGATCTTCCCCACCCCAATAAAGCCCTCTTCTGGCTTCCAGCTTGAGAGTGGAATTTCACCATCAGGTTCTGAAGTGGTGACAAGTCAGTAAGTGAGCTCATTGCATGGGTAATAAAATGACACAGTTTTCCTTCACGTTGCATTTACTGAGCAGCTCTGGCAGCAGATCTAGAGGGAGATACTTACATTGCCCTCCCAGCTGGTGGCCATCTGCCTTAGTGACAACTGCCAGATGGAGGAAAAGCGCATGAAATCAGGGATCAAACGTTAAATAAAAGAAAATTACTTTGAAAGCAACTTTGTCATATTATAAATAGAATTTTAAAGTGTCTCACATGTTTTAATTAGAAGGGGAAAAGGGCGGTAATGAGGTAGATATAAACCTGTGAGAGAGAGATAGTACAGCAATTTGCAGACTGCTTCACTCTCCTCCGAATGTGGATGACACTAATTTAGAGATACATTTTGATGTTCTTACATCAAAAAGTACCAATTAGATGAACACAAGAATTATCAAATAGAGTTTCTTTCCCTGCATGGTTAGTGCGGTGGGAGCTTCCTGCAAGTGTATTTCCAGTTGCTGACAGTGCCTCTCTCGAGTGACTTGCTCTGACCCTCTGCATTGACTAACCTTCTAAAACCAAACTCAGAGCAGGGCTGGTGATGACAAGTGTCACCAGACTGAAGCCTCATCAGCCTCCTGCAATGACGAATCAGTGGCTACAGCCTGAAGAAGAAGGAACAAGGAAAATGATGGTTCCTTTTTGCCCGCCTTGCATAAGCTTAGTTATGTGAAGGGTAAACAAACCATCCTTAATTTGCTCAGTGATCTAAAAAAAAAAAAACACCCAAACATTGAAGGCCTCAAAGACCTCGATTTTTCATAGATAATTCATGGATTCCTGGGAAGCCAGGTTTAAAGGACTTGTCCCACACACTCCCAGAGACCAGGAAAAGAGGATGTTGTACGTAGTTAGAAAAACAGTGTAAAGTACAGAGGCAAAGAGATTTGCTGGGCATGGAAGTTTACTGGTGTTACAGTACCACAGGCAAATGTGTTAGTGAGCACTGGAAAACTCAATGTCTCCATTTGCAAAAGTTAACATCCCCCACACTGTTTCTATCTTTAAAAAACTTTAATGAAAATCATTTTGCTCTTACCTGGCTATAAAGGGATTTGAAAAAAGAACAACATATTTTTTTCTTATTAATAAAACATAGGAGACACATTTCTGACCAATTGCATAGCTGAAATTACTTGAGGAAGGAGTTTTGATTTGACAAAATAATAGCCATTTTTAGAGGGCAAAGTGTTCTCTTTTCTTCCCTAGAAATTGGTTTTGATGTGACCTATTTAGAAGACTCAGTTGATCAGTTTTTCAGTGTGCTTCTAGAAGTGTTTGTGTATGATGGTCACCACTTGACTAAGACCAAGACCATTAGCTGACAGCTGTAACCATCTCACGTCAACTTGCACTCTATGCAGAGAGGGACACATGGCACCTAGAGAATAATGAATATCTGAGATGCTAACATGGATGTTGCAGTGTGCTGATACAAATAGTCAGAAGTACACAGAGCTGGGAAAGTCTCCTTTATGTCTCCTATATTTCCTTAGGGAAATATTATACATTTTGCAAACCATGAAGAGTACCATCAAGAAGCTTTGCCTCAACTTTGCAGCATGCTGTAGGAGTTTGCACTTTCCTTTAGGCATTTAAATCTAATTTGGCCTAATATTCCATGCAACAGCTGCATTGTTATGAGCCTCCTTACAGATTTACTTGATGGAATAAGGTCATTATCTGGAAAAAGAAACAGTGTGCTGCTTTTTTTTTCCCCCACAAACTCAAAAAAAATTCAAAAAGTGCATTGCTTGTGAAAGAATTGTTAAGCTGTGGCAAGGATACTACTTTGTACTGGAAATGAAACAGTCGCCTCTGAAAATGGCGGAGAAAGAAACATGGAAATCCCTGCCACATCACACAGTACCTACAGACTTACACTGGACTTCTTCAGAGGTAGTACTTTCAATTTTTTGGTAAAAAGAAGGGCGTACATTCATTAAGTCAACCTCAAAGTTATTCACCAGAGCAGCCCTGGCAGTTCAAAAGTGACAATCAGTTCTGCTTCGTACTTGGATCATGGTTCCTGAGAAATTTGGAATGTAGCAGGAAGAGCACGCATTGGTCTTATTCAGCTCTCACCATCACAGAGTGCATGCACTCTATCCGTATATATATACAAAAAGAGAATCACCAGCACTTCCTTTAGCAATGCAATTATGTTTCCTATGTCACACCTTACTATTTTAACATTTTGCTTTTCCTGAATGTTCAGTGGTTTGACGATGAATTATAAAAAAAGATTATTTAACAGCAAACATCTAATATGAAGCAATTGTCAGTCAGATTCAGATGTGCTGTTCCCTTGCTGAAAAGAGAATGTTTATATGCCTCATGGTAGTAGTATTCCACTTTATTCATAGTTGTGACTGGAGGTCTTGAAGATTCATCATAGGGATTGTACTGTAATTCTTTTCTGACCACCCAGGCAAATTGTATGCATTTCAGAGTAAGCAAGCAGCACAGCAGGAGGATAAAGAGGAAGGAACTTGTGGAGCTCTTGATGAGGGTGGACTATAATTATTTTGTGGCCACCCAAGTGTGCCATGTACATTGCAGGATAAGGAATCTCGTGCCCTAATAGTGAGGCAAAAAGAATAGATTACACAAGGAGATAACATTGCTATTCAAAGACAAACATTGTGAAACAGTTCTATTTTTATGCGTAAGTAAACATCTTTATTTTCAATGTTATTGCTAGATCACTATTTATGCAGAAGATGAGGAAATTATAATGAAGAAAACTGGAGGGGGATACATTCAGAAACTTTGCAAAAACTATTATTGACATGCTCATGGGAATGTACAGTTACATATATTCCCTGTTTCTCTTTGAAGATAGCAGGATTTTACGAATACATTTCCAACTGCAACCGTAAGTTCCTAATATCTTGTGGATTGGAGAGAAAGTCTGGTTCTAGCTGCCAAATCATAAAAGTTCACATCTTTAGGTAAAAACTAAGAATGATCTGAAACTAAAACTGTAGCCTTGCACCTTTCCCTTGTTCTGCCTCCCTCTCCCACTGTGTCCATACTTTGTAGTTAAGGAAAAAGAGTGAAATGGAGCAATGCAGAAATATGATGAGGCAGTCAGGAGCACCATCAAATTCCTAGTATGTCCACTGTAACATGAATCCAGGCAGCACAACAATGTATTATTTGTATGCTACTTCTTACAATACCCTTTACTGTGAAATCTTGATCCTACCTAGCATACATATAGGTTAAAAAAAGAACTGATAGGAGGGAACAGCCTCACAGCAGCCATTATGCACCTCAGAGCTCATCCTGAAGCAAGCTATAACTGGGAGCAATAAGAAGTACAAAAGAGTTGAAATGAAGTTCCAGTGTTTTGCAGCTGAACATGCAACTTTCATATATCCCAGCCTTCCTCGACCCTCTCTGGCACCTTGCATTTTCAGAAAGTATAAAATGGTGATAATCATTGTCAGAATGCATGAATACAAAAGAAATCCCTGAGCCATGGACCACTGGTAGCTTGCAATTGAATGGATCTCCTCTCCTCTGTGTAATTCTACACTGGGAAGCAAAGGGAAGTCTGAGTATTTCAAAGATGAGAAAAAAATATCAAGGCCATCTATGTCTTACTTTGTCCTTTGGCTGCTGGAAAAAATAAATTTTTGACTAAAACTAAACCAGATAAAAGCTTTCTTATACTTTATCTTAAAATATTTGGAGAGAGACTTTCAACTTTTTTTTAATAGATGAAAGACAATTTTATGTCTTTCTCTCAATAAAAGCTTATCCACTAAATGTCCAATACAGCACAAATATCTTACAGGAATAAACTGAGCAATCTCTCATAAATTACCAAGGTTCCCTAGCATACTCACTTGTGTCCTACAACTTCATTCTCCAGAGTCTGATTGCTGTATAAGTCCGAAAAGCAGGGTTGGTGTGTGAATGCTAGAAGAGGATGATGTAATACCTTATTAGGCATTCAGGAGGAGGTTATTTCCTTTAAGAATTTCAATTAACCACTAAAAAACAGGAAGCTGCTGAAGCTTCCATGAGAAAGCAGCTAAAGATGCAATTTTCAGCTGGTCAACAGGTAAGAGGCAATTTTCATTCTATTATGCTGTGTTCTTCAGGAGACAGATTGGGCTAGTGTGCAAGAAAATGCTTTACTAGCATTTACTAGCATTTACATCAGTGTCTAGAACTCAGGGTTTTGTCTGAAAAGCTAAATGAGGGCTTTGCAGTCCAGATAATAGAGGCATAGGGGAACTTAAACAGTGCTGTGTTGCTTGCTCAAGTCTGCAAATTAAAAAAAAAAAAATCGTACACGTTCACCATGTGTGCTAACTCTGAAGTCCAAAAAAACGATATGCTTTTGATGGTTAAGCTTAGCAGATATCTACACATAGATAGCCATGCTACTCAAATATTAAGAATAATATTCTATCAGAAATCAGTGGTGTCTTGCAAATATTTCAGTCTGTAAAATGAAGTAAAATTTTTGTCAACAACTTCTTTCCCCATGCGTGTGTGTATACTTAATCATAGCTTTCTTTTTCCTATGTTCAGAGTTCACTGAAGAGAATAAGGAACTGGTCCTTGCTTTCAATGGGAGAAAAAATATGTCCCAAAGAACTGAGTCTATTACTAGAGATCCACATCAATTGAAAGATCATAGTTCTAATTAACAGCAACAAGGGGCTGCTGGCTCTAAGAGCGATGAAGAGTTCTGACTCAAGATTGCCCATACATCATGTAGATAATTCTTGGCATTTTTTCTACTGATTTCCGAAGTGTTTTTATTGCTGAGCAGTCTGTGGAGAGTTCTTGCCAATTTACTTCATGGCAATTTGTTTCTTCTTGTTATTTTGTTTTTCACTTCTAGACACTGCTTATATTGTTTTCTTCTGCTATCCCGTTCTAACCTACAATTGCTCTTCTTTGTAGGCTTAGTCTTCATCCAATTATTGTACTGCTTCTTGTCTCCTGAGTTAAAGCTCTCATATGTTACTAGTTTTGCTTGTTTTGCCACTTCGGAAAGGTTCAGCATAGCTTTTAGGCATACCTTAGGGGTGGGTCACTTGATAGCTCCTGTGGGGCTGCCCATCTGTTTTTACAAGGCTGCACCAAGAACAATGGAATTAGGAAAAAAATCACAAAGGAACAACCTGCTACTTCAACTCTCAACCAACAAATGGTGAATGTGAATAGTCTTCAAATGTGAGCATATTTGGCGTTGCTAAGAAACAGGGAAGAGGGCCGGTAAGCTCTTATTGTTTCAGAGAATATGTGCATGGCAGGTAAAAATGAAGATCCTTTCCTATCCTGGCCTGGAGTTCTGCTGTCTTTCCACATGCATCAGTTTCCAGGTAACAAAGCACTGACTGAAACTGAGATCTCCTGGAACAGGGATCTTGAGGAAAATTCGTCCAATCTATGGCCCAACTTTTCAAGTTTTTAGATAAAAGCAAGGAGCAAACCAAAACTAAGAATACATTTTGTAATGTCTCATAGTGTAAAGCCTGTTTCTGAGAAGGGTCCTATCATCTGAGGTAATTGTAAGCATCCTTTTTCACATGACAGCATGTATATATGCACACATGTGTAGCTGTCAGGCTGATGCAATTTGAAATCACTTTGTGCCTTTCACTTTCACCAGTGTTCACATTTCACATGATGAAAGAATAGCTTCAGTTTGATTTTAAAGGTGTGCTTATTAACATACATATCTTTCTGATCAGCCTGCACTGGGTGCATCGTCTTGGCCTCTCACCATATTATAGGGGATGTCTGTATTAGTGTCATGTGGTAAATCCAGACACACGATGAAGGAAGAAACAATAATACCTGAGAAATGCTCCTGGTGTCTACCCAAGAAGCTTCGGGTGATCCATCCAGGGGCAGCTAAGTGCTGAGAGTCCATGAGAGTTCTGACTTCCCACTCCCACTAAATGAAGAGCTCAGTGTGAGCCAGGGAGCTCTGCCTTTCACATGAATGGTATTTGTCAGAGGCAGCTGCAGCAAGGGGCATCCATTTCAGCCAGTTCTAAGCACCTTGAAAGGCTCTCATAAGCTAAAAATTTGGATTTTACCACAATATGAGTGTCAGGTACTACACATCAACAAAAGCATCCTTGAAATTATTCCTATAAGAACCATAAATTTATCTGAATGTTTGTATTTTGACTGTCATAGGCAGGAATTGATACATTCATTATTGTCATCTACATTCCTAAGTCTCACCTGCATTTTTTGCTCTGTAAATATTGGATGAAATTACTTTAAAAAGAAACCTTGAGCTTTAAACACATGTATAAACCATCCACTTACATTACTAAAGTGAAAGAGACACTATTTGAGTGGCTTAGCACAAAAGAGTAAGTTCACTGGACATATCTGTTCTTGCAGTTTTGCAGGGGGTTACGAGGGCCAGCTGTGTTCCAAATATATTTGCTGACCTAAGTGAACTTCCTATCAACAAAATTCTCTCAAGCTCCCGTTATTTCTTGTCAACAATTAATCAACAGCTGCTAAAAAGTTATGAGTGTGTTTGCAATTTTCAGTAAAATTAATGGAACTCCTATCTTCTGAAATGTAGAAGGAGGCTTTTCCTCCTAACCCTGGTGTGAATTTTCTGATTTATTTTTTAAATCAATTACCCTTCTGAACTCCCATGTCTCCTGTCTTTGGCAGAAAGGATTCCAGGCTTTACCATGACAGGCATGGATAGCTTTTGCTGATGCCTATAAATTCAGTCTCCCAAAGCAGTGACCTCTACTGTAGAAAGATGCTGCTATTTGTCAGAATTGTCATGCATAAACAGGATGTGGTTACTCCTTTTGAAGTCATGTAAACATTCAAGTTTTCTGTTGGGAATTGGTATTATTTGGTATCTCTACTCCTGGAAGTCAGGGAGAGGGTCCTGTTCGTGCAAACACCCCTTACTCAAAGTGGTGCTTTAAGGGTTTCTGTTTTGCCACAAGGGTGTGCTGGGCAGAGCTCAGTGACCAACGTGGAGTCATCCTTGCTGGAGTCCCTTTGAGAACCATGTGTGTGGGGCTCACTTCTATTCTTTTTCTCTTCCTGTGCCCATACGAATATATTGCTTCATCTTTGAGGGCCAAATGTATTGTACATACACATAGCTATGATACCGTACCAAAATATGCTGAAGACCTGATGATAATATTCCCAAAAATGTTTTAAATAGAACTTTGGAGCTTTGAAGTCCAGGACATTTCACCTTTTTTACATCAGTTATTGGACAACTGAAGCAGGAAATAAAACATGCAGCAAGGAAAACACTGAGACGCTCCAAACATTTAGAATAAACCCTACCAGATAGTCTGGTTTAGTTTTGGAAGGAAGAGCAAGTTATTCTAGAGATTCATTTGAGGAAATAAAAAAGAGTTAATCCCACTATGCCAGCGTGACTTCACCTACAAACAATATCTCATTTGTCCAAACATTTGCAGGATCAGGCCCTGTTCATTCCTCTCAGTGCCTGACAATTACATCATGTTCTTTTGACTTTCCTTCTGTTCAAATAACCTAAAACACAATGCATTCCTTTATGACCCAGGTCGCCTTTTGTTTTCCCACGGAGAACAAAAACAACATTCAACAAATTTGACTGATAAAAGATTTTTATCTTACATGGGAAAGCAGTGCTGTTTCTCTAAGCCACACATAATGTATTAGTAATAATGGTATTCCACTTCAAACAAATTACAAACTAATGTTAGTGTTCTTAACAATGTTATACTGAATAATAACTCCCCACAGGCCAATTTGCATACAAAATGTAACATTTAAAGCCAACTTACAATTAGCACTTTGTTATGGAAGTCTGTGGATTGTAATTTACTGAGACAAAGTTATACTTGCTGCAAGGAATTTTAATTTATGAAAAACTACCCATTTAGAATTGCTGTCACAGTGGACCAACTTGTATTAAAATGGTACCTAATAAATACATCCATTCTTAATGTAACGAATGGCAAAAATGAAACAAAGTAAATGTAGGATTAATGATTTTACCTCTTTGTAAATAAAGAATGTAAGTCAACAACTCTTTCCCTCTTTACTGAGGATGGCACATAGAGCAATACGTGTGTGAGAGGAGGAGGGAAGGAGAGGAGTCTGAGAGAAGAGGAAATTGAGATAATGAAGGGGAAAAGAAAAAGCAAGGAGGGATACACAGAGTAGAAAGAACAGAGGAAAACACAGGATGTTAATGAATTGAAAATTAGTTTACGAGTAAACTTGAAAAATCTAGCTCAGCCAAGATGAATCACACTAGTACTTCATTTCCCTTGGGTGAATGCCATAAATCACCTGATAATGATAGTGAAAGCTCTCAATCCCACAGATTTTATTTGAAGGGAAGGAACATTAATTATCTGATGTGAGTACTTACAATGCAGAATATACGAATACAGACATTCTGATGTCAAAAAATAAATTTCCCAACCAGTCTCCTGAATTCATGCTTAAAAACTTGAGGTTTGTTGTTCATTTTAGTTTGAGGGGGTTTGGACCTCAGGGCCATCTGGTGGATCTTCCATTTAAAAATAAAAGGCCAGATGAGTACCTAAAACATCAGATCAAGGTCTGTTTCACAGGCACTCAGTCTCTCTATCAACCAGACCTGGGTGGGGGGAGATGGTGTCACATACATCTGTGTACTGGATTCATGTGACTAACTAGAGACGTGTGCTGTCATCATCATACCTGCTTGCACGGCAGGGAAAGGCCTTGCCAGCCAAACCTGTGACTTTCCATCAGCTCCAGGTCTGCACATCACCTGCAGTGCCACCACTGATACCGGGAAGGAGAAGGCAGGGGCTCAAACATGCTAAACTCATGCAAGCTACAAGGGGCCACCACAGGTCTGGAGTACTTACACGGTGGACATTTCCACTCTAGATGTTTCAAAACCCCTTGGGTAATCTGGTCTGTTTAGGGAACAGAGACATTCCCACATAATTTATGTGACTAACCACAACAACTACATGAGTTCAGTCTTTTCACATCTGAAGGAATCACTGGGAACTCTGCTTGTGACAGTCCACTGAGCTAAAAATAATGTGGAAAATTATCTCCCCGTGGATATCATGTGAGAAAATACAGTCTAAATTTAAGATAAATCATTCTTTAAGATTATTTACCCACCTCTAGTTAAATCTGATATATCCCTTCATCTATAACAAAATTCTGGACAGCATAAACTCAGATTAGGTCATAGCTTGCTTTTGGTAGGATGATACATAGGCGGCACTGGGCAGCATTGGTTGATTGAAGAATGAAATGAAGAATGTAGTAAACAACCAGTAAGCAACATGAATTCACTCGCCCATAAAGAAACACACATACATATTTCACACACTTGGAAGCTTCCTATTCTGATGGAGATCAGGGTGAATGGTGCCCTCAAGATTGCACCATATTAGAAGGAGCACTTTGAGAATCAAACTGAGCCTGGAAGTAAGCAGTCACCACCCCATTTTTCTCTCTGGTTTTATACCCAGTGATACCAGTATAAAGCTTTGCTATGGTTCTATGAATATCTTTCTACTAAGAATTGTTTTTTTCTTTAGATGTTATACCACTATATGCTTTTACAAAACAACGACATGTTCTTATGATCAAAATTCTTCTTTCAATTCTTCAAAAATTCTAATAATAGAACAAATTGTTTTAAAAATAACTGGGAGGGACGTGGAAAGAAAAAAAAGACAAAATATATCAGATTTGCTAAACCTTTCCTTTTATTTTTACCTTTGGTTTGCTTCTTAAAAAACAGTCTCTTTTCTTTATAGGAGTGTATTCAACTCATGCAATTCAGATTCTGGATCGAACCTAGTCTGACTCCCTGTTTGACTTTATGTATGGTGGATGTTCTCATGTAACTTATTGAAACTGTTCACTAGAACATAAATTGAAACACTGGATTAAATCCTCCTGGAAAATGAATCAAAAACTCTTAACACAGTATAAAAAGCAAGACTATAGAGGAGTATTCATTGAGTATGTAGCTGGTAGAAGATAATTCACAAAAAATTAAATACCTCTATTACAATATTTTTCCTTGCCTTTTTAATTCAAAGAATTGTCAGCATGCTCAAAACTGCCCATCCTGGTAGTCAAACATAGGTATTGTGTTCCAAGAGCATGCTTTTTCTTCTAGTTCAGAACATAATTTTGGCAAGCACCTACTCTTCACTCTCAATTTGGAACGTGACAGACAAAGTGAGTTTTTCTGGTCTTCCTGAAAACATTAGAAATATGTGTCCTGTTGGCCAAATGCTTCACCTTCACCTAAGGAGCTGCTATTGTTCTGTCTTCATTTCTCTTTTCATGCTTGATGTGACACTCCCATGACTTGAGCTCTTATGATAAACAGCATTCTACTGAATCCCATTTTAGAATAGTTTCCAGGAGGTTTTAAATGTTACAGTTGCAATCAGCAAACAATAAATAAATGGAAAGAAAAAACTGCTCAATAGAACTTGAATAAGCTTACCCCACTTCCCATGAGTTCTTTATTTCTATTACATTTGAAATTTCATATTTTTCTATTCTGTCAAATGATGTAAAGGGAGGTGAAACTTTCTTTCATAAATAAAACCATTATAACCAATCATTGAGAGGATGACTTCTTAGGAACTATCAAGAAATGACAGTGGCAGCATGCTTTTCGAATGGCTAACGCTTTATACCCTGGAGATTTTATTGAACTTATCGCACTGCATGATCTAATAGTAAAGGGCCACAGCTATAAATGGTTAGGAACGTTCTCCACACTGACCAAATCAATTTTCTTCAGCTTCACCTTTGAAACCAATATGAAACTAATCATCAAAAATTTCTTGGCAACTTCTGGAAAATAAAGTTGTGATTCAGATCTCTATTCAAAAACTAAAAGGCAGGGGTGATTATTTTGCTACATGAGGCTACCTGGCGATTTTATAGTGGTGTTATTCAATAAACACATACTGCCCCTTTACCTAGCAGTGATTTTACATTGATTCTTTTTTTCACGTTCTCCAAAAGCTAGGAAGATTGAAGAAAATGAATAAAGCATCATCTCAGCATTTCATCTGATGTGAATCAATGTGAGTGACTTCTGTAAACCTGTGTCCACTTAACTCAGCTGTGTATATGACAGTTTTATTAAATGGAAAGGCTGAGATTCAATTTAGTGAAACACATTGAAATAAGACATTTTAACAGAATACAAACAAGAATAAACCCTTTTATTTCAAAATCACAAAAAAGTTCATCTAACAACATGATTAATTGAGACCTCACTTCAGAAAAGTATTTATCTGAGTGCTTCATTTTAAATCTAAAAAAGCATTATTATGAATACCTTAGAGCTGAAGGGAAATTATAATGTTAATGGGGAAATAGAATGGATGTAGAACATTATTTTAAGTCAAAATTCATTCAGTGGTGTATGCCACTGAATCCAAATTACAAAATAGTAGCACATCACTTGACTGATAGAAATGGTAAATTCTTATCTTGCTTCAAACAGGTAAAACATACCCAAACTACAACTTTCCTTGTCAATTACAACGGTGTTAGTAGATGCAAACTAATATGATTTGAATATGTATCCATCCTGAATCTTCATGTGGTAGCAAAAGTGAAACACTGGGGACTTATAAGGTTGCGTGTAATATTAATATATTTATGTAAATCATAGAGGACACTGGTATTTCCTAGTTGAAAATGATGCATTCTTGCCTTTCAATAGTTTTAGTAGGCGTATAATTCAACTTTATTTATAAACAAAATGGGTTTAATGGGTATATGTATACACTCAGAATATCTCTCAAAGGTTGCTTTTTTGCACCTGTGATTGATGGTTTCCTTCCCTTTGTTAATACATGAAGTTTCTAAAAGAATAATTTTTTCTTGAAGCCACAGATGTTATATCACAGAGAATTTTGTTTCATATTATTAATAGCTCAGGTGTAAAGACAAATTTCAGAAAGAAATTTCCTGTTTATATATATTTATCTTCAGTAATTATCTTTGAATAGAAACTTACAGAAAAAAAAAAGAGCTGCATATATAGGTAATACTGACATGTTTTAGTCATTTGTTTTTAAATGTTTGACCAATAGAAAAACTAATATTTAAGTTAATGTTAAGTTTCTCCTCCCTATTCTTTGCCTCAGGTGTACCTGTCTACTTTTGAAACAGCTAGTAATTTTTTTATTTAGACTAAATGTCCATCTCATATTTTAACTTTGTGCAGTGTTGATCAAGCACACAGACTAAGAGAATATGTCCAATTTCTATGCTTTTGACTAAGAGGTAGTAACTGGAATATCTGACAGTACATCCCTGATACAAGACTTCATTAACTGTTTAAATGTTACATAGAATCATAGAAACATTTGGGTTGGAAAGGACCTTGAAGATCATCAAATCCAACCATTAAGCTAGCACTACCAAGTCCACCACTAAACCATGTCCCTTAGTGCCATATCTACATGTCTTAAATACCTCCACAAATGGTGATTCCACCACTTCCCCGGGAAGTCTATTCCAATGCTAAACAACCCTTTTTGGGGAAGAAATTTTTTCCTATCTCCAATCTAAACCTCCCCTGGTGCAACTTGAGGCCAATTCCCCCTGTTCTATCTCTTTTTACTTGGGAGAAGAGACCAACACTTACCTTGTTACAACCTTTCAGGTAGTTGCAGAGAGCAATAAGGTCTCCTCTGAGCCTCCTTTCCTCCAGGCTAAACAACCCCAGTTCTCTCAGCCTCTCCTCATAAGACTTGTGATCTAGACCCTTTACCACTTCATTCTCCTTCTTTGGACACACTCCAACACCTCAATGTCTGTCTTGTAGTGACGGGCCTTAAACTGAACCCAGTATCTGAGGTGCAGCCTCACCAGTGCCAAGTACAGAGGGATAATCACTGCTCTGGTCCTGCTGGCCATACTATTGCTGATACAAGTCAGGATGCTGTTGACCTTCTTGGCTACCGGGGCACACTGCTGGCTCATGTTCAGCAGCTGTTGACCTACACCCCCAGGTCCTTTTCCGCCAGGCAGCTTTCCAGCCACTCTTCCCCAAGCCTGTACCATTGCATGGGGTTGTTGAGGCCCAAATGCAAGACTTAGCACTTAGTTCTGTTGAGCCTCATACAATTGGCCTCAGACCATCAATCTCGCCTGTCCAGATCTCTCTGTAGAGCCTTCCTACTCTACTACCCCTCAAGCACGTCAACACTCCTGCCCAACTTGGTGCCTGCAAACTGCTTCCCAAGGGACTCTGTCAACCAGTCTCCTAGACAGGCCAAAGTCTGTCATCTGGAAGTCCAAGGTAGCAGTTCTGCTGATCCCCCTTCTTACGTCTCCAAGAATCAATAACATTTTGTAATTGCTATGCCTAAGATGGCCTCCAACCATCACATAACCCACAAGTTCTTCTTGGTCCAATGTGGGCCTTCCCTAGTTGGCTCACTCACCAGCTGTGTCAAGAAGTTATCTTCCACACACTCAAGGAACCTCTTAGACTATTTTCTCTCTGCTGTACTGTATTTCCAGCAGACATCTAGTAAGTTAAGAACAAAAGCTAGAGATTGTGAGACTTCTCCCAGCTGCATGTTGAGTATTTTGCCTGCCTCTTCAGATAAGGTAAGACAAGAACTGTACGTCTAAATATTAAAAAAACCATCAGATTAAGTGTATTCTTCTCAAGGAACAGAACAATATCTCCTAGGATACAACTAATTATCAATTAAGGAAGGAAAACATCAGAAGTACCAACTGATAGATTATTAGTGTCATTAGATTTTGTTATAGGATTAATTTGGCTGCCCTTAAATGATGACTTTGAGATAATGCAGTAGTGAACAGAGACAAAATTATTAAAACTAGTGGGGGGTCAAGGAGAAAAGGTCAGATTCTCAAAGTAAAATCTTGTTAAAATTCCAATGATAAAAAGCTTTGGTTTTTCCAGTCTTTAAAAAAATTAGATCAAGCTCTTTTCTATTAGAAAAGTAGTCTTCCAGGATGAACATTTGGCATTATATCTTTTTTCTTTTTTTTTTTTAATCAAGGCTAGTATAACAATTCAGTGTGGTCTGCCATCTGTAAAAGGAGTGTGATCAGGTTAAGATCTGTAAATGCTTTGGAGACATTTCTTAATTCTACCAAAGGGTTGGGGTTTTGTGTTTGGGGGGGGGTTTTTTGTTGGTTTTTGTTTGGGTTTTATTTTTGGTTTGGTTTGGTTTGGTTTGGTTTTGCCTTGGCTCTTCCTGTTTTAAAAGTGATTTCACATCTAACACACCTTAGATTCAGGGTCAAGAATTCAAATAATGTTCCAAAGAAATTAATTATTAACTGTGAATAAAGGTCCTTCCTAAGCTTTAAAGTGTACTGTAGTTCATTTTAGAGGAATAATTAAAAAAAAAATAAAATAAAATCTGCATTGTCTTAGAAAAGAAGGGTTTCTCTGTCTACTTATTAAGTGTTGAGAATCCACAGAGCAGTTTTTTTAAACTAAGTTTCTGAAGATTATATAGGAAAATATATATAATTAATATTTAATGCATGTTATAGTACCTCAAATGGTGCAATTTCCTTGGCAAAGAGAGAAAGCTCTGCTTAGACAAAGCAGAAGCATTTTTATCTTTGGTACAGTGAGAATCCTCACCTCTGTTTTGGGCACTACCCCTCATAGAAGTAAAAGTAATTGTATATGTCTGTGTTTGCAGGCTTTTGCTTTTGCTTCCTTACTTGGCTCACATTGTTGTGAAGAGCAGTCACCACAGACCTTAATGAGGAGAGGGCTTCTCTCTTTCCTGCTGATACTCAGCAAGATATTTTTTTCCACAAGTATGTGTAAGAGAACAACTCTTTATTTATTTAAATTTCAATTGAAGCTCTTCAGAAAATGTTTTTTGTTTAGTTGCTTACTTAGAAACTACAGGTGACCATCAGTAGTTATGTATGATAAAGATCAAGGAGGAAAAAAGAGAAAGCATTAAAACAAAAATTTAAAAATTGCATGAATGCAGTGTCATTGATTCAACATGCCATTGGCAGAGCTTGTCTGTAACAGCTTCTCTGTGGAGAAACTGATTCCTTGCCAGATTTGAAGTGGAACACACATCAAGGAATGACAGATATGTCAATGCAGTGGTTTATCACTTCAAGCTCTACTTTCTTCAGAGGTATTTTACTTGCAATAAGTACATAGATATATTGATATTCAGTAACTATGAGTTATTTCACTATTAAGGGGTCCTTAAATGAAAACTTTGATTTCTATCTTTTTTTTGTAACCTACTGATATTCTTGAATGTAAACATAGCCTTTGTAATATCTAATTTCCTTAGATAACTTTTCTAATACCTAAACTTTTCTAATGTCTAAACATAAACTATTGTTTATGCATCCACCTTTTGGAAAATACACATAACAACAAGTGGAATTTCCCCATTCTGTTAGAAAGCAAATGAATGACTGTATCTAAATGAAGTTAGATAATTCTCCAAAATGCTCATAACTCATTTGTAAGTATTCCTCATATGCTCAGAGATAAGTCATATGTTGCAGTTATACATTCTTTTCTGATTTGCTAGTGCAGACCTTAATCCGATAAATTTTCTGAAAATATTGATACAAAGCAAGGGTAATACAACAATAAATGTTCATTAAATTTGATGTATGAACTAAGAGACTGCTGCTCACATTTCTCTCAAATCAAGTTTTCACCTACCTGTGGAATGTTTCAGTAGAACCCTTAATATGTACATAGGCTACTACATGAAAAACAGTTCTCAAAGGCTATCTTTAGTGTAGAAAGGCAGATGAAGAGTAGGAGAGAAGATGTCTCAGATGTTGATTGTAGCATGAGAGCAACAATCTAGCCTGGAGGATTTGAACCAGCTTCTGGAGTAGTTTTAGGGAAGTATAGTAGAGTTAACCTGCGTGAGTCCCTGAGTCTCACTTCAAAAATTATTTTGCGCTTGTTTTAAAATGTACTTTTTAAAAATGAATGATAACCAATTTTTATGCTACTGTATGTGAAGTAGTGAGCAGCTTAGGAAAATGATATAAAATGACATTTTCTACTTATTTTCTTTTATGCTTTGAAGTCAACTAGCTGTAAGACACTGTGGTATATATATGGGATTTTGCACCTCATTAAGTCTTAAATTGTGCTAGGTATCGGTCTTGAAAGCTATTGTAAAAAGAGAAAATGGGAGAAAAAAAATCTCTGCAGTAAAAAATACACATCAACTTTTAAAACTTCATTGTAAAACCAGTGCAAGAATACCCAGATCTAATACTAGAAAATGCTCAAGAATTTTTAGAAGACAAGCAGCAAAGAAATTTAAGCGGAAAACAACAATACAACTGTGGGAGAAGCAGCTGAACAAAATCTGTAGTTTATGAACACTGATATTTAGAAACTGGAAGACTAGGAAGGAATAATGGAGATTTAAATGATGTGGCAAAATATGAGGGCAACATATCCAGTGAATGAAGAAAGGACAAGAGCCCTTTGAAAGAATACACAGGATACATAGTAGCTGGACATGTCACCGCTGGAACTCTACTCTTACTTGACCAACAAACTTACCAACACACATATTTGAAATCAAAATCATCTCAATAGCAGTGTGGCTGCTACTGCTTTTCAGAGAATTTGGGGGTGGCTGTCTCCTAAGACTGAATCTAATTCCACATGAGGCTCATACAGAACATTGTTATGGTCAGCTCCTTGGGGAAGTAAACAAGGGAAAGAACATCCTTCAAAAAATAATATATATCATCATTACACTGTAAGGTAAAGAGTCTGAAATTGTTATTCAGCAATATAAGATTTACATTTATTAGAGAAGGACTGACAAAAAACAGTCTCCACAGAAGACTACACATTCACAGGCTAAAGAATCTGCCAGGGGAGTACCTTGCACAGCTGAACCAAATTAAATGCAAAGAAAGGCATTTCCCACAGCTGGCCATGTATAATCATCATCATATTACCTTTTTTCTCCTAGCTGATGTGCACAGCTCTCTAGCTTGCTTTCAACAGACAGCTCTACTCTGAGCAAGGAACAAAATTTTTAAATTAGATAATACTTAAGAGGAACATTCTGTTAGAAAAACTGAAAACATTTTTGTCCTACCCAACTCCTCATTTGTCTGCTTCTGAAAATTCCATAGGTATGACAAACCAATTTGGAAACTGTTCTTAAAATTTAGTCCTCAAAAATAAAATCAGAAAATAGAGTCATAATGATTAAAGTATTATTAAATTATTGTCATTAAATAAAAACCCACTGAAATAAAAAGAAAAAGATTTGAAAGAACTGAAATAACTACCCCCACATTTTCATACATCATACTGTTCTGTAATAGTGGTGGAAGATGCATCTTTGGCAGTCTCCCACAGAAATCTATTGTTTTCCTTCTAGAAATGTTACAGCAACTGAGCTGTATTAAACTCCACTGAGAGAGATAAAAAAGACAGCTATAGTCTCAGGTTCGCTTGCATTTCCTCAGCTTGTATTTCAAAACACAAATGTAGTCTAAGTTCTCAGCAGCATTTACTGGGTTCAGAGACACTTGGTGACCCACTGCTCATGGCTACAGGGTGGTTTTGGGTGGGTTTTTTTTTTTTTGTTCCCCACATCTTCTGATGTGCTTTTCTCTCATCACTGAATACATACTTGTGAAAATCAACAGAGGTTACCTACAATACCAATTAAGCAGTTAAGCAGTTACCAACATAAGAACAGTTTTTATAAAAAGATGTTGAAGTCCACATAAACCTTGTTCTGGCATTGTTCCCAGTATCTGCCAGTGATCTTCAGCAAATTATAAATGAACAGGTAAACAATCACTAATACCAGAAACCCATTCAATGCTGCCAAAAGAGGTGGGGTGGAGGAAGTCATTTTACGAACATACTGGCAGTCCCCTATCACCTGTTTCTGAAAAGAAAGTACATCTTGAACCCCCTGGTACTCCAAAGTAAGTTGTTGTGTGAATTCCGTGAGGGACAACAGTGCAAAAAAAAGCGCATTAAAAAAAAAAAAAAAAGAAATTGTCTTTGGCATATCCATTAATCAGCCATGCCCACTTACAGAACTTGGCAGTAAACAGGAAGACAACCATTTTTTCTGGAAAAGATAGAAATGTCACGAGTTGCATTCAAATGTATAAACTTCAGTTGGTAAATCTTAGGCGTTTTTTCCCTCTACAACCAATAGCTGGAGATGAGGCTCTTTCAAGCAAGGAATTTATCTCATCTTGAGACAAGCCTGTAATGCAGGTCAGGTAAACCCTCTTTATTAGTTATATATTTTTCTCTATTGATATAAACACAGGATTAACTCAGATATAGATGGGGTTTTTTTCCTTCAATTATAAGGAGATGAATCTGACTTCATATTATAATTTCAAGTGTCCTGATATAGTTTGAAAAGCAAATTGGAAACTGGATTTTATAATTGTAATGCATTGTCTAAGCAAAATG
Source organism: Strigops habroptila (assembly GCF_004027225.2). Classification (NCBI taxonomy): domain Eukaryota; kingdom Metazoa; phylum Chordata; class Aves; order Psittaciformes; family Psittacidae; genus Strigops; species Strigops habroptila. The sequence goes on along the minus strand of NC_044278.2, from coordinate 66,477,251 downwards.
ATAAGAATTTGTTCACATCCATTTAAAAGAAAATTATCATTTTTATATACATTTTAATATTTTATTATTAAAAAATAGAAGAATGGATGAGGAATTTCCAGCTTTTTCCACTACTATGTGGCTGTGTGTTTCTGACAGAATGGGGTAGGGACTGGCTTTCAAAACTGAAGGACCCTCATTTTGGAGTATTAAATGAAGCCTCCAAGAATCACACTACTCACTTTGCAGACAATCATCCAGTCTGATATTTTCTAATCGTAAGTAATTTACTGAAATCCAAATAACAATTTAAGAAGTTAAATGTAAATTAAGATTGGACTTGGCAAATAATTTGCAATTGTGCTGCTTATCTCATTAACACACAGATAATTTTATTTTATTCTTACACATTTTTGATTCCAAATATTAGCTCAGAATTATCATAAAATTTTAAAATGTTATGTTAGCATAATTATAGATTCAAATTACACTGTAACATTTTCCTTTATGAACCTTCTTTGTATGTGCATTACCATTCAAATTTTAAATATATTATTAATTTGTATTTTCAGTTTATATTTTGAAGAATGAAATGCACGTGTAGAATACAAGAAATTTTATATCTAAAATTATGCTCTTTTTCTCTTTTCTGTCTTTCAGTGTCTGAAGTGCTAAATAATTGGGTTTACCCTTTCTTAGAGAAATAAGTAGATATACAGTAGATCAATAATATATCACAGGAATGAGGTAACCCAGTATACAGAGGTGACTTTTCCTGCTACCTTTACTTAAAATTAATCTAATACAAGCTAGTGAAAGAGTACCTAAATTCAGACTAGTCTGTGGTAATAACACTTTGACTAGGAGGCAGTCAGGTGACCAGTCTTGCAATTTTCACTTGCCTGGTTGGTGCACATGGTCTGTACAGATTCTGATGGGCAGCAAATTCCTTTCAAAATGTTTTCCCAAGGTGTTAGTGATGATTCACATGGAGCTGCAGCATGTTGCCCCTATCCTTCATCTAGTATAAGTCGTTAAAGCTCTTTGCAGAGGAGACTAAAAGAAAGGCCGTTGTCTCCACAATGCTTCTTTGAAGTGAACAGCTACTGCTCACGTATTTCTGTAGGTGGGAGGAGTGACATGAAGGAGTGCAGATTTCCCCAACATCCAGTCTTTCCCAGCCAGGGCAGCTTGTGCTTCGCACTGTCAGATGAGATCAAAAGGGAACACACTCAGACACAGAATAGTTACAGCATTAGTAGTTACACTTTTGTGCTTTTATTTCAGACATATATTGAAATAAAGCAAGAACACAACCCTTTGCCGTATATTTGCTGAAAACAAAGCTGGGTACAGAGATATTTAGGATCCATGGAGATTTTGCTGGAAAAAAATCACCAAAGCTCCCAGTTTTCATGCTGCAGAAAAGCATGACATTAGGCAGACGAGTAGTATCTCCCCAAACCAGAAGGAATATGTGCAATAGAAGTGGATGCCTGGCTCTCCCATCTTTCCTCCAAATACAGGAAAATTTCATTATACAGAAGACTTAGATTAACACTAACACGTCAGCCAACCCATGAAAGGCAACAGTTAATGTCTTTGAAACAAAAAATTGAAACAAAAAAGCTGCCCCTTTGTATTGGATAAGTACTTGAAATTATTTCCTGAGCTGACCTGCCTATCAGCTGATCAACCAATTAAGCAATGAATCCCAGCTCTTTTAAGTGAAGGGTGCAAGCGCGTCAGCTGTGGAGCAGCTTGGGTGGTCTGAAGACAGTAACAGCTGTGTGAAGAGCAGGCAGGGTAAGCAGAAACACAGCACCCAAGTAAATAGGTGACTTGGTGAAACACTGGCACATAAAGCATAATTAAAGGGATTCACAAAGCACTGGAGTGTGAAGACATAGCAAATAGGGAAATAACAGCTTTTTATACTGTTTCAGAAGGATGGAGACTGGGAATGAGACTTTCCTAGTTTCAACACTGCAAATAGAGATGTGCAATCTAATGGCCATCTGGTGAATACCTAACAACATTAATCTCATACAGTTCCTGTACAACCAGTAATTAAGTATCTTCTCAGCCAGTACTTCCAGCTGAAACATAAGATGCCTTGGCCCCTCCTTCCTAAATACCCCCGCTTGAGCATCAGGCTTTTTAGGAATGCAGAGAGAAAGCCATTCTCCAAAGATTCTGTGATACCTCCCCCAGTGGCCGTTAGGAGAAGGGTATTAATAATGTTTGGGCTGCAGCTCTTAAGAGTCTGAAAGTGTTGTTAATGGCTGTCTCTACTCACACATTGCATATAGCTATGGAAGTTTGCTGCACTTAATCACACACTTTGTTATCTTCTTAGCCCTCTTTTTCATGCTGTGAATAGGGCACTGCAAGTGTATTTGTAACTAGGGAAACTTTTACCTTCCTTTCTCTCGACTTTCTAAGTCATATCTTGTATGGGATATGTGATATATTTGGTGCTGCTTAGATAAGGAGCAAAACACATGCTTGTATGGGAGCTCCTCCCTTTAATTATTTTGCCAGTGGCACGATTTCTGACTGAAAACTACAGAGAATTGCTCGCAGTATGAGAGACATTGGGTTTCCTTTCTTTGAGTTCCCAGAGACTTAATAACCACTTCTCCTTCATTCCTCTCTCCCCTTCCACCTAGAATTCCCCCCAGCTCCATTGATTTCCTTCATGAATTCTTCAGTGGAAGAGTACCGCAGAGGGCCACAGTAAGTACTAGGTAAAACACTGTCAAATAACTGAACAAGTACTTGAGCCCTCTGGCTCGAGAGGCTGCAAGTTGTTTCAGGAGTAAGTCATTGGTGGATGTAAGGAAATGGAAGGGGGGTGGGTGAAAAAGAAGAGGAAAAGAGAGCAAACAAGCAAACGAAATGCCTCAAATGTCTCACTACAGTTCTGGGGACGGATTCAAGCTTTCAATTTTTAATAACTGCTGTTTCCCAGGTCTTAAATGAGTTAAGTGTATACATATTATTATGAAATGTTTAAATATATATGTATGAAATAGATACAGAGGTATGAAGTTATATAACTATGCATATAGTTTCTTGTCCTCTTGAATTATTCTTGCCAGCTTCTCTTTTATCCTTTTGTTTTTCCCTCAACTGAGGTAGAGGCAGAAGAACTAGGGAAGACAATTATTTTAAAAAAGTAAATAAAGCAGTACTTTATGCTTTCTGATGTCTGTTATAATGACTTATTCCAAACCTTCTAGGAGTTTACAAATTACTGAAAACATATAAGCAGTAGCTGGTAGAAGTTTTTATTCAGTTTGGAGTGGAAAAGTCTATATTTGGAATGATAGGAAACAGATTTCTTTTCCCAGGAAAATTAAAACCTGGCAGGGCTGGAAGTGTGTTTGTTTGTTTTCCTTCAATGTTTTGATGAACTCAAGACCTATCAATTGATTTTTTTTTTAGGTTATTTATTATATATGAAAATAATTAAAAGAAAACATTCTAATCCCCATAGACCACAGTGTTTTTGTTACTTAGAGTCAAATCTTAACTCTGTAAATTAGAAAACAGAATTAATCTGGACCACCTATTTAAAGGGGAAAAAACAAAAAAAAAATCTGCTTACTTAAAGGGGAAAAGGGTGTGACTTTCAAAATGCAACTTGACAGAGTATGCTGTCACCTTGCCAAAAGATTTAACAAGTTTTCGTTTGTTTGTCTAACAAAGCTGTTATGTTTCCATGAAAACTTATGTTTTAAATAAATTGTCATTTCAGAAAGGAAAAGAAAAAAGGAAACTTCCAATTGCTTTTGGTCTAGATGAAAGCAAATCAAATGAAATTCAAATGAGCATCTGATTTTTTTAGGTGTTTAACTGAGCCTCTGAGCCTTTTAAGACATACTTGTTAGTAAGTAAAAGACTGTCATGAGTTGAAAAGAAAAGAAATCAATAAATTATTAAGAAAAGCACAACTGGATTCCTTTCTGGTTTCTTACAGGGTATTTTCCCACTAAACTAATAGTTCTTTTATCTTTGCCTTGCATTATTCTGATAGCAAATGAGAACACTTTCCAGAAAATGTAAATTAAAACCAACAACATCATAAGCAAATCCTTTAAAGATTTATATTTAAGGCACAGTTTGATGTAATCAATACCAAAAATAAAACTCTTGCGAACACAGACATTTTATATTTCAATTTTTAACCACATTACCTTTTCTTGTTTAAGCTTTTGAGCTCCCTTTCTTTGTTATACATAAATGTATATGAATGGAATGAAGGTTAACATGATGAAAAAACAGTTTTTATTGGCACGAGCAGAGCTTACAAAAACTTTCAGATTTGATTACTACAAGTTAGGCTTCTAAATTCAAGATCAGTTGCAGTGTTAAGCACCTGCAATTCCCCACTGGCCTCATTTTTAAAGTTTGGATCGCTTTTATTAACATGGCTAAATATGGGTTTAAGAGCAGGATTTTAAAGAAAGCACTACTGTTTTACCCTCTTTCCTGCCTGCTTCCTTTCCTCTCTTTCTCCCTTCTCCCTTCCTTCGTTTCCTGCACACACACACACATACAAAGTTTTAAAAGCTAAGTTACAGTTCCAGTATGACCCAGCACTTTGTCCCATACTGTGAATTACTTGTAAGATAGGTAGATCTAGATATTACTGGAATGAGATTCAAATTGGCAAAAGATAGAATAGTATTACACTAGATGCACAACAGAATAAAGTTTAATTAACATTGATATTAATTTCTAACACTCCAGTTCTTTTCCTATCTATCCTACCTAATGAATAATAAAGTTTTCAACAGTGCCAGCCTGCTTACTCACTGAATGAGGAGGAGGAAGTCATGGATAATCAGCAAAAGAGAATTTCTTGAGAAAATAATGCAGTCTTTCTACTGCAGTTTGCAAGACAGAGCCTGCAGGCTGCCATTTTATGCCTGCTGTCTCCACAACAATTAGCAGCATTGTAGAATAAAAACCAGTATGAAAGTCTAATTCCTTTTCATTACTGAGAGTTTAAAGTGATAGACGGTAGATAAGAATAGTTATATAGATAAGAAATGCAAAAGAGTGAGATTGGGTTTATGGATTAAAGACACAAGAAAAAAATTGTGCCTTGGACATATAATATAAAATCAAAGCTTGCTTATGTTCACCTTCTCTTTACTGAAAGGAATCCATTCATGGAAGTTCAAGCATTTTTCTGCTGAACACTTACCTAATTTAATTCAGTAGAAAAACTCCAATTAACCTCAGGGCAACCTGATCTGACCTCTTGGCTGGCCACTATTCTGAGCCTGTTTGTTTATTAATCTGGCAGATTTAAGGTATTTCTGAGTCCATTATATTAAGATAATTGTAATAGTCACTTATATTAGAGAAAGACAATTATACTTAATTTGATGCATGTCACCATTCTTTCAGGCATTAGTAAGGAAGATTAAGCTGCTTCCTGTACAGTTATTTGCATGACTACCTGAGCATGGTACCTCTATTGTGTGCATATTATACTTCTTAGGCTATTCATCACTTTTCCTGAGTACAGATTTATTTAAAATGCACATATCAGTATCAATAAGTGAAAGGAAGCAGATGTTTGATGTGTCTCTCATTGCACTGACAGGCGCGACACACAGTGCTAAAGACCCCTACTGCTTCCTCCAGGATCCCTGCTTTTGGATGTCCATAAACATAGTTTGATGGAAGGCCATACAAAAGACAGGCATGGCCTTTGGCCTTTTTATGACGTGGTGGTTTTGGAAAGCTTTGTCTGAGATAAGCCATTGTATGAAAGTCTCTTGAGTTAACTGTCACAAGCCTAATTTCCCTGACATCAATACAGGCTTCAGATAAATCTCTTCCATATAGGATAAATGAAATAGCATATTATTAAGAAAATCGTTTGGGGTTTTTTTTGGTTTTTATATATTCATCAAAACAAGGCATCTCAAACAGATTATACCATTAGTTATAGACTGACTAGAAAGAGATCTGGAAATTCTTTTTATAGACAGATATACTTAGCAAGATTTGCTTTAAGATAAAAATTCCTAAGCATATATTTCTTAAATATATGTTCCTAAAAAAAATATTTCCTAAATATTGCCTCTATAATACTTCCTGAATTGTAGTAGCACAGTCCTTTTTTCTCTTTCTCTTCTCTACTTAGAAAATAAATGCAGCCATGCTGTGTGAGGCCAAGGATCATCTAATTCAGTATGCTTTCTCTAGCAATGACCATAAGCAAATACCTAAGGAGAAATATGAACAAACTAAGCATGCACAATATTTCCAGAATTCTCCCAGCCTCCAAACATTTTCAGCTCAGTGGATTTGATGAATTGTCTCTGGTTTTTATATAATTAGTAACTCTAAATGTTACTTATTATCTTCTACAGGCTTGTTTCATCTCATGCCTGTATAAGCTTCTACTTTCAAGGACACCATCTGAAAACAAATTTCACAAGTCTCCTATTTTTTTCTTCTTTTTGAGTCCAGGTTCTACTAATTTCATCTAAATTTAATTTTTTTTTTTTGGTTTTTTTTTTTTTTTTGTTTTGGAAGAGGGAAAGAATTAACTTAATCTACCTTCTCTTTAACATTTTTTATTTTATAGACTTCTATCATATTTCCCCTAAGTGACATCTTTTCTGGGCTTGATAACTACTAGTTTATTTACTCATTTTTCATATGAAAGTTAGTCTGTGAGCTAGCTAATTTTTCCTCCTCTTTTAAATTTTCCCTCCATTTTCTTTAAGCCTTCCTGTTCAACTCCCATCCTCCTACTATCACTCACGTCTTCATAATACCTCTTATTACACTTTCACTCCATATCTTTTCAGCTACCATTCTAAATTAAGCACACATTTTCTTGCTCTAGTTATGGTTCACCTCTTTCTTTTCACAAGGACTCCCACTTTTCAGATTTTTCTCCCATTACACTGCTGGCACACCCCTTCATCACATACTCATCTCACACTCCTACAAGCTGCCAGTATATTTCTTCCTACCTGCTGCTTCTAGCATTTCTCCACTGTCCAGGGAAGGAGGTATAGGAAATGGAAATCTCTGTGAAACTCAGCAACTTCTTGATTTGAGCTGTAGGAGCTGCAATAGTTGATACTTCTTCTCCCTGCCATAAACTTGAAAAGAATGCTGCAAAGATGAAAGCATAGGTGGTGGGATTAATTTCATCAGACACTAGACATCTATGCAGACATCTGTTACACTGATGTAGTTATGTGGACTGGTTATTTATAATCACCGGAAAGAAAATATAGATGGGCTACTTAAACATCTCTCATATAGATGGTTGTCTGTAAGATACACCCTACAGCATGTAAAAGGAAGGATACTCTGATTTTCCCCAGTTTCTGTACCACATCAGCAAAATTACACCTACTTCAACAGGCAAAATAACAACTTTTTCTTACCTTGCTCTGGTAGACTTCTGCATATAAAAAATAACTTGAGATTCAATGTCTGTCTTCTTGCTTGTCAGCCCTAACTGCACATATGTTACATCGAGAGTCCAGTCTATGACAAGAGGTTCCCGCCTTCTTGCATGCTTGTCTTGGTAGTTATTGTTATTAGAAGCAACAGAAGCAACAAAAAAAGCTATCAGGTTTTCCAGTTGCAGAAGTAGGGAACTTGCACAGAGATTATCACAACTATTTGTCACAAGAGTAAAATCTCTGTTTTCCAGTGACCGCTATTCTCTTTGCTTCTCTGCTCTCTAATCACTAATTAGTCACCACTGAAATTCTCAAGTTATTTATTTCCCAGGTGACATATAGGAAAATATCAAGGAGTTTCCAAAGATTTATATTGAAATTATGTTTTATATTTTTTGTGTATTATAGTATTAGCGGAGTGGGTTTTGGCTTTGAGAGTTCAGAATTCTTTATGCAGGTAGTAGAAGTAGGTAGAATAAGTCAGGTAATTCTCTAGGTGGGCTGAAATGGCACTTTCCCTCCTATAACATTAACATAATTAGTAGGCAATTGTAATATTTCTTTCTAGTGGAGCAAATGAAGCATTGGTTCAAGTAGAACAGAGAAAGTGATTCTGTAGTTCAAATGCTGCTGCTGTATATTTCTGTACTAAAAATTCATTATCCATTCTTTCTAAAATGTTATTGCTTCATTAGCAGAAAAATCTTGACATATACAAGTAATGTTTGCTTTTTGAAATATGAAAGCTCAAAAACAACTGTAATTAACTGGATCATGCAACTTGTCTACTTAGATGATTATTGCTGAATATCTAGCTAATGTTATGCCCACTGCTACAAATAATTCAACAGATTTAGTAATTTTAAGAATTTAAATTCATATTCTTGGAGGAGTGTTTCTGTGTAGTAAAGGTGTTAAGGCAGCTATGGAGGTCTTATTGATAAAGGTGTTTGTGTACCCAAAGCTTTTCCATGTTTTCCAGCATTATCAGTTGATATATTAAAAGATGTTCTCCTTCCTCTAAAACCTTCTCTCTTTATGACTATCCATAACATACTGATTTCAGAAGAAGAATTTAGCTCACGCTAGTTACTGTCACAGTAACATAATATCAAGGTGGGACATGATCCACCTGACAGAAGGGCACATTGCTGAGACAAACCTAGGAACTTTTCCTTCAGTTATAGATGCTAAAAACTCTGCAGTAGTTTTTTTTCCAGAACTAAAAGGCAGTCCTGATAGCTGTCATATTGAACATACTCTGCTTCTCCAAAAAACAACTTCTTAAAAAGCAGTGGCTAGATTCTGGAAGCCTCTGCAGCTGTGAATTGCTCTTACTCAGTAGTCACTGACAGCTCTGCTAAGATGCTGGGAAGAAAGCTGTATCTTTCTCCTGTGCTCACATCAAGATACAACTGAGATAATACTCTGTGTGTAGGAATGAAAGTGGAGAGAAAGAAAACAGAAATGCCAGTGAAGCAGGTGGAAAACCCCTGCTGAGAAGCATGCGATGACAAACAAGTGGAGGCAGACTGTGGAAAAAAGTAATCGAAAAACTTAAACCCTGCATTGTTGGTGGAACTGTATTTCAGAAAGTCCCAAAGCTGTAACTGCTTTCTCACCTAACAAATGCTATTTCTGAAAGGCTAAGTTATTTCCCCTAGTCTCTCTTCTCTCTCCAAAAGACTCCTTTAAGGCAATAACTATTGAACTGAAGCTAAGTCAAGCAACAAAAAATTCAGCCTACCACCAGTTGAAATGACTGCATAAATCCAAGTTAATCACACCTCATTACCACTGTAGGTTATATATTCATCACATTGTCCATACTTTTTTCTCCTTGGATTTGTCTGGTTCTATGGGTTTAAGTGGATTCTATACTCCTTATCCAGGAACTGTGTTTATTAAAATCTGAATCAAATAAAATATTTTGGCTGTGTCCACAGTTGTTCATCAATGTGTGACTCTGAACCTATCAATAATACAATACCTATAATGCAAAAGTATCAGGGGCTGGTAGTATTCAAGCTGCACACATCTACAGTGCAGATTCATGCATTTAAGTGAATGGTCTTGGTACCTTTCATAGTCGGTGAAGAGAAACAGAAGTCTAATGTAATGACCATTTATTCTATTTAGAGTTATATACAAGGATGAGATTATTTGTGCCTTAGAAGAATTTATTACTCTGCATTTAATTACAGGAAGCCTAGATGATTAGCCTTGGATGTAGATAACTATAGACATTTAAAATTAGGTGATCTGAGCCCTACATTTTAAGTATGCTGCAGCCTTGTGTGACAGAGAGCACGCAGCAGCATCAGGAGGCAGCCAGGAATACTTCTTCTGTTGTTGTTGGGGCTGCTTTGAAGGCAGTGCCACACCTCCTGGCCACAGATCAATGGCCTGCATAAGCACATGTTGTAGCTAGTGAGTAAGTCCCCAGCTATCTAGAAACTATCTTAAAGATCAGTCCAAACTAAATGCTTTTGATTGCATATAAACTTAAAACAAAATTGATGAAATCTCTTGCCATTTAAGTAAATTAACATATTTCTCTTAAATTCACATGACAGATTTTCATTCCATTCTCTTTTTTTTTCTTGAACTTCCTTCACTGGTTGATGCTTCACTACTTTCATTATACTTACATTCTGAAGTTGCCAACAATAAGAATAATCTCTCAGTATCACAATGAGAAATATATGTCAGTAAAGTATGGCAGTTAATTGCTGTTTGAAATCTCAGACATCTGTTTTCTTACAATTGTTTTACAATACCATATGGGAACAAAAGCCACAAGATTGAAATCACTTATCCAAAATGGCAGGTAAAGCTGCAGCATAGGGAGGCATGTCAAATATCTTTCTTTTAGATAGAGGCAGGTCACAGACATGAAACCAAATGGGAAAAAAAAAAGCCTTCAGGACCAAATCTCACAATTGGCCATACATTCATGGCCCCATGAACCCACATAAGTTGCACTGTGGAAATTGGGTCTGAGGTCATGTGATGCTATGGTATATCAGTTTTATACACAAAAAAAAAAGCTGGGGGGGGAAGCAAAAATACATGTCTATGAAACTTTTCTAAGACGAAAGAGGTTGAAAGATAAAACTTTGGGAATGTGCAAATATGAGCAATAAATTGCTGAAATAGCTACCATTAGGCTGAACATGGATTAAGAATAGCTTTCACTCTGTTAACAGCATCTGAATCATTTGATGCTGGATAGATTCAAACAGCTTTCAATTTACATGATATCTTTTCAAGGTATGTCAAAGCTTCTTATTGCCCTTCAAATTTTTCCTAAACAAATAACTGTAAATGTAATCTGCCAGTACCTATTATAAGCTTTATTTATGCTATCTAACTGTAAAGGAAAATATAGTCAGCAAGAATCCAGATTGGAGTATCTCTTAAACGTATCTAGCAGAACCATTTTTCAAGAAGAAGAAATATATACTTCTAAATATACCTTTAAGCAAGGCAATTAGTTTGATAACTCCTACTTTTTTCTTAAATCAAGCAACCCTAGAAGCACAGTTCTGATTTTAAGAATTCTTTTAGCTTGGCGCTGAGTAATAAATGTATGTTAAAGCACATGTAAGTGCATATTTCTCTTTGAAACTCATACATGCAAAATTTACAAGAACTGATTTTCAAGCGTGTATAATAATTATCTAAATATTTTTACCCTTGCTGTGCACCCAAGGCAGACCTAGCAAGAATTCTCATTGTTGGAAGGACATCCAGCCTCAACTCAAAAAATCTGCTTAGAATACTGATCTTATAATACCATATGTCAATACATAATCACCACTTTTGAGAACTTTGTGTACAGGCAAAATAAAGAAGAATAGTTGGGAAAAAAAGTGACTGGTTTATAAAAGTGGTTTGCTTTGGAAGCTAAAGGTTGATCCCATATATACTTTGAGTGACACCAAGTCAGTACAGACTCTTGACTTTGTAGGGTGGCAAGCACACTGCCAGTGCAGTAACAATTAATATTCTCACTCTGAAGGACCGTATTACAATCTGTCATTGAGAATAATAAGAAAAAAATTGCAGCTGGACAGGTTTACCACACTCTATGTCTCAATTGTAAAAGTGAGGAAAAAAGCAAGTGAAATGAAATTGAACTTTGACTGGTTAAAAGACAACATAATCTTATCTAATAGTAACCACCTAATCCTTTCTATATTTGGACTCCCTATATTTTTTGAAGTTTTATGACGTTCCGAAAAAAAGCTGGTTTATGTTGGGCTAAATGAGCCTTGAATGAACCTCCACAGGTTAGAATCCACCTGTACATGCAGATGATCCTGCAGTTTCTGCTAGAATGACAGGAGGGGAAAAATAAATTTAAAAGCATTAGCTGTGTGCAGTCCAGCAGTTGGCTTAATTGAACTGAAGGGGTGTAAGGAGTTTGTTAGGAGCAATATGCCAATAATTCTAATTAACAGAAACACAGAGTAAATTTCAGCTTTTGTTGAAGGAAAAGAAAAAGAAAAAGAAAAAGAAAAAGAAAGAGAAAAAGAAAAAAGAAAAAGAGAAAAAGAAAAAGAAAAGGAGAAAGAAAAAGAAGAAAGAAAAAAGAAAAAGAAAAAAGAGAAAGGAAAAGAAATAGCATGTATGACTTATTGGCTAAATAAAAAAGAATATTCAAAATGTTTTCTTGTTTATCTTATATCTAATCTGAGACATCTTTTTTGGCTTCCTTGGTGGAAGAAGACAAATCAACCTCCGGAAAGATTTCTATCATCTTCCCATTTACTGTATAAGGTACCTATGCAGTTAGCACAGATTTGACACTTACACATTTCAGATGCCTAAAGTTACAAGATCTGGTTGATCTATAGGTTGACCTGTTGGTCTTTGCTTTCCACAGTCATTCGGCTGGTTATCTGGGCTGTTAACATATAAATTGGCATCATATGCCACAGCCTCAGAGAAAAAGGTGAGGTAATGGGAGCAGCACACAGTGAGAAAGATATATGGGACCTGGCAGGGAGGGGCAGAATTTTTTAAATAAACAGCAGGAGTAAAAGCAAAAAGAAAGATTTTAGAAAAGCAGATTTCTTAGTGCATTAGAAATAGATACAGTTGCAATGAGGAGGCAAAGCTGTGCATGAAGTCTTCCCGCAGCACATCAAGTGTATGCTGAGAAATGCTAACATGCTAAAGCTACATTCCTCTGGCTTCCTAATAAAAAACTCTATGTGGTAATCTTTGATTATTCTGACCACTTCCTGGGTCCTTTGGTTAGATTTTAACTTCAAGTTCCATGCGAGCTGGAGGGAGTTTCCTCTGTAAAGCTTCTGTAACCACTGAGTAAAGACCTCAGAATTTGCCTTGCAATGTCATAGGGATATTATCCACTTGTAAGGAAAGAAGTTCTTGTTCAATAAAGAAAAGTGATCCTGTTTCCTTGTGTATTTTTAACGGCCCTTTACAAATACTTCCTGCTTTAATTTTTAAAGTTACTTTCATACAAGGAGCTCAGTGGGTAAGAAATATTTTATCTGAATGCTCCAAATAAGGAGGATAGGACAAACATGGAATAAATGACTTCCTCAACTCCTTAATGTCAGAGAAGCAAGCCTTTAGTCTTTATCCTTCTCTGTCAGAAATAATTTTGCTCTGAGTTCAGAGAGGCTCTGAGTTCTGAGAGAGAATCCTCTCTCTTCAGAGAAAGGATTTCTAGAAAAGCCAGAATCAGCTATACCATTCATGACAGGGCATGATATGCATGCAGCAGTAGACAGTGAGCTGTAGTTCAGCCGTAGCATTATAACAACAGCCAGAACTGCATAAAATTTAAATCAAATCCAGGGCAGAATTAAATTATGCCCCATCTTTTTCCCATTTCTCTCACAATTACATTTTACAGTATAGAAATATAAAGACCACTGAATTCTCCAAAGAACCTCTCTAATCAGAGGCAGAAATTCACAAGGGTGTTCATCATCTCTTCCCTATATTCTTGATGTTTTGGCTACTTTTGATCAGGCTACTCTTGAATCAATATACGAAATTGGAATACCAGTACATGATACTTCAGATTTTCTCATGTCAGATTTCTTGATATCAGAGAAGGATCAGTGACAAAATTTAAATTCTAGGAAAAGATAAAAATTGTTTCAAAAGAAGTTATAAAAAGAGAAAGATCATGGTCACAATCCACAGCAATGCTAATGACAATGGTGGCAGTGCTGACAGCAATAATTTAGGCAAAGGATTAACTGGAAAGTGAAAGTCACCTTGACAGATGGAGATTTGGTAAGACCAGGTACCTTGGATACAATTCTTCCAAGTGATAATTGTGGCCAATAAATCTGTGACAAATGGATCATTAGCAATGATACTGGCACCTCCAAATACATGCAGACACGACCTGATGAATCAGGTTATTGAGCATATGCCAAATAAGCTATATGGCCATTTAGGAATGCCTATGGGTTTTTCCCATTACTTCCTGCTGTGTATTTTATATCTACCATAACACCAAGATCTGCTTCATCTACAGACTATTATCCTGAGATTTTGAAAAGCAGAAGACTACAGCAGATTAAAAAAATGTAGTAAAACTGGACCTTCTGTGACATTAGTCCACAGAGTGAGGTTTTACATATATATTATCAACGGTATTAGTTACTTATTGCCATTACAGAATACATGCATTTATGCCAATTGCAGAGTGGCTAGCAAAAATCTAACTCACTCTTTATTGTTCCAGGCTACATTTTTAACTATTATTAGGCCTAAAATAAGGAAAGATTGCTTAAGTCTAAAATAGAAATGGCATGTGCATGAGAAGAAGCCCAGTTCTATGGAGCACCACGGTATTGCCTGGAAAGACTTCTGGAGCTTACTGCAATGACTGTTTACACATTTTATACCTCTTAAATTAAAACATATTGTCAAGATCAGAATTTTGAAATGGTCCTGTATTCTACCTAAATCCTACCTACACTACTAGTTTGTATTGCTGCTTTTAATCTACAATCATTACAGTGTGTACATAATCATTCTTAACTTGTTGGAATAACAAACAAAGCATCTGATTTTTGTCCTACTGGTCTGGTATTTGATACCTCTTTGGCAGCTGCTACAGCTCAGAAAAAAGTTTTCCTTTCTTCATTAAGTCAGGCTTTTAAGACCTCTAAGGTATGGATCCAGACGTCAACTCAAGTGCTAATCTGGTCTGGATTTGAGAACCAGGGTCAAACTTCCCCCTTCTTTTCTACAACGAAGGAAAAGATGACTGACTCTATCTTGCATACCTTCATCACTGCAAAAACAGACATTAACAATATGAGCTGATTTAGTGGTTGGTTGGGCACTTTTACCAATAATATAGTATTTTTAAATATCAGTTATAGAGGGGCGGCTTTTCAGGAGTTTCAGAGTTAATATGTTGATATAAATATTGTTAAAGTAATGTCAAAACTGCTTTAGGAGAGTTTTTTCAATATCACATTTTTTCACTTCATAAATATAGCATAACACAAAAAGTCTTTATAGAGAAAAAATGTGAATGACATAGAAGGCAGTAATTTAATATCATGTTAACTCATTCTATATGATACCAGTTAATACTGCATCATGACAAAGACATGGTGTAAAGTATTCCCATATGATTTTATAACCATTAATACAAGAATTCCATATTTTATAACATCAACAAACCAGATGAACCTCATCCACTCAATGTATGGAACAGTGAAAAGAACAAATGTCTTGTGAGGAGTGGAAATAAGAACAATGTGTCTGAGTTTAAACAGTGGAAATAGGTTGCGGATATAGTGCATGAAGTAATCATTTCTGCAGTGGGCTTCTGCTGTTCCTGCATTTAGTTTATAAGCATGTCAGGGTACACAATCCAGGCATTTCAGAAAAAACGCCCAATTTATTTGACATGTAGAGAAAGTCAGATTTGAACACAAAGAATCCTTTAAAAAAAGCCTTTTAAAAATGGAGGATTTATTAGGAGAATAAAAGAGAGAAATATATCTCATTTAAAATACATAGTGTTGCTAGTCTGAAGGTATTCTGTCTGTGAGCCTCAGATGGCTTTCTCAAAACAGTGTGATATCTGAAATATAATCAAGAGCGTAACAAACCTTTTGAGGATAAATAATTGTGCCAATACCCCAAATATTCTCCATATGTCATTCCTTTTCTTTTTTTCCCCCACATAAATATCTATCTAAAATTGGGATTCAAACAGAAAGGCAAAAAGCTACTCAGAGTATGCTAGGATGGAAACTTAAATAAGCCTATACTAAATAAGAGCACAAGTAGAGGAATCGCCAAATGCAAACATGCCTGTACCAAAAGCAGAAGTCAGAACCCTGATAAAAGTACCAGGAAAATCACAGACAGTATTCAGAGGCCTGCTCTTTTTTTCAGCCTCAGTCAAGGTCTTACTAAAGTTCAGAGAAAAATTATATAAGGACCCGATATTTGGGACTGAATATAAACCACAAAAAGAAAGAAGATATTTCTCTTTAATCAGTTAAAATTTGAAATTAACAATTTATCATATTTCATGAGATCTAAAATTTTTGCATCTCTCAGCATTATTCTGCCATTCTCTTTTACACACCTGATTTTGTGTCTTGCCCTGAGTTTTGGATCAGATGTCTCAAACTGTATCAAAACAAATGGACTCAGGTACCTAAGATAGGACATTGGAAAACTGTTATTAGTTTCCCACCCTCATTCCTTTCTATACTACCTCTTGTGAGTTGAGGTATCTCCAGAGATATGCTGCAAGGCACTGCACTGTTTGATTTTAGGGTTTCCCAGTTATCTCCAGTCCTGTTTCTACTCTTCTGAGCCAGCCTATACCTCCTGTTACAGGCTGATCAAGATCCAGATAGTAGGCTTTCCGCTTCCTAAATTATTTCCTGTTAGCTGTCAAGCTAAATGAGACAGATCTGTAGGAACTAACATTGCAAAATGCATCTGCTTCTTGAGGCTTTTTTATTTATAAAGCAAGGCCTGAGGAAGTTCTTAGCTTGTAGTTAGAAGCCCTATCAAGAAAGCCTAAAATTTAATACTTTCTGTATTGTATGTCCATTTTACATCAAACAGCCCTTGGATGAAAGAAGGAAACAATTTATAGAGCAGTCACCAGAATCTCTTATGTTGCAGACTGATATTACTTTTTTCTTATTCTCCTCTTCCACTATAATAGCATGCTGTTTGGCCCTCAACAGAAAAGATTAAACAAGAAATGTTGAGAGTGTGTCCTTCCTGCTGGCTGTCCAGGAATGCATTTAAACCTACACTGGTAATAGCTACGACTGGGAGGACAGCTACAGGTTTCTGGATGGCCATACAACTAATAGGTAATAATCATCCTCTTTGATTGCATGAGGATTAAATGGACATTTCCTTGAAGTTCAGAGCTACAAGACATTGAAGTTTACTAAAAGTATAACAATCACTTCTGGACCAGTAAGTTCCTGAGCCAGAAATGGTTGGATACTTCGACAGAAGAGGCAGAAAATATCACTGTTTGATTTATTCTTGCACTTTCCCCTAAGTATTCGCTTTTGGTCAGCATCAGATGCAGAATATAATGTCAGCTGGATGACTTGTTTGGTCTTTCTTGTAGTATGATGCAACACAGGCAAAACAAAATAATTCAAAGGTGGGAGACAACAGACTCTGCTCAGTCTGCTAACCTTCCAGTGGGGCTGGCGTTGTCATAAAGCTGTCATAAAAGTTGTGTTATGTTTGCCTTGTTACTTTCTGTAACTGTTTTATCACTTAACTGGAGATGTATCCAGGTTCAGCATCGGACTGCTTTGGAGCAGCTTGCAGAGCACAAAGTCATCCCTGCGCTGGCTAAAATACACAGTTGGTGGCAGCACTACCACCGACTATGCTGTAATTAGAGAGCCCTGCGTACCTCTTGGAAAGAATAACTGGAGTTGTGTACCATGGAAGACAAGACTGCAGGGCCTGAAATTGCCGAGCCGTATAGGTCATAAGCTTTAGACATGTTTGCCTCAGGCTAATGCCAGGTATGGCTCCAACCCCATGAAACCCAAAGAATACTGCTGAGATTGCCTTACAAATGGTGGGAACGTTGGCACAGAGTGATGCTTTGCTCTGAATTCCACCTGAGTGCCTAACAGATACAGGTGGGTATTTTGACACCCTAAATTGTAGGTGCTAGTGTTTTTTGTGACAATACATTTCTTTGCAAAACTGGGACCTCTAAGTCAGTAGAGGTTTCCCAAATGTTTCAGTAACATTTTTTTCTGTCCATACTACCTTGAGACATATTGGTATGTTCCTTATCTAGATACTAACAGCTGTTTAAAAGTACATCCATTCTGACTTACCTCCATTCAGAAGTTCATCATTCTGACTTACCTCCATTTCCCACAGCAATGGAGGACCTACCTCTTAGAAGTCTTACACTTCTCTTTCTCAAAAACCTTCATTCCCCTCACTTCTCTTCCCAGCCCCAAACCCTGGCAGCCAGCCCTAAGTGTCTTACCTGAGTACAAATGAATTGCCCACTTCCCATTACACTATAACCAGGCTTTACACTATCATTGGTTGCATACATCTGGATTTTTGATTAGGCTTTCCCACAGTAAAGAAAATTCTCGCCAGTCAGGTCAAAGTAGTTGATGACTAAACAGCTCAAGTTACTGACCTGATGCTAACCTTCAGAAAAAAACACTTTTCTTCTCACTCTCAGAAACCTCAGTAGGGTGTAGATTGTTTATTTAAAAGGACAATTAAATGTGTAAGTTAACTTCACCCAGCTTGTGTTCATTTCTTACAGTCTTCTGGTGTATTATGAAGAAAGTAGTAATAAAACAATTTTCACACTGGAAAGAAATAGTGATTTAATGTGTCTTCTACACTAATAAACAGATAATAGGACCTGTGTTAAAACTGACACTTTGTCCTTTAGCTCTGATGCTTACTAAAGAAAAAATACAATACAACACTGAGTTCCGGATGTAATGCCAAGCTTAATCGGGATACTTTAACTTTTCTTCTTTAATGAGTTTTTTTGACGTATCTGTGAATTGCTTGGGACAAACATATAGTCCCACTAGACTTCAGAGCTATACATATTTATTAACTAATATGAAAGTAAACAAATATATATAGTTTGACAACTAAAAAGGAGAATTCCCCATCTGAGATGAGGAAAGGATTTTTCCAACTGAGTCTAGGAGTAAAACTAAGCTTATTTCTCTCACAGACAGCATTAGATCGATCAGCCAAATCAATTTTTTTTTTCAAGAGAAAGACAAAAATATGTACCTAAGTTTGTTTTATGTTGCATTTAAGCTAATTTTTTATAAGTGATAATGTGTAAACTTGGAATAATATATATAAATTGGATACTTATGAACATCACAATTGTGGGTAAAACAATATTTTTTATTTATGACTTATCAGTAGCCTATTTCCAGCATTTCACCGTTCCACTTGGGACTGAGAGATTTCTTTCCAAGACAACCATTACACAAGCACTCTGTTTTTTCAACTTGAAGTACAATATACTGTTTTGTTTTCATAAGACAAGTTAACACACGCCTGAAAAGAAAATAAAGTACATGACATAACAAGCTTCAACCTTGCTTCTTTGGAAATAAAATCTTCCACTGTACCATTTTGTAGTGATTAGAATAACAAGCAGACAATTGGTTGATGGTACAAAAATACCATTTTCCATTTTTTGTACCAGAGTTCTCATTGTGTGAGTCTTCATGTCATTTAAATATTATAATTAGTGTTACAGAAGCCAAGGCCAGAGGGTCCATTAGGTGAACTGCTCTAACCTCCTCTGTATCGCAAGCCACTAAACAACATCCAAAGCCTTCTGTAATGATACCTGAAAATGAACACATTACAGTCCTGAGAAAAATAAGCTTTTGTCTTACTCTAAATTTAATCGCACTAACTACTTTTGTGTTAATTGCTGGTATGTTCTACAGTCTGAAAAACACCAAAAGTTGTAAAATGTCCTACCAGTAATACTACAAAAAAGTTTCTTTTCAGTTACTCTTTAGTATTTGTATCATAGGATTTTCAGTTTAAACAACCCTTATGTGCTTTTGAAGTACAGCTTCCACAGACGTAAAACACAAATGCAAACTGCCATTGCGTGACTGCCATGAGAGCACCCTTTCTATAATAGCCTGCTGTTCAGATACCTCACTAGGTTTTGATTTGAAACTGTTCAGCTGCATATCTCTAGTTCCCCAGGGTACTAGGTTATAGGCTATTTTGGACACAGATGTTCCTCTAAACCACTGTGCTGTAACACGCTCAAGATTCATGGATCTACTGAGAAGGACTGCAAAAGACTGAGCATAGCTGTATGGTTAAGGATAGTTAGGAAACATGGTTTGAATCTACAAACCCAGGGGAGGGCTTCCCACTTCATATATAACTGCTTTGATCAGCAGTAAATCTTTCCTTTTAAAGGTGACTCATTACACATCCAATTTCTCAAGCAAGTCTACCTTCAGGACAGGATTTTAGTCTGTACAGTCAGGCTGAACAGAGGTATGGAAGATGACCTGGAAATGGCTGTATATGCTCAACATAGGGACATATTCCTTTGTATGTAAGGCTTAACTCTTCTTGAAGTCTACCTTTGAAGCCAAATCAAATACAGCAATGAATTGCAAAGTACAACTGAAACTTGTATGTGCTTCAGATGATTGAAAAAACCCCACAAATAAAACAAACACTCCTCTGGCCAGCACAAAGAGCACTTTCCTGAAAAATCCCTGAATATCTTACAAATCATAGTTACAATTTTATCTTTTTTTCTACAAGACTCCTCCTATACAAAACTTATTAAAAGATTAAATAACATTATATTTGGGCATTTTGTCTATATTACCAGATCAGAAGTGTTCCTGAGTTCCAATGTCAGGTTGTACATCATGTCCTGAGACAAAGCTGACTAATGTGAAATCAGTTCCTTTATAAATTTCTCATCCTCTGACTTCCTTTCACAACTTCTGTTTTTCCATGCTACATCCAGCAGAGGGAACATAAGCATCTACACGAGATATCTACATGATTTATCTATTTGTTATATATATATCGACAAGACATATGAGTTGGCATTGTGCATTCACAGCCCGGAAAGCCAACCATACACTGGGCTGCATCAAAAGAAGCATGACCAGCAGGTCAAAGGAGGTGATCCTGCCCCTCCACTCTGCTTTCATGATACCCCACTTGGAGTACTGTGTACGGTTCTGGTGTCCTTAACATAAGAAGGACATGGAACTGCTGGAGCAAGTCCAGAGGACAGCCACGAAGATGATAAGGGAGCTTCTCCTGTATGAAGACTGGCTGAGAAAGTTGAGGCTGTTCAGCCTGGAGAAGAGAAGGCTGCATGGAGACCTCAAAGCAGCCATCCAGTATCTGAAGGGGGCCTACAAGGATGCCAGAGAGGGACTCTTTATCAGGGATTGTAGTGATAGGACAAAGGGTAACAGGTTCAAATTTAAACAGGCGAAGTTCAGGTTAGATATAAGGAAGAAGTTCTTTACTCTGAGGGTGGAGAGGCACTGGAATAGATTGCCCAAAGAAGTGGTAAATGCTCCATCCCTGGCAGTGTTCAAGACCAGGTTGGACAGAGCCTTGGGTGGCATGGTCTGGTGTGAGGTGTCCCTGCCCATGGCAGGGGGGTTGGAACTAGATGATCTTAAGGTCTTTTCCAACCCTAAACATTCTACGATTCTATGAGCCCATATGACCACAATCTTGAACTAGACAGCTGAGGGACAAGAGGAAACTCTGAGGACTGCCCTCAGAAAGACAAAGATTGACAAACATCCAAAAGGAAAATTAAGTTTAGAAAGCTTAATTTTGGATATATTCCCCTCAAGCATTCACATTTTAAGTTAACATGTACTACTAATAGCAAAATGTGAAGCTCTTCTTCTATGGTTGTTGTATGGTGCTGCTGCATACATTAGTGACGTTACTCACTAGAGTAGAATTACTTACCACTTTTGCAGGCCCAGGCATTAAATCTGAGAGCTTTGCAAGCTGTTCCTGGACAAATCATGAGAAGGAACAATGGTGATATGTGTGTTGAATAAATTGTTTGCTGTGACTTATTTGTCCAGTCCTCATTTTAAGCCTAAATAAAGTATGTTGTCAGCACTCTCATAATAAATAGCTTCCCCACATAAAAGGCTTTTATTGGAGTTTCACCTGCTCTTGTTGCATAGGCACACCTGGTAAGCTTCTAGATAAATACCCTAAATATTAAAAAAAGAATATGAAGTTCAAGTGAGCTGAATAAAAAAGTTGTAAAAAGTCAGTTCTCAACAAAACTGTCTTAAAATATTAAATACTCTGATGCACAAATACAAATGAACATTTAAATAAACCTAAGAGGAATCTCTCTATAATCAGAACTAACACATAAACCTTTCACATGAGAGTGAACATGCTTTCTCTCTCTTTTATTTTTGGACCTAGAACTGCAGGTCTGAAGTTTTGTTTCTGAATTTGTTCTCATAACAAAACATCTGCAGTTAAAGGTTTTCATCTTACCAGTGCAGGAAGTTACTGTCTGGGCCGTGTCTCTGAATTTCATTCTGTTCGTTTTCTTATTTCAAAGCAAAATGTTTTGACTTCCCATGCCACCTGCAGAGTTTTTGGTACATATCTAACTGTCTCTGAATCTCTTTCCCAAATACAGAACAAGCTGTATCCATTATCCTGCAGGTTGGGTGTACCTCAGTAAGAACAGGTTCCACCGCTTTACCTTTTCTGCAGGTAAGGGGAATACCCAGAAAGGGGAAAATTTGGTTAACAAGTTCTAACCACTCTCCCTGCCAAAATGAAAAAAACAACAAAACAAACCACTCTAGGTAAAACTCTCTAAAATAAAAGTGAATTTGTAGTTTTATCAACGTATATGGTCTGCTTATTTAGCAGAAAAACATTTCTCAGAGAAAAATAGTGCAGTGAAAATGTTAGAACAAAAGAACTTTGCTGAAGGTTTAAGTGGAAATTCTGGTCTAAATTAATGAGACCAGAATCAAGGAAGTAAGAGTTTTTACTCTCCTTTTACTCAGATGAGGATTGGCTGAAGAGATGAGGTGAAAATCATGTTTAAACCTTGAGAATGCCAGTAAGACCAACAGATTTCTCCATCCTGTTTACTTAGTGAGTGGAGTTATCAATGAATAAGATTCAGACTATTTTTGTTGGGAATCTTTCAGATAGCATTCTTATTCCATTCTGATTCAATAATAATAATATTTGACAATAGTGATGCATTTGAAATAATTCTAACAGTAAATTAAACTTGCCAAATGCAGAGCTTTACCTCTTTATCCAAATTACACTATCATATGCATTTTGTGTCAAGAAATTAAAAAGCAATAATGACGAAGAGCTGTGTTTTGCTCATTTTCTTTGGGAGGATTATCAAGGAAGCGAGCACTGGTTTATGCAATTCTCAGGCAGGCAGGAATCTGATTTTACATCAACTGGAGACTTGCCAGCGTAAAACTTGTAGGATACAGTCCAAAGCGTTTTTTTCCAGAGCAATATGCAATACATTAGATTAATCTGGCTTCAGTCTTGCCAGCAGTTACTCCTGTGACTAGCTTCACACACTTGATTTCAGTAGGACTCTTCACAGGTGTTAAGCTAAGCATGCGTAACACAGTTTACAGGGCCAGTGACCATATAGCTCTGGAAAATACATAGCTATGTGGTTATATATAGGTCAAAAAATTAAAGATATATTTAAAAACAAAATTATATTTAAAAATACACTGAAATATGTGTTTTGTGTCTTGTTTCATTTCCTTTTCTGTTACTTTAAAAGGTATTAATTTTGGTTTCTGTTGAATATGTAAGACTGGTTCTGAAGACAGTATTATCATATAAGATATGAATACACATTAAATACATATACATACATAACAACTATATTTTCCTTAATTTGATCAAGATTAAAATAGAATCTGTATTCCCATGCTGTTAGTCTATGGCTTCTTCACTGACTTTCAAACTGCCAACCCAGTAATGAATGCCTCTTAAAGAGAAAAATATGCATGTTTTTCATACACTTCACAGTCTCCACATTTACTTAAAATAAATAAATTATGAAATAAATGCAGATAGCCTTTTTCTTTCCTCAGTATTTATTGTTATTTTGCCAGCTTCAAAGCAGGAATTGCAGGCACTTTAATAAATGCAGTAAGAACAAATATCTGAACTCACTCTGTTTTCTATATGTTTTGGTTTGCTTTACTGAACTGCTGTTTTGTAACTGCTCACTGTGTGCTCTCCAAATGAATAACAGTCCAGCAATTCTTACAGGAACTGAGTACTCTGTCCCTTTGTTTTTTAAGTAGAAACATCCTCCAAATATCAAAGCCACATTCACTGAAGGCTTTTTCTCTGCAGGTTTTTTTCTACAACTATGTGCATAACATATGGGAAAATACTGAGCGTAATAAACTCCTTGCCAGGACATCATACGAGTGAGGCTGTATTTTTGCTCCTGCACTGAGAACAGAACCTCCATATTTTGCCCCAAATTCCTTCTCCCTTGATTGTGCAGATCAAGGACTTGACTTATCTGGATGATAAGGCAGTTCCTCCCCTGACCCATATATCTAGATTTCCTACTGAAATCCACAAAGGGCTGCTAATCACCCAAGTCTTGTCCCACAAAGAAACTGGGATGCAGCCAGAAGGTACATCTGGACGCAGCCCTCCTGTGTTCTGTCATCAAGACGTGACTAAGTCATTTAGTGTGGTCTGTGTGAGATAGACTACCATATGCTTCAGTTCCCTGGAACACACCTTTTTTTTTAATGGCTGGAACGTATATCCAGAGGGAATTCAAAGATATTTGACATTTGTTCAGGATTTCTGGATGTCTGGCAACCTAATCAGAGCAGTAGTGGAGAAAATCTGGACATATCCACTCCACATGCACGTATCAACTTTACAGTGCATTTGCAATGAGGCCAACCAATCCACTATGCATGTGCTGCACAGATGGTCTGTGTGTACACTGTAAATATGATGTAAAAATTACTGAGAAGCACATGCACGGTTAGTCTGTAGCTTCCTGGAAGCCTCAGGCTCATTGCATTTCCCCTTAATATGTAATTGCATGGCAAACCTGTTTGGGAAATCCTCTCAGCATGATAGGAGGATATCCAGAAGCAGATGAAACATGAATCCGAACAGCAGAGTTACATCTTTACATCCTGGAAATGGTGCAGGACTTTGGGTGGGTAAGGAATACCTAGCACACTGACATACATATGCCTCCCTGATTACTACATGGCACCACAATGTCTCCTAGCTTTTGGAACAGCTCAAAAGAAGCCACTAGACCATGTTTCTTGCTTTGCCAAAATAGGTGACGCAGGCAATATGCAAGCATAACCAAGCTCAGACTACAAGATGGGCAATTTAACCCAAAGAGTTCTGCAAGTTACAGCAAAACCAGCTGCTTCGTCAACAAGCTTGCTCTGTCCTTGCCGAAAAAGAAAATAAATCATCACTCTCTTTTCACAAATAGCAGACAAACAAGCACCCACAGTGAACAGTTTGGGGAAAACAGGCAGTGTCAAAAAGAGGCACCCTTAGGGAACGGGCTGCAGCTCAAGGCTGGGAGAGTCAGAGGTACATATAAGAAGAAGTTGGGGAGGAAGGAAGAAGAAGCTAAACAAAAAACTTGAGAGCACCCTGTTCTGTAAATAAACTGAAAACTGCTTCAAAGAGATCAGAAATATTCTATGATGCAGTAGTACTATGTAACTGTTAAATGGTCAATTGGGAGTAATGTTATAGGCTCATAGGAGGACAAGTTAAGTTAATCGCAGGCTATTAGCTAGCCTGTAATCAGGTTTAAAGCAAGCCTTGCGCATCATAGGAGGCAACACAACGGATACATACCTAACTCCAGTGAAGGGCACTAAGCCAAAAAAACCTGTTTGCACAATGGCAGTTTTCTGTTGGACCCTCCTGAGAATTAGAATAATTTTCATGTAATCAAAAATACACTTAGCAAGGCATTTAACAATAAAAGATGTCATACTTCATTACAGAAATCAGATATGTTGTCCTAAATATATTCTGTATTAGTGTGTATAACATATGTGAATGTATATTCAGAAGTCCCTATGGCCCAAATTATTATTTGCTTAAATACATTACTTGAAAAAGAATTTGAATAAGATGGGATTATTTTGTCACTACTCATATTTAACATTGTGTTTACTATTTCTCTTCTGGCTAAAACCCAGTACACAGATTGTGACAATTGGATGATTTTATTGGATGGTTTTGATACTTATTTAATTTTTTATTTTTTTTTTTTTTAACACAGCAGAAAATTTGGGCGTAATTTTCTGGTATTATTGTCAAAACTGTATCTGGGAAAGAGCTGCATGCCAGGATTGTGGTCCTATATTGACAAAAAAGCATTGGAACTTGTGCAGCAGGTAAGTGCCAATGCAAACTAATAATTATCAGTTTAATTAATCTCTCTTCACATTTCCACAGAGCTATAACCATGAAGCAATATTCCATTACTTTTTGGAGCTGCAGATTATATTACAGTATCTCTTGGTTTAAGATCTTCATGAATTAAAGCTTCCCTGCTAGCTGCTAAGATCTAGGGGATTTTTCTTTCCTTTTCCACCACCGTCCTGAGCCAGAATACCCTCAGATCCTCAGAAAACATCTCAAAACATAGTAGGAGATGGCTAAGCACCAAAAGGTTTGCCAGTTGTGTTTAATTATGATTCTAATAGTTCAGTTGCTTTTCTAAACATGAAGAGTACATAGCCAAAAATCTTTTATACTGGTAAGCCTACAGTAACAGGCCTTTCACAAGATTTCCAATAGTTACTTTAGAAACAGGCCTAAATCCAAGTCAGTGAAATCTGATGCCTGTGCTTCACAGATTGGATTAAATTCTTAAATTCTTGTACTGTCCAGGGTAAAAAAAAAAAAAAAAAAGGAATTTTCATAGCCTTACATTTTTATACCTCTGTTCCTGCTACTGCCCAATATAAACAAGACTAAAAGTATGCAACAATTTTTTTATTAGTCTAGTTTACACATAGGCTAAATCCAGTTTATGCTAGATTTAAAAAAAAAAAAAAAGAGAGAGAAAAAAAGAAATCAGTTGCAACCTCTCCAGTTAAGAAACAAGTACTGGAATCTAAAGAAAATGTGATGTGATCTACTCAGAATTTCTATGCAGTTTTGAGCAAATTAATTAACCTCTCTGTAGCCTGGTTTCTGCTAAGTTTAAATAGGAGTACAATCTTTTCTGCTTTCAAAGAAGACAGAGAAACACATTGTATTGTAAAATCATCCTATGATGTAAGACGACACAGTCATTTAAATATTAGAGTTCTTGTTGAACATATATGTTCTATTGATCTAGGTACAGTGGACGTAAAATCAGTATATATTTACAGTGTAATAAAATGTAGAAATACGAAATCTATTTCAATTCTTTTTGATGAGCGAGAGAAGAGAATCTTGCTTTTTTTCATGAAACACAAAGGAAATTCACTGAGGCGAAAAAAAAAATACCCAAACTTTCAAAGAACAGTTCAGTTTCAACTTGAGCTAATACAAACAAGGAAATTTGCAATTGAAGTTGACTTCCAATATCTATGCCCAACAGGGTGCCTCCTGAATCACTTCCTTAATGTGCCCCTATTGTGTCTTGGAGGGCAGCTGGCCTGTGAATTTCCTTATTATTAGCTTATGTCCCACTGTTAATTCTCTTATTCTATTACGATGATTTTAGCTATTACATTTAATTTCCTCTTTTCATGGTACAGGTATGACCCCAGAAGGACAAACTGCCCCCTACCATGCAGACTCACTGAGACTCAGTTATCTTCTGACGAGCTCATGTGGCATTGTCCTATTGACAGTTAACGTGGAAGAGACAGATTCATTACAGCTCAGCTTTTATTTACTGACCCTTTCCATCCTTTTGAAGTAAAAGATCTGAAAGATCTGAAATATCTGAAATTTCTTACCCTCAGCAAGACACTTGCAGAAAAAAAAAAAAAATAGTTTGGTCTTTTTTTACATAACTCAAAGTATTTATTGTCAGATACAAAAACTTTTAGTCCAGTACTTTTTATAAAAATATTCCACTTGTTTTGCATTCAAATCCTGAACCCACTATCTTTGCTTTAAAAATCTCTGCACATTCAAGTCTCTAGTTTATATTCACCAAGCACTTTAACAATAACCCATATTTTAGTTGAATTGGCTGAACTACTGAGTGGCCACAGCCTCAGTGGTCTCCTTGACTCTGTTTTTATGCACCTTGCAGTGAACCAGAGATTAGGGTGTTCATTTAGTCCTCTGTCATTACAATATTCAAGCTTACCAAAAGATTACCTGAGATGCTAGGTCAGCCAGTTATTCACAAAAGTGAATGGCATGGGCAGTTAGACCTACATGCTGGAGCAAAGTCCGTGCCTTGCAGGAAACGTGGGCCAGGACATGGTGCGGTCTCTCTGCACACTTTCTTGTGAAGGGGAACATTGTTTCTGCTCAGGCAGGCCTGACTCTTTCCTCACTTTGGTGCTTCCTTCCTATTTATTGAAGTTGAGAGCTCAATAAAAAGTCTGATAAGTAACGCAGGATCAAGAGTGCCTTTAAATGATTTTGAAGCTTCCCAAGGAAGTCGGTTCTTTCAACACTCTGGTTACTCAAAGATAACTACCTTCATGAGTATGTGAAGTATGGAAACCTACAGATCAAAACGAGTATTCAGATAACAGGCCTGAGATGGTGCAGGATTTATCTTAGATTTGACTAGCTTGGAGTGGGTAGTGACACAAGATCAGATGAAGTATTTTGAAGTGCTTGAAATTGAAATAAAAATTTATCTTTGCCCATGCTATGGCATTGCCATCCTTAATTCTCATGGTTTCATAGTAGTAATGATGAAAGCTTATCTTCCAGTGTAAAAGAGCTTGTCTGCCTTGCACTACCACCTGAAATACCATAAGCATTTGAGCCTAGTAATCCCACCTCACAAAGTGGATTGGTTTTGGTGTGCCTTGCTGTTTTATTTCAATAAGCTAGCTAAATATATAGTGTAAAGAGGCAAAGGGGCAATGGAGGAGAATGAGTTTATAGCCTTGTAGTTAGCGGTTTTTTAGACAGGATCTGGGCGTTGCTCCAATTAATATTTGATTTATTTCCTGCAAAGCGTAAGCTTTTAGCAGAAGAGTGCGAAAGAGACCTTTATCTTTCTTAAGGGGTATTTATTATCTTAAAGGGGTTAAAGCATCTAACTGTCAAATGAGATACTTAGGCAGAAACCCTATTGCAGGCAAAGAATAGAAATTTCAGGATGAATATCTTTCATCCTGAATCTCATGATTACTGAAGGAGACTTAGAAGAGTCAGAGGGATTCCATCGATACCTCAATTTTTTTTCCAGAAACAAAAGACAGCCACACATCTATGCATATAGAAAATGGCACCCAGCTATAGCCCGTGTCTTCTGAATTTCGTGTTGGCTACCCTAGATTGCTTCATATTTCACTACAGATTTTGTGATTCAGGTTCTCAAGAGTTTGATTTGTAACATACCCTGAGTATGGAGGAAGGTATGATTCCAGTAGGTAGCAGGACATCTAAGAATTAGTCATTTTAATAACAAAATCCTTTTGTGACTTTAGTTCAAAAGATTATTCTCATATTTAAGAGATATTTCAGCTGAATATCTTAAAGGATTTAAATAACTACTATTTGTAAAAGTGGGACAAAAGGAATCCAAATTTCATTGATTTCTGCTAACTTCTCAATGTTCCAAGGCAGTATATTTTTGCGTTATGCAAATGTCAAAGCCAAGATCTTTTTCTGGAGTCTGTGTTTGCTTACATCTTTATATAGTGTACAACCCTAATGATTCTATGATTCTATAAGAAGCAATCCTGTGACGAGGTACTTTATGACAGGCGAACAGGAAGACATGCATTTTTAACAGAATACTTACAGACAACATGATATTTCTATGAGGGGAAAGTTTCATATGAAGAGTCAGCTGTGATGTATTTCAATCTCAATAAGATCAAATTAGTAGTCTTTTCTCCAATATTTGACAACATTTTGCTCACTTGAGACCTACACGTGGCCTAAAATCTTGCCTCCCCCAACTTTAGTATAGTCTTTGCTAAATAATGTTCTCTTTCAATCTTTATCTCGCTCCCCTAACACACCTTGTAAGTATTTCTTCGTAATGGCTTCCTTTCAGAAAGCTGCCATTTCTTTTTTATAAAACTATTTTAATATACATACAGTATCTTTCACCCAGTAATACCAATAATGATTTTGAATTTGAACTTTACACATGGCTGCAACTGTAGTTTAATATTATACTGAGGCATTTTCTAGTCCTATAGAAAATTAATCTTCTCTGTGTTTGCAGTTTTATAATCTCCAATCTCACAGTTCAAGAACTATGTAAGCTGGAGCTAGATCATATAAGTATGCATATATATTTGTATATTTATGAACAATGTTGTAGATAGGTATATAAAATATGCATAATACATTTCTCTCAAATATTCTGGCTCTCTGAACCCACAGAAAAATATTTTACCATAAAAAGGAGTTCTATTTATTCAACAGACATCAGTAGATTCAAGACTAACTGCATAGATATGCAAAAGATCATTTTCTACAAGGTTCAGAACTTTTATGGCCACTCTGGTAAATAAAATTCAATGGGGACAGAAGAGAGGTTGAACACACCAACCATTACATAACTTCCCCAAAAGGCTAAAACATATCTTGAGCAATTTAAGTAATTAGATTCCACACCATATGTATATAATATAAATTCTAGTTAATGATAATGGAAAGAAAAAAGGAAATGTCAGATATTTGATGGTTATTTCTTATTAGCTTTATTTTTCCTCTTGCAAAATTGAATTCTGAGGATGAAGTATTAAATGTAAGACGTTAAATTAATACATAGCTTAAATTCAGCTTTTAAGAATGACTCATGACAGTTTCCCCACAAAATTCTCAGTGCTGGCATCCTAATACAAAATGGAGAAAGAAATTGTCAAATTCATACTAACATACATTGTCTTTTTGGTACAAGGAAGAAGGTCACATTAAGGGAATCATAATGTTTTAACAGTTACTGCCAGGCCAGGTCTTGCTCAGTGTGCTTGTAGGCTCATCTAGGTGGTTTTTAAGTCACTGAGGAAAGGCCATTTATTTCTGCCTTGACTGTTGTATCTGGCAGAGGATGCTTGCTTTGTTGTACCTTAAAGTACTACATGAAATAGAGGGACAGGAGTTGCTGCAGAGGCATCAACAAAGAGTTAATCTGTACTACAAACTATCTGCCTGCATAGAGGATCAGAATTCACTTTATTCAATGAAAATATAGTCTTTTCCACAAGGTCGCTTCCTACCCAAACTGTTCCATGATTTTATGATATGCTCCTGTCTGAACTCCTTGATCTTCCCCCTTCCTATCTTTCTTTTCTCAAAAAAAAAAAAAAAAACAATCCAAAAACAACCCGGGGGGGGGGGGATCCAATCAAAACCAGACAAATAAAACCTGCTTAAAATAAGTGATCTGTGAGAAGGACTATCCATTCCAGAGTTGTATATGAATAAACAAACATTTTTTGCAGATTTATTTTCTGGCTTCTAGGCCTCACTCCATAGTATTCCTTCATGATGTGATCATGAACAGCTTGCAAAACAGCATCTCTGTAATACCTCAAAGAGCCAGAATCTGTGTGGCCCATTTCTACCTTTCCTCACATTACTGGCTGTGGATTTGCTGGTATGTACTACTAGCCAGAATCTGGCCTCAAATCTAAAGCTCTGTTTTAGTATGTAACCTATATAGTCGCATGGGACTCTGAGTGTTAACGTGTCAGCCACAGGGGGAGAACACTTAGAGATCCTTAGGAGCATTTGTTCAGAGACCTCTTATTTCTGTGGATTTAAACATAAATTAATATATTTTCAAAACGAAAAGGAAAAAAAAAATAAAGAGCAATAAAAAATTCCTCAAAACCTTCATCATCTGAACATGGCAGGAAGCAAGATACAAAGAAGGGCTTGAACAAAAGTATTATCACGGTATTGTATATTTACACATGAAAAAATCATAGCACAGCAAGCCAGAAATTTTACTTGTTAATTCAGATGAAACCTGACAGCTCAGTGAAAACCTGAAGATGAATAAATACTCCAAGATCAATACCTAAATCCATTACAGAGAGTTCACAGAACTGCAGCTCAGCAGAGAGCTTTCTGTGTTCCCACTTCTGCACAGCTTCTTGTCTCCTGGATCATGCCAGCTTCAAGATTGACTGCCTGTTCCTCTTCAGAAAACACCCTCCCTTTCACTAAAATGCACCACAGGAACACTACAAAGTCTAGCCTCCAGCTGCTGCAAAAAGAAGGGGTCTGTCCTCTTACTGAGTCTACTGCCTTGACCACAAATCACAGATGAAACTCTGGGTAGTAGATTTTGCTCATGTGCAAGTTGCAGCAACTTTCCAGAACAGAACAAATCTAACAAATGGAGTAAGCTTACAGAAGGAAGGCTTTGGCAAAAGAAGTCCTGAGGTGACGTCTGTGGAGTGATGCACAGAAATGCATCTGCTCTACTTGTACCCAGGGCTGGTCGCACACATAGCTGTGTGCTGTGTGGCACTGGAGACTGAATTGCTCTGGCTTGTGATAACAGAGAGAAAAGCCATGTGAAAGTCCCCAGAGACTCTCCAGTAAACCCGTATCTCTTGAGGTACCTCGAGTCTCACAGGCCTTATCAGCTCACATTCAGTGCTCTCCTAGTGCTCTTACAAGGACCTACAAATCATGAAGACCGGGGGGCCTCCAGGTGTGCAACACATCCATGTCAGTGAAATTTCCTATCTGTGGAGGCATGTCCTTAATTTTTCTCCCAGTTGTTTCATCTTAACAACTCTTTGATCGAGAGGTAACAATGAATCTGAAAAAGAAAAAAAAAAATCCTACACTTTGGGAAAGTTTTGATACAGATCCAGAATTTCTACCCTGAAGCAGATCATTTGTACTGTTCTTTAGCAGTCTTGAGTGATCAAATCACTGTTTCTTCTGATCCAGAGGTGCAAACATACATATTTATGGTTCAAATTTACTAGGTGTGGAACTTGCATGCAAACAAATCCTATTTACATATTGATTCCTCAAAACCTCAAATATTTTTCCTTTGGAAATAATCCAGTTTCATATCATACATAATGCAAGGAGAAGGAAAAAACAAAACAAAATAAAACAAAACCACACCACACCAAAAAAAGCCTAAAACTATTCTAATACTTTGCTGTCCTAAAAGAAAGCAGCTTAAACACTTTAGAATGGAATACCAGACCTCCAGCACAATAGTGCAATGGGCAAATGCCAGATCTGCACTTAGAAATCCTAAACGAAACCAGTCTGTAAGTAACCTGAGAAAGTCCATAATACACTTCTTACAACTGGAAGTGACTTGTTTTCATATCTGGGAAAAAAAAACCAAAACCATACTTACAATCTGAAGAGGTAAATGGTAAATTGTTATGATGCTTCCTTTTTTCTTTGTTTTCAGTTCCTCAGATACATTCATAACCACAAAAAATGATGATATGATGTAGTAAAGCTGAGAGTTTGAATCTCAGGATTTGTATATTAAGCTTTGGAAGGGATTTCTTTTTTTTTTTTTTTTTTTGCAGAGAGAAACTAGACCTACTTATTTGTGCCCCAAGTTATATTTCAGTGACTAGAAGCAGTGTCCTAGAAATACATAAACTCAGTTATCACCATGGACTTTGTTCTTAGGGATGCTAAGTTGGTGCAGATCTCTTTATGATCTCTGTAGTGTTGCACAGGACCTAGTGTAGCCTTAATTAGACCTGAAACATACCAGAAGAGCAAAGGAAGAAAAGGATAACATTGTATGCCATGATATATGTGAATATACTTTACAAAACTCTTAACAATCAAATAGATATCCAAACAAAAAGGGTAAAGATCAACATAAGGATTTAGTCATGTGGTGAGTGCCTGAACTAATGGAAGGCATAACCCTAAATCCTAGCATTTACCATCAAGAGTCTCATCAGCTTGCCAAGAGCACAGAAACTTCTGAGACTTTTCCATTTTGGAGACATTGTATGTTCTATGCCATCAGTGGAAATAAACCTTAGCATATATAAAAATTTTAAGAGGAGTGGGTCCTGGGACCACAGCTCTAAGCCTTATGGCATTATGCTGTGGTAGCAGTGCCATCTGGCTGATTTTCAACTGGACTGGCTGCTTTTGCTACTAATGTGCCAGTTGGCATTACAGGGGCGCGAGTTAATCTAAGCACATTCAGCAGCTACATGTCTTAAGGTGGCTGGTTCTTTTGGACATCAAAGGTAGTAGTGTTAATTGGGCCTAGGAATAAAACATACATGAAAGAGTTTGGTAATATTTTTTGCACATTTATATTTTGTGGGGGAATTTGCTTTTCTCTCATTATACTCTGAATTCAGTCTCTGGGAGAAAGGCAAGAATGTTAAAACCACATAGGTCTGCCTAGCTCACCAGTTGCGCTATTTTTTCATGCTCCCGGGACACAAAGATCCAGTTCTGATCTGTTTTTGCTGACTTCAACAAGAATAGAAATAAGGCCTAGGGTCACTGTTTCCTTGTTGACTTTTTCCTCATATTTTACATTTGAACTCAATTTGAGATAAACTTTGCCCTCTGGGGAAGCAATTACAGATAACACTAAAATCAACATAAATTAAAACCTGATCATATTTATGACGTCACCAGTTTGTGAATTATGCTCCCCATGTGAAACTTTTTTTCTGCTTAGTTTTAGAAGGGTTACTGCTGTGTATATTCTTATATGTATAAACAGAAATACTGATACATCAAACAGAATCATTCTTCTTTGTAGAGTGATTTTTTTATCTATACAGTACTGGTAATGAATAATCTCAATCAGGAATAAGTTTTCTTGGCACCCAATTCCCCTCAGTCTTTGGATCCATTAGTGAAAAGTTATTATATGCATTCTGTCTTTTTTTTTTAAGAAAGCACAAAATCATTTTTATACCCATAGTAATGTTTATGCTTTGGAATAAATCTGCGAAACAAGACAAAAGGAAAAAACCCACACATTTAGGAACTACCTTTTAAAGAAGAAATTTAAACATGAAGCAAATAAACAAATCTTCTTTATATAGATGAAATTACTTTTCCTAAAATTAACACAAGATATGAAAAAAAAAGAAGAAAAAATAAAATAAAAAGAAATAATATATATATCAGGAATGCTTTATTTTATTTTACTTGTAAAAGAAATATTTACCTCTGCTTGACCAACTGGAACAGTGAACATGGAAACTCGAGGAATAGTAGAAAGCCGATATACAAAAGATCTGAAGGTCATTCTTTGCCATCCTAAATGCAAGATAGCTCTCTACAGTATGCCCCTGAGAGTTTGATCCAGTCTGATTTTAAATAAATCAGCTGAAACCATTTTTTCCAACCTCTCTAAGGAGACTATTCCACTGTCAAATAAACATGCTTGTGAGTCTCAGATACAGAAGTTATTCAAGCATTAGTATTAAAAATTAGAGTCAAAGGGAAAATAAACTGAATAAAATGTTATGTATAGTTTTGGTTTGCTACCCAGATTTGGTTAGAGTTAACAAAACATAATGAATGTGCATGTAAGCTCTCAGCAGGACGCCTGACAAGACCTAATTGAAGATTCGGGGCTGAAGCAAAATAGTCTTGTCAAGGAGTGTAGATTTTGAAAGAAGTGGATTTCTGAGTAGAAATTTCTGAAAACATTTTCATATATTTAGACATCTCTTCTCCAAAAGGAGGAAGAGAAAGTATGATTGTGGTTCATCTCTCCCACAGAAGTCCAGAGACCTCTTTTTTCCCCCTATAAAAATAAAGATGTGCCTTTCCCTTGGGTTAGGTAACATGTAATCACTATGATGTGAAATCAAATCCTAATTAAAGTTAATTCGTTGGCATCTTACAGATAAATTCATTGCATACAGTAAATTCTAGCTACCATACAAGCTCTCAGGCATACCTTGTTGCCCTAATGCATAAGAGCCCTGGTTTTTCGCAGTGTTTTATGCAATTCCACCCAAGTGAAAACAGTTTTTTTCCAAAGAAGTGATTCTAAAATTTGCAGCCCTAGGCATATAAACAGCAATAGCTGAGTGCCCGCTGCATCTCTCACACGAGCCTGGGTAGGGAGTGTGCCTCAGGATATTCCCACTCACCATGACTGTGGGTTTGTAGAGGCAAATCGCAACAGATATAGCACTCGCCCAGCTGAAGGAGGTGAGAGACCAAGGTGGTCAGGAAATCATGGGCAAATTTGTGGGTAAGCACCCCACACCACACACCTGACTTGTTAGGAGCACGGAGGAGACAGGAAAACATCATGGGGTCTGGACTTATCAGACTGTGTGCCCTGACTGCTTATGTGGAGCACATGGGAAGGATGAAGCTTTCCGGATGCTTCAGGTGGGTTGGGTGTTCTGAATACTTGCCAGATGGCAGTCCCACACTAACATGGTGCAAAGGAAAGATCCAAAGGAGGAAGGGGAGAGGCCACAGACTGTTCCACCCACTGACAAGCAGCCAGGAAAATGCTGTCCCATGGGCAGGATCAGCTGCAACCCCTCAGCTTAGAAGATCTCCCAAAAGGAGGAGCAGGGAGCCTCTGCTAAGGCTCTCCCAGCTTTTTCTTGAAAACTCCCAAGTCAGGCAAGGTTTTCGCTGACACTGCTTTCTTCTACCTGGAGCTGGCTGTGAGCAGCCAGCTAAAATCTTACCCTGTTAGCAGTGGGTACCCCCTGCAGAACAGCCTCCTCTTACACCCATTCCTAATAAAAAGGCTACAGACTAAAATACAGCATCTTGAAGCTATTTTCTCCCATTCTGGAGGAATCCTTCATCAATTGTTTTGGACAATTTAATAATTGTCTGCAGCACAGTTGTAAGGCTGAAAATCTGGCCCGAAATATCAGTTTATTTTGTCTTTAGCACGTTCCTAATTTGTCAGTGCAGACTGGTCTTACTCACAAGGGGGGAAAGCTATTTTTGTGCTGTTGCCAAGATACTACTGGCACTAGCAGACTGATCAGATAGCAGCTGTCAATAGCTGTGACAAAGTAACATGATGATTCAAAGAAGGGAATTTAAATCACATATAACTAACAGTGGTACAGAGCCTTCCTGACATATCTCCCGCGTGTAAATGTCTTGCCTCTGCCTGGAAAGTTGGGCAAGTCAGTCCCATTCCTTCACAAAGCTGGCAAAGGGAACAACCTGGAGCTATCATTCACACACCCCATCACAGAACCTGTGCTTCATAGCTAATGTAGATTCCCGTAGAAGGGTACAGTATAGCTTGAAGGCAACTATAAAGATGGATTTGAGGAGCACTATACTACCTGAAAGAATGATGGTACAAACAAGCTAGGTTCGAAAGGCTTTGAGAGCATAAGCAAATGCAGAAACACAGAAGGGGTAGTCATACTTTATGCAATCATATGCAATCTAAACTTTAAGGGAAAGCTTAACAAACACAAAACAGAAACATTTCATAAAAGCAAGATTCTTTACCTTTATTGCCTGCTCTTCAACAGTAAAATCTAATAATGCATTGTGCTCTCTTCAGAACTTTTTCCAGAATAGCAATTTTCAGTATAAAATGCTGCACTTAAAAATACATCCAATTTAAAAAAGACATAGTGGGAAAAGGAGTCTGGATTTGTTTGGTCTTTGCACAAAAACTGAAGAATAAGCATTGGGAAAAATAACGCAATTTACATTCGGTAATGAAAATGTTTTTAACAGAATGTATACATGCTTTGCATTTATATGTCTGTAGCTTGGCATATAGAGTGTAAAGAAATAATTTCCCAATGATACTAGCTGTTACACTAGTGATTCTGCACCCACATAAAAATGTAAAATGTATCTCCTGATTGAGCCGTATACACTTAAAATGTAAAATCCCTGTCCAAAAAAAAAAGGTCCAAAGTCAGCTTGCAAAATGGAAAGTACAAAATAAAACTAAATGCTACATGAATAGATTTTTAAACAGAAACTTTTTATCTAGGTATAATTAGTGTAATACTTTTGAAATATAATCACAAAAAAATTGAGTTGTGTTTCTCTATGTGTATGTATATAAGCCTATGTGTTTATACATGTACGTATGCTGCATATACAGACACACGGTCTATAGACTCATATAATAGACAACATTAGGATCAGTATGATACTATTCCTGAAATGTGTATCTTTTGTCTTCCTCTAAGGCTACAGATACCAGTAAGCAAGATATCATTCCAGTACTTTGTACCTTTTCAGTGTCAAGGGAAAGTTTAACATATAAGCAAAAGAGAATACATAGCATTTTGTTGACAAAACACCCCTGTAAAATGCTGTCAAATGAGATAAACAAGGATCCTGAATGTCTCTGGGATGACAGTGAAACTTGGA
This sequence comes from Strigops habroptila, assembly GCF_004027225.2. Taxonomy (NCBI): domain Eukaryota; kingdom Metazoa; phylum Chordata; class Aves; order Psittaciformes; family Psittacidae; genus Strigops; species Strigops habroptila. The sequence goes on along the minus strand of NC_044278.2, from coordinate 66,439,230 downwards.
TCAAGCAGCAGAGTTGGGAAACTCCTTTCTGCCAAATGAAGATTCCCTCAGACAAGCCTAGATTTGGAAGGCCCTGAAGTTGCCAGAAAGTTTAAAACTCTTCAGCTGCCACTTCAGCATTTTTGTGGAAAATCATAATTTTTGCCTCTGCTCCTCAACACAGACCAGAATTCACAGGCAGCAATATTAAATATTTGGTAAGTGCAGAGCTTTCCTTTAGTAAGACTTTTCAGCTATATCATCCCTTCTGCTTAGTAAAGCAAGGGTAAAGATTATGTTACTGTATTGGGTTTAGGTGGCAAGGTCTGGGGAGCGAAGGTGGGAGCTGTAGGGCTGGTTTCTGTGAGAAGATATTATAGATGCCTCATGTCAGACAGAACAAGTGCCAGCCAGCTCCAAGACAGAGCTGCTGCTGGCCAAAGCCAGGCCAACCAGGTCCATTGATAGTGCTTCTGTGATACCGTATTTCAGAAAGGGTAATCCACTGCACAGCAGCTGGGTGAGAGGAGTGAGAAGATGTGAGAGAAACAGCCCTGAAGACATCAAGGTCCATGAAGCAGGAGGGGAAGCACTGAAGGAAAGGTTCCCCTGCAGCCCGTGGTGCAGATCATGTTGGTGCAGGCAGTGCCCCTGCAGCTCATGAACTCCACAGTGGAACAGATATCCACCTGCAGCCCACAAAATACCCTGCACTGGAGCAGCTGGATTTGCCCTGAAGGAAGCTCGTGCCCATGGTGAGCCCACGCAGGAGCAGTTTTTCTGGCAGAACCTATGACCTTGTGAGGGATTCATGCTGGAGAAGTCCATTCCCAGAGGACTGTACCCTGTGGAAAAGAACCATCCTGGAGCAGTTCATGAAGAACTACAGCCTGTGGAAAGGATTTTCATTGGAGAAATTCATGAAGGGCTGTATACCAAGGGGAGACACCATGCTGGAACAGGGGAAGGTGTTGTTAGTTTTTGTTCTTATTTCTCACTATCCTACCATTTTGCAATTATTTGCCAATAAATTAAATTATTTGCCCAGACTGTTTTTCCTGTGATTGCAATTAATAAGTGATCTCCTTGTCATTATCTCAACCTCCAAACCTTTCATTATATTTTCTCCCCATGTCCTGTTGAGAAGGGGGGGTGATAGAAGTTGGTGGGCACTGGCGGCCAGCCAAAGTCACTGCACTACAGTTATTAAATTTGCCAAAATTTCAAAGTATAAGGACAACATTTGTACTGATTCCATAATGCAGGTGGAACAACAAATAACTGTTGAATCATATGATTCCTGGAGCATTTTGTTTTGCTTTGTTTTGTTGTTTTACTGCTCTGCACAAATGCCTAGCAAAATGCTGCAAGGCAGTCTCCAGTGAAATCAACTGACATGGTGGAAACTTTTACACTTGGATCGATTCCTAAGCAAATAGGAAACTTCTGATGATGCCTCCTCAGAGAGGTTTTTCAAAGAGCTAGGGGAAAAAAAAAAAAAAAAGAGAGAGATAATTTAAACAACCATCAGACCAGAAGTGACAAATTTGCTCTCCTAGCACTCATCCTGCAAACCAGTTTTTTTTGCATTCATTTTGAACACAAAAAGTGTGTGATCACTTATCATCTTAAGTTAACCATCGACTTGGTTTTATAAACTCATTTAGCAGCAAACAGGAATGAACACTAGTTCCTGATATCACATTACTACTTGTTGACAAGAAAAAGCAGAATTAGCAAAATAAAGCATCACAGAACAACATTTGAATGTTATTTCTTAAAAACTGAAGTTGTACGAGTAAAACCAGAAATCCAGGAAAGTATTCCTGTTACTTTGGATTGGTTGATTTTAAGTTAAATTTCCTTTATAAAATAAGAATTACCTTAGTTTAAGGTGGTTGTTAAGAAATAATGATCAGCCAAAGGATCCTCAGTTGGCCATTAATTTGCAAGACATTTCCTTAAATCTTTGTTGTTTTCTTTGCTCGTAAGTATGCCAGCATAGAATCTTCTTTTGGAACATATCTGGGTGAAAATAGAGACAGGTAGGACAAAAGACCTTCAAACTGAAGTCATAAGACTGAACAGATGAAAATGCCTTGGGTTTATGTAGGAGTTTAGAACATGACATTCCAAAATTCTGACTCAGGCTCACATGTTTCAGGTGTGCCAGAAACCACCCTTGCCTTCAATTTCCCACTGGGAAAAGGTAACAATAACATTTACTCATCTCATATGCCTGTCAGAAGGAAATCCCACATATTAAGTGTCAAGAATGGAAGCCAGTGTCATATTTTTCAGCTTTTAATACCACCCCACAGAAAGAGACAGGGTCCAGGTAGACTGAGAATTTTAAAAGCCTAAGAGGCATAGGAAGAAACAAGATTTATGGGTCCTAAATAATTCTTGGGGGACAACAGAAAACAAAAGTAATATTGTAACATAAATGCATACAGAAAGTCTCTCTGAAGTGTACTTGAATATCAAGCTTGAACTTTGCAGAAAGAAAGCGGTGGGAAGGAAGAACTTTATTTTGGAAGCGTTGCAAAGACTCTGTCTGGCAAATTCAGGAATAGTAGAACTACAGAAAAAAAGTGAGAGAGAAAACTAGTGCCACTCTGGAAGGATCGATAGCCACTGGTTAGGTCATGTACCTGTGACACTGGTGACCTGGAGTAAAGTAGGTGCTTTGCCTTGTCTGACACAAAGCTGGACCTCTGCTGTCCGAATATCTTCACTAGTTCACTGCTCTGTAATCTCCTTTCCCATTGCATTGTCTGGTTTTGAGCAGACAGTGTACCCTGAACCTCTCAGACTCATCTGAACAGCCTTGATCATGATAAACTAATCTGTTTACAATCATAGTAAAACCCCTACAAATATTGTGCATAGTAGGCAACAAGGTGTCTGCACAGTTTTATCATTGCCTGACCTTCCCTTCACAATTATGTTCTTCCCATCCTGCTGTTTCCTCCACCTGTTATCCTAGCTCTCTATTGTTGTGCCATATCTGTCACCAGAGTTAAAACCCTCTGAGCACAGAATATACCAGTCTATGTACCTAGCGTATTTTGGGTGATGCCACAACATACACAGCACTCAAAACATCAACAATAGCTTCACGATATCTATATCGTAAACTTTTGCAAACTGAGTGTTTGCGTGATAGTATTTGGTTGAATCACATTAATTGAACTCACTGTTTTCACAAGCACAGGTAGTTAGTGCTCTTGCCAAAACATCTTAGCCTTTGATGCTGCTGTAATATTCTCTAACCTTGTTCTTGTATCACACCCTATAATGTCTTTTTGTTTTGAAGTGCAAGGGTTTATTTCCACTGAAACAAGCCATCCTCTGACGTCAATAGACTGAAGTTTAGGAGAACAAAAAAGAAATTGCCTAATGGTAGTAGGAAAAAAAAAAATAGAAATGAGAGACTTATGAATGACATCTTCCTACAGAAGAGGAAAAGATAAAGACCTGAAATAATAGTAACCAGATGACTACTCATTAATTGCCCTGTCAGCAGTTCAAGACTTTCCAAGTCTATCAACAGATGGACAATTACACTGGTTATTTTCCTCCATACACACTTTGGAGTTCTGTTTAACTCCTTGTATATGCTTTTACATTGGTTTTGGAAAATGGCACTACTTCTGAAGGAAAACATTAACACTTTTATTTAAATTAAATCGTAGAAACAAAGAACAGTTGAGATTGGAGGGGCCCTCTGAAGGTCTTCTGGTCCAAACTCATTCCTCAAACAGGGGCGCTTAACGCCAGTTGGCCAGGACCAGGTCCAGACAGCTTTTGAATATCTCCAAGGGTGGAGACTCCACAACCTCCTTGGGCAACCTGTGCCAGTGCTTGGTCTCCCTCACAGAGAATAAGTGTTCCCTGATGTTCAGACAGAACATCCTGTGTTTCAGTTTGTGCCTATTGCCTCTGGTCCTGTCAGAGGGCACCACTCCAAAGAGCCTGGCTCAATTATTTTAGCAACCTCCTTTCAGGTATTTATACACATCGATAAAATCCTCCTGAGACTTCTCCAAGCTGAACAGTCCCAATTCTCACAGCCTTCCATCATAGAAGAAGTGCTACAATCCCTCAGTAATCTTCATGACTCTTCACTGGACCCTGTCTAGTATGTCCACAGGGAGCCCAGGACTGGACACTGCACTCCATTTGTGGCCTCACCAGTGATGAATAAAGGGGAAGGATCACCTCCTTCAACCTGGTGACAATGCTCTGCTTAATGCAGCCCAAGAGGATGTTGGCCTTTTTTGCCACGACGGCATACTGCTTGCTTATGTTCAAATGGTGCCCACTAGGAATCCCAAGGCCTTTTCTGCCAAGCTGTTTTCCAGCTGGTCAGCCCCCAGCATGTACTGGTGTATGGGGTTGTTCCTCCAAAGGTGCAGTATTTTCCACTTTCCCTGGTTGAACTCTATGAGGTTCCTGTCAGCCAGTTTCTCCAGTCTATCAAGGTCAATTTGTATAGCAGCAAAGCTGTCCACAACAAACCCACACAATCACTGTGGCACAAGCATGAAGTTTCTCATCTTACAATACAAAACCACCATCCATCAAAAAATGTTAGTAAAAGCAGTTACCAAAATTTCTACCTAATAAATAGGACAAGAAGATAAGTAGGAATCTAGTTCATTAAAGAAAGTTTATTTTTCTCATCAGTAAATCACATTTTCTCTGAACTAGTATCAATCAAGAAAAGCATCAATGTTTCACAGTAAGGCAACTTAGTAGGAATTTATGAATGTTGGGAAGTGGCAAAGTAGAGTAGATACTGTCTTGTTCAGCCTGACTGGTTATACTGCCAGCTGAATATGACTATATTAATTATGGGTATTTTACTTTTTTTTAACACAGTGTTTCATGCCTTTATGCAACAAACTGTAGTAATAGATAAAATGCAGCCTTGAGACCATGACTGCATAGGGTCTCATCTTGCCTCTTAACATAAGAAGGATGCTATCAACTCAATGAAAAGACCTTAACTCAGTGAAAAAACCTCCGTTAATGTGGGAGGTTAATTTGGAATTTATGATTGACTTCTTGAGTAGATGCCCATATTCTCAATTCTAAAGTGTGTAATTTGGAATAAAGACCCTTATTTTAGAGTCAGAGGATGTGATTTATCTCATTTAGCTTCAGACATCTACAGCTGAGATGTTTATAATCAAACAAGTCATCTTTATACTCAAATAGAAACATAGAGATGCCCAGAGGATGTGATTTATATGCCCCATTTTAGATATCTACCTTTAGAATAAGATGAATCATATAGTAGAAATGAAATTGATTATTAAAGGAAGTCTGAATAAGTGGTTCAGTGTGAATATCTAAAGTTCTGCGGGATTAACTTGCTCAGGAGGTCGAAAGCAGTTAATTTGTAATCACTGTTTTATATCCTACCTCAGCCTGAATCAATTTTCCATGTAGAGTAGACTTAAATGAATCAATGCCCACTTGTATATCACTGCTTCCACTTTCTATTGCCTCGGTTTCTCCAAAAAAGTGCTGACAAATCTTGATCCTACCAAATATCAAGTAAGATCATTATCTTCAGTCATACAGTTGCAAAATTTTCATATACTTGCGTGTGATTCCAGACCATGCTTATTTTTCACACAGATCACAACCCTCATTGACCAGGCTTTTCTGAGTAAAGAGTTCATAGCATATTTCAGGTAACCTAGATGAAAACTGGTCTTTTTCCAGGAAACTTCTACAAAACATATATTCTCAGAAATCATTCTCTGATGCACAACATTATTCCCTCATTTTCCATTACAGTTTATCTTGAAGCTTGTCCTACTGATATTACACTGAATACTAAACCTGATAGTATCTAACAGTACCTCATGCTTGATTTCCTTAATATAAGCACAATTTGCAGTACAGTATTCTACTGAACAGTAAAAAGGAACCTTATCACACAGCTCCTTGCACGCAGATACCCAAGAACTGGTTTGTGTACTCAAAACCTGTGATGGGAAGGAAGATACAAAGTCTAGACTACTGAACAACCTATTTCAGGTAAGTCAGCAAACCAGCAGCTCTCATCGAGAAGATAACTTTTCAGGCAATAAGAAGAATTTAGTTGCAGGCATAATTTTGAAGATTAGCAGGGAGATGGCTGAACAGAATCAATATCCAGTGTGGTTTGCCTGGTGTAACGACGGGAACTCCTCCAGACTGTCACAGCAGGATTGCATTCCAGAAAGGCAGTTTTTAGATTGGATGGTACTTTCAGGAGAGACTACTGTTCAAAACGAATCACTAATAAAACTGTGCCTTTGCTTGATTTCTTGTGAAACAAGGAGAAGCCATGCACATAGCTGTGAAATATTGCTATAAAGATGGTCACGTCCTAACAGATTGGAAGGCTAATGCCTCACTGATGGAGCCTCCCAATTTCTGAAGAAAGCCTGTTGCGAAAAAGAGTCCTCTGTGTCTTATTCCCAAATCACTTAGTCTGTCAGTCTATAAGGTTTTGTTGGTGAAATAGTATTCTGAAGTTAAATTGGATAAGGATGGTTTATTCTGTGCCCCATTAGCTAGCAGAATTGCAATTTAAAGGAGAATGCACCAAGTAAAATTTTACATTTCTCCAAAGTCAGCATACAAAAAAGCCAGTTTTTAACTTGTTATATACCTGTCTTCTCCTTGCTGAAAGCAACAAAACTACTACATATTTGTTTACAATAATGAACATGAAATAATTCTTAGCTCCACAGCTTCATTCTTCTATTGAAATTTAAATGGCATTTTCAAAAGTCTGTGTTCCATTCAGGCTTTTGATAATTTTACCTTAAGCCATTCTTAGACTGTTCTTGGCTGGTTTTCTACTAAAGCAATAGTTACATACAACTACACATAACTTAACCACACTAAAAGGAGATAATAATTTTACAGAGGCAGGTTTTAAAAGGGGCCAACCACATAAAATACTGAGCTATTTGAGTTTAAGAGAGTACAGACAAAATGTCAGCAAAATTTTAATTTAGATTGAGTAATTGTGACTTTCCTCACATTCACAGAACAAATTGCGCATCCCTTGTCTTTTGCTGCACAGGACTGGCGATTAACCTATATAAAATGGGAAGGCACATGCCTTCAGCAAGTTTCAGGATCTGCTTGAGCCATGTATGACAAATCATTCTATGTACTTACTACTACATATATGTTAGTTCTGTTACATAGAAAATAAATCCAGATATTTGATACTTTGATTAACAAAGATGGAATGGAATTCAATAGTGCTTCAGTTTTGAAAAATCACTTTTCCTATGGGACTGTCCAAGTTCAGTTTACAAATTTTAATCAAGATCTTGTTAGTGGTGGAATTATCATCTGAGATAGATTTTTTAAAAACTTAGTCACTCTAATGATAAAATAAAGACATAAAAATATTCAGACATGATGAAAATAAAATAAATGTTTTCAATATCGAACTATAAATTTCGTAGCTGAAGAGGCCTTAAAATGGTTATGCCAGGGAAGATTAACAACCACTATCATCTAAAGATATAATTGTTGATGCAAATTAAGATTTTTATTTCCAAGTTTAATCTATATTAAATTATTGGAATTTAGAATGATAAGTTCATGGAAACAGACTATAACTCATTTGTCTAGTGTAGTTTCTCACACTCACATTAATGCAGGCACTGCCTTTGGATCTCAGTAAACAACGGGTCTGAGGCAGCAGTTATTCCTGCAACAAACCCCAACCTTTTACTGTATTACTTGCTTAAGAGCCAGTGCTTGTGATTTCAGGAGGAATCACACGTTACATAGTGTTTTTTCTTAAAACTTAGCTTCTGAAGATTAGAAATTGCCTGAAAATCTCAGGCAGCCAGCTAAGGAAGGAAATGAAATTTTAGTGCAAAGAGGTTTTTTACGCTTGCAGGTTTTCCATCTCTGCAGTAGGCAGAGTGGTATACTAAGAGCAATGGCTCTGAGACTGCACTGGTAATTTGCACCCTGGTTTTCTGTTTTCTTGAGCTCCCTATTAATCCTGAAGGCTCTCTGGCTCCCCATTCAATAAACGCTCAGGTGCTTTGACTGCCATGTTGCTGAGAGTGAACCTCCTTGGCTGACTGCTTTTCTAGATTATTTGCTACCTAACCACTCAGTTTTCTTCAATGGCAAGCCTTGAAGCTGAACTGGTAGAGAAAGGCCTGATACTATTAAACACAAGAGAATAGACACTTACAGAAGCCTAGCTCCAAAATTCCCTGTCAGGGAACGAAGTCATACAGTGATGAAGGCAATCAGGCAATCTGGCAGAAAGCCAGGATATTTTTTCCCCATCAGAAATCTGCCGAGTTTTGACAAATGTTTTCTTGATATCAGCATGCTTCGATTCAGTGAATCTGAGCTTCCTGAATTAAAAAGTGTCCCACCAGAAAATGTCCAATCATTTCTGGAAGGAAGATAGCAATTTAGCCCATTAATAGAATTTAAGCTTTGTGGATTTAATTTTAAAACCAATCCACTCTTCTATAAAAATAATTCATGAGTCATAACAGTTTTACTTAGTTTCGGTTCTCAAGGAAAGGTAACTGAACTCAGTAGTGCTCTTCTAATTCATTGTCTGGCAGGATTATGAATTCCACTTTAAGACGTATTCCCATCTGAGATCTTTTTGTTGGAGAACCATGCGATAGTTTCATGTGGATTATGCATCTTGCATTCTTTAAATGGTAATGACAGTCTTTCCTCATTTATCAGGATTCCTGCTTTTCCAGGTTGATTGGGGTTTTTTTGTGGAGGGTGAGGAAGGTGTTTGGATTACTGTTTTAGTGGTATTAATACCTACAGCAGTTTCTCTAAGTTTGTGAAAGAGGGCATTTTGAGGAAAGAAGTTTTTGAGGGTTAAGAGAAAGAGATTTTCAGGGGGGTTACATACATATTTTAGTTTTTATCAATAAAGGAGAACACTAAAACAACCTAGTGGAAACATTTGCCATCAGCTTTCCCACTGTTGTCACACGTCTGTTTACACTGGCACCTGAAGTTATTCATACCACTTCAGGCTGTGATCTTCTCAGATCACAAAAGCTAAGTAGGATCAGAGCTACCCTGTGTTTAGCTGAAAGAAGTCCAAGGAAAACCCCAGGTAGCAGAGAGTGGGATGGAGGAGGTATCTTTCCCTTTGATTCAGAGTGCAGCCAGTTCTGTTGCCAAAGGCAGCATGTATCAGCAACACAGGGCCAAACGCTTCAGTGCGATTAAGCCACATTCAGTGCAGAAGCAGAAGATCTAAGGTGGAAACATTCCTAGATGAAGCCATACAAACTGTCTGTTTTCCCAATTGTTTTTGTTATTCCGTTTATCTGCTTTTCTACCTTCTGTAAAACTAGTCCAATATGCCTGACCTAGAGCTCCTGTGAGCTATGCGCATCCTCTGTTTTCTGTTGGGATTTTTTTATAATTACATTTGCCAGTGTTTAAGGTGAGCAAATTCTTTTGAACCCTCTGCACAACCATTCTGCTCTTTGCATGGATTTCGGTTTCTTTCCTTGCTGCTCAATAAAGAGAAATCTGATATACCCCCACAGGTTTAAGTACAATCCAAATTAAGCTTGATCATATCTCACAAGCTCTTCATTATTCTTGAAGAAATCTCTCACGTACCAATAGAGCAGCTGTTCTAATCGTGTTTTAATGCCTTCAGTAGATGTTTTTTGTGAAACCTTCCTCCTGCTATCTTCTACTCACTATGCTTCCTTACACCTCTGTGCACGAGTAGTTTAAGACACTGCACATCCTAAACATTTGCTTAATTTTTAAAATAATTTCACCTAATCAAAACGATTGCCCTTATGAGGAACTTGCATGTTCTCGAATGATCCAATATGAAGTTCTTTGAAATGGCAACGCAAATATACGTAGCTATGCATAGTTCTTCATCCTCAAGATATTACTGCACATTAATATGATTTTACCACAGCTTTATTTGAGCCATCATGAAAAGCAATTCTAATGTCATATTTCGATTACAAAAAAGGCAACTCCACTTTCTCAGGATGCATGTTTCTTTCTACTAACTTCCAGGGGTGGGTATCTAACTATCATCAAAGAACAAGTACGTTCCATTAATATCTTGGGAATTCTTGAAATAAGCTGAAGTGAAACTTGCTCCAACTTTAATAAAAATTTATATTTTTCTCACTGAATAAAAACTCCAGTTAATATATAAGTAGCCCAGTTATAGAAAAATTGTAGCTTTCATCTTCTCTGTAAAGGCTGATATCTAACTCACTGATATAATTCCTGCAGTACACATTTTATTCCTTTTAG